>NC_138187.1:34120468-34720468 GCF_964194105.1 Spermophilus citellus
TGAAAGAAATTAATTTGATAATATCCACTGAAAATATCCTTCAAAAGTAGAGGCCAGGTGGATGAAGTGGCCCATGCCTGTAATCCCAGCGGCTCAGGAGGCTGAGGCAGGAGGATTGCAAGTTCAAAGCCTGCCTCAGCAAAAGTGAGGTGCTAAGCAACTCAGTGGGACCCTGTCTCTAAATACAAATCAGGGATGGGGATGTGGCTCAGGGGTGGAATGCTCCTGAGTTCAATCCCTGATACCAAAAAAAAAAAAAAAAAAAAAAAGAAAGAAAAAAAGAAAAAGTGGAGGAGGCCAGGGACTGCAGTTGCAGCTCAGCGGTAGAGCACTTACCAAGTATGTGAGAGACACTGGGTTTGATCTTCAGCACCACATAAAAATAAATAAATAAAATAAAGCTATTGTGTCCATCTACAACTAAAAAAAAAAAAATTTTTAAAAAAGTGTACATGGGCTGGGGATGTGGCTCAAGCAGTAGCGCGCTCACCTGGCATGCGCTAGGTGATCCTCAACACCACATAAAAATAAAATAAAATAAAGATGTTGTGTCCACCGAAAACTAAAAATTAAATAGTAAAAATTCTCTCTCTCTCTCTCTCTCTTTAAAAAAAAAAAAAAAGAGTACATGGGGGCGCTGGGGTTGTGGCTCAGGGGTAGAGTGCTCGCCTAGCATGTTCGAGGCCCTGGGTTCGATCCTCAGCACCACATAAAAATAAATAAAGGTATTGTGTCCAACTACAATAAATAAATCTTAAAAAAGAAAAGAGTACATGCATTGCCAGGAGAGGATAGTACATGCCTATAATCCCAGGGGCTCGGAAGGCTGAGACAGGAGGATCGCAAGTTCAAAGCCAGCCTCAGCAAAAGCAAGGCACTACACAACACAGTGAGACCCTGTCTCTAAATGAATTACAAAATAGGGATGAAGATGTGGCTCAGTGGTTGAATGCTCTTGAGTTCAATCCCTGGTACAAAAAAAAAAAAAAAAAACATGTATTAAAGTTTTATTGTTGTTTTTCTTTTAAAGTGGAAGCCAAGATGCTTTTGATAAAAAAAAAAAATTTAAAAAAAGAACCTTCAAAATATTTTTCCCCTTTTCACTAAGCAGCACCACCACCTACCTAGACACACAAGCCAGAAACCCAAATTCATCTTTGAATCCTGCAGTTCCTGCACCTTTAACCTCCCTCAAGTTGTCCATGCCCATTTGATTCTCCAAAATCTGTCTCATCACTAATAAGGCAATGCAAATTAAAGCAATAAAAAATCATTTCTTACTCATGAGAGCAGCAAACCTTTAACAGTCTGACAAACACCAAGTGTTGATTAGAATGCTAAGAATGCTGGGAAATAAGAACACTACTCACCAGCTCCTAATAAGAAAGCAATCTGTCAGAATCTAGGAAAACTGAAAGCATGCCTAAAACCCATGATTGCAATTCTGGCAATATACTCTATAAACTCTCTCACATTTGGAAAAAGGAGATAATCCTGTGGAGTTCATCTCAGAATTGTTTGTAACATCAGTGTAAAATTAACAATATAAACTGGCATAGTGATGTACACCTGTAATTCCTGGCGCAAAACTAAATGCCCCCCAAATTTAAATTATATTAAGAACTAGTCTTCGGCAGGGTGCAGTGGTGCATGTCTGTAATCCCAGCAACTTGGGAGGCTGAGGAAGGAGGATCACAAATTCAAGGTCAGCCTGGGCAACTTAGGGAGACTCTAAGAAACTTAGCAAGGGCCTATCTCAAAAAAAAAAAAAAAAAAAAAAAAAGACTGGGGATGCAGCTCAGTGGTAAAGTACCCCTAGGTTCAATCCCCAGTACAAAAAAAAAAAAAGCACATAAAAGTTCAACAAAGAGGGGCTGGGGCGGTGGCTCTGTGGTAGAGCACTTGCCTAGCATGTGTGAGGCACTGGGTTCGAGTTTCAGCACCACATATAAATAAATGAATAAAATAAAGGTCGATCAACATCTAAAAAAATATTTTTTTAAAAAAGTTCAACACAGGACAAGATTTATAAATGTGATAGCAGTTAAAGGAAAGGAATAAAGTCTATAGATCATTACACAGATAATCTCACATGCAAGCTAAAAATCTTTACATAGAGTATGATACCAGTTTTATAATTCTAAACAAACCAAAAAAAGACCTACGTATCATTTATGGATACACACACACACACCCATCTTCAAAAGTATGAAAAATAAACCAGAGAGCCTCACAGCAAACCCATAATTGCTGCCACCAGGAAATATGAAAGGAAAGAAAAGAACAGGACCAGGGGTTGCTATACAATGTGACTTCAACTTCATTCAGTATTTATTAAAAATATTTACTGAAGACCTACTATATACCAATCATGTTTTAGGTCTTAGAGACTTAGCAGTAGATAAAAACAGAAAACATTCCTGCTTCATCTGAGGAGAGACAATTTAAAAATAATAAAAATGTAATAGTAAGTGGTGATAAGTGCTAAGAAGAAAGATCAAGCTGGGGAAGGAAAAAGAGTGATGCTGGAGTGCTGTTTTAGAAAGCCTAGCTGAGTAAGACCTCTGTGCTAAGGAGACACTTGAGCAGAAACCAGACCAAGCAGGCAAGCACCACATGAGCAGAGTAAGGGGAAAGTACGCAGAGACCACAAGTGCAAGGGCACGGTGACAGGGGCACACCTGGCAAGTTCACACAGTGACAAGGAGACCAGTGAGTGTGACTGGAGTGGAAGGGGAGAAGTGGGATAGGAAATGTTGAGACAGCAGGGGAGAAAGGGTGGGAGGGAAGAGAAAGGGTAAGAGGTAGAAGAGCCCCCAAGGTAAGAATTTTTTTTACTTATTTTTAAAGAATTTTTTTTAACAAAAAAAGGGAAGATGATTTGTGTCAGTCATATGAGGCCCCACATGCCTCAAGTATTTACTACCTGGTTCTTTTACAAAAGAGTTGCAGCCCCAGGGTTTGGAGCAAACCAGTCATGATACAAGAGGAGGATAGGAGTCTAAATAAGATGAGGATGGGGCAGATCAGAGGAGTGATACAAGGAGGTTAAGGCCCAAGAGGTGGAGATATCACCACAGTTTTGGCCTGAGCAACTGAAAGAAGGACACTGCCATATACTGAGATGGAGGGTCATATCTGTAGTGCTTTTATTTTATTAAAAGAAAGAAAGAGGGCTGGGGATGTGGCTCAAGCGGTAGCGCGCTCGCCTGGCATGCATGCGGCCCGGGTTCGATTCTCAGCACCACATACCAACAAAAGATGTTGTGTCCGCCGAGAACTAAAAAAATAAATAAATATTAAAAAATTCTCTCTCAATCTCTCTCCTCTCTCACTCTCTCTTTAAAAAAAAAAGAAAGAAAGAAAGAAAGAAACCAGGAAGACATAAATCAATGACATATAACAGATACTACACTAATTCTGAGTAATAGGAATGTGAGTGCTTGTCTATTATTTTTTAACCTTGGGGGGTTGGGGGATTTTTTTTTGGGGGGGTGTTTTGTTTTGATTTTGGTACTGGGGATTGAACCCAGGGATAATTAACCACTGAATCACATCCTCAGCCCTTTTTATATTTCATTTTGAGAAAGAGTCTCACTAAGTTGTTTAGGGCCTCTCTAAGTTGCTGAGGCTGGTGTTGAACTTGCAATCCTCCTGCCTCAGCCTCCCGAGTTGCTGGGATTACAGGCATGCACCAACCTGCCCATCCTGGATTTTTTTTTTTTCCTTATTTCTAAGAGTTCTAAATCTGGTGTTTTTTTGTTTTGTTTTGTTTTAGTTTTTTTTCTTTTTAGTTGTTGATGGATCTTTATTTTATCTATTTATATGTGTGCTGAGACTCGAACCTAGTGCCTCACACATGCTAGGCAAGCGCCCTACCACTGAGTACAACCCCAGCCCTGGTATGTTTTTATATAGACTTGTTTTTTCATGTCCTTCCTTCCCTGCACTTCACCACTACCATCCTAACCCACAGCTCTTTGTAACTCTCACCTGAATCAAAGCAACAGCTTCCTCATTGGTGTCCCAAGTCCTACCTCCTCCTCCTCCAATCCAGAAGTCTAGAATATCCTTTTTAAAAAGACTGGGTGGGGGACTGGGGATGTAGTACCATCTGTGGTAGATGATTTGCCTAGTTTGCACAAAGTTCTGAGTTCAATCCCACCACAAATAAAGGCAGGGTGGAGTTTGAATTGCAGCTCCACCACTGTCTGAGAAATTTGCTTAGCTTCCCTATGTCTCCATTTTCCTATTTGTAAATGTTGGTAATAGTTGGAAGAGTAAATAAATTAAGATATGTAAAGCACACAGGAAAGAACCTGACAGCATTAAGTAAATATTAGCAAAAATTACTGAAACATAAATCTAATGACATACCTCTGTTTAAAATCTTTCAGTAGCTTCATGCACTTAGAATTAAATCTGCATTCTTTATCTGACAGCCTGCCCAGCTCCCTCTTCACTCCCCTTTTAAGCCACACACTCAGGTCTGGGCAGCTCAGTGCCTTCCCTTCTGCTAGGCAACTATCCCTAGAAGCTGCTGCAGAAGATTTCCTCAAAGAGGTTGTCCCTGGCCACATGCTTTCTTGAAACTTTGTCCACCCCATACCCCACATCTACCCAACCCCTTGCCCTCAATCTTTTGATTTCCTTAAACACATTTAGCATAATTTGCATTTATTTTATATTCCTGTCTAGGGTTTTCCTTGTCCATCTCCCCATTTAAGCATAAGCTCCATCAACACAGGAAATTCATCTGCCTTATTCACCACTTATTCAGCACAGAGCTTGGCATTTGGTAGAAACTATATCAACATTTGAATAAATAAGTGACTATGGGGCTGGAGTTGTGGTTCAGCAGTAGAGCACTCACCTAGCATGTGCGAGGCCCTGGGTTTGATCCTCAGCACCACATAAAAATAAAATAAAGGTTTGTATCCAATTATAAATAAAACAAAGTATTTTTTTTTTTAAAGTGACTAGGGCTGGGATTGTGGCTCAGTGGTAGAGCGCTTGCCTAGCACGTGTGAGGCCCTGATCCTCAGTACCACATAAAAATAAATAAAACAAAATAAAGGTATAAAAAAAAGAGTATGCTCTAAACAAAATCTAAAAGCACCTATCATGTCCACTTTTTAATCATTCAAAAGTATAGAGATAAGCCTATCAAAACTATTACAACATGCCATATATATGTGTGTATATATACAAAGTTATTATTTATCAATTTATTTTTTAAAGTTCAGTGGCTTTTAGTTTCCTATGAACAGACTGAAAGTATAGGTTACATTTTGTTTTACATTTAATATAAATTAATTGTGTCATTTAAAATAAATACATAGGGCTGAGGTTGTGGCTCAATGGTAGAGTGCTCTTCTAGCACATGAGAGGCACTGGGTTCCATCCACAGCACAAAGGTATTATGTCCATCTACAATTTGAAAAAATATTTTTTAAAAAATAAAGGGTTGGACTGGGGTTGTAGCTCAGTAGTAAAGCGTTTGCCTTGCATGTGTGAGGCACTGGGTTCAATCCTCAGCACCACATAAAAATAAAGATATTATGTCCATCTACAACTAAAAAAATATTTTTTTTTAAAGAGAGAGTGAGAAAGGAGAGAGAGGAGAGAGAGAATTTTTTTTTTAATATTTATTTTTTAGTTCTCGGCGGACACAACATCTTTGTTGGTATGTGGTGCTGAGGATCGAACCCAGGCCGCACGCATGCGAGGCGAGCGCGCTACCGCTTGAGCCACATCCCCAGCCCTAAAAAAATATTTTAAAAAAATAAAAAATAAAAATAAATAAAGGTCTAGGATTGTAGCTCAGTGGTAGAGCACTTGCCTAACATGTGTGAGGCCCTGGGTTCAATTCTCAGCACCACATATAAATAAATTAATGAAATAAAGATCCATAAACAATTTTAAAAATATTTTTTAAAAATTGGGCTGGGATGTAGCTCAGTGGCAAAGCGTCTGCCTTGCATTCGAAAGCCCTGGGTTCGACCCCCAGTTCCAAAAAAGACAAAAAAAGAACCCCACCCCAAAAAAAGATTAAAAATAATAATAAAAAAATAAAATAAAATAAATACATAAATTCCCTCAAAAAGGATATTTGGGGCTGGAGGTGGGAGGTAGGGGTAGGTTAATAGTAAAGCTCTTGCCTAGCAAGTACAAAGTTCTGGGTTTGTACGCCACACCAAAAAAAAAAAAAAAAAAAAGGTAAGACGGTTCTTATCAGTATACTATACTATTTGTCCATAAAAATTGTTTTCTAATTTTAGAAAGTGAAGATAGACAAAACTTTTGTAATGTCAAGAAATAAAAAGGCATATAGTGAAAAGTTTCCTCTTCACTTATCTTCCCCATCACCTCCCCAAATAGGTAGCCACTGTTGTTAGTTCCTTGTAATTTTCATGTGTATTTTGGAGCTCTTTCTGTATCAATTCACAAAGAGCTTCCTGATCCTTTCTACAATTTCACAATTTCATTCACCATCTGGGCATGTTGTCATTTATCTAATCAGTTTTCTGCTGATGAACAAAGCAATGAATAATTTTTTTGCCTATATTATCTCACACATGGACATATGTATCTGCAGGCTTGAATTCCTAGAACTGGCATTGCTGGGTCAAAGGATTTCTATACTTGTGATACACCCCCAACAGAGCCCAGGGGTAGCTCTACCACTGAGCTACACCCTAAGCCCTGCTACACTTGTAATTTTATATTGACCAACATCCTGTATATATTGGGGTCCACCCAGAGAAATAACCATCTCTTTAAGGGTCTGAAACTGAGGGAATTTAATATAAGGAGTTGGTTACTTATGTGATGGAAAACAGAAGTCAAACAAGAAACAGTAAGACAGCCTGGAGATTAGCAAGAGCAAGAAGATGCTCCCACCTCTTGGTTGCAGAGTAGACAGGAAGAGGTATTTCCAAAGCTCAGGTGCTGGGGCCAAAGGACAAGGCAGCTGCAGAGACACTGTCTGAGGCAGTAGGAGGGGAAGAGTAACAAAACCACCTGGTTTCCCTCTTCCTCCTGCCATCCAATCTCCCACCAGTGGCTCCCACTGGCCAAATCCAGGTGGAGGACAGGTGACCAAGGACCAGGGAAATGCTGCCTGTGGAGGTGAATCCCTCTGCAGGGGGAAAAGGCAAGAAATGGATTTAAGCCAATAGGACATAGGGTATATTGAGCCTCCCTGAGAGCCATGACTAATTTATACTCCTACCAGTAAATGCTGAGACAGTCTTGCCAACATTCTGCTTTCAAACTTGGGGGTTATCACTTGTCTGACACATGAAAGATAGAATCTCAATCTAATCTTAATTTATATTTATTTTATTTTGAGTGAGGCTGAGTGTCACTTTGAGCCAGACTTAATCCTCACCTATACTGATGGGAGTAAGTGGAAACAGGAAGGAGAACCAATTTAACTTAATTCACCTCATCTGCCATGGACGATCCATTCAGGAACATCAATCAGACAAATGATGGCAATGTGCCAAACTAGCCAGTCACCTTCCAAGTAGAGACATATCCAAAAAAAAAAAAACTGTTGAAAAGAGAAAGGCAACAAGTGCCAAAAGAATTACAAATACCTTAACTACACTCTGCACACATTATAAGAAACAATGTGTTCTTGTAATCTTGTACCCCCAACTGGCTCCTCCTTGTAACTGCCTTCCAGCCATTCATGCCACCATCCTCTCCTTATCTTGCATTGAAAGAACAAAGAATTACATCCTGAACAAAAAGTTATATTATAAAAGCAGCAAGTGAGAATCAACTTTTAAATAAAATTTTAAAGTACCCAACCAAAACATTAACAAAAAAGATCTTTTAAATAATCTTTGGCCGGGCTGGGGATGTGGCTCAAGCGGTAGCGCGCCCGTCTAGCATGCGCGCGGCCCGGGTTCGATCCTCAGCACCACATACCAACAAAGATGTTGTGTCTGCCGAAAACTAAGAAATAAAATGTTAAAATTCATTTAAAAAAAAAATAATAATCTTTGGCCTCTGTCATAACTACTGTATGAATAGATCATTTACTTCACCTAAACAAGCTGAAACTGACTCCCCAGACACAGCTCAAAGTTCTTTCCTACACTCTAAAGGTATATCAAAAAGTGTTATGCTTTACAATCAACTGGCAACTGAAATTGTTCTCTTTCAAAAGGCTGAACTTCATTTTTTTTCTCCTTTTCCTTCTTTCTTTCTTTTTTTTTTTAAATAGTGCTGAGGATTATAACCGGGCCTTGTGAATGTGAGGCAAGCACTCTATCAACTGAGCTATATCCCCAGCCCTTGAACTTCATTTTTTAAAACATGAATTTTAAAGCAAAACTTTTTTTTAATCTGGGCGGGTTATGGCAGAGGTGGAGTGCTCGCCTGGCATGTGTGTGTGAGGCACTGGGTTCGATCCTCAATACCACATAAAGTACAGTAAGGATACTGTGCTCACCTATAACTAAAAAATAAATATTAAAAAAAACTTTTTTTAATCTAAGTGATGCTAACTGTACAGAACTATAAAAAGGTATGTTAACTTCAAAACCTCCAACAATCAACAGTACATCAAGTTTATACAACAAGCACTAAAAATGACTCATATTTCAAAACTGTGAAAGATTTTTATTTGATTCAAAATTACTTATTCAATTACCAAACATATTCTTAAATGTCTTTCACAATTCAAGGAAGAAAGATTTTGATAAACCAAACCAATAAAGGTTAAAAGTTTGGCAGCACCTAGCATGCTGCCTGGCATTTTAGTAGACAATGAATATCTGTTCATTGTTCAATGTTCCAGTGAGATGAATTAAATCATCCTGTACATGTAAAACATCTGTATGCCTTTTATAAACTGAGTTTCTTTTTCAAATTTGAAAGTAGCACACACTTTTTCCAGACACCTGGAAAATATAAAAACTAAAAAAATAAAACATATTATTACCAGTTTTTTCATTGTTTAGACAAGGATGCAAAGCTGCTTATGTTTAATGGCTGAAAATGTCTCCCTCACAAACTTCCCAAATTTAACTCACCATTCTACTATTGAACATTACTGTTTCCAATCTTTTACAATTATAGTGTAATACATACTGTCACGCATCATATATATTTTTGAATTTCAAGGTTGTTTCTCTGTGACACATTACCAAAAGAGATATTAATAACCCAAAGATAGTTTTAAGCCTTACTGATACCTAATATCATCCTTTGTTATGGTTCTGGAGAGCTATAAATAGCTGCAGCACACTGGCTCATTTTTTTTCTTTATACCTGCTTTTTACCTTCAAGTGTTCCTCATTTCTTTAGTCAGAGTCAGAAGCACTTTCCAAACAAAATCGCCAAGACAGCTAGCCTCCTTGACTCTAATGTCAAATATTCAAATATTACAGTTGTTTGTCTTATTTTATAATAAGGGGAAAACTGCTATGCCAAATTGTGCTGGGCAAAAAAGCAGGGCATCCAGAGGGAATCTATTACTTAGGATCCGGTGTCTCCAGACCGACAGCCAGGCTGTAGGAGGGTTTGCAACTGGGCTCCTTCTTTACACAGCATTCTCCTTCATAAACAACACACCCACTCGGTGCCACAGTGCTACCCCTGGCTTTAACTATGAGAACTGAACTTGCCAAATGCCATGACTGGTGCCAACTTCCCACCAGCCCTACCGCACCGCTTCTTTCAGCAAAAATGATTTCCTTCTGAGCAGCACTTGCATTCTAGAAGGCACCTTGATTAACCACTTCATCCCGAACCCTTCAATACTGCTGATTCTTACAGGCAGCTGCTCCGGCAGCCTGTAATTAAGATTTTTCTAAACACTCCCTTATTACACGGGGTTCTGATGATTCGGTCTGTCAGCAAAAAGGAGATCATTAGCCAAAGGATAGAGCGCCTCAACTTGGGGTGTTCCTGTAAAAAATATGGGCATTAACCCTTTGCTTTCCAAATCAATGGACCCACTCCCCATACAGGGAGGCACGTTACTCAGCTTTGAAACCTAATTCACAGCATGACACGACAGTAATTTGTATTCCACTAAATAATTTACAACAAACACGACCCTTCCTGCAAGAGGACGCGGAATGTCGGACACACAACCAGGGCCACGCCGGGCACCGGCACGACCCACTTCGGAAAGGTGTCCTCCGCACCTGATCTCGGGGCTCCCCTCCGCTGCTGGCTGGGCTCCTGTCGCCCACCCTCCGCAACACTGACTCGTTTTTCTGCTTACTCTGTAACCTTTGCTCTTTCATAAAATGCGTGCCCAGACCTGGACTGGAGCTGCCCCCCTCCTCGCCTAAGCAATTTCCCAGAGACCACTCCGGATCTAAAGCCAGGAAAACGGTCCCAATTTCCAACCTCCCCCCATCCCTGATGGACCCCGGAGGAGCCCCGAGAAAAAACTTTCCCCTCCCGGGTTCCTACCCGCTCGCCCGCTCCCACCGCCTGAGAAGAGCTGCTGCCTGGGGTCTTCCGACACCTGTCCGGAGGGCGTGGACGCCCTTGGCAACAACACGCGAGGAAGGTCGCCCCGCAGGGTCCCCGCCCCACCAGGGCGACCCCCACCCCTCCGCGGAGACCCCGGCCCGTGGCGACCCGCCTCGCACCCGGACCCTCCCGTGCACTGGCCGGCAACCCCTCCGCGGCCCGCCCCTCCCCGGGGCCGAGCCCCCGCCTCGCCCCGGGTCCGCGCGCCTCAGGCCTCCGCGGTCACCAGCCCGCAGCGACGCCGCCCGGACGCGTCTCCTCAGGCGACCCCGGCCCCAGGCCGCCGGCGGGCCGGCCACACCTCCGACACTCACCGCCGCCGCCCTCGCCGCCGCCGTCTTCGTCCATCTTGAGGCCACTCCTGCGGCCGGCGAGCCCGGGGCGGGCGGGCTAGGAGCCGGGGCGGGGGGCGCCGCAGAGCGAGCGCTCGGGTGGACGGGCGGCTCCACAGCGCGCGGCCCGGGTCGCGGCCGGGCCTCCTCCGGCCGGGCGGGGCTCACCGCTCGGCGCGCCGTCACGTGACACAGGCCCCGCCCCCCGGGGCGGTGGGCGGGGTCCGCCGTGGCTGCCCCGCCCGCGAGAACACGCCCGGCCCGGCTGCTTCTGCGGTGGCAGAGAACTGAGACCCTCAAGCTCAGGCCCCCAGAGCGCGGCTCGAGACCCCCTCACCCCTGCCCTCCAGCAGCCTGGACAGGAACGGAGGGTCCGAGACGTGGGGACGTCCCACTCTATGAAACCCAGTGGCCGGGTGTCTAACTCGCACGTGCACTCCGGGGGCGAAAAAAGATCTAGGAATGAAAGCACTGAGAAGTCAGACCTTGCCCCTCCTGTCCTAGGACCTGTCCTGGAACTGATGACAGCCTTTCAGCTTTTTGAAATATAATGAAACCTCTGCTTTTTCTGACCATGGGTGCATCTTTAAATTAACAAAGTGCAAGGCATATAAATGAATGTTGTCCTGAGGTAGGAACCGAATCCCAATCCAGCACACCTGGGGTGCAGCCCTCAGAGGGCTTTAATAGGGGTTGGCCAGACTGGCGTCAGATGCCCTTGGAGTTTAGCGCCAGTCTCCCTTGGATTGCTGCCAGCTGCCGGGATTTATGATGCAGAAGGAGCTCTGAATTCAATTTCACGTGGGCACAGCCAGGAGCTGGGCGGAAGGCTTAGCCTCCCCCCCCCCCCCCCCCCGTTCCAAATCTATGGATTGTCTTTCTCTGATATCTCGTTTCCAGTAATTCTTCCTGAAGCATTGAATGTGGGCTTTTCCAAGCCTTCTGCTCGAACAAAATTGCATTAAAGAAAAGCAAACATTGTAATGGAAGAGATAGTTCATCTCTAATAGAATTTTCCAGCAACTGTTTTATATTTACAAATTGCCCATTGAATCAAAGGATCCTTCCTCCATCATCTATCAAAGCAGACAGTTTTCAACCTTTTTGTTCAAAGTCATGGGATGATTCCAAAGAGTTCAATTTCCTAATAACCTCAAGAATTAAACACCCAGCATTCTGGTGCTTCCTAAACTGTAGGGACACTTCTGGGTGTAGATAAAATGTTTGGCAGTTTGTGTGACAAAGATGCAACAGGAAAAGGATCTGGGAGTCAGGAGATATATGTCCAAGTCCCAACCCACAGATGTGGCTTCCTGATCTTGTTCCTGTCAGCTTTGTTATCTAGAGATAAGAGCATCATTACTGAGAAAAAAAAAAAAAGACAGCATACTTTGAACTTGATAATGTGCTATGTAGAGCTTTGAACTCAAAGATATTATCAATTATAAATGCTTTTCAATGTCAATTCCTAATTCTTTGGTCTCCTTAAAGTGTGATCTATAGGTACTTCTCTCCAAGTTTGAATCCCAAAATTGTGATCTCCATCTAATCTAATTTCCATATGAAACACAACCCAATTATTTGTAAGCAGAATATATCATCCCACAGGTTATCCTGTGCTCCCATTCCAACAAATCCTGCAAAAGTGTTGGGAGAAATCGGGCACAGCAGTGCATGCCTATAATGCCAGATACTGGGAAGACTGAGGCCAGTCTCAGCAACTTAGCAACACCCTGTCTCAAAATTAAATAAATAAACAAAACAGCTAGGGATGTACTCAATGGAAAAGTACTCTGGGTTCAATTTCCAGTATCAGAACAAAAACAAAAAAAAATGGTACTGGAAGAATAAAGGCTTAGGGTGTCTTTTCTATACTTTATTGGGGAAATTGGAAGACTTTAAAACCTTCACAACGCAAAGGAATCAATATTTCAGAGAAAAATTAGATTTTTTAAAAAAGAGGTGATTTCTGGTGTTTCTTGAATTCTACTGTTAGCGGTTATCTGCTTGCATTAATGTTGCCCCTACATGCAAGACCATTAAGTATTCTAGTTATCCACTAAGATAGGCACTCAATTATTAGCAGTTTGCTCAGATGATGAAAGTCATATAAGTGAATTTGGAAGGAAACTAATTTGTGCAGCAGACTTTGCTCCAAGATAATAATATTAAACCCAACTATTACATTGTTGCTGTCACTCAGCCAGACAATAAAGATTTAGATACCTCCTTCATTCATCTCTGTTCTAGGTGCTGGGAATACAGTGAAGTCCCTGTCTTCCTGGGACTGATGGCCTAAAAGCCATTAAGCAAGTAATTATACAAATAATTATTTAATTGTAATTTCAATGCCCTATCCTATTTATAGATGTTCTCAGTTTTTGCTGTTTCATGTGTGCTAACTTTGCAACCTTTAAACTCCTTCAGAATAGAGACTATAATCTATATTCTGTCTCCACTCTCCATTGCCAGGTGTGGCCATGTAAAAAATCAAGAAAACAACAGTATTTGGTAGATGAACAGGACCATGAAACATGGGAGACCTTCTGAAAACATGTTGAAACCCATTTATGAGCCTTTTGACAATTGCAGAAATAGTTTACAAAGTCAAGAATGTGCACATTCCGGAAAGGTCAGGACTTCTTTGTATATCCTTCTCCATCCTGCTAGTGGAAGTCTGTGAAATCAGACACAAGTGTCCTCTTGCTGTTCTAAGAATCACAAGAGTCAAAACCCTGCCAAGACTCTCTCTTTTTGCTTGTCCAGAAAGAGTCTTCCCACACTGCTTGAGCTGTGGATGCTTCCAGTTCCTGCATAAGAGCAGTTCCCAGGGCTGGGGATGTGGCTCAAGCGGTAGCGCGCTCGCCTGGCATGCGTGCGGCCCGGGTTCGATTCTCAGCACCACATACCAACAAAAATGTTGTGTCCACCGAGAATTAAAAAATAAATATTAAAAATTCTCTCTCTCTCTCTCCTCTCTCACTCTCTCTTAAAAAAAAAAAAAAAGAGCAGTTCCCATCTCTTCTGATAACCTCTGATAGTCAAGAAATGCAGACATGGTGGTGACTGTCCGTAGATGGGGACCTTGGCTAATCCGTTACATCTGGTTAAGGGTCTGGTCCAATCCAAGGAAGGCACATACCATAGCCAGTTCACTGTCAGCTGATGGTCACAAAAGAAAAGTAATGTTTTCTAAAATCTAATTTCGTCTAGGAATGGAGATGATCTTGAACAGATTAACATGCTCCACTCTGCCCAAGCAAACAACAGGAGTCCATGTGTCAAGTCACATCCTCATTAAATTTTCAAAAACCCAGACAACCCGTTCTGTCTCTCTTCCCAATCATTCAGTGCTGTCCACCTGGTCTTATTAAATCCCCATTGGAATCCACACAAATGACACCAGTTCCCAGGCCTCATGTTATCAAGGGCAGCTTAATTCCTTTCAGATTGATTTGTAATTTGCATTTTTGCAAGAACAACAGCAGTCCAATTTCTCTTTTGTGGTAAACTTAGGAAAAAAATAGTCTGGCCCCTATTTTGAGCTATTTGTTCTTGGAAGAAAGACAGTGTACCATTCAAGGCATCATAAATATTAAGAGTTATTGTATGCAAGTTGTCTTCTACAGTACTAAAAAAAGCTGTGTTATTTTTTATCTAGTTCTTCATTTTTATAATTTGTCCCTGACCTACTAAAAAATAAAAAAAAATTAATTTCAAAAATGAAGTTGGTCAGAGTTTGCTGTATACAGCTTAAAATCATCAAGAGAATCTATCCTGGGGTGTAAAGTGTACTATCATTCAGGCAATTAAAGAAAAAAGAGTAAAATGACAAATATAAGAACATAGAACATCTGTCTGGGATCATGGTCCTCTACATGGGATGTGCTCCTTGCCTTCAAGTCAGTGACAGACCACTGGTCATAGAGCACTATGATTTGGAAAGCCTAACTACACCAAAGTGAATGTGACTTGTAAGATGGCAAAAGCTAGTCACAAGTTCTGGCCATTCAGTGGCTTTGTAAAATAGTCACATAACACCCAATAACTGACTTTGGGTTCCAGCCATGATGCATCACCAAGTGCCACCACTGATATCTGATAACCCAGGCTGTCAAGATAGAGAGCTGGGCACTTCTGTTTCTTGGCTGTGTGACCTTGGGCAAATTGTTCACCTCTCTACGTCCTGGTTTCTGTGAAATAGAACCAACAACAAACCCTGGTGCATAAGGCTTCTATGAGAACTAGATGCTATGGTACACAAATAGTGCATAGTACCTAGCAGGCATTCAGTGAATAAATTGTTATGATAGATGTACAATTGCCATACCTGGTCATTCACAAGTCAGATCACTTGTCAGGAAGAAAGGAGGCAAAGCCAAATTTCTAAGGGATTCTTTCTTTTTTTAATATTTATTTTTTAGGTGTAGATGGACACAACACAATGCCTTTATTTTTATGTGGTGCTGAGGATCAGATCCAGGTCCCTCCTGTGCTAGGCGAGCACTCTACCACTGAGCCACAATCCCAGCCCTTTTTAATATTTTATTTAGAGACAAGTTTTCTCTGAGTTGCTTAGGGCCTTGCTAAGTTGCTGAGGCTGGTTTGAACTACCGATCCTTCTGCCTCAGCCTCCTGAGCTGCTGGGATTATACAGGTGTACACCACCATGCCCTGCCAGGGATCCCCACTTTCAATGCCAACTTCAAGTTGCTTTTTCACTCCAAGCTTCTCAGCTTATAAAGTGTTCAACACTTTTTTGGGGGGGTAGAGGGGCACTTGAGACTGAACCCAGGGGCACTCTACCACTAAGCTATATCCCCAACCCTTTTTATTTTGAGACAGGATCTCACTAAGTTGCTGAGGCTGACTTTGAACTTGCGATCCCCTTGCCTCAGCCTTCCAAGCTGCTGGGATTACCAGCATGCGCCACTGCGCCCAGCTCCACAGTTCTTATTCATCGGTCCACTAAACAACTATATTCTTAGTGAGAGTGGTGGTGCTCACCTGTAATCCCAGTGACTCAGGAGGCTGAGGCAGGATTGCAAGTTAGAGGCCAGCCTGGGCAACTTAGCAAGACCCTATCTCAAAATAAAAAATAAAAAGGGCTGGGAATATAGCTCAGAGGTAGAATTCCCCTGGGTTCTATCCTCAAGAAAGAAAGAAAGAGAGAAAGAAAGAAAGAAAGAGAGAACGAACGAATGAACGAACTGGGTTCTTAGGGTCATAGTCGCACCTGTGCATTGCAATAAGGGAATTTGGGGACCCTGTGCCCTCTCCTTTTTCTCATACAAACTGCTTCTTAGAGCATAGCCACCACACTGGGAACCTGGAAATTCAACAGGAGCCATCATCAGTCAGTGACTTTAAATCATGTACAGGGCAGACCTCAGCACCCAGAGTCACTGTGAGGGCCCTGTGGACTCCTTGAACTGGCAAGACTCCTTTCTTAGGGAAAAAAAGAGGAGTAGGATCTACTGTACACACACACAGATACTTCTCCCTCATATATAATCTCATAAATTTATTTTTAGAGCTCTACTTTTGTTTTTTAAGCAAATACATTGTTAGCAATTAATAAATGTGATTGAAGTTTATCACTGAAGTTTATTGAGGACCCCTATTTCCTTGGTGTCAAAACAGGGAATGATTGCATTTCTTTCAGTTTAGCTGCCCAATGACACAATGTTAAATCTCTTTCTTCTTTAGCAACATAGTGTGGGCAGATTCCAGAACTTCCTGATTGCTTACATTGTTAAAAATAATGTCTTGGGGTGGGGAAGGTGTGTGGCTCAGTAGTAGAACACATATTTAGCACGATAGAGGCCTGGGTTCAATCTCAGGACAAAAAAAAAAAAAAAAAAAAAGTAACAATAATGTCATTTACCACAACTCTTGATTCTTGATTCCAGAAAGATGAAGTAGGAGTAGTCTTCCCTGTTTCTCCCATTAAGTATAACTGACATCTCTGAACATTGATATGAAACAAACAGAAGATTGAAAGGTGGGATAAGAAGGCAGATAGGCTAGGGATATGGGACACACCGGATGACCCAGTAGTAAATTCCCTGATTTTCTTTCTTCTTCAACTATCCTAGAGTGGATGCTGGAAAAGCCAGAAATTTAGAAATCCATAAAAACCGGTGCAAAAAAAAAAAAAAAAAAAAAAAAAAAAAAAAAAAAGCCTCAACAGAAAAAAAAAAAAAAAAAAGGCTACTCTGTCCAGCCAAAAGATCAGGAAAGGCGTTGCCTAGTAGGATAGAGAACTTTCGACAATAACCCTCTACCCCAACCCACCCACCCCCACACCAACATCAGCAAAAGGCTGAGCTGGGAGTCTGAACCTTCACCCTCCCAAGGCTGAGAGCAAACATCCCTAACCCAGTGGAATCAAAAAAGGCCAAGAGGGGAACAGAGACTTCATTCTAGGCAGGTACTAATGAGGTCCCTGTCCTTCCCACACTGGGGTGATGTTAGATGGGCACTTAGTGAAAATCAGTACTTTGACACCCTCTCTTTTAACAATGCCAACCCGCCCCATGGTATCAGTGGAGGCCCCGAGGAGCAGTAAGGAACACTGCTCCTTCTCACCCTATGGTATCAGGGCAGCCCTAGGAGGAACATGAACTTCCTCCTCCACTCAGCAGAAATGAAGTGTTCCTTCCCCAACATGCCAGGAGGTCAACAGAGGCCAAGTGGAAAAGCTGGACTTCTACCCCAAGCTCCCAGGGATAAGATGTCCCCGCTTTCTTTGTTGCTGGTGACATAATGGTTATATAAGACCCAGCGTCTCATACTATCAAAAATTCTAGGATACATGGAAAACCACTCATCATATCAAGAATCAGAAAGATCCCAGGTTGAATGAGAAAAGACAATCAATAATGCCAATACCAATACAGAGGTGTTAGAATTACCTGTATCAAATTCTAAACTAGTCATTAGAAAAACATCCAATAAGCAATTAGGAATGCCATTGAAAGGAGTGAAAAAATAGAAAGTCCAGCAAAGAAACAGAATAGATACGACTGTGTACCATGCCACAGGCCTATGATCCCGGCTACTCTGAAGGCAGAGGCAACAGAATTGCAAGTTTAAGGCCAGCCTACCCAATTTATCCTGTCTCAAATATTTGAAAAGGGCATGAGGGCATTAGGAATGTAGCTCAGTGGTAGAGCACTGGCATGTGCCAGAACCCCCCCCCAAAAAAAAAAAAAAAACTTAAAAAGAAATTTAATGGATGGACTCACAGCAGAATAGAAGAAACAAAGAATCAATGAACTTCAAGAGAGAGCAACAGAAATTCTCCAATCTGAACAAAGGAAAGAAAGCAGGCTGAAACAACAACAATAACAACAAAAACAGAATTTCAGAGTCAGGTGGGAGTATAACAAAAATCTAAAATTTATTATGGGCGGGGTGGGGGGATTCCAGAAAGGGAGGAAAAAGAAAACAAAGCTGAAAAAAAAATATTTGAAGAAATAATGGCTGAAAACTTGCTGCCTTTGAAAAAAGAGATAAATAAATAATTTCAAAAACCGTAAGCCTTGGGCTGGGGATATAGCTCAGATGATAGAGTGCTGGTCTTGAATGCACAAGGTCCTGGGTTCAATCCCCAGCACCAAAAAAAAAAAAAAAAAAAAAAAACAAAAACAAAAAAACCTACAAATCTACATATTCAAGAAGCTGCAAATCCCAAGAAGGATAAATCCAAAGTAGTCCAATGCAAAACACACCTCTAAAAATAAAGGGAAGGGAAGGATCTTAAAAGCGGAGAGAGCAAAACAATGCCTATGTATATTTCACAAATGGTTTTGACATGGGCATTTTACTATGTTCCCCAGGCTGGCCTCAAGCTCCTGATCCTCCTGCCTCAGCCTCCTAAGTAATAAGTAATTGGAATTATAGGCATGTGTCACCACACGCAGATGTTATGCATATTTCAACTCAACAAAATTATTTTTTAAAAGCTGTCCTTAAGCTAAGCGCAGTGGTGCATGCTTATAATTCCAGCAATTTAGGAGGCAGAGGCAGGAGTATCAAAAATTGGAGGCCAGCCTGGGCAACTCAGCAAGACCCTATCTCAAAACAAAAATAAAAATAAAAGGGCCTGGGATGTAGCTCAGCAGTAGAGCATCCCTGGGTTCGAACCTCAGTCCTAAAAAAAAAAAAAAAAGTATAATAATTAATAAATAAAATAAAAGCTTGTTCTTTGAAAAAAAATTGGTGAAATCAACAAACTTCTAGCAAGATTGACAAAAAGAGAGAGAGAGAGAAGACATAAATTACCAATATTAGGTCTGGGGATGTAGTTCAGTGGTAGAGTGTTTGCCTAGCACGTTCGAGACACTGATTTCAATTGCCAGCATAACACACACACACACACACACACACACAGAGAGAGAGAGAGAGAGAGAGAGAGAGAGAGAGAGAGAGAGAGAATAGTGAGGGCATGCATATTATGAACAACTCCATGTTTATAAATTTAACAGTGTAGATTAAATGAACTCATTCTTCAAGGAGCAAAATTTACCACAATTCATCCAAAATGAAATAGACCAGTTGAATGGAATTTCTACATATTAGCATTGAACACATGGAAATTTGAAATTAAAAAGACAATACAATGCAAAATACCTTAAAGAATTAGTTGAGTACTAGCCAGGTGAGATGGTCCTGTGTCCATAAGCCAAGTGACTTGGGAGGCTGAGGCAGGAGTATCCTAAGTGCAAGACCAGTCTTAACAACTCAGTGAGGTCCTAAACAACTTAGGGAGACTCTGTCTCAAAATAAAACATAAAAAGGGCTGGAATTGTGGCTCAGTGGTAGAGTGCCCCTGGGTTTGATCTCCAGTACCAAACAAAAAAAAAAAAAAAAAGAAAGAAAGAAAGGATCCTTCATGCATTGGTGGTTGGAATGTAAAATGATACAGCCACTCTGAAAAATAATCCTGCAGTTTCTTTATAAACGAGACATACACTTACCACACAAGTCAGAAATCACACTTTTGGACATTTTATCAGAATAATGAAAACATACTCATTGAAGTTTATTTTATTTTTTAAATATTTTTTAGTTGGAGATGGACACAATACCTTTATTTATTTATTATGTGGTACTGAGAATTGAACCCAGGGTCTCACACATTTGAGGTAAGTGTTCTACCACTGAGCCACAACCCCAGTCCCAGCAGTTTATTTTTGATAGCCAAAAATGGGAAACAACCCAATTAATTGTCTGAAAGTAGTATATTTACAGTTAAACGAGTAAATATACACCATGCAATATTGCACAGCAAGGCCTCCCAGTGGTTTGGGAGGCTGAGGCAGGAGGATTATGAACTCAAAGCCAGCCTCAGCAACTCAGTGAAACCCTGTCTCTAAATAAAATACAAAGTAGGGCTGGAGATTTGGCTCAGTGGTTAAGTACCCTGAGTCCAATCACTAGTACCAAAAAAAAAAAAATTGCTCAGCAAGAAAAAAATGAGCCAGAAAGATGTGGTGACACATTATTCTCAGCTACATGGGAGGCTGTGGCAGGAGGATTGTAAGTTTGAGGCCAGCTTCAGCAATTTAGCAAGACCCTGTCTTAAAATAAAAAGTAAAAAGGTATTGGGGATGTAGCTAGCTCAGTGGTAGAGCCCTTGCCCAGCATATGCAGTCCCCAGTACTACACACACACACAAAAAAAAAAAAAAAAACCTAACAACTTGGATGGATCTCAAGGCATTATGCTGAGTGGGGAAAAAAAAAAAAAAAAAAAAAAAAAACAGTCTCAAAAAGCTGCCTGCTGTAGAATTCTACTTAGATCATTCTCAAAATGACAGCTATTAAAGAGGGGAAAGCAGATTAGGAGTGGCCAGGGGTTGGCATGTTTTGGGGGTTGTGAATATAAAGGGACAGCAAGAGAGAGACTTTGCGATGGTGAGACTGTTCTGTGTCCCAACTGTGGTGGTGGCCTCATGAATTCATATGTGTGACATAATGACATAGAACTGCACACACCCTATGCCAATGTCAGTTCTCTGTAGTTACATGTGACATCATGGCTGGGGGACACTAGGTGAAGATCAGGGGACAAGGGCATCTGGGGGATCCTCTCACAGGTAGCCTTTGCTGGGTCCCCACCACCACCACCATCATAGTGACTGGGACCTTCTCAGAGCCACATGACAGTGAGGTCTTTCCATTCCCTGTCCATTCTGGGTACTATACCTGCATTTCAAAGGTTGTAAATACAGACCCCACATCATGCTGCCCCCCTGCACTTCTGACTGCCCTCTGAAGGACCCCAGGGGCACAAGTGGCTCCTTGCGGGTGGTGTGGCATGGTAGTCACTGGAAAGGGACACAAGAGACCTCAGGCATTATTAACCTAAAAACAAAACAAAAAGTATTAGTACCTTTAAAGGAGGAGCAGGGATAACAGAGGTAGTCTGGCTTTGAATTTAACAAAATTTGTGTGATTGGGATTTGGGGATCATAGCTGCCATAAGGATTTTTTGTTCACATACTGGGTTGTATAGGGTCCCCTCCAAAATTCATGTCCTCCCTGAATCTCAGAATGTGATCTTACTTGGAAATAGCGTCTTTGAGGATGTAAGTAGTTAAATAAAGTCGTATTAGGTTAGAATGGGCCCCAAACCCAATGACAGGTGTCCTTATAAGGAGAATAAACACAGGGAAGACGGCCCTGTGTAGGCAAAGGATAGATTTGATGCAGCTGATGTGGGAAAAAACAAAGATTCCTGGGGCCACCAGAAGTTAGGAGAGAGGCAAGAAAAATCCTCCGCTATAACCTTCAGAGGAATCATTGTATTTACCCACACCTTGATTTTTTTTGTTTGTTTTTGTTTTACTGAGAATTGAACACAGGGGATATTTTACCACTGAGTGACATCCCAGCCCTTTTTTAAAAATCTATTTTCTTAGGGTCTCACTAAGTTGCTAAGTCTGGCCTTGAACTTTTGATCCTCCTGCCTCAGCCTTCCAAGTCACTGACACTACAAGTGTGTGCTACCACACGGGCACAAGTTGATTTTGGACTGCTGGCTTCTCAGTCATTGAATGAATACAGTTCTGTTGTTTTTACAACACCTACTTTATGTTCATTTGTTACAAAAGTCCCAGGAAACCATCACTATCTTTTGATTCCATCTTTTCCAGGGTTTTTAGTAAAGGGAGTCTCTCCCCCATCCCTGAGCTGTCAGTGTGGCTTCTGAGAGGGAGAATGAATTCCAGATTCCATCTGGGAGCTGAAGAAATGTCTTCTACAAAAAGAAAGAAGGGACCCACCCTCATGCAGGCAGCATTTTTCTGTGTGTAAAGAGCAGTTGGAAAACAAGCAAACAAAAAATCACACTCTGGAGGGGCGGCCACATCAATGTGGCGCCCAGGGCACATTCTCCTGCGGCGCCTGCTCGCTCTCAGCTGGCTGGGAGCTTAGTCACGGCCCTTCCGACCTCCTCCAGGCTGCCAAGTTCAAAGGAGGCCTTCTGGACCCTCCTGGGGAGGCACCCTGCAGAAGCAGCGGAGGCCCGGTGAGAGGGCGTCCCAGGGTCCAAAAAGGCTTCTCCTAAAATGAGGCAGATTCCTCCGTGTGTCTCCTTGTCTCCTCCCTGTCTCTATCCTTGCCTTTCCTGGATTTAGGATACAAAAGGAGCAGGGAGGGGGCTTGTTTCCAGCCACCCCCAGCCCTTCCATCAACCCACCAATGTCACCATCACCATCACCATTAAGTACAGCAGGACTATATGGACCAATTTCAGGCACCTGTTCTTGACAATGTCCCTTTACATCTTCTAGGGAGCCCTCCCAACCCCCCTCCCTCCCCAAGGTTAGTATTGTTAGCTGCCTTTAGAGCCCAGAAGGTGAAGCTCAGAGACATGAACTTGCCCAAGACCACTCAAGTGGACATCAAAGAACCCAGCAAATGTTCCACGGTCCCATCTAGCTTCTGGAATACAAAAACAGGAAAATATTTCAGTCCCCCACCCTCCCTCTGGATGTATGCTGCGTCTGCTGTGTCTTCTCCTGTCGCCATCTTCCTTCCCCATCTTCTGTCACCTCTCATTTGAGCCTCTAACAGAGAGCCTAGGCACTGATCCAGGCTCCAGGACTTTACACTGAGGATGGAAATTTTAAGTAGCTCCTGTGAAATTGGGTCCAGGATTTCTTTCTGGGGTGGTGCACTTGGTTTTTGCCGTGGTTGTACTACAGGGTTAACGTTAAATGCCATTGAGTTGTTCCCTTTCAAATGGCTCATTTTATGTTGTGTGTGTTCCACTCCAATAAATTAAGAAGGTGTGAAAATTGCAGAGCACAGAAATTCCACAGCAGATGATCTTTAATGCTGTCAGAGCCCATCCTCCCTCTTCCTTGGCTCATGTACCCTCAGATGTGTTTGGACAGCAGCAATAATTTCCTGAGGCTCTGTGATGAGCCATACTGGGACAGAATTTTGAACACGTTGGGTCCCCTCCCATTTCAGTGTCCTTACATCTTATACATCTTGTTAACACACAAGTTGAAGTTAGACAGGATGTCCAGAGACGTGAAATTAAAGCGCCCTAGGAGGTGACTCAGGAAGGTGGATTCTCACTACACCTGTCCCATCAAGTCAGACATTTTTTTTTCCCTGTGTACTTCTAAAAAACCAATGACAGTCAGAAGTGCCAGCCCACATCCTTTGGCACCCTCCCCAGGGAATATGACAAGGCAGCTTCCTAATTGCTGGGTGGCCACTGAGCGCTGTGACTCTCTGAAACATGTCACCTATCAGGTTCCCCAAGAAGCATTACTTGTCCCATGTGGTCCAAGAGGCCACAGCAGGACCAACCTGACTACAGGTAAAGAAGGGCAGCCTTCTTGGCAAGGATAGAAAGAACCTGAGAACCAAGGGCAGCCAAACATTCCCCACTGGCCTTGCTAAGTTCCTAAGGCTGCCACTGAACTAGAGATCCTCCTGCCTTAGCCTCCTGAGCCGCTAGGATTATAGGCTTGTGCCACTGTCTCTGAATTTGACTGCTCTAGGCACCTCATATAAGTGAAATAATATACCCAAACCAACCCTTGCTCACAAATGCTCAAAGTTGCGCTACTCAGTCACCAAAAGGTGGAAACAGCCCAAAAGTCTATGAACAGATGAATGGACACTCCAGTGGTGATCTAGCCACACCGTGGGCTATTAGCCATAAAAAAGAAGGAAGCACTCCTAGGCACAGTGGTGCATGCTTGTAATCCCAGCAGCTCGGGAGGCTGAGGCAGGAGGACCGTAAGTTCAAAGTCTCAGCAATTTAGGGAGACTCTAAGCAACTTAGTGAGTTCCTGTCTCAAAACGAAAAAAAATATTTTTTTTTTATTTTTTTAAAGAGAGAGTGAGAGAGGAGAGAGAGTGAGAGAGAGAATTTTTAATATTTATTTTTTAGTTCTCAGTGGACACAACATCTTTGTTGTTATGTGGTGCTGAGGATCGAACCCGGGCCGCACGCATGCCAGGCGAGCGCGCTACCGCTTGAGCCACATCCCCAGCCCCCAAAAATAAAAAATTTAAAAAGGGTTGGGAATGTGGCTCAATGGTTAAGTGCTCCTGAGTTCAGAAGAAGAACAAGAAGAACAAGAGGAGGAGGAAGAAGGAAGCACTGATACATGATATGGTGTGGATGAGCTTCAAAAAAACAAGCTAAGTGAAAGAGCCAGACACAAGAGCGCATATTGTGTGATTCCATTTATAGGAAGTATCTAGAATAAGTAAATCCGACGAGACAGAAAGTGAATTGGTGGTTGCCAGGGACTGAAGTGGGGGTAGAAGAAGAAGTAGCTCTTAATGGGTATGAGGTTTCCTTTGCGGGGGGCAGGGAGGGATGAAAATATTTGGGAACTAGAGAGAGGTAGTGCTGCACAACAGTGGAAATGTACCAAATGCCACTGGATCGTACACTTTTCATTGGTTGTTTAAAAGTGCATTGGGATAAAAAATGAATAACATAAAATTTACCATTTTCAACCTTTTTAAGTGTACTGTTGATTGACACTAAGTACACACACACTGTTGTGCAAACATTTCTACCATCCACGTCCAGAGCTCATTCATCTTCCCAAATTTAAACCGTCCTTGTTAAATGCTAACTCCCCATTTCCACCCCCACCCCCCACCAGTCCCTGGAACACACCATTCTACTTTCTGTCTCTGAAAATTTTTTTTTTGAACAAGGGATTGAACTCAGGGATGCTTAACCACTGAGCCACATCCCCAGCCCTTTCTTAAAATATTTTACTTAAAGACAGGGTCTCAGTAAGTTGCTTAGGGCCTCGCTAAATTCCTAAGCCTGCCTCTGAACTCGAGATCCTCCTGCCTCAGCCTTCTGAGCAGCTAGGATTATAGGCGTGTGCCACTGTACCAGCTCTGTCTCTGAATTTGACTGCTCTAGGCACCTCATGTAAGTGAAATAATATAGTATTTGTCCTTGTGAGGGATGTAGCTCAGTGGTAAAGCGTTTGCCTAGCATGTGTGAGGTCCTGGGTTCAACCCCAAGTACCACAGAAAACTAAAAATCAAAATCAAAATAGCAGCCAAACCTTCACCTTGACCATTCTAGCCAAGGAGAGAGTGGGAGCTGATGTGGCCAAAGCCCCTCCAAACTCCATTGTCTTCCCCAGGGACCACATCATGTTGGCAGGAGGTTGAAATCAGTGTGTGTGGAGGCAACTGCAGCCAGGCCTTCTCTTAGGTGGTGTGTGGAATCCCCTAGGAGAAAACGCTGTCCAGAGCCTCAGACTACCGCTCCAAGAGAAAATCTCAAGTTTAAGTGCAGGAGAAAAGTGTCTGGCTGTGGTTTCCTCTCTAAGTGTTCAAGCACAGACAGCTCATTCCTGCTAATGGAAAGGGCTGCATCCGCTTCCTGTATTTTGTGAATGGGGGAAAAACCCATGAGAAAAAGCTCCCAGGCAGCTCTGCCAATGGCACCCCATCCATTAGTTTTCTGAGTGTAACTTCAGGTTAATTATTTATGCTGGGGCTCCAAATGAAGTGTCAGTAATAGACAGCCTTCCTCTTCTAATTGCCGGGTTTCTGAGAAGAAGCCTTAGGCTGGAAGGATTTGGTGATTAGCGAAAAAGGAAACATAAAAAAGCAAAGTAGGCTTGAACCTATTCCCAACAACCAGGGTTTGAAGGGAGGGAAGATGGAGGAAAGATGGTCTCCTTGCAAGGCCTCTCTTGCTACCTAGCCCTTATCTAAAACTTCTAAAACCAGAAACCCAGGGGAGCCGCCCAAGAAGTCAGAGGCCTGAGGTGCAGGAGATTAGCTGTTGACTCTGAAGATTCAACAACACAAGTCTACCTTCTGGTGGAGCCAGAGCCTCGGAAGGGCTAGGGTAGAAACAAGGGAACTTCTGCTTTTCTTAAGTCCACCCCTATGACGTCTTCTACCAATGTATTTAGCAATGCTGGGGATTCAACGCCGGGCCTCCCACATGCCAGAGGTAGGTTCTCTACCACTGAGCTACACCCCCAGTCTGACACTTTCTATTTAATTTCTAGCCACTTTTCTCTTGTAAGAGCGTCTTCTAACATTTCCCCAGTTGCTTTTACTTGAGTGATGAATGCCCAGCCCCTGGATCCTTCACAAGTTTAAAATGGAAGAAAGAAAAAAGAAAGAAAGAAAAAAGGAGCAGTCTCACTGTGCTACTTACACAAGATTTGGTGGAGGAAGAAAAAAAATTTTTTTTTCCTGATAAAAAGCAGCTGGCTCCAGCCCTGTTTATTTCTTCCCTTCAGTTTTAGTTCCCCGAGGTCAACTCTTGTCCATTTGTGTTTTTCAGTTTTACATGGCAGTAAAAGTATCATTTCATTTTGATATAATTATTCAAGCATGGAATATATCTTATTCTAATTAGTACCCCATTCTTAGGGATGTACGTGATGGTGGGATTCACTATGATGTATTCAAATAAGTACCTAGGAAGATTATTTCAGATTCATTCCACTGTCTTTTCTTTTTCTATCCCCACTCTTTTGTCTTCATTCCCCTTTGTCTAATCTACTGAATATCCATTCTTCCCTTGTCCCCACTTATTGTGGGCTAACTTCCACATATCAGCAAAAACTTTTGACCTTTGGCTTTTGGGGACTGGCTTATTTCACTTAGCATGATAGTTTCCAGATCCATTCATTTATTTGCAAATGTCATAAGTCATTCTTTTTTTTTTTTTTTTTTTTTTTTTTTTAGAGAGTGAGAGAGGAGAGAGAGTGAGAGAATTTTTTTTAATATTTATTTTTTAGTTCTCGGCGGACACAACATCTTTGTTGGTATGTGGTGCTGAGGATCGAACCCGGGCCGCACGCATGCCAGGCGAGCGCGCTACCGCTTGAGCCACATCCCCAGCCCATAAGTCATTCTTCTTTATGGCTGAGTAATACTTCATTGTGTGTGTGTGTGTGTGTGTGTGTGTGTGTGTGTATAAAAATCACATTTTCTTTATCCATGCATCTGTTGAAAGGGTACCTAGTTTGGTTCCATAGCTTAGTTATTGTGAATTGAGCTACTATAAACTTTGATGTGGTTGCATTTCAGTAGTATGCTGATTTTTAAGTCCTTTGGATATATACCAAGGAGTGGGAATAGCTGGGTCAAATAGTGATTTCATTCCAAGTTTTCTGAAGAATCTCCATACTGCTTTCCAGAGTGGTTGTACAAAGTTCAACATCTCTAAGCAATTAGAGAAAAGCATATTAAAGCTACACTGAAATTTCATTTAACTCCAATCAAAATGGCAATTATCAAGAACACAAGTAACAATAAATGTTGGTGAGGATGCAAAAGAAATACTATTAATACTACTGGTGGCACACACCTGTAATCCTAGCATCTCAGGAGGCTGAGGCAGGAGGATCCCAAGTAGAAGGTCAGCCTCAGGAACCTAGCAAGATCCTGTCTCAAAATAAAAACTGAAAAAGGATGAGGGTATAGTTCAAGGATAGAGTGCTCCTGGGTTTTATCTCCAATATAGGGGGAAAAAGAAAAATTATATCAATATTAGCTAAAGGGCAATTTGAATGTGATAAGTTTATTTATGTATCACCCTGTCCCCAGACATAACTAACAACTGAGCTGACTTATACACATCCATTTAAATCCTTGGTATTCTTCCTTAGAAATTAAAAAATTAAAAAGTAGTATATTAGGACACAAAGAGAAGTTTTATGGAGAGAACATGATTTGTAACTTGATCCTTGGAGGATCTTTTTCATTTTCACCCTACCAAGGGAATTTGCATTTCTATGGATTCTGAGCCACATTGCACACTGTGTACCTCAGCAAGAACTATTCATTTAGATGTGAGATTTAATAATTGACACATTTAGTTATAGATGTCGCATTTGCCTGTCCTAGAGGATCAGAAACAAAGTGGCTTCTAGAAAACCCAAGAAGAGGAGTGATGAAGAGGCTATGCCTCTTAGGTTAGGGAGCATTGCTGTTGTTTTGTTTTGGGTTTTGGTAGTGGCAGTGGACATAGAACCCAGGGGTGCTCTACCACATAGTCATATCCCTAGGCTGTTTTATTTTTTATTTTGAGATAGGATCTTACTAAGTTGCTGAGGCTGGCCTCAAGTTTGTGATCCTCCTGCCTCAGCCTCCCCAGTAGCTAGGATTACAGGCACCCAGTGCCCAGCCCATCACTGCATATTGAATGAATGGAATGATGAGGAAATGCTCCATTCCCCTCGGGCCTCATGGCATGGCTGCGATTCTGTTCCAACACCATGCATCCAACAATACACTCAAGGAGCCCCCTGATGGGACAAGGACCACAGCATACAAGACCAAATTGGAAAGCACACAAGACCAAATTGGAAAATGTTTTTAGTACTTTTCCTCTGCCAGAAACATGCCTCAGCACCTTTTATTCTCTAGCTAATGCAACATCCTCAAAGTGCAGCTCAGCCCTCCCCTCCTCCAGAGAGCCTTCTTTGAACCTCCACTTCTTCAAATCTCAACTAGTTAGAGCTTTAAGAATTATGCTGCCTCCCCCTCTTCCTCTTCCTCTTTCCTCCTCCTCTTGTGGTAGTAGGGATTGAACCCATGGTCTCATGCATGCCAGGCAAGACTTCTACCACTGAAATATAATCCCAGTCCTGAACCTCCTCTTCTAAAGAAATAGATTTCTGCTCCAGAGAGAAGAGAAAATAGCTAAGGATGTACTTGTGAGAACCTCATTGCAGGAAGCATCCAAGCAGAGGCCAGAAAAGCTGGAATATACTATGGGAAGCCACTCATGAATTACATGAGGATCTTCTCTTGGTATGGTAGCCAGGGAGATTTAGGTTTGGCTCTCCCGCTGCAATAGATGGCCCAATGCATGTGACCTTTATCTCCACTCTGTTAGGAAGATCCCTCATAGTAGCTCCCGAGATGGGAACTGGACAGCCCAACTTTAACCTTTTTTGGTGAAGAACATTCTATGGAAGGCCTTTGATGTTTCCCCATATAAAGTCTAGAAGCTCCATCTGTCTGAATGGCTTGCCCATCCCCATCCCTGCTTTTGAAACTACTTCTTGTGTCCTGTGGTTTTCTTCCTCATTCTATTTTTCCTAGCTTTTATTTCTCAGCCAGCCCATTCCACCAAGGGGAACCCCATTTCCATGGCTCATGCAGGACGCGGGCAGGAATATATTTCTTCCAAAATCCCTTCCAGCTCTTGTGACCATGGGAATTTGCAAGTCAATAGAACTAAAGGTCATTACCAGGTCACAAGAGGTGCTCTTCAGTTCATGTTTCATCATGAGTCATGGAGGGAAATAGCGTGGAGACTCTCAAAACTGATGGGAGATGAACCACTGTGATGGAGAACCAGAAAGGCCCCACCCAGACGAGGTCCCCAGGGAAGGACGTGGAAAATAGTAACCCTCCCACATGGCTGGTAGGAATGTAAAATGAGCCAGCCACGGTGGAAAACAGTTTGGTGGCTCCTCAAAAAGTTAAACATAAGCACGCACCACCTATGCAGTCCTAGCACTTGGGAGGCTGAGGCAGGAGGATCGCTTGAACTTAGGAGTTTGAGACCAGGCTGGGCAACACAGTGAGACCCCTATCTCAAAAACAAAAAAAATTATGCATGTAATTACTATTGGACCCAGCAATTCCATTCCAAGGCGTGTAAGCAAAAGCACTGAAAACATACTCAAATAAATGGACATACACAAATATCCTAGCAACTCAATTCACAAATCAAAAGGCAGAGACATCCCAAATGCCTGTCAACAGATGGATGGATAAACCAGCTGTGGAATATACAAACAATGGACTATTTCTCCAGCATGAGAAGAAACTGACACCCGCTACAACACAGATAAACCTTGAAAACATTATGTGAAGCGAAAGAAGCCAAACATGAAAGACCACATAATTACACCATTCTGCTTACGTGCAATGTCTAGAGTAGATAAGTCCATAGAGACAGAAAGCAGATTGGGGGTTGCCAAATGCTGGAGGAGGGGCAGTGGAGAGTGGCTGTTGAATGGACACAGGTGAGGTGATGAAAATGTTTTGGAACTCGATGAGGCCATGGTTGCCCAACACTATGAATATACTAAATGCCACTGAGATATCTATCCATTTTAAAATGGTAAAGTTGGGGCTGGGGATGCAGTTCAGTGGTATAATGCTCACCAGCATGTGTGAAGCCCTGGGTTCAATCCCCAGCAGCACAAAAATAACTAATTAAGTTTAATATAATGGATTAACTTGTACCTTTCACTCTGATTTAAAATATCTGTGTGTCCCCACAAACTAAGCACAGAGTGAAGAGGGTTACTCCCTCTTATCTGCTGTTTGACTTCTGGCACAGTGGTTGGCCTCTCTGAAATTCCTCGGTGTTTTGGGGGGTTGGTTGGTTGGTTTTTTACAGTGTTGTGGATCAAACCCAGGTCCTTGCACATGATAGGAAAGTGTTCTACCACTAAGCTACATCTCCAGTTCTCAGTTTCTTGGTTTATTCATAGGGACAATAATCCCCACCTTGCAAAATTGTTCTTAGGATTATAGATCATTTGTCTTATATGCCTGGCACAGATATTAGTTATTGTGAAAAAAATGAGAAGAGAGCTCTCTCTAGGTGGTGACTTCTCTAAGACATCCCAACTTTACTGCTAGCATGGAGAGAGGGTTGTGGATGATATTCTTAAATCAATAAAGTCAGCTCCATGTTGTAAGAATATATTTCTTCCCACTTGAAAATAAATTTGTAAGGGACAGGAACAAATTTTACTACTTTATCGAGTTCTCATTGCACTATCATCAATAATGGGATCACTGGGTTGGAACTTTGCACTTAATCTATGCCGACTGTGTACCAAACACTGTCCTTACCAGACTGCTGGTGCTCCTTGAGGCCTGAGTTGTTTTTCCTGAGGGTTTTATAGCTAGGTGAGCCCTCGGAGTGAACAGGGAGGCCCAAAGAGGCCAATCAGCTGCTCACAGTTAGAGAGCTTAGGACCTGAATCCTGGCTTTTTATCTCACCAAGATACAGGAATGGCAGCTCAGAAATTTGCTAGAAAGAAAAATTTTACATGAGATTTGAAGTTTGATGGGATGGACTTGCAATATGAATAGCAAACTCAACAGTAAACCAGAAAAGGTTCATCTGTGGTTCATTGTTTGTAAGAGCAGCTACATTGTGATATGCATAGTCTTCACTGTGTCGCCAAAATAATAAGCTGAATACAGATAAGTCATTCCCACGAGAAGATACACAAATGCCAGGAGTGTGAACTGATAAAACCCTGTAGGAAGAGCAAATTGATATTATCTTTTTTTTTTTTTTGAAAACCTTTAAATTGTTCATGCCCTTTTGCCTGGTATGGTGGAGCACATGCCTGTCATCCCAGTTACTCAGGAGGCTGAGGCAAGAGAATCACAAGTTTTTGAGGCCAATTTAGCAATGCCCCAAGCAATTTAGCATGACCTTATATCAATATAAAAAATAAAAAAAGGCTAGGTATGTGGCTCAGTGGTAAAACCCCTCTGGATTCAATCCCTGGGACCAAAATAAATAAATAAAGTTAAAATGGTGAATTTTATGTTACATATATTTAGTACAATAAAGAGCTGGATAAAAAAAACATTTATGATATCATCTGAACCACAGAAGAATAAAGAATATAGGCTGCCTTTTCTAAAACTCCTAAAGATGCCTTTAATTTCTCTCTTTTTCTCTCTCTTTTTTTTCCTCCTGGTGTTGGGGACCAAACCAAGGACCTTGTGCATACTAGGCAATGGCTCTACCACCATGTGACACAGCCAGTCCTGTCTCTATTTTTCTGTAGTTTCTGTGTATTCTATTATGTGGACATAGACTATAACATTGAGAAAAAATAAACTTTGTTTTCTAAATGCAGCTCAGCTGAACAAAGGAAGGATTGAAATTTCCACAGTAGATTTTCTCCATAGTTACAGCAGGCACCTATTAAAAAATAAAACAGAATGTGCCAGGGATGTAACTCGTTGGTAAACCACATGCCTGGCATGGGAAAGACTGTGGGTTTTCTTCTCGGAACCAAAAAAACATTCAAAAAGTAAACACACATACACACACGCACACACAAACACTCACAAGTATAGCAACCACCCTTAGCATGTTTTGTTTTATTGGGAGGTGAGAAATTCTTCTATAAAATAATAAAATAAAAAAACAAGGGCTGAGGTTGTGGTTCAGTGGTAGAGCACTCACCTGGCACATGTGAGGCACTGGGTACGATCCTCAATACCAATAAAAGTAAATAAATAAAAATAAAGGTATTGTGTCCATCTACAACTAAAAAAATTTTTTTTAAACCCCAACATTTTAGGAAAATAAGAAAAAAGATTGAACGTGAAGTTCATGGGTGTCTCTACTCTTGATTTGTCCGCATGCTTTGGCTAAGCCTGGTCTCCTTCTCTTGAATTCTCCATGACCTTAGTAAGACACAGCCACACTGCAGCTAAAATTTTGTCTTTGCTAATAACTTAGTTTATGAATGTTATAAATATAACTGACTTGTGAGGGAGAAAACACATTCCTTCAAAAAACTGAATGTCTCTTCAAATGGGCTTAATTAAAACAAAGTATTCTCTAAATAAAATACCTCATCAGAATGCATAAAAATTCTAGAAGCTGAACACAACATTGTAGGCTTCAAGACATTAAGGATATTTAAAGCCAACATTCTTCTTTGTCAAAGTCCCAAAATATGTCTCGGAGTGCACAAAGAGTCAAGACCACAGAACAAAGACTCTGTGCTTGATATTTTAATACACACATTAAAAAGACCAAGAAATATGACTGAAATCTGGGTGAGATTAGACAAAACCAGGAAGGTAATCAAATAACAGAAGGAAGTGCCTTTCAACATAAGAATTCTCAGCTTTCTTCAGGAGACCTTAGCTTTACCGTGGCAAATAGCCATATTCAAGGCAAAAGTTACTGGTTAGAGAACATTTTAAAAAGGGTAATTTCCATTTCCCCACCTTACAAAGGCTTTTTGTTGTTGTTGTTGTTCATCTTAATATGAAGTTTTACTATATTTTCCAAAGTGATTATAGCCATTTACTGTGAAAGGAATAGAGAATGGCGTTCTCATATTCCAAATGATCAGCTAAAAACAACCTTGAAGGGCAACATCCTTTAAAATGTATTTGCCAAGCTGAGTGTGACGATGCACATCTGTGATCCCAGTGACCCAGGTGACTGAGGCAGAAGGATGGCAAATTTGAGGTCAGCCTGGATAATTTAGTGAGACCCTGTTTCAAAATAAAAAGGTCTGGGGGGTAGAAATCAGGGGAAAAGTGTCCCCGGGATCTATCCCCAGTACTGCAAAAGAAAAAGAAAAAAAAGTATTTGCTACAAAAGCTTGGTGTGGTGGCAAATAGTTCCAGCTACTTGTGGGGCTCAGGCAAGAGGACTGTTAAGCCCATGAGTTGAAGACCAGTCTGGGTAACAAAGTAAGGCCCCATCTCAAAAAGCAAAATAATATGTAGTGTGCCAGGGTTAGAGCTATATCTTAGTGGTAGAGTGACTGCTTAGTGTGAGCAAGGCCCTAACTTCACTCCCAGAAGCCCCCCCAAAAAATCATTTGCTAAAAAACAAACATCACATTTTGAGCTCAAAGTTTTTTTTCCTATTCGACTGGCCAACACCTAGAAGGTGAATTTAGAGGAAACGTTGGCTTAGTGAGTCCCTTGAGCCAGGTATTTATCAAGAAGGAACAGGAATACTTGGGCCTGCTTCCCTGGGTTTCTCCTACCCAGTATCCTGGACCTGCTCACCTGGGCTTTCCCTACCCCACTCCCAGGGGCCAAGGTCTTATAAGGGGTTCTTCGTCTACACTGTGTGATTAAAAAGCTCATAGAACTAGATTGTACTTCATTTTTCCAAATGTCCCATAAGACTTGAAAAAAATTGAATGACATATGTTATGATTAAATATATCATTCTTAAACTTTCTAGCTAAAATTCCCAGGGCCTGAAAGCATTTACATAAAATCTTTCATAGATGGGTGGACTCTGTAGTAACATGTTTCCCAATAAAGAATCTACTTTCAGTTTCCAAATATATCAGCCGCTCTGAGCATTAGCACATTCTTTATGTTGGGGTGGACTAGAATAAAATGAGATAAAGCATCTCATTATAGCAGCCTACAGTTCCCTAAAATATGTTATCTTTTAATGTTGTGGTTGATTAATCTCTCTGGACTTCCACCCTTGATGCTGGGGCCTGAGGTCATTGTAGGACATGTGTAGGAAGGTGAGGTTCTAGAACCAGGTTTGCCTTTTAGAAAGATCAATGTGGGCTAATGGAGGTTTGGAGGATCGAGACAGAAAGAGAAGTTTAGAACTTGATGCAGGTAACATGAGGGGCTGAGCTGAGATAATACAAATGGAGACAGACATGGAGAAATGGCCCCATTCACAATGCTCCTGAAATCCACAGGGAGAATCGGCTGTCAAACCACACAAACCAAAGCCTATGGCATAAAATAACCACTGTATTAGGTCAGTGTGCTTATGCTTCAGAAATTAACACTCGGCAGAGGAGGGATGGCTTGTCCCTATTCAGTGATGTCCGTGGCTTCACCTGGGAAGTCTCAAGGCTGGGGACAGCGAGACTCACGGCTGGAGGCTGGACTCATCTGGAGGCATCTTCACTCACATGCTGATTTCCTGCTGGAGTCTCAACTGGACTGTCAGCCAGATCACCTGCATGTGACCACCGCATGCAGCCTGGGCGTCTGTGTGGTATGGCAGCCTCGTGTGAGCCATCATGTGACAGCTTTTACAGGAGCACAAACATTCCAGCAAACAAGACGAGAACTGCACAGCCTTTTATGACTGGTGACACAGCCTGGAGGACTTTTAGGATAATTTATGTCATATTCTACTGATTACAAGTATTGTAAATCTGGATCTAATGTGGGCTGGTACTAGATTCTGTTTCTCTCTTTTTAATATTTATTTTTATTTTTTTGGGGGGGGGGTATTGGGGATTGAACTCAGGGACATTCAACCACTGAGCCACATCCTCAGCCCTTTTTTGTATTTTATTTAGAGATAGGGTTTCACTGAGTTGCTTAGTGAGACCTCACTGTTGCTGAGGCTGGCTTCGAACCCATGATCTTCCTGTCTCAGCCTCCTGAGCTTCTGGGATTACAGGCATGTGCCACTGCGCCCAGCTAACATTTCTTTTTACTTTTATTGCTGCATTATAATTATACATATTAGTGAGATTCATTATGCCATATTCAAACATGAACATAACATAAATTGCCCAGTCTCCTTCTTCAGTATCTTCTTCCCTTTCCCTCCCCTTCTCCCTTCCGCAATCCACTTGCTGTACTCTCTTGATCTCTCCTAGACTTCATCTCTTGATGAGTGACAAGGTTCTGAAGGAGCCTGTGGCACATGAGATTGCTGTGGTCCTCTGTGTTCAGTATAATCTGTCACAACCATCAATCATTTTCTCTCTGCCATTTTTTTATAGCCATTGGGCTAAGCTCCTCTACCATCCTCTTTAATCCTTCTAATGAGCACGAAGCAGGTATTATCCCATTTCATAGATAAGGAAACTAAGGCTTAGTGAGGCCAAGTGACCTGCTCAAATGTATTAGGACAATGAATAAAAGACCCAAATCTAGATGATCTTACATGAAAGCCCATTTACTTGGCCATTTTCTGATCAAAAGTGATTATTGGGTTTGAGGATGAGAAAGGAAGAAGTCATGTGTGGCTAGATTAGGTTTTAACAAGGGAGAAGGGAATAGGGGGAAAGGGCAGGAATAGGGGAAAGTGCCTAATATTAGGGAACTGTGGAAATGCACGGGATAGAACCAAATGCCTGGAGCAGACATGCCTAGAAAGCCAGAACAGGAAAGCCAGGAGAGTAAGTAGCCAGTTACTGAGGTGCAGAGAGCCTTAGGCTACTGCTGAGAGTTGACTAGGGAATGGGGTACTGGGCTGGAAGGAGGGAAGGCTGGAGCCAGAATGCTCTGAGACAACAGATGTTAGGACCAGGCAAGAATGAGACTTGTCACAGAAGGACAAGTCTAACCAAAAAAAAAAAAAAACAAAAAAAAAAAAACCCTATTGTTCAAACATATCATCCCAAGGTGAAATGAGCTATGCACAAAAGCCACATATTGCACGATTCCATTTATAGGAAATGTCTAGAACTGATAAATCCATGGAGATAGAAAGCAATGGTTAACGGAGAGGGCAATGGAAGCGTTTGCTTAATGGATACAGATTGCCTTTGGTGATGAGAATGTTCTGGAACTAGATAGTAGCGATGGCTATACAACATGGTGAATGTACCAAGTATGCTCATGGAAATTGGGTCACATGTGTTTTACTACAGTTAAAAAAAAAAAAACACCTAGGATCACATAACCCATAAAAGGAAAATTTGATAAGTTGGACCTCATTAAAATTGAAATCATGGGCTCTCTGAAAAAGGCCTTGATAAGAGAATGGAAAGACAGATTACAGACTTGGCGAAGTTCCTTGCAAATCACATATCCTAGGACTTGCATTTAGGATATATATAACTTTCAAAATGCAGCAGTAAAAAGAGCCAAATGAGCCCTTTTTGTCAAACAAATGGAAAGGGAGTAGAGGAGAATGGGTCCGCCTTGGCTCTCTTTAACAAGAAATCTGTGTGATCCTCTGACTAATGTCCATCTGTGCTCCCCATCCGGGCCTGCGAACACAGGGACTGGGTCTGGTTTTGCTCACCACTATATCCCATATGTGGCCCAGGGTCTACCACACACTAGGAGCAGATTAATATTTATTCAGTACATAAATGAATGGATTAATGCCACTGAACTGGCCATTTGTAAATGGTTGAAGTAGAAAAATTTATGTTATGTACATTTTACCACATTCTTTTTTTTAAAGATGATAAAGGATGGGCTGGGTTTGTGGCTCAGTGATAGAGTGCTCGCCTAGTATGCATAAGGCACTGGGTTCAATCCTCAGCACCACATAAATATAAAATAAAGATATTGTGTCAACCTAAAACTAAAAAATAAATATTAAAAAAAAAGATGATAAGGGCTATGCACAAAAGAACCTTGTGAGCAAGTTTACCATTTTAACCACAGCCATTCAGTTGTTTTCCTGCTTTTATTCCTACTCGGCTGCTAAGAGGTTTTTGAAACTGCTCTTTGGACATAGAATAGTGTTCTAAATTATTGTGCAAGCTGGGCACAGTGGCACATGCCTGTAATTCCAGTGGCTCCAGAGGCTGAGACTGGAGGATCACCAGTTCAAAGCCAGCCTCAGCAAAAGTGAGCTGCTAAGCAATTCAGTGAGACCCTGTGTCTAAATAAAATACAAAATAGGGCTGGGGATGTGACTCAGTGGTCGAGTGCCCCTGAGTTCAACCCTAGTACCAAACAAAACAAAACTATTGTGCAATTGTGAAGAATATTTGTGCAAAGATCATTTCACTGATATGCCTCTGTTATCCAGAACAAAAGGAGATTGTGGATATTCAAAAGTCATATGCCTTTCCAGGCTGAAACATTTCCTCAAAATTTTCTGTTGGAAAAATGTGGGAATTGAGAAACCATACCACTGTCCCAAATTGATAAAAGTCCTATAATTTACAAAGTGTTTACTTAATTTGTTTGTTGTTGTTGTTTTTAAGAAACTGTCTAGGAGCAAAGACCAAGGGAATGAGGATGTAGCTACGTGGGGAAAAGCAGCCCTCAGAGGAAGCCCCAGGGCAGAGCCTGCAGCTCCTCTGCCTTCTGAAAGAGCCCCAAGTCTTGTGTGGCTGGAGTGCCTAAGGGGGGTGAGCAGGAGAGAAATTCAGAAAGAAAACCAGGCTCCCAGGAGAAAGGGCCTCAAGGCATCTTTGGGATTTAGGTTTCTAATCTGAGTCACAAGGGCAGGCAGCAGTTTTTGCTGCAGAGTATCAGATCAATTTCCACAATGTAGCAAAGATCCCCGAGCCCTGTTCCCAGGACTCATGGAAGCTTGAAACCGGAAGTCAGTTTTCCTTACTGTTTAATCTACACCAGGAATGGGAAGTTCCTGGAAGAAAACTAGGGAAGAGGTTATAGGCCATCAAGAAAACTTCATAAAAACATAATAGGTCATTAGTGCATAGTACTAATTTCTCAGTTAAAAGCCTGAGCCCTGTTAAACTTGGGTGTTGACTTGGCTTCTAAGATACTTTACAACCCTCTACTTCAGGAGGATGAATACCAAACATATGTGGAGCATGAAATACAATGGGAACTTGCCTGCTTTTTGAGTGAATGCTTTCTTCTGGGCTCTGAAGTCTTACATGTATAACCAGACAATGGCACAGCTGTTTAAAAAGCATGAGATAGATCTCACAGACCCAGGTGTAAAAAAGGTCCATGACACCTGAAATTTTTTCAAAAAGCAAGTTTAAAACTGTTTGCATATCATCCCATTTTGGTAAGGAAAAAAACAAAAGAAAACGTATTCACATTATATGTTTAGTGGCTGGGCTGTAGCTGAGTGGTAGAATATTGCCTAGCATGCACAAGGTCCTGGGTTCAATCCTCAGCGCACACATGCACACAAATGTTTACAGTATGTACATAAAAATCTTCTGACAGCTGGGCATGGTGGTGCACACCTGTAATCCCAGAGGCTCGGGAGGCTGAGGCAGGAGGATCATGAGTTCAAAGCCAGCCTCAGCAATGGTAAGGTGCTAAGCAAATCAGGGAGAACCTGTCTCTAAATAAAATACAAAAAAGGGCTGGAGATATGGCTCTATGGTTGAGTGCCCCTGAGTTCAATCCCTAGTACTCCGCCCCCCCCCACAAAAAAAACTTCTGATAGACAGTTGGTATTATATCTGTTAGAATTACTGAGAACTGTCACATTCTGTACAAATATGTTTCAAAACCGTTGAAATTTTTAAATAATGAATATGCATTACTTCTAATATCAAAAAAGGCAATACAGATATTTTTACATAGAGTACCTAGCATATATAAATATCTCTCAAAACTCAACAGTAGAAAATCAATCTACACAATAAAAGCATATACACAAACAAAAACATCTAATTTTTTTTTATATCTTTATTTTTATGTGGTGCTGAGGATCGAAACTCAGTGCCTCACACATGTGAGGCGGGCGCTGTACCACTGAGCTACAGCCACAGCCCAAAACATCTAATTTAAAAGTAGTTAAAAGACACACACAGATATGTCACCAAAGAGGACATAGGTATATCAACTGAGGACATAAAAATGTTCATAAGAAAAGATGCTCAATATCATTAGCCATTAAAGAAATGAAAATCAAGACTAGAATGAGACATCCCTACTATTAGAATGGCTAAAATCAAACATAATTGACAGCATGATTCACAATAGCCAAGGTGTGAAAGCAACTCCAATGTCCAGGAATGAATGAACAAAATGTGTATCCATACAGTATCAATTAGCAATTAGCCTTAAAAAGGAAGGACATTTGGACAGAAGCAACACCCAGAGGAAGCTTGAGGGCATTCTTCTCAATGAAATAAACCAGACACAGACAGACAGATTTAGGGCTGGGCACTGGGGTATGCCTATAATCTCTGCTACTTGGGAGGCTGAGGCAGGAGGATGGCCAGTCCAAGGCCAGCCTCAGCAACTTAGTGAGACCTTGTCTCAAAAATTTAAAAAAAATAATAATAATAAAAAGGACTGGGGATGTAGCCCAGTAGTAGAGCACCCCTGGGTTCAAGTCCCTAGTACTATCAAAAAGAGAGAGAGAGGGGCTGGGGATGTGGCTCAATCGGTAGCGCGCTCGCCTGGCACGCGTGCGGCCCGGGTTCGATCCTCAGCACCACATACCAACAAAAGATGTTGTGCCCGCGGAGAACTAAAAAATAAATATTAAAAATTAAAAAAGAGAGAGAGAGAGAGAGAGAGAGAGAGAGAGAAACAGATGTGGTCTGATTCTGCTTATATGATGTATCTAAAGTAGTCATATTCACAGAAACAAATAGTAGCAAGGTGGTCACCAGGAGTTGAGGGAGAAAGAATGAGGATTTGTTTAATAGATAATTTCAGTTTTGCAAGATGAAGACCTTTTGGAGATTGGTTGCACAACAATGTGAATGTACTTAACACTACTGAACGCTACACAAAAATGTTTAAGATAGTAAACTATATGCTATGTGGTTTTTAATTGCAATTAAATCATATGGGAGCAGATATAAATTTCTTTAGGCTTAAAAAACTATCTTTATCAAAAATTTTTAATTATTTCTTCCATTTTCACTTAACATATACTTTATAGTGATATGTTCTTTAGGATTTACGAGGGGAGGCTGGGCACAGTGGCATACACCTGTAATCCCAGCAGCTTGGGAGGCTGAGGCAGGAGGATCTCGAGTTCAAAGCCACCCTCAGCAACTTAGCAAAAGTAACTCAGCAAGTCTCTGTCCCTAAATAAAATACAAAATATAACTGGGATGTAGCTAATTGGTTAAGCACTCCTGAGTTCAATCCCCTGTACAAAAAAAAAAAAAAAAAAAAGGATTTACGGGGGTGGGGGGAAGTAGGGGGTACTGAGGTTGAAACCCAGGGCCTTGTGCATGTCAAATATGCACTTTTTCACTGAGCTACATCCCCAGCCCCTGTTTGGGATTTCAATGGATTATTTTCAACATATCTTTCAATTTATGTCTTAAAAAGCTTTACTTTCAAATCTGATATGCTTACTAAATAACTCAAAGACATAAGACATCTGTAGTCTATAAACCACTTGGGGTGCCTGAAAGATGCAGATTGCTGGGGTTCAGCCAGCCTTTATAAATCAGGCCATCTGGGGATGGGATTTGGCAGTCTGTACTTTTTTTTTTTCCAGTGATTCTTAGGACTAGTGGAAGTGTAGAGCTACTGGTCCCCATTTATACGACTGCAGTTAGAAACGCTCCAAATAAAACAAACATTTTGCACAATTTGAAATACAATACAAGGGGGTTGACTTAAAGTGACAATGACCTTATGTAAGTTTCTGAGGTTAAAATAACACAAAAAGTCTTTCAAATATCAAACACAAAAAAATGAATTCTATGAGAGAAAAAAAAAGTCCCCAAAGAGTAATAATTTACAAACCCCAGATCTAGGAATTTCAGTGAAATTTATTTTCATCCCATTTATGGTGTATAAAGAAGAAAATGCTGTGAGATGCAGGGGCATTTCCAGTTTCGATATTATAGCCTTGTTTTATCAGTTCCCAGGGAAAATTGGGCCCATCCGTGTGGTTAGAATCAACCCAAATTTCCACATGCTGATGAGTAGTTAAATAAATTTTTGTATGTCCACATTGTAAAATATTACTCAGCTATAAAAAAGGAATGAAACACTGATTCATGTTACAATAGAAACCTTTAAAACATTATGTGAAATGAAAGAAGCCAGACATAAAAGGTCACATATTGAATGATTCCATTTATATGGAATATGCAGAATACGATAAGATCTGCAGAAAAAGAATGCAGATCTATAGTGTGTGTATGGGGAGCAGCTAGTTAATTTTCTTGTGGGGTGATAAATGTTTTGGAACTAGATAGAGGTAGAGGTTGTAAAACATTGTGAATGTACTAAATGCCACTAAATTGTTTACTTAAAAATGGTTAATTTAGAACTAACATGTAGCTCAGTGGTAGGGCGCCTGCCTAGCATGTGTAAGACCCTGGATTCCATTCCCAGAACTAAAATAAATAAATAATTTCCATATATGTAGACATATGTAAATAATTTAGTATACAAATCAACCTGAGGATCATGATAAATAGAAAAGATGTTTTGATGTCCTTCGGTTCACCAGGTGGTGTATTCCTGTAATCCCAGCAGCCCAGGAGGCTGAGGCAGGAGGATCATGAGTTCAAAGCCAGCCTCAGCAATTTAGTGAGGCACTTAGCAACTCAGCGAGACCCTGACTCTAATAACATATTTAAAAAGGGCTGGGGATGTGGCTCAGTGGTTAAGCACCCCTGGGTTCAATCCCCAGTACAAAAAAAAAAGAAGAAAGAAAGAAAGAAAGAAAGAAAGAAAGAAAGAAAGAAAGAAAGAAAGAAGGAAGGAAGGAAGGAAGGAAAGAAAGGAAGGAAGGAAAAAGAAAAGGAAAAAGAAAAGATGTTTTGTATTTTTGTAGTCTGGAAAAAAAAAAACAATTTGTTTAAGGAAGGAATGTGTGGGCCTTGATCCTCTCAAACTGAAATTAAACTCATGCCTTTCATGCTAAATAACTATCAGACACTCAAGCTTCATTTAAATTAATTTATCTCAACTTCTTCCAGTTTTATTTGAAATGCAAAGTGGAAATAGGGACAGGCTAAACATACAGATTGCTTATTAAAAGTCAAGTTCTGTTTGCAAATGTTGCTGGTTAAATCAAGAAAGTTGACTTATTTGTCAATCATATTCAATAGAGCTGGAGGAAAGAAAGTCAAGGGAGCCAAATTCCAGTAAACAGAAAGCTTAGACATCAATAACACAGCCCAGAACACAAATGCCACTGTAAGTAGTTCTTGGATCTTCCTACAGGGCTCAAAGTTACTGTTCGAATAGTTCCAGTAACCTCCTTCAGGGCCATTGACAGCTTCCAGGATCTGCAGCACTAAGTGGCTGTGGCCAGTGAGGGGTGGAACAGGACAGGCTGTCCAGAAGCACACTGTGAAAACCCACACCCTGAAGACCTACTAAGCAATTACATTGTTGCCGGTTGACCAACTACTTAGCTCTTTATTTTTACCTTTGAAATCTTTATGTGCAGAATATATTTCACATACTTCAGATCCCATCATTGACTGCTCATTGTGACTCACCCCTTCCAAGTCTTCTGCTGCCAATAACCAGATCTGAACTTGAGCCATGAACTATTTCCCAGGACCCCCAAACATACAGACAGTATTTAAGACACGCTTGCATTTGGGGTTAGCAACCAGGGTTTAGTCTTTTTTTTTTAACCAGACTGCTATCTAGAAAGTAAGAATGCAAAACCATACCAGAGAAAACTCCACATTATTAGAGTCACTATTTAAAAACTGCTATTAATGAGGGTCTCAATGAATTTAAGTTCTCCCCTTGGCAATCATAATCAAGCATCTGTTAAGTGTCTACCACGTGCCAGGCACAGGAGAAAGCTCTTCCCATACTTTAGTACCAGTGATCTTCCACACCAACTCTAATGATGCACATATTAATACTATTTTATAAAGAAGTTAACTGAGGGGCTGGGGCTGTAGCTCAGTGATAGAGTGCCTGCCTTGCACAAGTGAGGCACTGGGTTCGATCTTCAGCACCACATAAAAATAAATAAAGATATTGTGTCCAACTACAACTAAAAAAATATTTTAAAAAAAGAAGTCAATTGAGGGTCAGAGAGGTTAAGTGCCTTGTCATGGTCACACAGCAGGAAGTGGTAAAGGAAGGATTCAAGCCCTGGTCTAAGTGATTTCCAAGACGTCTTGCTGAGCCCTGCCCTTGGATGGGACATAGTAGCTAATGGTGTGTATATATATGGGTGTGAATATTTGTATTGTGGCAAAATATACATAGCATAAAAATTTACCATCTTAACTATTTTTAGGGGGAAGGTTCCATGGTATTATAATACCACCATCCACCTCCAGAACTTTCCATCTTCTCAAACTGACTCCTCAACCCCCTGCCCAGCCTCTGGCAACACCATTCTGCTGTCTGTCCCTATGAATTCGGTGGCTCTAGGTACTTCATATAATGGATTCATATAATATTTGTCCTTTGTGTCTGACTTATTTTACTTACCATAATGTTTTCAAGGGTGTGTATGTTTCCTAAGTTTAAAGCATCTTTGTTTTTAAAACATAAAAGGAAATATTCGGTTTAGATGTAACCTTTGAGGACAAAGCTCAACTCTGGGCCTCTTACTGCTGGGGCTGAAAAGGGCTGAGATCTGCTTCTCTAAAACTCTGGGGAAACCCAGGGGCCAGATGATTCCCCCAAACACAGAATCAGATCAAACACGCTGAATTAAATGAGCTGATGGATAGGGTTGACCCAAAAGAAGTAAGAGGACTAGGTCTTTCCTTGTTCTGGTTGGGGTATTTTTGTTTTTGTTTTTAGAAGAAAGTCCATAGTTGTTGTTGTTGTTTTTTAAGTTGTAGATGGACACAATATCTTTATTTCATTCATTTGTTTCTAGGTGATGTTGAGAATCCAATCCAGTGCCTCACACATGCTAGGCAAGCACTCTACTGCTGAGCGATGACCTCTGCTCTGTTTGTTCCTTTGGGCTTTTGTTTTACAGAGCTGAGGATGGAATCCAGGGCCTTGCACATGCTAGGCAAGCCCTTCACCACTAAGTTACAGCCCCAGCCCCTTAGAATCCTGGGTTTTGTTTTTGTTTTTTGTTGTTGTTGTTTTTGGTTTAGGAATTGAACAAACCCAGGGGTGCTTTACCACCGAGCCATATCTCCAGACCTTTTTAAGAATTATTTTGAGACAGGGTCCCACTAAGTTACTTAGACCCTCACTAGGTTGCTGAGGCTGGCCTTGAATTTGCTATTCTTCTGCCTCAGCCTCCCAAATTGCTGGGATTACAGGAGGGTACCATGCACCTAGCTGAGGAATAGTTCTTACTATAATTTAAATTTGGAGGCATGCAGTTTGGGGCCAGAAATATGCCATCTGTCACTGATGAAGGTTAGCTTTCTGGTTAAAAAAAAGAAAAATCTTGGATTCAGTAGGGAGTTGACTGCTCAAAGATATCCACAGTAATCTCCCAGTCCCTTCCTTTCTTCTCTCACCCTGAGAAGTTCACTGAGAGAAGTCTGTCGCCTGTGTTTCCCAGATTCAAACAATTTAACAACTGGCTATTTTTGCTAATCTTTTGGATTAGTCTTTAGAACTGCTAGAGAAATACCGCCTTAAAAAGGAAATGTTTCTGCCTTATAACTTCTACTCAGTTGAAAATAGTCATGATCGGTTAAAAAAATAAAGCTGTGTAAGTACCCAAACAACTTACCTCAAATCTGTTCCCTAAGGGCTAAAAATAACCCCTAAACAAATAACCAAGCCTGGGCCAGGCCAAAACCAGAGCTAACAGACCCTTCGAGAGGTGAGGAATGGATGTATTCACGAATGGAAACCTCATATCGTGCACCATAACTATGTTCAATTACTATGTGGCAGTCAAAAATAAATACAAGGGGGCTGGACATGTAGCTCAGTCACAGAGTACTTGCCTAACAGGCGTGATACCCTGGGTTCCATCCCTGATACCGCAAAATAAAAATAAACTAAAAATGAATAACAAAACAGAACAACAACACAAAAATCTAACAGAGATCTATTCCTATGGTTGGGAAAGTGCAATAGAGCTTTTTTTTTTTTTTCTTTTTTAATATTTTTCATTGTAGATGGACATAATTATTTTATTTACTATGTGGTGCCGAGGCTCCAACCCAGTGCCTCACACATGCTAGGCAAACATTCTACCATTAGGCCACAACCCCAGCCCGCAGTAGAGCTTTATAAAGCCTTCAGTGGCAAAATCCTAAGATGCACAGGGTTGATGTCAGGAAGTCACCATGCCCCTTCCCCATCCCCAGCTGTGTTTGTAGTTGAGGGGTTAAGAGAGTCAGTGCTCTTAGGTGAGGCAAGTCTTAGTGTGCATGACTAACTTGGGCAGTATAGGATGTTTAGCTTCCTCAACTCTCATCCTCTCAATTCTTACATCATTCCCAGCCATTGAGTGACCCGAAATCTACCCATAAACATTTCCAAAGTCTCCTCTGGGGGCCAGTGCAGCAGCCCCCTCTGAGAACCACCAAGTGTGGCCCATCTACACGGGACCTGCCCTGCCTCACGCCCACCCCATGCTCCCTGTCACAGAGAATCACTGGTTCCACTTAAACAGCTGGATTGAGTCACAATTCACATACCTCACAATTCATCCACATAGACTTCACACTTTAATGGCTTTTAGCTTACTCACAGGGTTGCAGAAGCATCCCCACATGCCACTTTAGAACATTTTCATCACCCCCAAAAGAAATCCTGGACCTCTTAGTCATCACCTTCTTTGTCTTTCCCACCCCACCCCAGGGCCTGAAAACCACGAATGTACTTTCTGTTTCCATAGATTGACATTTGGACTTATTATTATTTCACATAAATGCAGTCATGCAATATGTGACCTTTTGCCTTGACTTCTTCCACATCACGTTTTCAAAGTTCATTCAAGTAGTAGCATGGATCAGTACTTTATTCCTGTTTCTCTCAAATTTCTGTAGACTGAGTGGCTTAAACAAACCTTTATTTCTCATGGTTCTGGAGGTGGGAAGTTCAAGATCAGGGGGTGGCATAGACAGTCCTGGTAAGATCCTGCCACTGGTTCATAGATGGTGCATCTTGTTGTATCTTCACTTGGCAGAGTGTGGGAACAAGCTCTGTGTCTCTTCACACAAAGCCAATCATTCCACTCAGGGAGGCTCACCTGGGTGACCAAATCACTTGCTAAAGGACCATCTCCTAAGACCATCGCTTAGTGGGTAGGTTTCAACATATGAATTTGTGGGGGACACATTTGGTCTATAAGAGCAAATAACATTCTACTGTACAAATATATCATACTTTGTTCATCACTTATCACTGGACAGACATTGGAGTTTCCCCCACTTTTTTTTTGTGAACCAAAATAAGGCTTTCCTTTTTTATTTTTTATTATTTTTTTATATAATTTTTTATTGGTTATTCAAAACATTACAGAGATTGCAGAATCACATCGGTTACACATCCACATTTTTACATAATGCCATATTAGTAACTGTTGTATTCTGCTACCTTTCCTATCCTCTACTATCCCTCTCCCCTCCCCTCCCATCTTCTCTCTCTACCCCATCTACTGTAATTCATTTCTCTCCTTATTTTTTTCCCATTCCCCTCACAACCTCTTATATGTAGTTTTGTATAACAATGAGGGTCTCCTTCCATTTCCATGCAATTTCCTTTTTCTCTCCCTTTCCCTCCCACCTCATGACTCTATTTAATGTTAATCTTTTCCTCCTGCTCTTCCTCCCTGCTCTGTTCTTGGTTGCTCTCATTATATCAAAGAAGACATTTGGCATTTGTTTTTTAGGGATTGGCTAGCTTCACTTAGCATAATCTGCTCTAATGCCATCCATTTCCCTGCAAATTCCATGATTTTGTCATTTTTTAGTGCTGCGTAGTACTCCATTGTGTGTAAATGCCACATTTTTTTATCCATTCATCTATTGAGGGGCATCGGGGTTGGTTCCACAGTCTAGCTATTGTGAATTGTGCTGCTATGAACATCGATGTGGCAGTATCCCTGTAGTACGCTCTTTTAAGGTCTTCAGGGAATAGTCCGAGAAGGGCAATAGCTGGGTCAAATGGTGGTTCCATTCCCAGCTTTCCCAGGAATCTCCATACTGCTTTCCATATTGGCCGCACCAATTGGCAGTCCCACCAGCAATGTACAAGAGTACCCTTTTCCCTACATCCTCGCCAGCACTTGTTGTTGTTTGACTTCATAATGGCTGCCAATCTTACTGGAGTGAGATGGTATCTTAGGGTGGTTTTGATTTGCATTTCTCTGACTGCAAGAGATGGTGAGCATTTTTTCATGTACTTGTTGATTGATTGTATGTCCTCCTCTTAGAAGTGTCTGTTCAGGTCTTTGGCCCATTTGTTGATTGGGTTATTTGTTTTCTTATTGTTTAATTTTTTGAGTTCTTTGTATACTCTGGATATTAGGGCTCTATCTGAAGTGTGAGGAGTAAACATTTGTTCCCATGATGTAGGCTCCCTGTTTACCTCTCTTATTGTTTCTCTTGCTGAGAAAAAACTTTTTAGTTAAAGTAAGTCCCATTTATTGATTCTAGTTATTAACTCTTGTGCTATGGGTGTCCTATTAAGGAATTTGGAGCCCGACCCCACAACATGTAGATCGGAGCCAACCTTTTCTTCTATCAGACGCATAGTCTATGATTTGATATCAAGGTCCTTGATCCATTTTGAGTTAACTTTTGTGCATGGCGAGAGGAGGGGATTCAGTTTCATTTTGTTGCATATGGATTTCCAGTTTTCCCAGCACCATTTGTTGAAGATGCTATCCTTCCTCCATTGCATGCTTTTAGCCCCTTTATCGAATATAAGATAGTTGTAATTTTGTGGATTGGTCTCTGTGTCCTCTATTCTATACCATTGAGTTTCCCCCTTTTGGCTACTATTAATGCTGTTAGGAACATTCATTTATAAATTTTTGTGTGGAAATGTTTTTGTTTTGGTGGGGACAGTACTGGGCTTGAACCCAGGTGTGCTCTATCATTGAGCTACATCCCCACTTCTTTTTTTTTTTCCTTTAATTTTAAGACAAGGTCTTGCTAAGTTGCTGAGACTAGCCTTGAACTTGCAATCCTCCTGCCTCAGCCTCCTGAATAGCTGGGGTTACAGGCATGTACTCAGCCCCTTAATTAAAATGTTAATACTTTTGAGAGTATACTTTGGAGGGCAATTGTTGGGTTGCATGGTAAATCATCTATGTTTAGCTGTTTGATGAACTGCCAAACTGTTTTCCAATGCAGCTGCACCAGTTTTCATTCCACCAACGGTGTCCAAGGGTTCCAATTTCTCCACATCCTGTCCAACATTTATGTCTTTCTGATTATAACCAGTCTAGCGCCTGTGATTTGCATCTCCCTGGTGGCTAATGATATTGAGCATCTTTTCACGTGAGTTGGTTACAGATATGACTCATTTGTTGGTTCCCATTTTTACTGAAAGAGCAGATGAATGCAGCAGTCCCATATCTCCTCTCCCGAGGAGCTTTGCATTCATATAAGCTTGAACACGTTGTCTTATCCCTCAAGGTTAGAGAAGGGAAAGAGATTAAGCGGGTCTGGCATCCATTATGTGGCTGTCACTCAATCGTCTGTCTTTGCATCAAGCCTGGGAAGGGGATGATGGAGTCTGGATTTCATAAATAAGAAATCTGAGGATCTCTGTTGAATGGTCAGCTGAAACTCAACCCTAGGTCTCTGAGACTGTTTCCTTGGTGGCCCTCTGCAACCACAAGTTAGAAGCTGATGATCTTGGCTCTTGCATGCTACGAATGTGGTTTGTTCCTGAAGGTCCCTGTGTTGAAGGCTTGATCTCCAGGCTGGTGGTACTGGAAGGTGGTAGAACCCATTTAAGAGGAGGTGTTTAGTGGGAGATGCTTGGATCGTGAAACAGTCCTTTAGTTACCCCTTCTTCAGAGAACCAGAGAGCTCAGAGATAGGAGCCTCCAGGCCTGATGACATTCTTATGACTAATTGACTTTTTGGATTTGGGGGTTATCTTAATCTGCCCTAGCTGATATACCAAAAATGTCACAGACGGCAGGACTTCAATATGACATTGGTTTCTTGCTTCTGATGCCAGATAGTCCAAGATGAAGAGGCTGGCTGACTCACTTTCCCCCACGGAGGGCTCTCTTCCTCTATTTGTAGTGACTCTAATTCCATCATGTGGGTCCCACCCTCACAACCTCATCTAAACCTAATTACCCCCAAGGCCCCACCTCCAAATGCCTTCATATTAAGAGCCAGAGATCCAACACATGAATTGGTGGGGCTGGGGGGAGTAACAAATATTCAATTCATAACAGAGAGTTAAGTTCTATAACTGGAAGAACAAAGCGGGGAACAGGTAGAGAAACCCCATTTTCAGGAATGAGAGAGATAGAGAATGGGAGAGACAGAGACGGCTAAAAAAGGTCTTTCCATAACCAAGTCAGAAAGGAAACCTGGGCCATTAAACATTTCATCTAAGTGAATCTCACAAGACCCCAGGACATTTGTTACTTTAAATTTTTTATTGTGATACGATGTACATATACCGTGGATTGAAGGTGGTTTGTTTTCCAAAGGCCCATGAGTTGGAGGCATGGTCTACAGGGTAGAAGTATTGGGAGGTAGTAAAATTTTTAAGAGGTGGGGCTTAGTGGGAGGTCCTTGGGTCACTGTGAGTCCTACCCTCAGAGGGTCTAGTACTGTCCCCTGCCTCGACAGTTGTTATAAAAGTCTGAGACTGGCTCTCTGAACATTAATTGGATTTGCCATTAAGTGGGTGTTTTTCTACCAAATTGAACAGCAAATTATTGGGAAGACTTAGAGCAAAAATATCCAGATGTGATCGATCATTTACTCTTATACATGCTCCCACCACTACCATCTGAGAGGTCCCTCACCAGAATAAAACCAATGCCAGCACATGCTCTTGAACCTCCAAAACTGTGAGCTGAATAAACCTTTTTTCTTCATAAGTATCTTGCCTCAGATATTTTATTATAGTAACTAAAGCTGACTGTTACACATAAAATCTACCATTTTATCATTTTTTTTAAGTGTAAGTGAAAAAAAAAGTGCAAGTGTCCAGTTCTGGGGCATTAAACACATTCATATTGTTTTGCAACCATCGCCCACATCCATCTCTAGAACTCGTTCATCTTTCCAAACTGAAACTTCACTCATTACACACTAACTCCCTCATTCCCTCATTTCTTCTTTCTTATCTCTTGTTCTTTGATGTCTCTGTAATAATTACAGTGATGCTATTAATAGGAAGAGCACTTATGCATTATTGGGGATTATAAGAACCTGGGGAAACTGTACCTACACTGGAGAAGGGGAACTTCAAGAAATAAGGGTTAGTTTTGACATTTTGGGTGGAAAAGAAAAAGTAGACAGATCCTAAAAAACTGAGAAAGGGAGGGGGAAAGGGGGTCAATTTGCACCAGGGGAAGGATAGGGGCCCCATGGAGCCAGACCAGCTGCAGGGCCTGGTAAGCCTTTGGGAAAAGCATCAGGGCTGCAGCCTCCCAAGGCAGCCAGAGCAGAGGCGTTGAATAGTCCCCTGTCATCATTGCCTCGGACACTTTTATTTTCATTCTAAGTCTTCCCAATAATTTGCTGTTCAATTTGGTAGAAAAACACCCACTTAATGGCAAATCCAATTAATGTGGATCTCCCCCATTAGTCATCTTTTTTTTTTTAAAGATGAGAGTGAGAGAGGGGAGAGAGAGAGAGAGAGAGAGAGAGAGAGAGAGAGAGAGAGAATTTTTAATATTTATTTTTTTTTAGTTCTCGGCAGACACAACATCTTTGTTGGTATGTGGTGCTGAGGATCGAACCCGGGCCGCACGCATGCCAGGCGAGCGCGCTACCGCTTGAGCCACATCCCCAGCCCCCCATTAGTCATCTTAAGTAACGGGGTTTTGCTTATACTAGAACTGAATGAGAAATTACTTCAAGCAGTAAAGCAAATCCCGACTTGACTTTCTCATTCTCAGTTTCCACATTTTCTTTGCCTTAAACAACTGGGTCATGATGATGAAGTTCTTTCTTAGGCAAAGAACTAAAAAGGAGGCAAAGCCTGCTTGCTAGCACTGATGGTTGCAGTAGGAGCAGGGCCACAGCCACAGAGGGAAGGACTTGGTATGTGACCATGTGGTATGAGACCATTAGAGCCACCCAGAGAAGACGATGGCTCCTAGATGAGACAGGGGATGGTACCAGACCTCCAGTCTGTCTGTTGGGTAAAGGGCAGGGATGATGAATGGTTGGGTGTTTGGGTCTGGGGGTGTCTGAGCTTGTAAGGTTCAGAGGTCCAGAGGTCCTTAGGAGCTCAGGCTGGGCAGGAGAAGTTGGGCTTCTGCAGTCTCAAGCTAGATCTCAAACTGTCTCTGGCCAGCTTCAGCTCCCAGTGCTCACAGGGGCCTCAGCAGCTGTCAGTGAAGCAGTTAGCTGGGGCTGAAGTGGCACCCCGGTAACAGAAGGCTCCACCCAGCCAGCTGGAAGTGTGGGCTGCAGGTGTGTGAGAGTGCCTTCCAACACCTCCTAGATGCCACCCAGCCTGAGAACTGTTTGGCCACTGCAGCTGTGTGCTAATGATTAGTTAGGGTCACTAACCTCCCCAATCTGTGGATGCCTGAGATCCACGGCTGGCTGGTTCATTTGCTTATCTTTAGAGCCTGGCATGCTCTCTCAGTGAAATAAAGACATTCCCTGGAAAACCAAAATTACTACTGCAGGATATTTCGAGCCCTGGCCTGCCTGCTTTGGTCTGTTTTCCAATTCTCACTCACACATGAGGTCACCCAGCCAAATGCTCTTGCCTGCTCTAAATCAGTCGAAGGAAATGAACATGTTTCCCCAATGAGACGACCTCACTGTTTTTATGAGCCCTTGCAGAGGAAGCCCAAGATGGTGTCCAAGTAGACAGGAAGCATCATTACTAACACTTGTTCATACTTTCTTTTTCTTTTTTTCCAGTACAGGGAATTGAACCCAGAGGTGCTTCACCACTGAGCCACATCCCCAGACCTTTTTATGTTTTTTTAATATATATTTTTTAGTCATAGTTGGACACAATACCTTTGTTTATATGTAGTGCTGAGGATCCAACCCAGGGCCTCACACGTGGGAGGCAAGTGCTCTATCATGAAGCCACAGGGTCTCACTAAGTTGCTTATGGCCATGCTAAGTTGCTGAGGCTGGCCTCAAACTTGCAATCCTTCTGCCTCAACCTCCCAAATCACTGGGATTACAGGTGTGTGCCACTGTGCCAGGCTTTGTCCTTCATTTATGAAGCAGAAACTCCAAGAGCATCTGAATCTAGCCAAACTAAACTCCCTTGCTGCACAGTTTGGGAGACGGTGTCTTCTCAAGTGCCTTGGGTTTTGCTTACATTAGAACTTGAATTTCTTCAAGCAGCAAAGCAAATCCTGACTCTGCTCTTTCATTCTCAGTTTGTTTCTGACTGAAAAAAGGAAAAAAAAAAAAAACTCTCCTCCTAATCATGGCAATATTCTACTGTGAGGTAGGAGGAAGGAGGAATACCCTTCTCAGCCCATCTCCAGGGGAGTTCACAGGCCTGGCAGGAAAACATTCACTTCCTGCCTATGACTGTAAGATGCATTAGGTCACAGAGGGAATAAATTCCAAATCCTATTTTTGGGAAAAGAAGTAACATTGGAGGCAACAAAGCGGGGAGGCCAAGTCTAGCCTCAAGCTGGAAGAGGCTCAAGGGCTCCTCAATAAGCCCACAGTTCCAGGGGGACAAATACTGTCCAGGCCTCAAGTCTCAGGCATCCGCTCTCAAGCCTCAAGACCCCCAATGGCTGTGGAGAGGGACGGTACAGGATGTTCTCATGAATCATCCCAAATTCTATGAACTGTCCCATTACCAGAGCCAAGGCCAAGCTTTAAACCCGAGAGTGTGTTTCCTCTGGGCGTGTGAAGGGTATGCTGTCCCCTCCTACAGACCACAGACTGGGATTACCAGCCTAATGGAAAATGCATTTCAGAGACTGGTGTGCAGCTCACTGATGGAACATCCATTGGCCTAGCATATGTGGGGCCCTGGGTTCCATCCCCACTCTCTCTCTCTCTCTCTCTCTCTCTCTCTCTCTCTCTCTCTCACACACACACACACACACACTCACACACACATCTTTCATATTCAGAAGAGGTAATATTGTCATAAGTGTGTCTATAGGAGTCTCACCAGCTGTTCAAAAGAACTTTCTATGATGATGGGAACATTCTGTATCTGCACTGTCCTGTACAGTGGCCATCAGCTGCATGTAGCTATTGAGCATTTGAAATGTAGCTAGAGTGAGAAACAGCAAATGAATTTTAAATTATAACACATATGAAATTATCACACTGTAACCCATAAATATGTACAATTAAAAAATATTTTAAAAGGGCTAGGGATATGTAGCTCAGTGGTAGAGCACTTGCCTAGCACATGTGAAGCCCTGGTTCAAGACCCAGCACTGCAAAAAATAAATAATTAAAGATATGAGTTTTATAACAAAGATATGAGTTCTATAATAAACTCATACCAGGTTTTGTGATCTGGCAAAATATATCCAAGGAGCTCTGAATATCTCTTTCCACACAGGAAAGAGAAAGTACCAGCCTAGTGATTTTTCCACAACAGACTAAAACAGAAACGTCTAACAAAGAGAAAGTCTGGAGTTTATTCAAACAAACTGCTTTGTTTTTATAAGCCCTAAGTGTTACTCAAAACATCTCTAAGACATTAAATAGCTTATGAACTGTTTATATATACTCTATTATCCCAATTTATCATTTAAAAAAATTTCCTTAATCTTTTACAAAAATGCATCAGAAAGAGTAATAATTAAGTGATGTCATAAAACCATAGTTGTTCCAATTTGGGGGGCGGGTGGGGTGGGGCAGGGTATTGAGGATTGAACTCAGGGGCACTTGGCCCCTGAGCCACATCCTCAGCCCGATTTTGTATTTTATTTAGAGACAGGGTCTCACTGAGTTGCTTAGTGCCTTGCCAGCTGAGGCTGGCTTTGAATTCGAAATCCTCCTGCCTCAGTCTCCGGAACCGTTGGTATTACAGCCCAATCTTATAATAGATTCCTATACTTTGAGAACAACTCATTATGGACTGAGGTTGAAGCTCAGTGGTGGAACACTTGCCTAGCATGTGTGAGGCCCTGGGTTTGGTTCTCAGCACTGCAAATGAATAAATAAAAGAAAGATCCATCAACAACTAAAAAAAATTTTAAAAATAAAAAATAAAAATAAAAAGAACGACTCATTATAAGCCACAAAAGAAACTCAAAGTTCTGGGGCTGGGGATGTGGCTCAAGCGGTAGTGCGCTCGCCTGGCATGTGTGCGGCCCGGGTTCGATCCTCAGCACCACATACAAACAAAGATGTTGTGTCTGCGGAAAACTGAGAAATAAATATTAAAAAATTCAAAAAAAAAAAAAAAAAAAGAAACTCAAAGTTCTGATTTCTGTAATGAGAAAATAACTTGTACTCTGATGCAGATTTCCCTTAAGGGTTTCCAAGAGGCTCTCTTGCAAAGAATGAGCATAGGGAGAGGCCATTTGGGTCCCCCTGAATCAGCACAGCTCCACCCCCGGAAGACATGTGTGCCCTTGAGAGTCACAGCCTAGGAGCTGTACATTTCCTTGGGCAAAGTGAAAATGTTAAAAAGCCAGCTCTTGACATGACTGTTCTCTTGTGTGTGGTATAAAACTGACCCCTTGGGCTGGGGCTGTAGCTCAGCGGCAAAGCGCTTGCCAAGCATGTGTGAGGCACTGGGTTGGATCCTCAGCACCACATTAAAAAAAATAAGCAAATAAAATAAAGGCATTCTATCCATCTACAACTACAAAAAATAAAAATAAAAAATAAAAATGAAAAAGTAAACCTGATCCTTTTATGAAAATCAAGTAAATATATTCATGTGTATATGTGTGTGTGTATATATATATATATGTGTGTGTGTGTGTGTGTGTGTGTGTGTGTGTATGTATGTATATGTGTGTGTGTGTATGAACTAGAGAGTAACTCAGTGGTAGAGCATTTGTCCAGCATGCACAAGGCTCTGGGTTTGATCCCCAGCACTGTAAAATAACAATGTCGGCAACAACAATAAAGTAATAAAACCCAAAAATAACTTTTTTTTTTTTTTTTTGCTTTAGAGCATCACTTATAGGTTTTGAATGAGTTATGATTTTTTAAGGTTTGATACATTACACTCAACGCTGAAGTGGATCAAGTCCAGCATTTTTACATTTATTTTTGCATAAGAATTGGAGGGGGGGCAAAAAAAAGCCTTTCCAAAGCGGTCACACTCCCTCGTGAACACGTGGCTCCCTCTTGTGGCGAATGTGAACCTCGCATGTACAGACCCGGGTTATGTTTTCTGCTTATTCATTTTCCTACATAGATCACCTGGGAGATTCACTTAATATGCACTGACCCGCAGTAGCCTCCCATCCACTGTTTCTGACTTAGGTTGCTCACCTTCAAAGAGAAATGAGAATTTTCCATGGAAATTTAAAAAATTATCCACATAATTCCAGCAACCCAGGAAGGAGGCTGAGGTAGGAGGACTACAGGAATTAACTGGGCAGGAGGTCGTCTGCAGGGGTGTGCCTTTGGGTTTATATTTCGTCCCAGGTGAGCAAAGAGCTCTGTGCCTCTGGATTGTCATGTCCTGAGCCTCTCTCTTCCATCACACCCTTCTGCCCGGATGATCTGCTTCACCTCCAACACAGCAATTGATTTGGCTGTCTATGGACTGAGACCTCTGAAAGCATGAGCCCCCAAAGAAATTATGAAAAAGCTGACTAAAATTCCCAACAAACCAAAATTAGCTGTCATGAATCTGAGAAGGGCAAATGTCACACATCAAGGTCAGGTCTAGAAGCTGAATCCCAGTATTCTACCACTTTCATGGTCAAAAGGCACATTCACTCATTCTCCATACAGAAAAAGTCATTATTGGCATAATATTCACCACCACATAAATGATGCAAATCTTAGACCCAGGGGTGTTTAACCTCAGAGCTACATCACCACCAGCCCTTTTTATTTGTATTTTTTAATTTTGAGATGGGATCTTAGGGCCCCACACTAAGTTGCCGAGGCTGGCTTTGAACTTGCAATCCTTCTGCCTCAGCCTCCTGAGCCACTGGGATTATAGGTGTGTGCCACGTGCCAGGACCCTTCTCTGGAAACAGTACAACAAGTAGAAAGAATAAAGAGGAGTGCTGGAATATATAGTACCCACTAGAACATAGAATATGTTTAACTCAAATCCACAATATTTATATGAAACAAGCTAAGGTATTCTTGTTATTGAGTTCCTCCTACAGGAGAAAAGGGACTGAACATCCCAATGTTTGGATATTTTATTTTGCAGTGCTGGGGATCAAACCCAGAGCCCTGAGCATACCAAGCAAGTGCTCCACCACAGAGCTATACTTCCTGCCCATTTGAACCTTTTAAAACATGTATTTGTCAAACCTTGCTTTTACACAGAAAAGTAGGAAATGTGAACTCTAACCACGAACCTTGCCTGTCACTCTCCTGGATGTGGGGATGCAAAATCTACCTCAATTTATTCTCCCCAAGGCACCACAATGCAAGGGTAGAAAAAGTGTTTATTTCCCTTATTGCATTCTCAATTTCGAATGAAATTCAGATGTGTGTTTGTTCTCCCCACCTGTAAAACAAAGCACCTGCTTTTACAATAAGCTGACTCCCCTTTTTCTCAGGTCTTCCTCATGCAGTAGGTTTTCCTGAACAGGTGTCCTTGTCAAATCTTGGTGGGGGTTATAAGAAAAGTGCTTTCTGGACACATACCTATGTCCTAGGTAGGATACCCCTCCCTTTACATACCCTACAAAGTTCTAGGTTTTTTGAAGCATGTGAGAATTCCGATGAAGAGGTAGCTATGCAACTTCACAGGAGCATCTACATGATGCTTTTTCTGTTATCTGAAATAAGCAGCAGCAGAAGAGTGTTTGTAACCCTACGTACAATTGAAGATCAGCTTTCAGAGTTAGAAAACAGAGATTTAGTCCTAATATTCAAACAAATTACTCACGGCTTGGTGATTGTTTTTTTCCCCTTCCTGGTGCTAGGGATTGAACCCAGGGCCAAATGCATGCTAAACATGTGCTAAACACTGTACACCTCCCAGGCCTCATTTCTGAGAGCAAAATCAGAACTCTAAGGCAGACAGGGGAAGGAAACAGGTCAAATCCGCTGCATTCAACAAACTAAGAGCAGTAAACAGTTAATTGGAGAATTCCATTCTGCCCATATTGTGTGAGACCCAGAAAAATTCCTTATATCATTATGCACCTAAACATTTTTTTTGGAGGGTGGGAACGGAATCCAGGCCCTTGTGCATGCTGGGCACACTGTACCACTAAACTACACCCCTAGGCTCTAAAACAATTTTTCAAAATAACTATCATCTACTCAAAACACAACCAAAGCAAAACTTGCATGTTTGACCCCAACAAAACCAAATCCACCCTTAAAAAAAAAAGTATTGATGAACCTCAAGAACGCAAGACAGTTTATTCAGGAAAAAGAAAAGCTGATTCTACGAAGTTTGCCTTTTTTGCAAGCACCTTTGAAAATTTGCATCATACAAATATATAGCTCTCGATAGTGTGCTGAGTTAAAAATGAAAGAAAACAGATGACCTTTTTTTTATCTGATCAACTGAGCTTTGATTAAAAAAAAGTATTTGGGAAAAAGAACATTTTGGAAGAGGAGCCAAGTGCAAGCAGCCATTAAACTCAATTCATTAAGAACTGGATCTTCTGCTTCTAGGGTCAGATTTTCACATTGTATATATAGCCACCAGGACAGGCTGTTTCAAAATCATCAACCTTGCCAATACAGAAAAGCAGTGTTCAACTCTGCACTCATAGTTTGGGAAACCCTCCCCACTTTTATTCTGCTTGGAAAGTTTAAAAAGAACTTAAATATTACCATGAAATAAAATTCTCTACATGGTAATTGCTGGTTGTGTTGGTACATACTTGTAATCCCAGTGACTTGGGAGGCTCAGGCAGGAGGATCACAAGTTCCAGGCCAGCCTCAGTAACTTAGCAAGACCCTGTCCCAAAATAAAAAAAATAAAGATGGATGGAGATGCAGCTCAGTGGCAAAGGGCCCAGGTTCAATCCCCAGTATAAAAAAGAAAAAAAATAGAATTTTATAGCATATTTTTCATTTCATGTCAAATTATAGCAAATAGTCTGTATGGATTTTAGAACATAAAGATATTTACACTACATTCCATGTGTCTTGCATTCTGTTGATTAAATCAAGTCATATAAGAACAACCTATTTAAGAGTTTACTTTTTATTCTCTGTAGGCTTGCAACTTCAGGACTTCAAGACCTCGTCATTGCTATTTTTAAAAAGGAAATCATTTCCAAATGCAAATAACCAAGTCCAAGATTTTGTACTATGTATTGTTTCTAAATTTAAAATGATTGTGCTTTCAACCCTTAAGAGCAGAATTTGGGGGAGGGAGCAGAGCATACAAATTTAAGAACTGCAGTTAAAACTGCTTGTTTTTCATTGCCTCATTTTATTTCAAATCATTTTATAATTCAATCATGGATACTTAATTTACCTGAAAAAACATCTCACTTCCGTATTAATTTTCACAAAAATAAAAATATTTTTGAAGGCACTTTTTTTAAGATGTTGGTGGACCTTTATTTTATTCATCTCTTTATATACAGTGCTGAGAATTGAACCCAGTACCTCACACATGCTAGGCAAGTGCCCTACCATTGAGCCCTTAGAAGACCCAGCCCCTAGAAGACCCTCTTTTGTAGTCATGAAACTATATGGCACATTTATCATCAGTTTCTTCTGGACTGTGAACCTCCTCCCCCAGAACTTTCCACAGGAGAGGGCATATTCAGACAGAAACCCAGCACAATCCCAAAGGGAAAAGTCACAGTTAAGTCTACGAACAGAAAAAAAAAAATTTCCAATGTAAAGAAAAAAAAGTGATTGTGAACTTCTCCCAAAAACCAATTAGAAAACACACTTCTAAAAATAGCCATATGAAAATTTTCAAATTTTTGATGCTAAGAAGGGAATTCTGTACTTTTTCTTGGCAATTGGTTGAACATTAATGTACTTGCAATTTACAAAACAAATGAGTCATGGAAAGTTCCATCCCAAAGGAGTGAGCTTTAAAACAAAACAAAACACACCAACAACCAGTATAAGGAAGGCTGCACAAGAAAATAGTCCCTGTAAATCCATCAGTGACACCAAAAGGGACTATGCATCCACAAGGTCTTTAACTGCTCAGTCGAGATGGTGTGGCATTTGGATGGGATGGAGATGGCTACTTTAAAAGGACACCATCTGCATCACCCCAAAGCATTACAATGCACTGCTTTATCCCAACGTGGGAGGAAAGTTGAAAGTGGCATTACAATCTAGTCTTACATTTTGGTTTTCAAAACCCTGCTTTTAGTCTTCTGCATTGGCAACCTACTTTGCCTGGTGCTGAAAGATGTTTAAGTATTAAGATGATGATAGAATTAATAAAAAGACAAGGAGAACTGAGAGTACACACGTAAAATAAGACATTTATTATGCTAAAGAACAGATTTTATTCTGCATTTTCCCCAAACACTAAAATAGCACATGGCATAGTAATTTAGCACACAATATAAATTGATATATGCAATCAGTTTCCCCCAAATAGCTGTTTTAAGTCTCACTTTGGGAGTCCTTAAAAACTTACACTTTTAAATGAGCTTTATTAATAAAATTATCAATGAACAACAAAAGGAGTCACTTCAGAAAAATCTTAAAAGACATCAACTCTTAGGACTTTTGTAAAGGAGGTTCTTGATTTGCCTCTCTACATCTGAGCCAGAGCAAAGAGTCTCAAGTTCCTTTTTACTTAGGTAACACTGCTAGGGTTCCTAGTTTGAGATGATTAAATTTAATATTGCAACTTTCACCATAGGGCCTCCATTTAAACAGCATTTCAAGTGGAAGGAGTATGAGAAAAGAAGTCAGATTTTGCTGCAGACCAAAATTATTCTATGAGATGCAGAAATGGCAACAGCTCGCCATGAGCTTAGCAAGGTTTAATAAAAATACAGTAGGTAGACTTTACAAATATTCACTTCCAGGAGGTGATCAGAGACGAGTTGAGGAGACAAGATGATGTCTGGGACAATAGCCCTTTAAAATGGATAGAGATCTCGAGATACATAAAGAATTTCATGTTAAATCACCATGTGCTTATCTGATATTAAACTGGATATATCAATAATCACCTGAAAGGGTTTTACCAATTCTGAGTGTCTTTTAAGCACAATTTAAAACATGCTAAAAATTCCTTCTGCATTGATCAGTTTTTGGTGAGTGAACTTGACTTCCTCTGTCTGGTCAAAGCAGGATCTGTGCAGCTAAGCTGTCTGCATCCAGACTTAATGGGAAAGAAATCATTCTAGGACAACTTCTAAGATTAATCTACTATTTTATTGTTCTGCTTGTACCTTAACTATGGCATAAGGGATTTGCTAATTGAAAAGGCTGTAGAGCCAGTAACCCCAGTGAGATCTCCAGACCATTTGAGGTACTTTTTACACATGAAAGCATTTTCTTATACTCTGTTGTTTGCTCTGAAAACATGGGCTTTAAATGGTCAAGGAAAACACATCTTGTCTTGTCCTCTAGAAGTACTTCAGGACAGGAGTGCAGTGTTGCAAGCAGCACAGAACGCAGGCGAGACAGTTCTGACTCAGAGCCTAGTCCCTCGTGAAGAGCACTTGGTGGTTCACCCTTAAAAACTACCATTTCCCACAGTTTCGGATGGACTGGCTGTCCTGACACCCAGGGCTCTCCTTTGGGGCACTGTCCTCTCTGGCTGTCCATGGCTCTGGGCCCGCTTCTTAGCCAGTCCCTCCCCAGAGCGTCCCCAACACCGAGGAACACCCCAGCAAGATGCTCTTCTGCAGGAGCAAAGGACAGACCCATGGCCTTGGTTGGAGCAGCTACGGGAGCTAAATTTCTTCCCATTGATTTCTTCAAATATGGAAGCTCTTTGTTGCCATTGTGAAGCAAGAGATCAGTGTCACTCAGATCGCTTTTCATTTCCAATGATAACAACTCATTCTGTGAATTTCCATTTACATCAACTGCAGACTTATCCATCCAGAAAGGTATATCTGCTGGGCAAGGGCTCTCCTTCTGTGTTCTTTTCTTAAGGCTACATAATTGTTTGTACCAGTCATCTCCTCCCTCCCCCTTTGCTTCTATCAGGCAGGTGCCAAGGGTCCCTCCTCCGTCCCTCATGTTTTGTATTCTTTGATGCAGTGAGCCTGGGGTAACACCTTTGTCAATCAGGGGAGGGCCTTCAGTGGATCTCAATATGGACCTGGAAAAGACAATCACGTTAAAATTCTAAATGAAGCTAGAGAGTCTTAATAGTGTCTGCACACATCAAACATTTCCTAACATAAGATCTCTCTAACAAACTATAGAGTACCAACAATTCCTGCATTAGGACAAAAAGACAGAATGACAGACCACCTAATAGAGATTAAACAATAACCCAGCACATTACAAATACATTATTTCCTACAAACATATAAAAATAAGAAAAGCAGGCTTGGTGTATAGGTCAGGGGGAGAGTCTGCCTGAATGCATGCAGAATGCCCTGAGTTCAGTTCAATTCCCAGTATGATATTTAAAAAAAAAAAAAGGCACAAAATTCTGAGGCTTTGTACTTTCATGCCAAAGAGTATGAGAAAATGTTTATATAGATTCAATAAAAATCTGTCTTTAGCCAGGATTTACTGTATGACTCAATTATACAACCAAGGCCTTAATGGAAGTATCCTATTTGAGCTTCTTGGTGTGATAAGTCACTCTTAGAAAAAGAAGGTTGATATTATTTACAGATCCAACATCTATAAGTGCTTACCCCAAAAATCAACCTGAAGTCCTCTCCAGTAAGACCCCAGTTTTCAGGTGGTTTTAAGATCACTTCCTGGCAGGCCAGGAACCTCAGCAAACATACAGCCTCATTAAGAAAAGAATTTATGGGGCTGGGGTTGTGGCTCAGCGGTAGAGCACCTACCTCGCACGCATGAGACCCTGGGTTCAATCCTCAGCACCACATTAAAAAAATAAATAAGTGAAATAAAGTATTGTGTCCAACTACAACTAAAAAATAAATATTAAAAAAAAAGTCTAAATTTAAAAAAAAGAAAAGAATTTACCCAGACTTACAGGTACTGCAGGTAAATATACGGCAGTTTCTTGGGTTTAGTTTACCAACTTCAGATTTGCAAAAAAAAAAAAAAAAAAGAGGCTTTAAAGCTCCATCTGAGATTCCTCATGAAAACCTCTGCACGTGACCTGTACCATAGTAGGAGTTCAATATACAGTGAGAGTACACTTAAGGTGGCTAATGGCCAATCAAAACTCTTGTTGCACCTACAAACCTAACGAGGCCAGACTGTTCTGTGATCAAGAATCATCTGTCTTTGTCATTATTACACTCCAAATGGGGAAGATGTCAAGAAGAATCATGAAAGGCTCTAAATGGAACAAAAAGCAAGATTACTCGCTGTGCTCTCCAGTGTATCCTTCTAGGTTCTCTAATTTTATAGGGAACTGTAGCTTTCCGTGTCTTTGATTGGCTTTACAACTCTGTAAATTATCAAAAACTCTTAAGAGTAAGGCTAGTAAATTCCTGTCCAAAGGAATGAAAATTGTGCCTTGTATAATACAATTAGTGCCTGTCAATATTGACCAGTTTTATATCTTATCTATTTGTAAATTCACATTAGCATTTTTTTTCTTTTCAGGAGACAGGGTCTTGCTATGTTGCCCAGACTGGCCTGGAACTACTGGACTCCAGTGATTCTTCTGCCTGTCTCCCATGCAGCTGGACTACAGGCACATGCCATCGTCCAGCTCCAGATTAACATTCTAGATTGCATGCATGTTATCTGAATTCTCCTTTAATCTGATTGTAACATCTTACTAGTTCCCTAATATATATAATATTGATAAGCTAAATAAAATCTTGGACACATGCTGTTTTTATTTTTTTTTAATTTTTTTTTGATATTTATTTTTCAGTTCTTGGCGGACACAACATCTTTGTTTGTATGTGGTGCTGAGGATCGAACCCGGGCCACACGCATGCCAGGCGAGCACGCTACCGCTTGAGCCACATCCCCAGCCCACATGCTGTTTTTATTAAAAAATAAATAAAACCAGATTATTAATATGAAAATAGATATAGTATTTCTAAGCTAGCCTATGAAATAGCAATCTTGTTGAAATGTAATAACTCTACCAACAGGAAGGGCCATAAGTGAGAACACCTTGTCTTCCACATCGAGAAGACAAACACAAAGCCTAAAAAATGAAAAACCAAGAAGCAACACAAGCAAGTAATTTAGCAGTAGTGAAGCAAGCAGTGAAGAGAACCAGCCCCAGCTGAAAGTGGTGGCTACACACAGGGTGATTTCTTTGAACCAATCTTTTGCTTTTTTCTCTGAAGCAATCTAGGGAACCAGGAGACTCCACCATTCCTACCCGCTACTGGGGATTTATCCCAGAGGCACTTATCACTGAGCCACTCCCTCAACCCTTTTTATTTTTTGACATCTTAGGGTCTAAGTTGCTTAGGGTCTCACTAATTTTGAGGCTGGCCTCAAACTTGTGATCCTCTTGCCACAGCTTCCTGAATTGCTGGGATTATAGGTGTGCACCACTATGCCCAGCTGGAACCAGTAGACTCTTAAAGCTGTATGAGCCGGGCATGGTGGCACACGCATATAATCCCAGTGACTCTGGATGCTGAGGCAGGAGGATCACAAGTTCAAAGCCAGCCTCAGCAACTTGGCAAAGTCCTGAGCAACTCAGTGAGACCTTGTCTCAAAATAAGACATAAAAAGGGCTGGGGATGCTGCTCAGTTGTTAAGCATCCGTGGGTTTAATTCCTGGTACCAAAAAAAAAAAAAAAAAAAAAAAACCACCCTAGATAAATGTGTAACTGTGTAAATTTTCTTCCTTCCTCCCTCCCTCCCTTTTTAATTTGAGTATACTAAAAAGAAAATAACTTTAGAGCCAGGTGTAGTAGTTCATACCTGTAAACCCAGCAGGAAGCTGAGGCAGGAGAATCACAAGTTCAAGGCCAGCCTTAGCAATTTAGAGACACCCTGTGTCAAAACAAATAAAAAGGGCTAGAGATGTATCTCAGTGGAAGGGCACCCCTGAGTTAAATCCTGTAAGAGAGAGAGAGAGAGAGAGAGAGAGAGAGAGAGAGAGAGAACACTAGTGCATTATTGGAGGCTTAAACAGAAAACAAGCAGAGCTGAGGAATGGAGCCACGGAGCTAAACAGCCCAGAGTTAGAAAGGCACTGACCACTGTCACAATGAGCTGGGTCTTCATGGAGCAGCAGTGAAGAATTTTTAGCAAGGAAATGATGGCTAGTTTTACATTTTTAGGTGAATCACCCTGGCTGCATTGTGGTGGACAAACTGGAAAGAAGCCACAACAAAAAGGCCATTTATATATATATATATCCCCCCACCTTTTTCTCTTTGTGGTACTGGGGCTTGAATCTAGGGGCACTCTACCACTGAGCTACACTCTCAGCGCTTTATTTTTGAGACAGGGTCTAAGTTGCCCAGTCTGGCCTCAAACTTGGGATCCTCCTGCCTTAGCCTTCCAAGTAGCTGGAACTACAGACATGTGCCACTGCAACCAGCCCTAAGTACATTTTAATAATAATTTAAAAGTTTTTTTAATTTTTATTTGTTTTTTAATATTTATTTTTTAGTTTTCCGCGCACACAACATCTTTCTTTGTATGTGGTGCTGAGGATCGAACCCAGGCCGCACGCATGCCAGGCGAGCGCGCTACCGCTTGAGACACATCCCCAGCCCCTTAAAAGTATTTTTAATTAAGAAAAAAACAGGTTATTCAATATGGGACAACTCTCAGGAAAATTAGTTCCTAACCACTTTTATTATATCCTTTTACAAGGACTTAATACTATTCAGAAAGATGAAATATTTCCAGAATTGTGTTAAAATATTTTAAGTGAGGCAATTAAAATAATCATGTATTTAATGATAGAGTAATCATGTATTTAATCATGACAGAATAAACCATTCCCTGAAGTTCTTCTAATTCTTTAGTAAATTCAGTAATAAGCTAGTATTAAATTCTCTTACCAAAAATACTTCAACAGGTCATTGATAACATTTTGGTTCAAAGCCTTAAACTGAACCCTCCTGATATTAGACTGTTAAATATAGTACTTACATTTTGAGAGCCAAAAATAACTTCCAAATGACTTCTAGATATATTTAATAGCCATTTGTGAATTGCTTTGCAGTTTATTCTCACTATACTAGATATAGTATAGTGATATAGTATATCTAGACATAGTATATCTAGTATAGTGAGAATAAACTGCAAAGCAATTCACAAATGTATCTATACATTCATAGTGTATCTATAATACCCTCCTTGATTCCAGGCCTCATCATCCTCCACCCTCCATCCAAGTCTACCAAATAACAGCATAAATCATGGCAAACAAACTTGTCTATCAAAACACCACAGTGAGGGAAGGAGTCTACTTTGAAGTTCAAGGGGAAAAATAAAGTGCAGTACTGGGAATAAATTCCTGAACTTCTATCCCCTTGCTCTCCATCAAAGATAAGAGCTGAGAGGGGCAATGTGCTCAGGGAAAAGAGACTGTCCAGGTAGGTCCACAAGCCTCAAGAAACCCTCTTCTACACAAATCCCTGCCCCTGTTGGAGGCAGCCAGCCTGCTGGATGACAACAGGCCTGACCCAATTAAGCAGCTGCTGCCCTCTTGGATGCCTGTCCCCTTACCTGCCCTAACCCTGGCTATTCATGGCCTGCAGCATCTGACACTGGACTACACTGCTTTGTAAACTAAAAATATCCTGGCCCCAATGTTTCTAAAAGCAAGTTGGCAAGACTACTCCTAAAGGGGACACGGGAAGTCACTGATAAAATGAGCAGAGTGCTAATGGGACTCAAGTAGGATCCTAGGTGCTGATGGCTCGCAACACACTCAAAGACAAACTGGCTTCACCCTGCCTGTAGGTGTGAGTGTTGGTATGTTTACTGCAGTATCACTGTGCCTGTGACTAAGATGATCAGGCTGGAGGTGGCTAAAACAAATTCCCCAAATGTCTACATAGCTTAGAAGATGAGAAGCAAAAATGACTCCATCATTTCTAAATTAAGCAGACTCATAACCAAAGAGAACACACCTCAGAGTTCCTGCTACTGTTCAATCTCACCTAACCTTCCAAAACCAGCTGTGCCAACTCTACGACCACCTCCCTATTTCCTGATCACCTGGATGCTCAAAGGTGCGCTGAAGTGGAATGGACTCGGGTACAACTCAAGAGACCAGGCTATTCACCATGCTCAGGGAAATTGAGATTTCCAGGATGCTGTGAGGATTCATTGTGAGAAAGCACCCAACATCTTCTCTGACCAGCATCCCATGGGCATCCAATTAGCCAGCAGCTATTGTTACCAGTATCAAGATACTGAAGCAGAATAGAATGAAAGACAGAAAGCTGCTGAGAGGTTCAGTAAAATTGAGACATTTTTTTAAAAAAAGACTGCTGCATATGGCAACATGAAAGTGACCTCAATATGGGCAAGTGCAATGGAATGGAGTGGAATGGCAAAGGCCTGGCCCAGGCTGGTGGAGGTTGAAGAGCAAGTACAGCCCACCCAAGGGAGCCCCTGACATGGTGAGGGCAACACTACTGAACAGCTTCCATGGAGCACAAGCTGCCAACAACAACTACAAACGTTGCCAAGCACAGTGACCCATGCCTACTGTAATCCCAGTGACTTAGGAGGCTGAGGCAGGACTGCACATTTGAGGCCAGCCACAGAAACTTAGTGAGACCCTATCTCAAAATGAAGAATAAAAAGGGCTGGAGCTATTAACTCTGTGATAGAGCACCCCTGGTATATAATAAAATATACCACAAAAAATAAACAAAGAAAATAGAATAAAATAATAAGGCTGGGGAGGTAGTAAAGTGGCAGAGTGCTTGCCTAGCAATGGGAGACCTGGGTTGAATTCCTAATACTGCAAAACACAAAAGCAGCAAGTCAAATTATGTCATACACCTCAGCTTAAAAACTTCTTTCCTGCCATACTTAGAGTACCACCCAAAGTTCTTACAAAGGAACACAAGACTGTCCTCCCCACCTTCTGTGCCTGTTACTTTGGGGGCTCCTCCTATTCTCTTTTCTTGGTCAATCCCAATGGCTTTCTTGCCACTTTCACTCAAGGATCTGTATGCCTCCAGATTATCATCATGAGCAGACAAGAACAGAAATTAAGAACAGGCATTTGGGAAATTTAATGGCAACTTAACATTACCACAACATACAAGGATAGTTCTGTTAATTACTCTCTTAAAAACTGCAGTAAAGGGCTGGGAATGTGGCTCAGCGGTAGCGCGCTCGCCTGGCATGCGTGCGGCCCGGGTTCGATCCTCAGCACCACATACCAACAAAGATGTTGTGTCCGCCGAGAACTAAAAATAAATAAATAAATATTAAAAATTCTCTCTCTCTCTCTCTCTCTCTCTCTCTCTCTCTCACTCTCTCTTTAAAAAAAAAACTGCAGTAAAATACACACAACATAAAATTTAGTATCTTAACCATCTCTAAATGTAAAGTTCAGTAGCATTAAAATATTCACCTTATGCATCCATCACCACCACTCACCTCTAGAACTTTATCTCCTCAAAACTAAAGCTCTGTACCAATTAAACATGAGCTCCCTACCATCCTATTTTCTGTGTCTATAATCTGACTGCTTCAGGGACTTCATGTTAAGTGGAATTCATACAGTATTTGTCCTTTAGTGACCAGTTTATCTCACTTAGTATAATGCCCTCAAAGTTCATCCACGAAATAGCATGTATCAGAATTTCCTTCCTTTTTAAAACTGCCTAATATTCTGCTGTCTGAATAACATTCCACTTCAAACAGACCACATTTTGTTTGTCTATCTATTCACCTGTCAATGGATACTTCAATTATTTCTACTGCTTAGCTATTGTGAATAATGTTGCTATGAATATGAATTTGGAAGCACAAGTATTTGAGTCTGCTTTCATCTCTTTTGTATATAACGAGAATTCCTGGGTCATATGGTAAAATTCTATGTTTAACTTTCTGAAGAACCACCAAACTGCTTTTCATGGCAGCTGCACCATTTTATATTCCCACCTGTGACACACAAGAGATCCAATTTCTCTACATCCTTGCCAACATGTGTTTTTCTTTTTTTTTTTTTTTTTTTTTGAACCAGGAACTGAACCTAGGGGCACTTAACCACTGAGTCACATCCCCAACTCTCTTTATTTTTTTGAGACAAGGTCTAAGTTGCTTAAGGCCTCACTAAGTTGGTGAGGCTGGCTTTGACCTTGTGATCCTCCTGTCTCAGCCTCCCAAGTCACTGTGCATGGCACTTCTCCCATATCTTTTTAAAAACAACAGCCATCCTAACAGGTGCAAAGTGTTACCTCATTGTGGTTGACTTATTTCCCTTAGAGTTGAACATTTTTTCATGGACTTATTGGCCATCTGTATATCTTCTTTTCAGAGAAATCTCTAGTCAAGTCCTTTGTCAATTTTTGGACTGGGTTTGTTTTTCAAGTTATACGAGTTCTTTATATATTCAGGCTATCAATCCTTTCTCAAATATGTGATTAGTAAATACTTTCTCCCATTCTGTGAGTGGTCTCTTTCACTATCTGGGTGCTGAGGATCCAACCCAGGGCTTCACACGTGTTAAGCACCCACTTTACCACTGAGCTACACCCCAGCTCCTCCAGCTTTGTCTGATGCATGTAGAAGTAATTCATTTTTATCATATCCTACAAAGCTATCAGGAGGTGAAGACAATGGCCCTTCTCCACAAGTCATCTGAGAAGTAAGGCTCAGATTCTCCCCTGGGCTTGCAGTGCCTTCCCAGGCAATGACAGGCTTATTAATGAGAATTTTCAAATGGGTAATAGATCAGGGTTCACTGTTTGTTTTCATGTGATGGGGATTGAATCCAGGGCCTTGCACATTCTAAGCACATACTCTATCACTGAACAACACCTTCAGCAATAAATTGTTTTTAAGCTTCCCCCCACCTCACTGTATATATGGCAGTTATCTTTTTAACATTAGTAAATAGAGACTGAATTCATATACCTTAATATCTGCTTGAACCATTATATAATTAAGTGTAGGATTCTAGAAATGAGTTGAGGATATAGGTGTTTGCTATCCTAGTCTAGTTTTATATAGATTTACATTTTTTTAAGAAATATTTTTTAAAGAGAGAGAGAGAGAGAATTTTTTAATATTTATTTTTTAGTTTTCAGTGGACACAACATCTTTCTTTGTATGTGGTGCTGAGGATCGAACCCAGGTCGCATGCATGCCAGGCGAGCGCGCTATCGCTTGAGCCACATCCCCAGCCCCATAGATTTACATTTTTCAAAATAAAAAATTTATGAAAAACTATGATTAAAGCATTCACTTGAAAGTCAGAAAAAATTCCACAGTATTTGTTTCCTATACTTTTGGTATTTAACATCTCAAGTACACAATTGGTTCATTATTTTGAAGTCAGAACTCTTGAGCTTGAGTTCACTCTTTTGACCTGATATATTAAGCTTTTGCAAAGCTTATAAAGTTTTCTTAATAGTCTGTAATTTCACCCAATTTTCTTTGAGGGGTCTGATGTAAATCAAGTAACACTGTAAAACTCATTTCAAGCAGCAATTAACCCTGGGAATGGCGTCTCAGGATTTTTACTACTTTTTTAAATAGTTCAACCAGGTGTGGTGGCCCATGCCTATAATCCCAGTGACACATGAAAGGCTGAGGCAGGAAGATCACAAGTTCAAGGACAACCTGAGCAATTTAGCAAGACCCTGCCTCAAAATAAAAATAAAAAATGGCTGGAGGTATAGTGATAGAGTGCCCCTAAGTTAAATCCCCAGTACCACATAAAATTAAACAAAAATTTTCAGACATAAGATCATTTCAGTCAAAGTCTTAAGTCCTTCAATGCCTACAAACCACAGCAGCTGCCTCAAATCCTCTCAGTTTGAATCTTCTTACGACTGCTCCAGCCCCATCAGCCTCCTGCCATTTCTGGAACACACCAGGTTTGTCCCAGGTGTGGGGCCTTGGTTGTAGCTGTTCCCTCAACATGACACTCCTTCAACCTAGATATCTCCATGGCTGAAGCTTTCACCTCCTCCAAGATTTCGCTCAAAATGTCACCTTCTCAATGGGGCCCACTGTCTGCCCTATTTAAAATGCCAACCAGCTCCCTACCTTCCTTGGGATGCAAAAGAATAAAGATTTCCAAGTAATAAGTAAAACCTATGGAGCTATGGATTTAGAGAGTCATTCAGAGACATTGAGAGAGGGAGGCTAGGAAGAACCAGAAGACAGGCAGCAGCCACAGGAAGGTTCACAGGCTGGGTCAGCATTGAGCAGTTCAGCAAAAGTCTGTTAGTGAAACAAGGGCACTGCTTGGTTTGACCATAACCATCAACCTTCACAATATCTTCCTTTCTCTGTTCTTTTTCAGGCCTTCTCTCCTGATGTTTATAAGAATCTGAGTGACCTGGGATTAACATACTTGATCTTCTCACAGGTCATATAACTGAAAAGTTTGGGCATGATTTGTAAATTACCACAGGTTCCTGATGCCATTTCTTGTTTTGTTACTACATTTATTATTTAGTACAGATTCTCCCTTTGTGACTGCCTTGTACCTCAGCTTCTGTATAAATAAGTAGGATGCTACTAACTCCAGGGATTAAGATTTGCTTAGAAATATCACTTTTACATCATAACACTCTCAGTCTACAAAGCCCTTTTGCATCTCTTTTCTCATTCAATCATCTTTCATACTGAAGAGGTAGTAAATCCCCTTAAAATGACTCACTACTCTACAATCAAGAGATTTGAGGGTCCTAAGTAAACATGTAGAAAATGAAATCCTTTAAGACTTATGCTTCCTAAATAGGTTCTAACACCCCTAATCGAAGGGGATGGGTACAACATGCTTGAGAAAAAAAGGGCATGAGCTGGGGCTGTCCCCCTTACTTGGATTCTATTTCCTGGTGCCATATTCCATTTCTTGTTCCCTTTACTAGAGGCCAGAATAATTAAACCCCTAAACCAGTTAAGTTAGTGATTGTTCACAAATTAACATAAACTCTAAAACCTGCAGGGGAGCTTACAGTAGCCATTAAGTATTACAGTTGTAAAACATACCATTATCTCACCCACAGGTTGTGAGACAGATGCTTGTTGCACCTGATCAAACCCAGGATTCAAGTCTAAAATTCTGTGCAGTTCTGAGAAATCCCTTCTCCAAGGTACCTGGTCATCATCTCCATACCACCCTCCCTCTGTACGCACATGTCCCTGAATTAAGAGCCCACCATTCAGCTCCCCATATTCGCAGCTCTACTGTGCCTGGACTATCTACCACTGATGTCAAGCTCACCAAGTCACCCATTCGGGCTTTCTGGGATTGGTGTATCTGCACTCACTGACTGCCCACACCACTCTTATTATAGATCCAATTTCCCTCCTCCAAAATGCACTTGCCCTCAATTATTACAGTGCAGAGTTCTTGTTATGAAATTTGTATTTGAATAACCTTTCCAGAGATGATCTCACTGTCCTACAAACAAACATACTATTTGGAAACCACAAGCGTCTCAGTGATATGAAGTCCTTTACTGTTTATTACCTATACAAAAAATGAGCCTTCAGCACATCTGCAATAAAGACAGCAGATGCAAGATGATGGCGATATGGTGATTTCCAAAGTCCTCTCTGAAAGGAGAGCTAAAGAATTAAAGTGTAAGACCAGCATTCAGGTTGAAAGAACTTGGGTGAATGCGCAGAGGCAGGAAGGGGATCTATGCAAGCTTAGGCAGCCCCGGGCAAGCACAGTAAGCATGGTATAAGTTACGTGACAGGCAACAAATATGTGGAAGCCAGATCTGCAGGGTAAGAAATGTGAATGGCTCCAGGGGAGCTGTTTTAAGGATGGCCAGACCCGACTTAGTGTTTCAAAGACTTCTCTTGGGCTGGGGGTGTGGGTCAGTGATAGAACCCCAGCCCTGGGTTCAATCCCTAGCACAGCAAAAAGCCAAAACAAAAAACTTTTGAGCTGGGTACTGTGGTGCACACCTGTAATCCCCGCTGCTCCAGAGGGTGAGGCAGGAGGATCTAGAGTTCAAAGCCAGCTCAACAAAAAGTGAGGCACTAAGCAACTCAGAGACCTTGTCTCTAAACAAAATACAAAATAGAGCTGGAGATGTGGCTCAGGGGTCAAATGCCCCCACGTTCAATCCCTGGTACCCAAAAAACTGAATTGCCCAGTGGAGAACAGATAAAGGATACTGAAATAGTTCAGACAGGTGATTAGTTTAGATTAGAAAGGTGATCATAAATAAGAGAAGTGGATATTTAAGAAAGTTCTTTAAATGATACAAAACATGGTAATCTTCAACATACCAGTATTATGTACGTGTTCTTACAGTCCTTCTTGTGACTTTATAAATGACTACAAATCATATGTAACTCTAGACATAAGGTTCCTAAGTGGGAGCTTGGGGGTCAGATATAGCCTGCATATACTTTTCTCTTTGTCCACTTTCAAAAAAAAAAATCCAAGTTAACCTGATACCTAAAAATCAGGACATCTCTTTTCTCTAAGATCACTAGATCTGGCCAATACTGGGCCCGTGTTTCCACAGGGTGGTAACTGGCTAGAGCACAGGCTTTCTGGTTTACCTTAATCCCCAAACTCAGCACCCTTTATTCATTTATACCACCTGCTGCAAAGATATTTGGGTTTCTACTCCTTCAGCCTGGTACTGCTTATGGATGCCAAAAGTCTTTTCTTACATAAAAGTATGTCAATGGGACCTTAAAATAAAGACATGTTCACTTCCACTCACTTTTTTTTTTTTTTTTTTTTTTTTTTTTTTTGGTACCAGGGATTTAACCCAGGGTTGCTTAGCCCCTGAGCCACATTCCCATCCCTTTTAATTTTGAGACAGGATCTCCACAGGGTCCTGTGATGTGCCAAGGCTAGTCTGGAACTTTCAATCCTCCTGTCTCAGCACAAGTCACTGGGATTACAGGCATGAACCACCATGCTAACCCTTAATACAATTTTGATCAATAGTTGGCTTTAGGCTTCATGTAGTCTATCATCACCTGTGCCAGGGACCAAAAACCTGAAGATACACCAATTACACTGATACGACCAAACCAGAGAAAAACCTGGTACTACTGCTCAAACTAACTCATTTTGCATATCAGTGCTAAGTACTGTTGGACAGTTAGCTCCCCAAAGCCTGGGACACTCCGAGGTGTGAAAAAAGAAATTCAAAAGTAGCTCAATATCTAGCCATTTTTCTTTGAGGAAGGATTCCCAAATTGACACCTTCCTCTTCTGCTAGAAAAAAGGCATCTGCTAATTCAAGAGTTGTAGAAATGTCAGTCATGTACAGCGAAAGTGGCCGGTGAGCGCCCTTTTATTTCACATCTGAATTGTTTCGGCCCTCTTGAAACCTTTTACGTCTCTACCTCCTCCACTTCATTCTCTCAACTTTATCCCCACCTCAATTCAACCCCCACCCCAATCCCTAGGCTAGAATGAATTAGATACGTGATCAAAACATCATTATCTTGCAATCTATCTTAAGCTATGAAGATAATATTAAAAAACCTCCCAAAGTTTGGGAACCAGAAAATTTACCCATAAATATACCACCAGAACCCAACAATTTGTCATCTTCAGGGCAAAACGTCCTTTTCGGGACCTTTCGGGCCGGTGCTACCTCCTCCGACCCCACCCCCAGGTGTGGTACCTGCAACCTGAGCCTTATTTGCAAAAGGCGGATAACAACCTCAGTGGGTTTTTTTCTCGAATGGGGTTGCATGAGAAAATGCACGGTGCTTGGCACACACACAGGCTCCAACCGATAGTGGCTACCATGGGTATCTGCATCCCTCTGGGCCTTTCGGGGAGGGCCGGGCCCGGGAGACCCGGCGGGCGCGGCTCACCCACCTGCAGGCGCACGTTAAGCATCATGGAAGCCACGATGTAGAGGTAGGGGAAGTTGATACGCAGCCGCCAGGCCAGGTCGAAGAAGATAAGCAGTGTGCGGGTCAGCCCCTTGCAGAAGACCCCATAGGAGCGGGCGGCGGCCGAGCGCGAGAGGCGGACAGCCAGGCCCGACAGAGCCGCCGCCATATAGAGACCGGCGCTCCCACTGCCCGCCCGCCCGCCGTCCCGGGCCTTCGCCCCGGCCGCTGGCCTGCGCACGGCGCGCTCAGGGAGCGAGGGAGGCGGCGGTGAGGCCGGCGGGCGGGCGGGCCACTGGGCAGCCGAGTCCGCGCGTCACGCTAGGGAAGCGCCTCCGCGAGCCGCCGCCTGGTCCCGGCCCGGCCGCGCGGCCTGACGTCACAAAGCCCGCCCCGCGCCTGCGCGGCCCACAGGCCACACCCAGCCACGCCCCCGCCCCTTCCAGCAGGTGAGGCGCGCATGCGTGGGCGAAAGGGCGTAGGGGAGCGATGCTGGTGTGTTGTCTCCGGCTGCCCCCTATGGGTGAGCCTAAGAATAAAAACAAAGGGAGGAGGTGAGCGGTGGCGATGGCCGCAGGACAAAATGAATGTACTTTATGCCTCTTAAAAAACGGTGACAGTGGTAAATTTTATGTTACCTATGTTTGATCACAATTTCAAAAAGCGAAAGGGTCCTTTGGGAGTCTAACTGGTTGTCTATTCTCCCTATGGATTGGAGTTCCGGCCATTCTTGTTCAATGTCTAATTATATAGAGTTTAATCTTGTAATAAGTTTAATTTTAATTGAACCACCTGATGTGAAAAGTAAAAATACTTAAGCGTCCAAAACTTCTAGTGTCCTGAGGCTTTTTGTATAGTTTTAACATTGCTAATTAGAAATCTAAGTTTCTGTTGAAAATTTGCTATTCCTTCCTTCTAGTTTCTGACAAAATATTTCTTGTCATAATACGTCTGCCCACCCGATGAGAAAGTCTGAGGATTTGGTAAGGGTGGAAAAAAAATTTCCTTGATGAAATAACCTATAAGTAAGCCACAGTAGAAAGTAAGCATGTAAAAAATGAGTTTATTTCATGTTGAAATCCTTTGTCCCCAAATGGATTCATATTCAAAATCATTCTTTTAAATATTTATGTACCTGTACTTCAAAGAGGAAGATTATAAATCATAAAGAATGTTTCTAGTATTGTCATTTAATGTTATTTTAATGTCTATTGTATAATTGTCTATATTTACTATCCATTACATTTCAGGGAAATATATTAAGTAGATATTTTGGGGTTTTTACCTTTTGGGCTACCTTTATTATTAAAATAATATTTTTTCAAAAAATTCACAAATCTTTAGTTTCCCTTATTTTTCCAGCGTTACATTTCAGCACAGTTATGGTTGACATTAAAATACTCATTTCCCTTTTTATGTAAGCTATTTTTTTTTCTTTCAGTGAACATTGGATGCTATCTTTGAGCACTGAAGAAAACATGCTGCTTGAATTATCATTGTTTTTCAAGTGATCCCTTTAAAAACAGCAAAATGGAAAAATCTTTAGGCAATCTTTCAGGCAAATAAAGATTTTTAAAGACTGGAGTCTTTGGAGGAGAATTTTCCAGAAGACACAAAATCAATTTGGCAGTGTGTCAACAGGTTTGGATCAGCTAAATTTATTGTCAGGCTTGTAAAATCTGGTGGAGAACTGGCAGTCCTATTAATCTGAACTATGTTGAAAGACCAGATGAGGTGTGGCCTTGTGAGACATATATATATATATATATATATATATATATATATATATATATATATATCTCCTCCCTGGTTACTCATTTCTTTAAATGCCACTGAAGCAACAAGACATTTTAACAAGAGCTTTAGTTTCCATACACAATAGCACACAGAATTAACAAAAAGCTAAACTGAACTGGATAGGAAGCCTGGTATCATTAGACATTCCTGAGGTGTCAAAGGGAACACAAAGAAAAGGTAATAAGATTTCAAGTGTCGGGGCTGGGGATGTGGCTCAAGCGGTAGCGCGCTCGACTGGCATGCATGCAGCCTGGGTTCGATCCTCAGCACCACATACAAACAAAGATGTTGTGTCCGCCAAAAACTAAAAAATAAATAATTAAAAAAAAAGATTTCAAGTGTCAAATATAGTAGAGTTAACTGGTTCCAAGTTACAGTGCAGCTGGTAAGTTCGTCTAGGCTCACAACAGCATTCAAATCAGTCCTTCATGAAGCGTCTCTAGGAAGGCACTGCTGATCATAATTTGAGGAACTAATTATAAGTCAGTGTGAAAAATATTTTCACAGAGGCGCAAAGCATTATGAGAAGATGCTAATGGAGAATAATTCTACTAACAACTGATCAACAGGATCCATCTGCTTTCCCTACAGTTTTCTCTCCTGCTAGCAAAGCTGTGTCTCAGGTAGAAATTAGTTGGTGTGAAAATCAGACAGAAACTAGGTTCCAGATTCAGCAACTTCTCAGTGCTTCTGTGACCTGATTCTATAAAATGAGGATAAGGACACTCATCCTACAGGGTGTTTGTGAGAAGTAAATGAGATCAGGTTTGTAGTGTCAGGCACAGTTCCCAGCAGATATAGGGCACCCAGAAAGTGGTAGCTATTCTCAGTGTCCTTGAGCCCTTAGACAGGATGCAAATTGGTAGATCCATTAATACTCATTATGATTAATAAAGTTAAATCACAGACCACAAGCAACCTGAAGAAGGAGGAGGGGCACATGATGATGCTTCAGGAAGAGGGGATGAACATGCATGATCCAAAATGTGGGTCAAAAATAATTTCTATTCCTTTGCATATTCCTGGAAGGGTGGGGTAGATTTAAACATGTGAGTTCAGTTACCATTTTGACAAAGTGCAAGTTTCTAGACTCCCTCAAAAGGGCTCCTGCCAGGTACCTTGGTGCATCATATCACACATCATATCACACGTCACAGATCAAGGTCAATGTGAATTGTTGACACTGTGTTAGGTACAAAGAATGCATAATGTTATGTGGAAAAGGTCAAAAGGAGAAAAATATGCACAGAATTCCACTACTTACCTAAGAAAAGGAGGATATATAACATACATATATACACATGTGCATTACACACACGTAAATATGTATGAGCACACATATTCGTGTTTTTGTTTGTTCTTTAAGTGAAAGAAGAAATCATAACTCTACTTTTAAGTGCTTACCTGTAAGAGGAAGGAAGGAATAGGGTAAAGGATATGGAGATAGGGGGCTGGGGCTATAGCTCAGTGGCAGAGCGCTTGCCTAGCATGTGTGAGGCACTAGGTTCAGTCCTCAGCACCACATTAAAAACAAACAACAACAACAACAAAAAAAACAACTAAATAAAATAAAGTTGTTATGTCCATCTACAACTAAAATTAAGAAAAATTGAAAAAAATGATATGGAGATAAATATTATACTTCTCTGGATATACCTTGTTTTGTAGAATTTGACTTTGGAATCATGCAAATGTCTTACACCATTATGAAACAAAATTACATTTTTAAACTTAAAACTTTGTCAGGTGTGGTGGTGTATGTCTGTAACCCCTGCAACTTGGGAGGCTGAGACAGGAGGATTGCAAGTTTTGAGGTCAGCCTTAGCACTCAGTGAGGTCCTAAGCAACTTCGTGAGACACTGTGTCAAATATAAAAAAATAAAAATAAAGAGCTGGGGAGTATCTCAGTGGTAAAGTGCCTTGGGTTCAGTTCCCAGTACCAAAAAATAAAAACTAAAAAAAATTAAAACTTTAATTTAAAAAAAAAAAGTGTGTATGTGGTGCTGGGGATCGAACCCAGGGCCTTGTGCATGCAGCACAAGGACTCTACCAACTGAGCTATATCCCCAGCCCAAAACTAATTTTTGAGAGCAAAATGAAAACAAGTGAGAAATCTGTATATCCAGTTAGTAGCCTAACCACACACAAAGAGGAACTATACCAAGAAACATTAAATATAGTTTGGGATTAGCAACGTAGCCTAGCGATAGAGCGCTTGCCTAGCGATAGAGCGCTTGCCTAGCATGCATGAGGCCCTGGGTTTGATCAACAAAATCTGTAATTTTACTGTATCCTCTGAAATGAAAAACTAGGATAAATTTCTAAGCTGTTTACAGTAATCATATGTTATGATTCTGAAAATCTTGTGTTTGTATTATACCAAGTAATCCTGTTGATATATGAGAACAGGGATTTTTGACATAGGAGAAAGAAGTTAACAATACCAACTTGTCAAGATTCAATAAAAACAGTGTAGCCAAACCCTGATGTGGTGGTATGCTTATAGCTCAGCTACTTGGGAGGATGAGGCAGGAAGATCGCAAGTCCAAGGCAAGCACAGGCAACTCACTGAGACCCTCAAAAATAAAATGAGCTGGGTGCAGTGGTGCCCACTTGTAATACCAGCAACTTGAGAGGTTGAGGCAAGAAGATCACAGGTTTGAGGCCAGCTTCAGCAACTTAGGGCCTAAACAATTTAACAAGATCCTAGTAAAAAGGGTTGGGAATGTGGCTCAGTGGTTAAACGCCATGGGTCCAGTTCCCTGTACCAAAATTAATTAAATGGGCTGGGGATATAGCTCAGTGGTAGAGTGCCTCCAGGTTCAAGGTTCAATTTCAAGTACCACAACACACACACACACACACACACACACACACACACACACACACAAACAAACCCAAAACACTGTAATCCTGAATTTGAATTGGATGTATGGCATGAAATCAGAGAGAGAGAGAGAGAGAGAGAGAGAGAGTGTGTGTTTTCCAGCTCTAGTCGTGAAAAGCCCTAAGAATAGTGCTAGGGATAGTGACCACTCTAGTAGCAATGAGCACCTTTGGTGGCCAAATGCTACTTGGAGTCTCTGAATACCATATCTCACTAACAGTTTCCAAATCTGAGGCAGAGCCCGGACCTTCTTGTCACACTAAATAGCAAGGAAGTTCTCAAAGACTAAAAGGGATGTGTCAGACTCAGAAGCCAACTGAAAGAGGCTCACACTGACCAAGAACAGGACAATTTGAGCATCCCTAAAGATACCAATTGCAGCAAAATGAAATGCACCAAATATGTGCAGCTCACTATGGTACCTGCATTTGTTTCCCAGGGATGCTGTAACAGATGACCACAGACTAGGTGGCTTAAATATCAGAAATTCATTCCTTTGTAGTTTGGGAGGCCACCAATCTGAAATCAAGGTGGTGTCAGTGCCATGTTCTTCTAAAGGCTCTAGGAGAAGATCCTTCTTTGCCCTTTCTACCTTCTAGCATTGCTGGAAATCCTTGACATCCTTTGGTTTGTGTGAGTGCATAACTCCAATCCCTTCCTCTATCTTCACATAGACAAATTCCCTGTGTTTGTGTGTCCTCTCCTCAACTTATAAGGACACCAGCCACTGGGTTTAGGACCCACCCCACTCCAGTATGACCTCATCTTAACTCATGACTCCTACAAAGACCCTATTTCCAAATAAAATCATATTTGTGTTCATCATTTTTCTGTTACTATAACTAAATACCTGAGATAATCAACTTATGAAGAAAAAAGGTTGATTTGGGCTACAGTTTTGTAGGTTTTAATACATGATGACTTGGCCCCATTACTTTGGGCCTATGATAAGGCAGTATATCATGGTGGGAACATGCGGCAAAGCAAAACCACTCACCTCATCACCAGGGAGCAAAAAGAGATGGAAAGGAATAAGCTGGGGTCTCTTTTACCCCTGATGACTTAAGTACTTCCTGCTAGGCCCCACCTCCTAAGGGTTCCACCACATGCCAATAGCACCACTCTGAGGACCACCCCTTTAACACATGGACCTTTTAGTGACATTCCAGATCCAACTATAGGTTAGATGTGGTGGCACATGCCTGTACCCAGGTACCCTGAAGGCTGAGGTAGAAGTATTTCAAGCTCAAGGCCAGCCTGGGCAACTTAGGGAGACCCTGTCTCAAAATAAAATTTTAAGGACTGGGGATATAGTTCAGTGGGACATTACTTTTCTAGGATGCGTGGGGCCCTAGGCTTAATACCCAGTACAATGGGGGGAAAAAAAAGAATATCATTTTGCATCCCTTGATGAGTCAATGTCATCAAGGGCTGCTCACATTACAAAAATATGATCATAAAAAATGTCACACTGGACATGTGACTCTTGATGTAATACTCTTGGGAAAAAACTGAATCTATCCAAGCTCTACATCAATTTACCAGAAGAACATATAAAATGATTACACAGAGGAAGTCAGCAAAACCTAAAATATGATGACATTTAAAAGAAAATATTGGGGCTGGGGATGTGGCTCAAGTGGTAGCGCGCTCGCCTGGCATGCGTGCGGCCCGGGTTCGATCCTCAGCACCACATACCAACAAAGATGTTGTGTCCGCCGAGAACTAAAAAAAATAAATATTAAAATTCTCTCTCTCTCTCTCTCTCTCTCTCTAAAAAAAAAAATTAAAAAAAAATAAAAGAAAATATTATTGCAAAAATAGAAAGAGAGGGCCAAGGGTATAGCTCAGTTGGTAGAGTGCTTGCCTCACATGCACAAAGCCCTGGGCTCAATCTCCAGCATCATAAAAAAAAAAAAAAAAGGAACAGAAAAAGTAGAAGGGAGATGAGATCTAATTTTAAAACGAGAGAGAGAGAGAGAGAGAGAGAGAGAGAGAGAGAGATAGATCAGGAAAGTCCAGTGTATGGTCTTTCAAGAGTCAACGGATTGGCTGATTGGCATAGTGGTGAGCACCTGTAGTACCAGCTACTCAGGAGGCTGAGGCAGGAGGATCTCTTGAGCCCAAGAATTCAAAATTCAAAGTCAGAAAGCTAGCCTGAATGACAGTGAAACCTTGCTTAAAAAAAAAAAAAAAAGTCAGCTGAATGTGGTGGCAAATGCCTATAATTAAAATTCAACTATAAAAAATTGAAATTATGATATACATATATTTCACTTGGCATCCACCGTTCCTGGCTCATAACTCTGCCCACCTGGCAAAACAAACCGTAGAAACTAAAATTTATCTTTCTCAAGGTGAGTAATACATAGAAATTCTAATCTTCCCCCGCTTTTCTGTCTTTGAGCTGCCATAAAGAATTTCTCTGACCTACCCTTGTCTAATAGTAGAGGATAAGACCCTCCTCATTCTAGAAGGGTGTTCCTGAACCACCCCCTGCTGGGAGAAATGCTGCACAGAGAATTCAAGAATCAGAACAAACAGGTCCCCCCCCCCAAGTCTGCCAGCAGTAGAGCCCACCCTTTGTGACCCAACATCTGTTTCTCTGTATCCTCTGTGACATCCTTTATGATAAAACAATACCTGTGTTTTCCTGAGATCTGTGAGCTGCTCAGGCAAATTAATCGAACCCAAGGAGGGAATTGTAGGAACCTCATTTTAGTTGCTGAGGCTGGCTTCATTTTATAGCTAGTTGGTCAGAAGCACAAGTCACAACCTGGAGTTTGTGCTCAGCACGTGCAGTTAGAGAGGCAATCCCAGTGACTGAGCCCTCAACCTAGAGGGTCTGACTCTGTCTCCAGATAGACAGTGCTAGAATGGAATTCGGTGAGGGCATGCCCAGCAGGTGTTTGCTACAGAATTACTTGCTTGCTGGTGGGGAACTCCCTCCATGCTTTTTGAAGGGTCACGGAAGTCTTCTGTGTTGTGGTGTGAAAGCAAAGGGAAAATGGCTTAATTTTTCCAGAAAAGATGATTTATTAGGGCTGAGATGAAGCTCAGTGGTAAAGCACTTGCCTAGAATGTGCAAGGCCCTAGGTTGAAACCCCAAAGCAGCAAAAAAAGGGGGGGGATTAGGTAGGTATGGTATGTAATTAAGGTTAAGTAACTCTTTTGTAAAAAGAGTTTATATTTCAGAAATACATACTAAATATTTATAGACAATGTATGATATATGTAATTTACTCCCCACCCCCCTTTTTAAAATATGTTTTTAGTTGTTGATAGACCTTTATTTTATTTATTTATATGTGGTGCTGAGAATTGAACCCAGTGCCTCACACATGCTAGGCAAGTGCACTACCACTGAGCCACACACAGCCACAGCCCTTCCAGCCCCCCTTTTTAAAAATGGGAATTAAACCCAGGGATGCTTTAATACTGATATACCTCCCCAGTTCTTTTTTATTTTTTTAATTTTTATTTTTTATTTTTTGTTACTGGGAATTGAACCCAAGAGCACTTAACCAGTAAGCCACATCCCTAGCCATTTTTCCTTTTTTTTTTTTTTTTTTTTTTTTGGTACTCAGGATTGAACTCAGGGGCACTCAACCACTGAGCCACATCCCCAGCCCTAATTTGTATTTTATTTTTAGAGGCAGGATCTCACTAAGTTACCTAGCACCTCGCTTTTGCTGAGGCTGGCTTTGAACTCCCAAACCTCCTGCCTCAGCCTCCTGAGCCACTGGGTTTACAAGTGTGCACCATCATCCCAGCAAATGAGGTATTTCTGATGTCAAAGAATTATTAAGTGTGCTAGATGTGTCCTGTAATCAAAACCATTTTATTAAGTCTTTATCTTAGACATTTATACCGAAGTAATTATGAATGAAATCATATGATAAAGAGGGTTTGCTTTAAAATACTCCAATGTGAGGAATGATATTGGCCAAATTCTATTTTTACAATGTGTGAATGTACAAATATGTAGTAACAAATCCTACCTTTATGTACAACTACAATGCACCAATAAAAATATGGAAAGAAGAAACATAAATAGAGAAAGAATGGGAAAATAAAGTATTCCAGTGTGGAAGGTGGGGAGTCACAGCGTTGGTCATGTGTCAATAATAGTTGAAGTGGAGTGTAAGAGTTCTGGGCCTCAGCCGGGTGCAGTGCTGCATGCTTGTAATTCCAGAAGCTTAGTAGGCTGAGACAGGAGGATTTCGAGTTCAAAGCCAGCCTCAGCAAAAGTGAGGCACTAAACAACTCAGTGAGACCCTGTCTATAAATAAAATATAAAATAGGGCTGGGATGTGGCTTAGTGGCCAAGTGCCCCAGAGTTCGGTCCCAGATACACACACACACACACACACACACACACACACACACACACACACACGAGTTCAGGGTCTTGCTAAATTGCTAAGGCTGGCCTCAAACTTGCAATCCTCCTGCCTCAGCTTCCTGGGATTACAGGTATATACCACCAGGCCTGGCCACATTTTTGTTTTTGAGAAAAAGAATTGTTCTTGTGGGCTGGGGATGTGGCTCAAGTGGTAGCGCGCTCGCCTGGCATGCATGCGGCCCGGGTTCGATCCTCAGCACCACATACCAACAAAGATGTTGTGACCACCAAAAACTGAAAAATAAATATCAAAAGTTTCTCTCTCTCTCTCTCTCTCTTTCCTCTCTCTTTAAAAAAAAAAAAAAAGAATTGTTCTTGTAATACATTACTTATGGATCTTGCTTGTAGCAAAAGCAGTAGACACGGAGTAACCCATCAGTAGTTCTCACTACTTGCTAATTTAATTATCCTCCCACAGCAGGAGACAGTGATTATGAGTGTGTGTGTTTGTGGGCCCCTTCCCATATCCACAGGATGATGTAGAAGTGGCTATGATTATACCACATAATTCGTACCACTGCTTGCTGTTTTCTATTGTTTTAAGCCTCTAAGGTTTGGGGTTAATTTGTTACTCAGCAATAGATGACTGATATCTCAGGCATAAAGCCTCAAAAGGCTGTCAGAATCCCTATGGGGTCAGAACCTCCAAGTACTCAGATCTTTCAGGCAGCAAAGTTTGGGTCAACTTATTGAGCAAAGAATCTCCACTAGTTTCGATGCCAGACAAAAGAAATCTTAGAAAAGGTCATATAAGGGGAAGAGGTTCTGGCTTGTGACTGTGGGAATGGGGATGTGGGTAGTGTTTACCAGCATTTCTTTGCTTGCTATGCTGTGATATTGTTAATTATACATTTCCCCATCTCTCTCTATATATATATATATTTTTTTTCTCAATACTGTATAAAGGATGAACTGGTGCTGGTTAAACTTCTGTTGGATTGCACAATGTTGAGACAAATTTGAAGGAAGAGAATAGTCCCCAGAGGTCCTGGACTTGGAGCTGTTGTGGTACCTGTACCTGATTCTGTGTTGTTTCTCTTGAGAAAGGAGGGAGTGTGTCCTTGGGTGAATGTGAGATAATGATTGCATTATGATGGGTAGGGGGCATTTAAAAATATTGAGTGTGCAGAAACGTAGAAGTTATGTGAGTAGTGGGCAGCCAGGTAGCACATGATGGATGTGGCAGGACCTGGATCCATTCTTCTCTTCTTTAGGGGTAACAGAATTTTTAGCAGGGCCTGTATTTCCCAGCTTGCACTGCAGCTTGGTGTGGTCACATGACTACGTCCAGGCCAATGGATAGAATAGGAAGCATGGTGGTGCCCCAGAATCCTCCTCAAGAGACACTAAGCATGCTCTCTTTGCATCCTTTCTTCTCCATTTCTCCATCCTCTGCTTGGAATATGGATGTGCTGACCTGAACTCTGCATTGGTCCACGAGGAAGGAGCTGGGCCATGAGGCTTTATCTACCAGCTTTAATTACTTACCTCTGGATTTTTATACATGAGGGAAATAAACGAGGGTCTTCTTTAAGCCATTGTCACTTTGGGTCTCTGTCATTGCACGGATATGGTGGATATCTTTTTTATTTTTTGCCTGCCGAGCCACAATTTCCTGTTCTTTGAGAGGACTTCCTCTACTCCATTCCTTGTGGTTGAATGAGTCACCAAGTCTCTGTATTTTCCCCAGTGGGTGGGCTGGTGAGCAGACCAGACCAACCAAGACTCCTTCCTCCCCCTCATCAGAAATGGAAGCCTGAGGAGTGGCACAGGTTTCTTGAGGCAGATTCTGTCCTTCCTGAGCCCTGGTTACTTAGCCTTTTCTTTGATTCTTCCCATTTCTCTCTTCTCTCCTCCTCCTCCTCTTCCTCCTCCTCCTCCTCCTCTTCCTCTTCTTCCTCCTCCTTCTCCTCCTCCTCCTTCTCTCTCTCTCTTAATCCAGAGTAGCTTTCTGTAACACCCATAGCTGATGATGTTCCATTGTCTTGCTCTGTCTGATGCTATAACAAAATACAATAGACTGGTTGATTTTCTAATTTATTTTTATTTATATATGATAGCGGAATGCATTACAATTCTTATTACACATACAGAGCACAATTTTTCATATGTCTGGTTGTATACAAAGTATATTCACACAAATTCGTGTCTTCATACATGTTTGGATGATAATGATCATCACATTCCACCATCATTTCTAACGTCATCCTCCCTCCCTTCCCCTCCAACCCCTCTACCCTGTCTAGAGTTCGTCTATTCCTCCCATACTCCCCCTCCCCATCCCACTACGAATCAGCCTCCTTATATCAAAGAAAAGATTCAGCATTTGTTTTTTGGGGGATTGGCCAACTTCACTTAACATTATCTTCTCTAACTCTATCCATTTACCTGCAGATGCCATGATTTTATTCTCTTTTATTGCTGAGTAATATTCCATTGTATATATTTGCCACATTTTTTAACCCAATCAATAAATGGGCCAAGGATCTGAATAGATACTTCTCAGAAGATGATATACAATCAAGCAACAAATATATAAAAAAAGTTCATCATTGCTAGCAATTAGAGAAATGCAAATCAAAACCACTCTAAGATTTCATCTCACTCCAGTCAGAATGGCAGCTATTATGCATACAAACAACAATAAGTGTTGGCGAGGATTTTGGGGAAAAGGTACACTCATACACTGCTGGTGGGACTGCAAATTGGAGCAGCCAATATGGAAAGCATTATGGAGATTTCTTGGAAAATTGGGAATGGAACCACCATTTGACCCAGCTATCCCTCTCCTTGTTCTATACCCAAAGGACTTAAAAACAGCATACTACAGGGACACAGCCACATCAATGTCTATAGCAGCACAATTCACAATAGCTAAACTGTGGAACCAACCTAGATGCCCTTCAATAGATGAATAGACTGGATGATTTATAAAAAAAATGAATAAATTATTTCTCACAGTGGAGCCAGGGAAGTCCCATATCAAGGCCTAAGCAGGACTGGTATCTGCTGAGGGCTGCTTTTTGCTTGCAGAATTTTTTTTCTTTATTGGACACACATACACACAAATATAAACACACCCGTGAATACAATATGCAGTGATATTTCAGGAGCAGTACAGCCTTCACTGTGCCTAGTCCTAAAGGAAGATCCTAAGGAAAGTAATGTAGTGGGTAAGATGGTTAGTGAGGGCTGGGGCTGTAGTTCAGCGGCAGAGCACTTGTCTAGCATGTGTGAGGCACTGGGTTCGATCCTCAGCACCGCATAAAAATAAAATAAAGGTATTCTGTCCATCTACAACTACAAAAAACAAATTAAAAAAAAAGATGGTCAGTGACATTCCTACCATGGAGAGGAAAACAGACAGAAGGAACTTTTATACAGACACTTCTGACGGTCCCTCCAGGTAGGGGCTTGCTGCAGTGTTAGCGTCATCATCGTGGTTAAACCTGTTCTGTCTAATACTATGGCCACATGTGGCTCCTGAGCTTTTGAAATGTGGCAGCTACAACTAAAGAACTGGATTTTTTCCAGGTGTGATGGAATGCACCTGTAGTCCCAACTACTCAGGAGGTTAAGGCAAGAGGATTGCGTGAGCCCAGGAGTTTGAGACTAGCCTGGGCAACATAGTGAGACCCTTCCACAAGCAAGCGAGCAAGCAAGCAGCAAGGAAGTAAATGACTACATTTTGCACTTAATTACATTTAAATTTGTGGACTAGTACTCAGTATGGTTATAATCAATGGGGATACCTTATGAGAAAATGCATTGTTAGGAAATTTTGTCATGCAAATATCAAGAGTGTATCCAAGCAAGGGATGCCTGCCTGTAATCTACTGAGGAGGCTGAGGCAGAAAGCTTTCAAGTTTGAGGCCAGCCTGGGCAACTTAGCGAGATACTGTCTCAAAATAAAAAATAAAAAGTTCTGGGCTGGGGATGTGGCTCAAGCAGTAGCACGCTCGCCTGGCATGTGTGCGGCCCGGGTTCGATCCTCAGCACCACATACCAACAAAGATGTTGTGTCCGCTGAAAACTAAAAAATAAAATATTAAAATTCTCTCTCTCTCTCTCTCTCTCTTAAAAAAATAAAAATTAAAAAAATTTTTAAAAAAAGTTCTGGGGATGTAACTCCATGGTAGAACATTCTTGGGTTCAATCCCCAGTGTATACATACACACACACACATACACACAAATTATAGTGTACTTACACAAACCTAAGTGGTACAACCTATCATCCACTTAGGCTATATAGTATAGTCTATTGCTCCCAGGCTACAAATCTGTACTACATGCTATTGGACATAGCATGCAGTACACATACTCTATAACTTGTGTGTATGTGCACCACTCCAACTGTAACACAGTGCACCAGTGCACCACTGCAACTGTAACATAGTGGTAAGTGTGTTACATATCCAAACACAGAAAAGGTATGGGTTTTATTTTTATTTATTTATTTTTTTAAAGAGAGAGTGAGAGAGGAGAGAGAGAGAGAGAGAGAGAGAGAGAGAGAGAGAATTTTTAATATTTATTTTTTAGTTCTCGGCGGACACAACATCTTTGTTGGTATGTGGTGCTGAGGATCGAACCCGGGCCGCACGCATGCCAGGCGAGCGCGCTACCGCTTGAGCCACATCCCCAGCCCAGAAAAGGTATGGTACACATATTAGGTGATAGGATTTTTTTCAACATCACTACAGTCTTATGGGACCACCACGACTATCAGAAAACCTGTAAGTATGTTTAGAACAGCCTGGATATGAGGATCTTTTTCCCACAATAAATTTTATTCACTCCAGGAGCTGGGGTTATGGCTCAGTGGTAGAGCGCTTGCCTCACTCGTGCGAGGCCCTGAGTTCCATCCTCAGCACCACCAAATAAATAAATAAATAAATAAAGATATTGTGTTCAACTACAATTTTAAAAAAGTTTGTATTAACTTCAAATACAGAAACTGTGAAACTGTTATTACATGTGTGCACTGTCACACCTAGCCTCAGATTAAGATCAAAATTTTTCCCCCCAATACCAGGGGTGTTTAACTCCTGAGCCACATCCCCAACCCTTTTTATTTTTTATTTTGAGATGGGGTCTCACTAAGTTGCTTAGGGCCTCACTAAGTTGCTGATGCTGCTTTGAAGTTGTGATCATCCTGCCTCTGTCTCTTGAGTCTCTGGGATTACAGTTGGGTGCCAACGGGCCCAGCAGATAAATATATATATATATATATATATATATATTTGGTACCAGGGATTGTACTCAAGGGCACTCTACCACTGAACCACAACCCCATCCTTTTTTTGTATTTTATTTATAGACAGGGTCTCACTGAGTTGTTTAATGCCTTGCCATTGCTGAAGCTGGCTTTGAACTCACCATCCTCCTGCCTCAGCCTCCAGAGTCACTGGGCTATCTGGTGTGCATCACTGCAACTGGCGCAGCAAATAAATAAATATATATATATATATATATTTAATATTTTTTAGTTATACATGGATGCAGTACTTTTATTTTATTTACTTTTATGTGGTGCTAAGGATGGAACCCAGTGCCTCACACGTGGGAGGCAAGCGCTCTACCGCTGAGCCATAGCCCAGCTGCAGGAGAGAGAGAGAGAGAGAGAGAGAGAGAGAGAGAGAGAGAGAGAGAGAGAGAGAGAATTTTTTTTAATATTTATTTTTTAGTTATCGGCAGACACAACATCTTTGTTTGTGGTGCTGAGGATCAAACCCGGGCCGCACGCATGCCAGGTGAGCGCCCTACCACTTGAGCCACATCCCCAGCCCAGCAGCAGATATTTTTGATGAACATTTAGTGTCCCAATATTTAATGTCCCAACATTTAATGTGCTGAATTGAAATGTGGTGTAAAATACACAGTGGATTTCTAAGACTTAATGTGTACAAAAAAGTGAAAATATTGCAATTATATTTTACATAGATTAATATTTTAACCACACTGGATTAAATAAAACATACAATTAAAACAAATTGTGGGGCTGGGGATATTGTTCAGTTGGTAGAGTGTTTGACTCACATGCACAAGGCCCTAGGTTCAATCTCCAGCACCACATACACACACACACACACACACAAAGAATTGTGTTTGTTTTCTTTATACTTTCTTTTGGTACTGAGGATTGACCCCAGGGATGCTTAATCACTGAGCTACACCCCTGGCTCCATTTTTTAATTTTGAAACAGGGTCTTGCTAAATTTCTCAGGGCCTTGCTAAATTGCTAAGGCTGGCCTCAAACTTGTGATCCTCTTGCTTCAGCCTCCCGAGTTGCTGGGATTGCAGCTATGCACCACCACACCTGGCTCCTTCTACTCTTTTCAATGTTTCTGTTAAAACATTTATGCATGGAGGTTGCATTTCTAGAGAGAAACCCACACGATGCACTACAGCTAGGAACCTCAGGGAGCCCATGAGCAAACAGACTGGAGACTGGAAGGGGGATACACTATCTTAAACATTTTGTCCACCCAAATTCGGGGCAGGATTCTAACCCTCCCGTGTCCTGACTCCAGGGACAAATGCTGTGAATCAGCAGTAAGGACAGGGTCCAAGCAAACAGTCTGTCCCTTGCATAGAGATGCACAAGCCTTTTGACCAGCACATGCCACCGCTACTGGTCTAGAGTGAATTTACTTTTTATTCCTATTTTAACAGGCAAAATGATATACCACTAGAAACAGAATGAGTAAAATTGAAAGACCCATTTAAGCCAGGCACAGAGGCACATACCTGTAATCCCAGTGGCTTGGGAGGCTGAGGCAGGAGGGTCATGAGTTCAAAGCCAGCCTCAGCAACAATTTAGTGAGGTCCTAAGCAACTCGGCAAGACTCTGTCTATAAATAAAATATTTAAAAAAGGGCTGGTGGGGCTGGGGATGTGGCTCAAGCGGTAGCGCGCTCGCCTGGCATGCGTGCGGCCCGGGTTCGATCCTCAGCACCACATACAAACAAAGATGTTGTGTCCGCCGAGAACTAAAAAATAAATATTAAAAAAATTCTCTCTCTCTCTCTTCCCTCTCTCACTCTCTCTTAAAAAAAATAAATAAATAAAATAAAAAAGGGCTAGGGATGTGGCTCAATGGTCAAGTGTTCCTGGATTCAATCCCTGGTAAAAAACAAAAACAAAACCGATTTTTTAAAAGAAGGCAAGCATTGGGGCTGGGGTTGTGGCTCAGTGGTAGAGCACTTGCCTGGTACATAAGAGGCACTGGGTTCAAATCTCAGCACTACATAAAAATAAGTAAATAATAAAGGTATTGTGTCTGTCTAAAAAAAAAAAAATATATATATATATATATATATATATATAATTTTAGATTCACAGCAAAACTGAATTGAAAGTATTAAGAAATATATATATATATATACATATATATATATGTATGTATATATATATATATATATATATATAAATAAATTTTTTATAAGATAAAACACATCTACTTTGTGATCTGACAATTCCATTCCTAGGTACCTACCCATGATATATGAACACATTTTTCTAAAAAGATTTGTTCTTAGAAACTTTACATATAATAGTCCAAGCTGGAAACACTCTAGGTGTCTATCAACAGGAAATCAATAAACCATGACGTATTCTATAATGGATTACTATTCAGTGATAAAAAGGAATGAGCTGGGCTTGGTGACTCATGCCCTTAATCCCAGTTACTCAGATGGCTGAGACAGGAGGATCAAAAGTTCAAGGCTAGGGGCTGGGGATGTGGCTCAAGCGGTAGCGCGCTCGCCTGGCATGCGTGCGGCCCGGGTTCGATCCTCAGCACCACATACAAACAAAGATGTTGTGTCCGCCGAGAACTAAAAAATAAATATTAAAAAAAAAAATTCCCTCTCTTTCTCTCTCTATCTCAAAAAAAAAAAAAAGTTCAAGGCTAGGACTGGGGCTCAGTGGTAGAGCACTTGCCTCTCACTGTGAGGCACTGGGTTCGATCCTCAGCACCACATAAAAATAAAGATATTGTGTCCATCTACAACTAAACACACACACACACACACACACAAATATAAAGTTCAAGCGTGGGCAATATTGTGAGAAACTGTCTCAAAACAAAAAATTAAAAGGATGTAGCTCAGGGGTGGAGCACTGGGTTCAACCCCTAGTACCAAGCGAGGAAAAAAAAAAAAGGAACGAACTTCTGATAAAAATGACATGAATAAATCTGAAAAGCCTTCTGTTGAGAGGAAGGAGTCACATATAAGAGAATATACACTGTATGATTCCATTTAAAAAGGGTTAAGGTTGTGACTCGGTGGTAGATTGCCTGCCTCACGTGTCTGAGGGCCTGAGTTCAATCTCCAGTACTGAAAAAAAGGAGGAGGAGGAGGAGGAGGGGGAGGAGGAGGAACACTGTACTGTAATGATATGAATGCTGAAGTTTTTAAGGGTGAAATGTACTGATTTCTGTAATCTTTTTGGAAACAGATCAGAAATAGATGAGTTGTTGAGTGGATAAAACAAGTCTGTTAAAATGTTCATGGTAGAATTCAAGCAGATCAATGGGTGTTTGCTGTTTATTTTTTTCAACTTTTCTGTGTATTTAAATTTTTTTTTTTATAATATAACGCTTGAAAGAACAAGGAGAAAAGAAAGACCTAGGTACCAGCATAAGCACTTGCAGCAAGATGCAATTCTCTGTTTTCTCATTCTTGTCTTCTTGTTGTCACTTCAAAGGTCCCTCATCAGAGTTGAGCAGAACAACAAAAGTGCTGCTTCCCTGGGCTGTTCACCCTGGAGGAAGTGGCCACCAGACTCAGCGTGGGTTGAAGCCACCAAGTCTCTATGCTCCAACGTGGGCTGCTCATGGAGCAGTTAGCATGACCTGGGCTGGTGGGGGGTGGGGGATGTCTTCTCCTTTCTTCTCTGTTTGATCTCCAGTTTCTGCCTCTCATATCCTCTTTTGTTTTCTTTCCTCCTGTGGGAGGAACATATGTTCCAGTGGCTTCCTGGGATATGGTATGTGGGAGGTAAAACTTTTTTTTTTTTTTTTTTTGAGAACTTGTATAGAAAATGTTCTTATTTTACCCATCTTCTGATCACTGGTTTGGCTATGAGTAGAGTTCTAGTTTGAACATTATTTTCCTTCAGAATTTTGAAAGCAATGCCCCACCACTATTACTGCTGAGAAACCCAAAGCCATTCTGTTTCCTGTTTCCTTAAGTCTTGTGTTTTCTCCTTGGAAGCCTGTAGTATCTTATCTGTTCACATTGTTCAACATGTCCTCTGAGTGGGTCTGTTTTCATCCATAGGGGTTGGCACTTTCCATCAGTAAACTCCTTCAGGCCTGGGAAATTTCTTTTCAGTATTTTCATGAAGGTTTCCTGATGAACCCAACCTAATTCTATTCTTAGATTGGGAGCCATCTCGGCACAAAGTTATAAAACGCTCATTTCTGTTTGACTAAGATACCTATTTTGCTTGACCATACTGTGAGGGCTAATCTTGTTGGGAATTCCTGCTTGTGTTCCAAACTCACCCATGCCTGGCTCTCCTTGACCATATAATAACCCTTCATAAAATCTTAGCAGCCCCTCATCAATTCTGATGTTGGAATATCAATTTAATCCCTTTCCTGAAATATTGAATCATGTAGATCATTAACCTGCTACCTGCCTTTGTTATGCTTGCCAGAATCTCCTTAGCTGTAAGTTCCCAACACACCCCCTTTTGTTACTTTTTATGCTATCAAGCCTTTTTCCTGGAGAGTTGGGCGGCTGTTTTCCAGCCTGGCTTTGGGTGAGACAGTGGCTGGCCAGCTCTCTCTGTGTACACAATATAAGCTTGCTTTAATTTGATTTAAAATTGGAATTGGTGGCCTTTTCTTTGCATCGTGGTTCAACATTTCCCTCCTTTGCTTTTTCTTCGTTCTTTCCATTGAGTTTTGAATTTTGGCTAGGTTGCTTTTTAATTTCTTTCTTGTTTATTTATTTATATTTTCATTTAAAAAATTTGTCTTTATTGCTTTTTAGTTTCTAAGAAATTTTTAAAAAGTTAGGCATGGTGGCCCAAACCTGTAATCCCAGCAACTCTGAGAGGCTCAGGCAGGAGGATCACAAGCTCCAGGCCAGCCTGGACAATTTAGCAAGATCCTTTCTCAAAATAAATAATAAAAAAGGGGCTGGGGATGTGGCTCAAGCGGTAGCGCGCTTGCCTGGCATGCGTGCGGCCTGGGTCGATCCTCAGCACCACATACCAACAAAGATGTTGTGTCCGCCGAGAACTAAAAAATAAATATTAAAAATTCTCTTCTCTCTCTCTCTCCTCTCTCACTCTCTCTTTAAAACAAAATAATAAAAAAGGGTTGGGCATGTAGCTCAGTGGTAGAACACCCTGGGTTCAAGTCCCAATATCAGAAAAACAAAAACAAAAACCCAAGGTTTGGGGGTGGGGCCTTACAGTGGTAGAGCAGAAAGCCCTGGGTTTCATCCTCAATACCGCATAAACAAAACGATATTTTTTGAAATGCTCCTGTTTTCAGATAGAATTCACTTTCATTCCTTCTTTCCTGTAGGGGATTGAACTCAGGGTCACTCTACTTCCGAGCTACTCCTCCAGCCTTCTTATTTTTTTAAATTTGAGACAGGGTCTCCGTAAATTGTCCAGGCTGGCTTTGATCCTCCTGCCTCAGCCTCCTGAGTCTCTGGGATCAACAGGCATGCATCATCATACCCAGTTTAGATTTCCTTTCTTAATCATGGATGAATTATATATATATTCTCTTATCTGCAGATATTGACAACCTTTAAAAGAGGCTTTTCTTTTCTCACCCTGGCTTCTGTGAGTGAGTGTGCGCAAGCGCATGTCTGCTGTTGATGGCCTGAACTCAGGGGTGCTCTTCCACTGAGCCACATCACCAGTCTTTAATTTCTTTCTTTCTTTTTTTTTTCCTTTGAGAAAGTGAGAGAATTTTTTAAATATTTATTTTTTAGTTTTCGGCGGACACAACATCTTTGTTTGTATGTGGTGCTGAGGATCGAACCCGGGCCAAACGCATGCCAAGCGGGCCAAACGCATGCCAAGCGAGCGTGCTACCGCTTGAGCCACATTCCCAACCCTCCAGTCTTTAATTTTTGAGACAAGGTCTCATTAAGTTGCTGAGGCTGGTCTTGAACTTTTGGTCCTCCAGCCTTGGTTCCCCAGTGGCAGAGACTACAGACCTGCCACTGAGCCAATCCTCCGTTTTCCCCAAAGTATTCATTATGATTATTTTAATGGTACGGGGTACAATTTTAGATTTCGAATTTTTTGGAAAGACCCATATCAATGACATAAGTTATGGTTATTATATAAAAAGGATAAAAAAAGGGGATGCAGGTGGTTCGGCGGGCCTGGTCAGGAGCTGACGAGGGCCCGTGGGGCTCCCGGAACCTGGGTTTCCTTTTCAGACCCAAAGCCGGGCGGACCGCGAGGTGGGGATCTCCAGGCCTGGACACGCCCAGGAGTATTAGCGCGCAAACATGGCGGCCACTCCGCTGCCCTCCGAGGCGCGCCCGCGGCCCGAGCCGAGCGCTTCCGAGCATTCCCGAGCGCTCCCGAAGCCCAGAGGAACCCCGGGAGCCGCGCGGGCGGGAGCGGCCCCGCCCGGAGCCTGGGAGCGGCGGCGCCGGCGCGCGGGGAGGGGAGGCCGGATGTGAGTGGAGCGGCCATTTCCTGTTTCTCTGCAGTTTTCCTCAGCTTTGGGTGGTGGCCGCTGCCAGGCTTTAGCTTCCAGTCCGCGGAGGGCGAGGCGGCGTGGACAGCGGCCCCGGCACCCCGCGCCCCGCCGTCCGTAGCCGCGCGTCAGCCCGCCCGCCGCTTTCCGCGCCCGCCGCTTCTCGTCTCAGCGCTCGGCCGCTGCCGCGGCCCCGCGAGCGGCCCAGATGCAGGCCATCAAGTGTGTGGTGGTGGGAGACGGGTGAGTGCCGGCGGGCCGGGGGCGGCGAGGTGGGCCAGGGAGGGCCGGGGGCGGCGAGGGCGGCGGGCTGGGCCCGGCTGCCGGGCTCGCGTGGCCGCCGCGGGCCTCGCGGGGCGCTGGCTCCCAGCCTCCCGGGCCGCGGCGCGGGCCTGGTTCCGGCGCTTCGGTGGGGGAGGGCTTGTGCGCTCCGGGCCGGAGGGAAAAGTGAACTCCACCCTCCACTTTCTTCCCGGGCGGACGCCGCCCGCCCTGGTTGGCACGAAGATTAGGCGGGCTTGGAGGTGGTTGTCCCTTTTCCCCGTGGAGGAAGGAGTTCTTTTTGGTTTCTTCCTTCATCTCTAACCCGGAGTTGGTCCTGTTGGATGCCTGTTTGCACGGGCCACTTTGGCGGCCTCCAAACTTACTTAGGACCACTAGGTTGCTTCTGATTGGCACCTCTCCACTTTAAGGGTTCTAAGATGATCCTTTTCGTGGAGAAACTTAATTGAGATGCTATCTGTGAGGAGCCCGATCTGATAAAGAAGGTTCTGAAAAGAGCCTGGTGTCATAAAGATTAAAAAAAAAACAGACCCAAACTTCCAAATGGACCTTCGTTTAATGCATTAGGTATGGCCGGAGCAGAACGGGCTCCGTGTGACTCTAGGCTTTTCTTTTCATTACTGTTCGTGGTGGTTACAGGCCCTTGAGGAAGACAAGACTTGTCTTATTCGTTTTTTCCCCCCCCCGTATAGAAACAAGAATCTCAGTGTAATCCGAGCAAAATTGCGCGTCTGAGCTTTGCTTGTGTAGGTTAGTGTTAACAAGGAAGCTCGGAGAATTACTAGCAGTTTCATGAAACTCAGAATGCAACTGGTACGTAGTGAAGTTGAGTAAAGTCGAAGGACAAGTTCTGGCATCCCGTTAATTTTTGGTTAATATTCTCCAAACTTAACTTTAGCATTGATTTTACTTTTATGCTTCTAAATGTATTTGTTGATTTTCAACTTATTTAGATGATTCTAGGTTGGACATTTGAAATTGTTTCTATAACTAATTGAGATGAAAGACAAACAACTGATATTTGTAAGATAACCAGTCTTTGGGATTTGCCCATTTGCTGGCTTCTATGTATATAACTAGAAATTGTAAGGTTCACTTAATTTGAATGTATCTGTGTCTTTCTTTAACTTTTTGAAAGAAAGCTTTACTCTGTCACTTGGAAAAGATGTTCAGTTTTATAGTGAATTATTTTAGATGAAGTTTTCTTCTTTTTGCATGTCATATAGTTATCTGAATTTCCTTTAAAAGTTAAAAATACTGAATCAGTAGTGGCATGGGATATATAAAAGTACTACATACTAGTTTTTTAAAAGTTAAATTGGCCAGTTGCAGTGGTGCAAGCCTGTAATCCCACTTAATCCCAGATACTTAGGAGGCTGCTGTAGCCCAGGCTGGCTTGGGCAATTTGGTGGGACACTGTCTCAAAAAGTGCTGTGGATGTAGCTCAGTGGTAAAGCCCTCCTGGGTTCAATCCCCAGTACCAAAAAATAAATAAAATAAAAAGTTGCTGCTAATTCAGTACTCAATCATAGTATGTGATGTTATTTGAAGAATTCCAAGACTAAAATCTAAGGAGAAACCTGGTGTGGTGGCACCCAGTGGTTCAGGAGGCTGAGGCAGGATAGCAGATTCAGAGCCAGCCTTAGCAACTTAGAGAGGCACTAAGCAATAATAAAAAGAGCTTAGGATGTAACTCAGTGGTTAAGTGCCTCCAGAGGCACTTCTATTCCTGGTATCCTCCCACCCCCCAAAAAATATATGTATGCACACAACAGTTACATTTAATTTAATTAATATGAGCAAGTCATGGACCTGTAATGTCTTGTTTTGGCTCCCCAGCTCCTGTTGCTAGGTATCAATCCAGGGCTTTGAATGTGTTAGGTAAGTGCTCTAACCACTGAGCAACACCTCCATCCCTGTATTAGCTTTTTTTTCTTTTTTTTAAAAAAAAATTTAGTTGTAGATGGACATGATATCTTTATTTTATTCGTTCGTTTTTATGTTGTGCTGAGGATTGAACCCAGTGCTCACCTATGCAAGATACGCCATCTGCCACTGAGCCACAACCTTAGCCCTAGCTTTTTAAAATATAGTCAGATACTTGTTGAATGCCCACTATGGGAACTATATCCTTCCTTAATCCCCACCCCACCACTTACTTATGGGGTAACCTTGACCATATCACTCATCCTGAAGAGATGCATCAAGGGAAAGGTAAATATTAAGAGCCTGATAGGTGCCTTACTCTTTGCTGAGTGCTTAGTAATCGCCAGTTATTGTTGTCATTGTTACTATTGCTCTTTTTATTACTGGAAGACTCTGAGGAAATATGTAGTTCCTGCTGTGCATAATGTTACAGCAACCTAGAGAGGCGGAGGTGGAGGATGGCAAGTTCAAGTCTAGCCTCAGCAACTTACCCAGACCCTGTCTCAAAATAAAAAAAAATAAAAGACCTGGCATGTAGCTCAGTGGTAGTAGAGTATTCCAAGAGACCCTCATACTGGACACCAGAAAGCCACAGTTCCTGGCTTTTTTTTTTTCAGTATGATTTTTAAGACTGCATTTGACATTTGGTATTGACTAGTGATACAGCTAAGTGATGTAAATGAAATGTGCCTTTACAGAAGAGTTTAAGCTGTATTACGTAAAGGGATAATATGTGGCAAACATTATTTTAGTGAAAAATCTAGGTACATATGTAATTTTCACACCAGAAACATTTTTCTGCTTTTAACCAAATATTCCTGATATTATAGTTTGAATTTTTTTTATTCAGAAATTGCTAATTATAAATATGGGCCTAAATTTCGTGGGGCTTAAAGGTACTTAATGTTGTAGAATTATAAACAATTAAAAATAATAAAAGCAATGAAGGCAAACTGATTGAGGTTTCACAAATTGCAAGCTTTCTTTTTTTAATATTTATTTTTTAGTTGTAGTTGTAGTTATTTTATTTATTTATTTTTATGTGGTACTGAGGATCAAACCCAGGGCCTTGCACGTGCTAGGCAAGCGCTTTATTGCTGAGCCACAACCCCAGCCCCAAGCTTTCTTATTTAAGGAATTATAAACTATGTTATAACCGTATTATAGTGAGAATCATTTAGCTTGTATTCTTTTTGTTTTTAAATTTTATTTATTTTTTTAGTTGTAGTTGGACATAATACCCTTATTTAATTAATTTATTTATTTATAAATTTTTTGATGGGGCTTTATTTTGTTCATTTATTTATATATGGTGCTGAGAATCAAACCCAGGCAAGCACTCTGCCACTGAGCCGCAAACCCAGCTCCAATACCTTTATTTTATTTATTTATTTTCATATGGTGCTGAGGATGTACGTGCTAGCTAAGTGCTCTACTGCTGAGCCACAACCCCAGCCCCTAGCTTGTATTCTTTTGGTATATAATTTCCTGTATAGCAGTAAATGGGCATTGGGTATAAAATATGAGATAGGATTTATTTTTTAAAGATAGTCTTTCCTGGCACTGGGGTTATAGTTCAGTGATAGAGCACTTGCCTCACACATGAGGCACTGGTTTCGATTCTCAGAACCACATAAAAATAAATAAAATAAATAAAGATATTGTGTTCATCTTAAAAATCTTTAAGAAAAAAAGGTAGTCTTTCCTGAATGTAGGACCTATAATTTTTATTTGAGGGGGACCTCTGCCCTAAGATTGATTGTCTCTTTACTTAGGTAAGACAGCATCTCACAACTGTTTTGAAATTTTTTAAATAAAAAATTTTTTTTGATTCTGGGGATAGTATATGCTTCACCACTGGGGTATACCCACAACCAAAACCAGTATTTAATAGTGTTGTTTTAACTTTGGTTGACTAGAAGGTGGAGGGTGAATGACTTGAAGACCTCATACAAAATGATTTTTGGTTGGACCAGTGATCTGTGCGCCACAGTGTCTGACTTAAGACATAGCTGCCTAGGTGTTTTTTTTTAGTTGAGTGTGATAAATGCCTCTTGTGACATCATCTTTATAAGAATGTGTGCCATTTAGTATTTCCATTGAACTGTGTGATAGCATGAAAAATGAATTTCAGTTCTTCATAAATTGTCTTGGTGTGTTTTGAGGTTTACTTTTTATCTTCTTTAGTTTTGACCTGTATTTGAATTCTCTGCACTGGCTTACAAGCTTAGATTTAATGTATGACTGATAATGGTTGGCAAAATTATATATAATAATATACATTTTTTTTTTTAAATACAGGACTAGGGATACAGGATACAGATACTAGTATGCCTGAAGCCCTGGGTTCAATTCCCAGCAATGTGGGGGTGTGGAATGGCAGTACTAGTAAAAGTTTGGGATTGGGTTAAGTGGAGGAGTATCAGGAAGCCATTTTTAGAAACCTTCAATCTGTCATAATCTTCTGTCTTTTGCATTAGTCATTTAATATCTTAGTGCTTCCTACTTTTTCACCTCTGTATCACAGATAGCTCTGTCTTCTGATTGTAGTCTTCCTAGAGGGAGATGTTTTTTATCAGGAGTCTTGTTATCAGTGTAGTTATCACATGTCATCAGAAGGAACATGTTTCCACCAACAGGTTAATATGAAAAATTTCAAGCATACAGAAAAATTGAGTATAGTCAACACCCGTATTCTCACCACTATAATCTGTAGTCAGTATTTTACTCTATTTGCTTTATCACATATCATCCCACTAACAGGGGATTTAATAGAGGAGTTGAAGGAGAATGGAGTGGTATGCAGTTAAGATATGTATTTTTGAACTCTGTATCTTGAGCTCACTCATATCTGCTATACCATAGTTGGACTTGATTCTAGAAGGGTGGACTGGGAAAAAATCTGCTTCACACTTCAGTATTCATTCTCTCTCTCTCTTTTTTTTTCCTTTTCAGAGACACAACTGTTTATTTAGGAAAGTAGAGATATTTAAGGGATAATGTAGGCTGTGTCAAGAGTGAGAAGTTTTTGAGATAAAGCAAGAAATACACATTCAGGAGAGAATGTGGGCCTTCTCCAGAGGAAAAGAGCCCATAATTCAACAATTCATATGTAGTGTCTTCAGCCTTGAGTGTTTGAGAAACTTTAAACAGAATCTTAATTTGTGTGTGTGTGTGTGTGCGCTCGCGCTGTGCTGGATATTGAACTGGGGTCTCACACATGCTAGGCAAGTACTGTCCCATTGAGCTATATCTCCAGCCCTGGAATCTTAATTTTTTAGGGAGCCTCTAATGGTGATGATGGCTAGCTTTCTGTTTTTGTTTGGTTTTGGCTAGCTTTCTGTTCATTTGCTGTGATATTCACTGTTGGAAATAGAACTTAAGATTTCAGATTGGGTTTTGTGTTTTTGTAACACTGAACTACTCTCTCTTTTAATATTAGTTGTCAATGTGCCTTTCTTTAAATTTATATGTGGTGCTGAGAATCGAACCCAGTGCCTCACACATACTAGGCAAGTGCTCTACCACAGAGCTACAACCCCAGCTCTGACCTACTCTTTTTAAAAATAATTTTTTTTGTAGATGAACATAATACCTTTATTTATTTTTATATGGTGCTGAGGATTAAACCCAGTGCCTCACACTTTCAAGGCAAGTGCTTTACTACCGAGTCACAACCTCAACCCCTGAACTACTCTTACTAGTTCATATTTTTTTCCTGTACATATTCTCTTTAAGCATTTGTTACAGAATCCCCATACCTTATTTCTCACTGTAAATTGAGGCTGAGGCAGAAGGATCTTGAATTCAAAGCCACCCTTAGCAACTAAGTGGGAGTGTAAACAACTTAGTGAGATCCTGTCTCTAAATAAAATATTAAAAGGGCTGGTTATGTGGCTCAGTGGTTGAGTGACCCTGGATTCATTCTCCAATAAAAACAAAACAAAACAAAACTGTGTTTTTATTTATTTATTTATTTATTTTTTAATATTTATTTTTTAGTTTTCGGCGGATACAACATCTTTGTATGTGGTGCTGAGGATCGAACCCGGGCCGCACACATGCCAGGCAAGCGCGCTACCGCTTGAGCCACATCCCAGCCCCAAAACTGTGTTTTTAGATGACATTGCATGCTCTTTGTTTTGGTTTACATTTGTCCTTGGAAGAATGTTTTTTCTTTCCTATGATCAGTTTATCTTAAAAAGCAGAGCAGAAAATTATTTATGCTTCCTAGATCCCTTAAAAATTTTTTTTTACTTATAGATGGACAAAATATCTTTATTTTTATGTTGTGCTGAGGATCAAACCCAGTTATCTCAGACATGCTAGGCGAGTGCTCTACCTCTGAGCCATAACCTCAGCCCCCCCCTTTCATTTTTATTTTTTTAATGTGAGGAAATTGCCAGTGTTTCGTAATTATTGATTTTATGTGCTTTTAAGTTGTGGTTTATAGATTGCAAGAAATAATAAGGTTTGCAGAAAAAAAAAAAGTAAAACATTCTCTTAATGGGAAAGTGAAGAACCTAACAGAATGTACGTTATTGGCTTTAGTCAAATACAGGTTTAAAAAATTGTAATGTTGTGAACTTGGAGAAATCCAATATAGAACTGACATGAGGGGCTGGGGATGTGGCTCAAGCGGTAGCGCGCTCGCCTGGCATGCGTGTGGCCCGGGTTCGATCCTCAGCACCACATTCAAACAAAGATGTTGTGTCCGCCGAGAACTAAAAAATAAATATTAAAAAAAAAAAAAGAACTGACATGAGCTTTCTCCCTGCAGGCCAATCCAGGTTCATTTTCTAGAGTGATGACATCTTTCAAAGATTAAAAAGAGGTTTAACTGAGCAGTTAAATATATAAAACTGGAAATTCCAAAGCAAAACTTCCAGAAATTCTACAAGAGCCTGTCCACACTGTGATCCAACATGGCTGACATTCTTCATGAATTTATGTTCAAGTTGTTTTGCCAAGTGCAGACGTTGACTCTGACCTCTAGAGTTGATTTATATATGTTTATATATATATACACACACACACATATTTAGTTGTAGTTGGACAGAATACCTTTATTTTATTTATTTATTTTTATGTGACACTGAGGATTGAACCCAGCGCCTCACATGTGCTAGGCGAGCGTTCTACTTCTGAGTCACAACTCCAGCCTCTGATTTATATTTTTATATATATACAAGGAATGAATAAATAAAATTTTTAATTTTTTTGTTCTTAATAATTAAAAAAAGGTGGGGCATGTACTTATTTTAAAAATCAGAATTCCACAATTTAATCTTTTTCGTAAAGATTTATAGATTAGTGTCTCCGGAGACTGAGGCAGGAGGATGAGAGTTCAAAGCTAGCCTCAGCAAAAACAAGGCACTAAGCAACTCAGTGAGTCCCTGTCTCACTTTGTAAAATACAAAATAGGGCTGGGGATGTGGCTCAGTGGTTGAGTGCCCCTGAGTTCAATTTCCGGTAACCGCCCCCCCCCCCCAAAAAAAAAAAGAACATAGATTTGTAGCCAATAATGATTGATAGTAAATTATCAGCCAGTATCAGATTATGCCAATATCTTTTTTCTTTTTTGGTACTGGGGATTGAATCCAGGAGTGCTTTACCACTGAGCTACAATCCCAATCCTTTTTATTACTATTTTAAGACAGGGTCTCAAATCGTCCTGCCTCAGTATCTTTAGTGACTGGGATTACAGGCCTGCACCAGTGTGTTCAGCAAGATATTTTATCTTAAAACATTTATAGTTGCTTGTCTTAGACATTAAGTAAAAAGAATTGTTATCGTTTTCTACACAACATTTGTCATTTTGAAAAAGGGTTTATTTATCCTGGCCTTAGACTCCACTTTCTTTCTCAACTACCACATCTAAACCATGGCCAAACCATGATTGTTCTGCTTTGTGTCTAAGTAGCTCATGAAACAGCCCGTTTATTTTCACCCTACTGTCCCTCTCTGTGGTCCAGACTACCACTGGAACACAGCAGCAGCTTCCTTATTTTCCTACCTCATGTCACACCTTCCTCAGTCCTCTTTCCACAGTGTATTTGGATATTTCTTGGAAAATCGAATGCATTCTTGGCAATTTACCTTCTCTGGCTTGTAGGCAGGATCAATCCCACATCTCTTCTTAAGGAGATGACACCTCTTCAGATTTTCCTCTACCACTGCCCCCATATTTCTTGTTAAGTTATGCTGGGCTTCGTTCAACTCTGGGCCTCCCCATCTGCTGTTGCTTTGTTTGCCCATTCTGTCTCCATTCCTCATAAGTTTTTAGCATACATTGCAGCCTTCTCTGTCTACCCCGAAGACAAGGTTAGATTTTTTTCTGTGCATTCCCAGATTAGGTTAGATTTTTTTGCTGTGCATTTCCAGAGCATCTTTACTAATATCATACTGATGATGATGATGATTATTTATTTGTTTGGACTCCAGGGATTGAACCCAGGGCTTTGTATATGCTAGGCAAGCACTCTACCACTGAGCCTCATACCCAGCCTCATACCAGTACTTCTGTATAATGATTGTGTTCTTCATTTTTTAGTTTAATAAGTGCACATACTCTGTGAGGCCTTGTTCAATGAAATATCTTCGGTGCCTAATATACTTCTTATAGTACACACTTGCTATAAATTAAAACTGAATTTATGCTCACAGTAGTTTGCTGAATGAGTTGGTAGTTTTGCATCTGTTTGATAAACACAAAAACTGAAGCATATAAAGAAAGTTGGAACTTGCCAAAAGATTGGAACCACTTAGTGATAGTTGGTTCTGGATCTCAAACGCAGGCTTCTGACTCTAAATCTTTTGACTCTTGCTTATACAGGTTCATTTTGAAAGTCTAAGCCTTTTACAAAATGTATGTCCAATGACTCATTTCTATTTAGGAAACCTTAGAAGTTGGAAGTTACCTTCTGATGATGTAATGTTTGATTGTGAGATCTTTGGGGTGGAGAATTCCAACTTTTGTTAAGCCCTTAATAATGTTAGGAGTAAAACAAGTACTGGCAAGATTGAATGAGCGTGTAATCTGCCCTTGTTGAGACATTTTCACTTTAAAACTTTAGAGTGTGAGGGAAAAATAGGAAAGCACTAAACTTTCTTTATGGTGAATCCATTTATGGCATTTGGGATTGAACAATAAAAAACTTTTAAACCAATACCATAGTGAACTCTTATCATCTTAACTTTGGTAAACCAACAGAAAACAGCAAGAAACTGGGCTCACTATAGAGGGCATTTGGTGAATTGAGCCCTTAGAAAGCCCTGAAGAAGTCAACCTATGAATGCTGTAAAACTCCAACCATGCCCCTGCACAGTGGTGCAGTGACCCTAATTTATTTTTGTCCATTGATTGGTTTGTACTGGGGATTGAACACAAGGCCTTGCACATTCTACACAAGTGTTCTATCACTGATTACATACCTAGCCCTTTGTAAATTTTATTTTGAGACAGGGTCTTGCTAAGTTGCCCAGACTGGCCTCCAACTTGGGAGCCTCTTGAGTAACTGAGATTATATGTGTGCTACTACACCTGGGCTAGGAATCTTAATTTTTATTATTATTATTATTTTTTAATATTTATTTTTTAGTTTTTGGCGGACACAACATCTTTGTTTGTATGTGGTGCTGAGGATCGAACCCAGGCCACACGCATGCCAGGCGAGCGTGCTACCGCTTGAGCCACATCCCTGGCCCCAGGAATCTTAATTTTTAGAAATATTCTCTTGAAAAACATTTCAGGTGGTTGGGAGACTGAATCACCACTTTGACTTTTGCCTGATGGTTTACTGGTAATATTGATCCAGTCTGTACCCATTACCAGTTGTACAGGTGGCTCTTTTGCCCTGAATATTTATTTCTACATGGTTCTCTTTTACTTTCTCTTTGTAACTGTTTGGGACGTTTACACTATCATCTCTGAGCTATTAATTAATATGTGTAGACTGTATTGTTAGACCCTGTTTTTAAAAGCTCATGACGTGGCAAATGCATACAGATAAATTAATGTGAGAACATTTATGTAAGGTGGTTTTTAACTAAAAGCTCTGGAGAAGAGTCAAAACTGAGGGAAGCCTTTAGGAAGTGGGTGGGAGTTTGAGCTGTGTCCCTGAGGGATGACAAAATAAGTTAGTTCTTACAGAAATAACTGCATGTATGTTGCAGGGGCAAGCTATGTTTGCATTAGTATTAGTGAACTAATACATTGAGTATAGAACTTAAAACTTCTTGTATGAAAGGCTTGTTCACAGAAGATGTTCACAGAAGAAACTTTTTTTAAATTTTAAAATGTTCTTCCTTTTGTAACTTCCTTTTGTAATTTGTACAAACAACTGTACAAATATTGACTATTGGTGCTAATACCACATAACCTTAATAGAACTAGATGGATCCATAGTCTTACCTTTTTGAAAAAATGCTGGTTTGTTTGGATTTCTAGAAATTATTTTAACAGAACAAAGAAAACTATAATTATGTTCATGTCAACTAAGCAATCTTATTTTTCTCCTTTTAGAGCTGTAGGTAAAACTTGCCTACTGATCAGTTATACAACCAATGCATTTCCTGGAGAGTATATCCCCACTGTGTAAGTATCTTCAGTTATACTTGTATTGTCTGATATGTTTTTTTTCTGATTTTTTTCCCATTTGTTGTTAACCCTATCTTAATGCTTGTATATGTGGATATAATTTGTTTTCCTCTCAAACATTGTCTGGGATTTAATTGTAAGTATTTTGGACTTTTATGAAATACCTGGTCAGTTAATATAGTTTTCTCACATGATGGAGCAAACACAGCCTTGCTTTTCTAATTTTTAGATACTCAAGAAAACAAAGTTAAATTTTAGTGTGAGATATAGCACTTGGTAGTAATATAAAGAAATCTAGAGCTAGTCAAAAGGAAGCTGACCAGAGATTGGTCAGAGAACAATTCTTGTGAATGTAAGAGTTTTGGATAAATTTGGCTCTATGGGAAGTGAAACGTGAAGTATTCCATTAGATTTTAATTGGCTTTTTCTGACAAGTCATCCATCAGTTGGTTCTAGGTCATTGTTAAGTTACAGGCTTCACAGTTGAAACCAGGTAGGATAGAAATGGCCATTGGGCTGCATCTTCCCCAAGGGCAGCAGAATTGGGTGGAGAAGGAAAAGGGCTTTTTTGTTTTCAGTTGTAGTTGGACACAGTACCTCTATTTTATTTTTATGTGGTGCTGAGGAATAAACCCAGCACCCCGCACATGCTAGGTAAACTCTCTACTGATGAACCACAACCCCAGCTCCAGCAAAATGCTTTTTTGATGTTGGGTTACCAGGGAGTTTTAAGTAGCCAAGCTTCACTGTGGCCCAGTGAGTCTTGTGCATCCCAGTGAAGGCAGAGACACTGTGGAGAGGAATGGCTTTAAGTCCCGCCCTGCTCAAGCACAGCACACTGCTTAGGTGCTCTATGAAAGTGCCATTGAACATTTTAAAGTATGTAAATGGTAACACTCTGTCCTAGTTGTCTTGTATTTATGGTGGGAATTTACTTTATCTATGCATATAGATAGAGCTTAAATCCCTAATGATTATTGATTTTGAAGTACTATACCTGATTATACCACTGGTCACTTTTTTTTTTTTTTTTAAAGAAAGAGGGAGAGAGAGAGAGAGAGAATTTTAATGTTTATTTTTTTTAGTATTTGGCGGACACAACATCTTTTGTCTGTATGTGGTGCTGAGGATCGAACCCGGGCCGCACGCATGCCAGGCGAGCGCGCTACCGCTTGAGCCACATCCCCAGCCCTGGTCACTTTTTTTTTTTTGCCTCGATGCAAGAATATTATCTAGTATTTTTTTTTTTTTTTGTAGGCTTTTTTTGGCTAATGTTTTTAATTAATTTTTGGTATAGTATGAGGCAAGCATCTGATTTTCCACCCATGCCAGTGGGGGAAAATACAATACTGCTTATTGAATATTTATTGAATAATCTGTCCTTTCCTCATGGAAGTAGAATTACCACATTCATTTAACCTACTTTGCTACCAATAGGGGCCATGGGCACCTCCCAAACCTTTTCTTTATAAAAACAAGTTAGGTCATTAAATTCTGTAAATTATATCGGGAGCTTGCTTAGATCTCGACTTTGCTCTTCTTTCAGTATAGTAAGAGGCATGAAGTATTAAAAGCATATAAAAAGTAAATCCTTGACTTTTATAAACTAATAATGTATTAGGGTATTTGTCTTGGCTTAAATTGCAAAGCTTGAAAAAAATCATAAAGCCCTTATTTTTGTTTTAATTAGCTATGATATCAGTAGCACTTTTTAAATATCTGTCAGCCTATAAGCCTTTTTTCTCTGTTGCCTTTTCCTATAGTAACTAATTTGTGTATAGTAGCTTTAAGTTATTTTAAACATTGATGTGATCAGGTGTGCTCATTTTGAAAACATGGGTGGCTTCTAAAGTCAGGTATGTCTTGTTACCACTGTACTTTGGTTGTAGGCATGGATGACCAGGACTGTACCAAGTATCACTCCATATACTCAGATGTGAGGGCTGGAAACACTTGTTGAAAATTATAAGACACATACATGAAAAACCCCACATGTGGGATTTGAAGGAGGAACTAATTCCACTTTTTTCCTGGGGAAAAAAGTCTTAAACTTTCTGTTTATTTTATTTTATTTTTTAAATTTATTTTTTAGTTTTAGGTGGACACAATATTTTTATTTTACATTTAGGTGGTGCTAAGGATTGAATCCAGTGCCTCGTGCATGCTAGGCGAGCACTCTACCACTGAGCCACAACCCCAGCCCCAACTTTTTGTTTATTAAGGCAAAGATTTTTTATTGCTGACAGAAATTTGTTTCACTTAAATTTAGTAGTTTGTCCTTTGTTTCTCAGGCAGTTTTCTTTTTCACGTGTGTGTTTAGTTGGTTCCTCATACATTTCAGCCAGCCTGCCTGCCATTCTCTCTCAGAGCTCTTTCTCCTTTTGCCTTTGTGGTCATTTCCTGGCCTGGCAGTATCCAGGTCCATTTGCTGCCTTTTAGCAAACCTTCTATGAGATGTGAGGTGCTGCTGGGACAGTGACTTTGATCCTTTGTCTGTGACTAACCACTTTTATCTCATTCTACAGTTTTGACAACTATTCTGCCAATGTTATGGTAGATGGGAAACCTGTGAATCTGGGCTTATGGGATACAGCTGGACAAGAAGATTATGACAGATTGCGCCCCCTCTCCTATCCACAAACAGTAAGGACTAAACTGAATTTTAATGTTTTATTCTTGAATGTGTTATTAATGCATATCTATGGTTTGCTTATTTTGCTGTGATTTGGGTATATTGAGTAATAGCACTCAATATAAATTGGTTCCCTACATGCAATTCAGATTTTTACTTTTTGAGCATTACCAGTTATTTAGCCTTGTGAATTCTACATTCTTTTTTTTTTTTTTTTTTTTTAAATATACAATTTTTTTTTTTTTAAAGAGAGAGAGAGAGTGAGAGAGAGAGAATTTTTAATATTTATTTTTTAGTTCTCGGCGGACACAACATCTTTGTTGGTATGTGGTGCTGAGGATCGAACCCGGGCCGCACGCATGCCAGGCGAGCGCGCTACCGCTTGAGCCACATCCCCAGCCCCGCATTCTACATTCTTTCATTTAATTTTATTAGGCTTTTTTTTAGCTAAAGGTTTTATCTTTAATTTATAATTCATTTTTGGTATAGTATAGGCAAGCATCAGACTCTCCTCCAAGTGGGGGTAAAATATAATACTATTTATTGAATAATCTGTCCTCTCCTCATGGAAGCAGAATTACCATATTTATTAAACTTCCCCCACTCATAATAAAACTGGTAATGTTTTTATTGTCACAAACCAGTTTTTAATAGCAGTTAATTTGAAGATGATTTGCTTTGGGACAGTTTTTCACTACAGTATCAAATTAAGTAGTTAAGATTAAAGTCTCTTTAACCACATTAATAATTAATCAGGGCTTAATAATTTTTTTCTTATAAAATATATAATTCTTTGACTTTAGACCTAAATCTTTTCCATGTAGATTGAGGTTTTATTTTTATAAAATGGGTCTGCTGTGCCAATCAGAAAAAAATTTGTTTTGCCTCTCTATAAAACAACTAAAAGATTAAAAAGTGAATTAGAACAGAAGCTGACAAGAACAGTGGGTACTTAAAGAGGAAGCAGAGCAAATTCCTTGGGTTCAGATCCTGCTTTTCCACTTCCTAGCTGCTGTGTGACTTTGGACAGTGTCTTCTCTAGTTTTTGCCTCTTTGTTTCTTGAGTCAAGAGAGTTAATACATGTAATGTACATAGAAAATTCTTAGCATATTGCACACACTCTAGTGTTAACTGCTATTTGGATTCCTCTTCATTCTTATTGATACAATTTGATCAGTCTAGAGGCTCATTAGGTGAAAGTTGTGTTTTGGTGAGTGTCATTTTCTGTTAATGTGCTAGATGGGATCAGGAAGAGCTTAGAGAATGATCATATTTGAGCCCTGATTGGTAGGCCCTGGTGGTAGGGTAGCCTTAATTGACTTAATCATTACTTTTCTTTCTTTCTTTTTTTTTTAATTGAGTGTTATGTATTTAAAAAAATTTTTTTAGTTGTGGGTGGACACAATACCTTTATTTTATTTATTTATTTTTATGTGGTGCTGAGGGTCGAACCCAGTGCCTCACATATGCTACTGCTGAGCTACAACCCCAGCCCAACCATTATCTTCTTAGATCTTGTTTTTTAAAACAAACTTCCTGTTTAGTGATAGTTTTAAGATCTTGAATACAGCCTTTTCCCTCTAACCAACAGTCTCATGCATTTTGTTTCTAGCTGGAAGTATTGCCAAATACAGTCTAAACTATGTAGTTTTTGCACATTATACTTTAGCTGAATTTTAGTTAACAGTGCTAAATATAGTGTGGGATGTTTCAGTTGGGTGGTTTCTCAGTTAAATCTATAACTAAAAATTAAATGTGATTTAAGTATTAAAAATCAGCCCATAAACATAAAATGGTTCAAAATCTTAAATATCTTGAAAACTATTCTGTAATCAGTGAGTGTTGAATCATTCCTTTTTTTGGGGGGGGTGTTGAACTCAGGGACACTCAACCACTGAGCCACATCCCCAGCCCTTTTTTGTACAACCACTGAGCCACATCCCCAGCCCTTTTTTGTATTTTATTTAGAGACAGGGTCTCACTGAGTTGTTGAGGGCCTTGCTAAGTTGCTGAGGCTGCTTTGAACTTGTGATCCTCTTGCCTCAGCCTTCAGAGCTGCTGGGATTAGCGTGCACCACTGCGCCTGGCAAATCATTCCAAATTTTAAGTGGATTTAAAAACAGTGACTGGTAGAATAGGAATATCAACCCCTAGATAATCTGGAAGAGTGTGGCATCATTTCTGAGAAATGAGAGCCACCCCACTGTGACTCAGGGGATATAGGATAGGGCAAGGCCATTTTCTCTGAGGGAGTCACTCATAGCAAGTCAAAGGTGACTTGGCAAGAGTCCCATTCTGCTGAGGAGCACAGATAAGGGGAACTCTCAGATTGAAGAAAGCTATGTTGTTATGTTAGAGGCCTGAAATCAAAGGGGGTGTTGCCCTGACGGGGCTTAAGACTAAACTTTATAGGTCTTGACTATGTACATCAGTGGACTGTTTTCCTATAAAGCACTTGAGTAGGAAAAAAGGAATAAGACAGGGTTCTTGCTCTCAAGTAACTTTCAGAAAAGACCCATAAACTGACTGCTATGTAATACATCATGTGCCAGAATTGAGGAGGGTGAGTGGGGGTGCTTAAGGAGCACCTGACTAGCAGTTAAAGATATGCTTGTTTCAACTCCTTTTTGCAAGGGAATGATCTTGGGAGCTCAGGGGCAGGCCCAAATGGTTCGGTACCAGGGCCCAGATGTCTCATTACTTTGAATCACTTTTTACCAAGAGGATTTGGCCTGGGAGTTTCAGGATGGCACCTTGGTGTCTTGTTGGTAATGGGGAAACCTCTCAACCTAAGTGTTGAATGGAACTCTCTGATTTTGGCTCTTTGGACCACAGGGCTTTTTATGTGGCTTACCCAAGACTTCTCAAACCCATTCCTGAAGGGCCAGGTTGAAGATTTCTTATTTAGGCCATGCAAAAAAGAGATATTATGCTTTTCATGTTATTTAAAGTTGGCATCTTCTCTGTTGTATAGTTCTATATAACTAAATCTTGTCTAAACCATTAATTTCTACTTTGTTCTCCAAAAGATAGTGAGCAGCTAGTCATCATTTTCAGTTGAAGTTACCCTTCAAATTATTTTTTCCAAATTAAATAATCCTAAGGGCTTTTCTATCCTTCAATAAGTTACCTATATTTTTTTTTGCAAGTTCTGCATGCTCATATAGGTAGATCAAAGTAATGCTCAAATCCAACATCTTGTATTTCACTGTGTGGACTTAGTGACAGGAGTAGGAACATGAGTGGTGTGTCAGCATCATAAGGCTTATGCCCTGTGGGTGTCTGATCCAGCTGATGTACCCTGTTTGCTGAGATGGTAGGCCTCTGTTTAGGTCAGCCCGCCCCTCACCTTGTTTTTTTTTTTTTTTTGCTGGGAATAGAACACATGATTTACCACTGAGATATATCCCCCATATCCTGTTCCCACCCCACCATTTTGAGACAGGGTCTCAACAAAGTCTGGATGAACTTGTGATTCTCCTGTCTCAGCTTTTTGAGTCACTGGGGTTATAAGTATGTGCCACCACACCTGCTTGAAGGTTTTAACCCATTAAGTCCCAAGTTTTCAATTCTGCAAACATAATAAATATTTACACATTTTTTCAAAATTGCCCAAGTAGTATATTTTTTGCTTAGTTTAAGGTCTTTTTTTTTTCCTTTTGACTTTTTATTACTCAAGCTTCAGTTTTTAATTATTACTTTTTAAAAATGTAGGTTTCTGACACTGCTTGTCCGTTCAACATAGCGGTTTTCTGTCCCTTAATAAGGAAAGCATGCTTGATCCTGTCATGGGCATATTTAGCAAGCGTGGACCCACTGTAGGCCTTGCTGATGTATGATTTTTTGTTTTAGATATCTCGTAGGTCTCACAGCACATACCCTTGAAATCTGCCTGGGCACACAGCACGTGCAGATTTTGATGCTTTCCCAACCTTCTTTGTATAAAGGTAAACGATTCTAATACCAGGGGTTTGGGACAGCCTAGTTTTGTTAGAGGCTGTATTATAGGAGAAGCCTACAAAAGTATGTCAGATTCATTCTGAGTCTGTCTTTGGAAGGACTGCCAAGATTGAGGAGTTTTTGAAGCTTAAAGTAGGGGACTTGCTCACCACCAGCCTTCCTCTTTCTCCCCTTACCAATCCTCATGCCAATTCAAAGAACTATTTGGTTTAAGTTTTTGTAGGTGGTCCACATCTGGAATGAAATTAGAATAATTCTCATTTGCCCTTAGAAGAATCCTCAAGAGTTCTGTGTTGAAAGAATAAGTCTATTGATTTTTATTTGAAGCAAAGAAGTGAATTAAAAGCATTGTGGTAAACACTGGAAATGTTAACTTTTGTCTCTAAGGAGCAACCTCACCAAATCCACAGTGGGGCTTGGAATTGAGTCTTACTTTGAACCTCATTGTTCATTTCGGTAATACAAGTCTAAATCCAAACTACACACAGAACTAGGAGGAAGACAGGAACACAGCTCTGCACAGGAGCTTTTAGTGTTCAGTGTTAGAATTGTCAGCTCTCAACTCTGGCTGTGTCCTGGAAAAACCCTCAAGTCTGGTCTATTAGGCATGTTTCACAGGCAGGTATGCAGGCTTCTGCAGGACTTGTCTGTAAGAACTTGCATGCAGCTCTTTGAAGAAGTGCCTGTTGCTGATGTATGCCAGTGACAGCACATGAGCAGGCCTTTATGTTAGGGGACACTTGCTAACATTTCCAGCTGCATGGGAATGTGTTAAATTCTGGTGTGTGCTCTAGAGGTAGAAGGAACACCTCTGTGGCACCGTAGTGGGTTAATAGTGGGTTAGACTGCTGCAACATTGGATAAAAGAAAAACCATGCTTTATATAGCTGGGAATTTTTTTGGGGGGGGGGTAGGTTACAGGGATTAACGAAGGGTGCTTAACCACTGAGCCACATCCTCATCCATATATATATATATATATGTGTGTGTGTGTGTGTGTATATATTTATTTTAGTTGTAGTTGGACACAATACCTTTATTTCACTTATTTATTTTTATGTGGTTCTGAGAATCGAACCCAGGCTCTCGCATGTGAGGTGAGCACTCTACTGCTGAGCCACAACCCTAGTTCCCCCCTTTTTAAAAAAAAAAAATTTAATATTTATTTTTTAGTTTTTGGCAGACACAACATCTTTGTTTGTATGTGGTGCTGAGGATCGAACCCAGGCCGCACACATGCCAGGCGAGCGCACTACCACTTGAGCCATATCCCCAGCCCTAGTCCCCTTTTTTATATTTTATTTTGAGACAGGGTCTTGCTCAGTTACTTAGGGCCTTGCCGACTTGCTGAGGCTGGCTTTGAGGTTGGAATTCTCCTGCTGCAGCCACCCGAGCTGCTGGGATTACAGGTGTGTATCACCATGCCTGGTTTAGCTGGGAAATTTTGATTTTTTTCAAAAGGCCTCAGCCTTCATTAGTTGGGTCAGTGTCCTTCGGCTACAGGTCATTAGGAACACACTTATAGTTAAGCAGAATTGGGTTTGTTACTTTTTGCCATGAAAGAGAAATACCTGGAAACTGGGGTGAGATTTGCTCTTGTGCTGTATGGTTGGGGGAGTGGTAGGGCTCAAAAAGGAAGTTGTTGTTTGTGGATGCATACCATCAGGAGCAAAGGGTAATTCTGCATTGGTATATTTTGATCATCTAGTTGGTGGGGAGATGAAGCAAAACTAAAGCTGTGGTGGAAGTATGTAACTCATTTACTAGGAGCGGTGGATGTTTAGCAGTTTTGTAGTTTGCAGTGATTCTTTTGACTTGTCTGCACTTAGACAAGATTATAAGTTTGTCTTTTTCTTTACTTTTGGTCTCATTTCATTGTGGTCACATGGGGCCTTGTCTGATATTGGTGTTCTGAGAAATTATTACATTCAACAGGCCCACTGTGACAAAGCTGTTGGCACCAGGCTACTTCCCAGGTGTTGGGCTGCTTCTTTTTTTTTTTTTTCTGGGGCTTATTTTCTTAGAGGTTCCACAGTGATGACACATGTCCAGCTTTTTTTAGTTCTGCCTTTTCTCTGTCATGTATGTATATCCTGGTCCTTTCTTTGCACATAAAATGCCTGTATTAACAAAAAGAAAATTTCACACACTTGTAATCCTAGCTAATCAGGAGGCTGAGGTAGGATGATTGCAAGTTCGAGGACAGCTTGGGCTAATTAGTGATTCCTTGTCTCTAAATAAAGCACCCATAGGCTCAGTCCTCAGTACTAAGTTGAGGGCAGGGCAGAATTCCAAGACTGAAGGGAAAAGAGAATAAAATGAAAGAAACAATACTGCTTTTGGAGTAGTGAGATTTCAGCCATGCAGATGTCTGCCCAGTCACATTCTACCAAGACCAGCCCATCAGTGTGGACTGTACTGTAGACAGGCAGAGGAGCAGCTGGTGGAATTGTTTCTGTCTGTACTTTTGACCAGTGAGGAAGGGAAGTGGCTTGTGATAGGAGACTAATAAAGACATGGAAGACTTGCCACTTTCTTAAAAGACACGTTGGGCATCTGGTATAGTTGGAAACATCATAGTGATCTGAGGAAAGTATTAGTGTTCAAGTCACAGGAAAGATAGGCCAGGACTAGAGGTGTTCTAACAGCCACTTGACTTGTGAAGAAGGAAAGTGAGAGACCTTGAAAGAGCCAGGTATTCCTAAGGAGTGCTTGCTGATGGTTCAAGGACAGGGAAGAACAGAGAGCCAGGTTGACCAGCACAACCTCACATGCCATGGTGTTAGGAAAGTAGAGTTGGAAGGAATAGGTGGTAGAAAGTAAGTGTCAGAAGCACCAGACATGTTTTCTGAAAGCTATATTTAGGCTGGGGGAAGAAAAAGCAACAAGGAAGGAACAGGCAGATGGTGCAGTGTTCACATAGGAGGGGAACTGGAACTGCTTGGCTCCTGTTGTGCATGTCCCTTATCTATCAAAAAAGATGTCTTAAAAACTGAAAAGGGTACAACAAATGTGATTAGATGGTATTTTGAGTCTGTTTTTTGTGTGTGACTGATCTCAGCAAGTGTGGATCACAATGAATATTTGGCCCCTCATCAATTCCTTCAGAGGACAAATCTTTAAAAACAGCCCAAACATTAAATCAGGAGGGTTAGGGGAAACAAATATTATCTTTGAATTATAAATTAGAGAATCTTGAGATGAAATTAGAATAATTCTCATTTGCCCTTAGAAGAATCCTCAAGAGTTCTGTGTTGAAAGAATAAGTCTATTGATTTTTATTTGAAGCAAAGAAGTGAATTAAAAGCATTGTGGTAAACACTGGAAATGTTAACTTTTGTCTCTAAGGAGCAACCTCACCAAATCCACAGTGGGGCTTGGAATTGAGTCTTACTTTGAACCTCATTGTTCATTTCGGTAATACAAGTCTAAATCCAAACTACACACAGAACTAGGAGGAAGACAGGAACACAGCTCTGCACAGGAGCTTTTAGTGTTCAGTGTTAGAATTGTCAGCTCTCAACTCTGGCTGTGTCCTGGAAAAACCCTCAAGTCTGGTCTATTAGGCATGTTTCACAGGCAGGTATGCAGGCTTCTGCAGGACTTGTCTGTAAGAACTTGCATGCAGCTCTTTGAAGAAGTGCCTGTTGCTGATGTATGCCAGTGACAGCACATGAGCAGGCCTTTATGTTAGGGGACACTTGCTAACATTTCCAGCTGCATGGGAATGTGTTAAATTCTGGTGTGTGCTCCACAGTAGAAGGAACACCTTTGTGGCATCCCAGTTGTTTTGTCTGACTTGACCATTGTTGAACTGCACTGATGGAATGAAACCTTTGGCCATGTTTCATTGAATGATTCAGTGGTGTTTGGCATCAAAGATGTCTTAGGTTATTAAATGCTTTTGGATCCCTCAGGAGGGTTGAGCTGAAATTCTGATAAAGAATAAATAACAGGTTATGTTGATTTTTTTTTTTTTTTTAATTTTTCTTCAGTTTGTACTGAACTCAAACAAAGTTCTCATACGTTACTAGGTTGGAGACACGTATGGTAAGGATATAACGTCCAGGGGCAAAGACAAGCCGATTGCCGTATGTAAGACTTTCAATCGACTTAAGCCTCAAGCTTTATCTCTTCTCTCATTTCACTTAGTTTTCCTAGGAATTCTTATTGAACCTCAAGTTCCTTGAGTGTTTTGTTTGTAATTCACTCAAGGTGGGGTTTTGCTTGATGAAAAAAGCTCTCATTGGAGCGTGACAGGTCACCTACCAGCTTGATTGAAGCAGTTTCTGAACTGCTTGCTTCCCTCCTTCCAAGTGCAAGGAAGGGTTTGTGAGAGGGCCCCTTCTGGGCTGATTAGAGGAGGTGGTGTGAGAATCCACCTGGGAGCTCACAGGGGTGGCTTCATGTTGAGCCTGGGCAGGACTAACCTTGCTGCCAGAGCATTCTCTCTTTGCTGTGTTGTCCTGTGTGGTGGGCTGTCTGGGTGGCTGTGCGGCACTGGTGAGCTAACCCACTCATGCTTTGAGATGGTTGCAATCAACTTGGATGCTGGGGTGCCCTGGTGATTCTTGGACAAGCTTGTGCATGAGCCAGTATTTAAACAATGTTATTCATAAAAAAGCTGTTGTATGGGATGTTTCTTTCCTTTTCAGGTACAAGATAACCAGCTGGATGGTTTAAAGTGCTAGCTTGGGAATTGTATGCATTTCAAAAGCAGCATAATTGCGTTTTTCTAGGGATATGTTTTATAATCCTAGCATTTTAGAAACTCTTGGGCATTTTTTATACAGGTAAATATTTGAATTTTACATTATGTGCAGTATTAGATGGGAAGAAAAAGTCAAATATTTTCTGTTTAAACAGCAATTCTCTTCAAGTATTTACTCTGCGCTGCTTTTCCTTTGCATCTCTATTTAGCAACAGCTGCCCTGGGGGCAAGTTCTCCAGAGGCCCTAATTGTGCTTGAGAGTCTGTGACTGTATCTAGGTGGTTCTCAGCTAGGAAGATGCTACTTCCACACTTAAATTACCCTTTGTTGGAGAGTGAAGGGTGGGGACAGCAAATAAGCCAGCCACTATTTTGTGGCCAGGGACTGTGACAGCAGTTTAATTGGAACTCAGTGATAATCTAAAAATGTTTGTACTTAACCTGCAATTAGAAAACTTAATGAAAAGCATATTGTTTGTAGCTAATGTTTTTAAAATTGACTCTGCTTTTGGGAAACTGAGAGATCATATTTTACAGAAGTATTGGAAGAGCACTACTGTACTTTTTTTGCCTGTTTATAACAGATAATTAGGTCTCCAGTTGAGAGTTAGGAAAAGAGGCCCCCTGGGGGTCTGATTTGATGCTTTCCCAGCCTCCAACAGCTTTCAGTATTTTCCTTCTCCCTTCCTTTCTCATAATTCACTAGTTGCTTGATGTGCTGGTTCTGATTTGGGAGTCTGACAGACTGGTGGGGTGAGTGGGGGGAGCTGGCCTCTGACATCAGCTGCTGGTACCAGTAAGCACCGCACCCAATGACTCATTCCCAGCAGCCTTTAGGAAGCAAATCACCTTCCTCATTTTAAGGTTGTTTTCTGAATGCTTTCCTGTTTCCTTTTTATAGGATGTTTTCTTAATTTGCTTTTCCCTTGTGAGTCCTGCATCATTTGAAAATGTCCGTGCAAAGGTAAGTAGGATTTTGTTTTGTTTTTTCTTTTGGTATTGAGGATTGAATCCAGGGGTGCTTTACTACTAAATTTACCTCCCTAACCCTTTAGTTTTTAAATTTTGAGACAGGATCTCACTAAGTTGCTATGGCTGGTGTCCAACTTGTAATCCTCATGCCTCAGTCTCCTGAGCAGCTAGGATTATAGGCATGTAATGCTTATTTCTTTTAAATATTGGAAGGAACAATAAAAAATATCATTTAGTGCTATGAATTTTCAGTTATTCAAATTGGTCTTAGTGATATTTCTTGGGAACTTTATCAGGTTTATTATTATTATTATTTCTTTGTGGTGCTGGGGATTGAACCCAGGGCTTCGTGCATGTGAGACAAGCACTAACCAACTGAGTTATATCCTTAGTCCCGTAATCAGTTTTTAAGCAATGCCTTTAGGATATAGATTTCTAAAGCTTCAGGTCTCATTCAGAGAATAAAGAACATCTTTGGAGTCAGTCTAATGACCATTTCTTTTTGCTTGATCTTTGTCAATGTAGTCAAACAGGAGGGAGAGAGACCTTTTTGTTGTAATAATCAGGGACATTTTCAGGGTGGGCAATGGTGGCAGAGCCAGAGTACTCCACTAGGTAGTTTGTGTATTTTTATCCCTGAACAGGTGATGAATTTTCTGAGATAATCCTAAGAATTGGATGTTTTCCCCCAAATAAAGTGATTTCCTCTGATTTTTTCCTTAATCCCAGGAGTCCTGGCTTGCTAGGATTATTTCTTATAGTTCTTTCAGGCTGAGCTGGAAGGTGCGAAGGACAGGCAGCAGCTGAAGTGGGGTGGTTGGCACAGTTTTGCACCTTAATTGTAATTTAGGTCAAGGTCATCTGTGGAAGAGAATGGTACAGACTTTGTTCTTTTCACATCTAGTGGTATCCGGAAGTGCGACACCATTGTCCCAACACTCCTATCATCCTAGTGGGAACTAAACTTGATCTTAGGGATGATAAAGACACAATTGAGAAACTGAAGGAGAAGAAGCTGACTCCGATCACCTATCCACAAGGGTTAGCCATGGCTAAGGAGATTGGTATGAAATCCTGCATTTTCCTACCTGATCTGCATGTCTTTTACTCTAGTGAGAGGCTGAGGTTCAGTCTGGGGAAGTAGAGAGAATGTATTTTTCCTGCTTAGGGTTGGCTTACTTTTGGGGAACCAGCAAGGCCCTTCTAGGCCTTAGTGTTAGTTAGCCCTTGGGAGGTGGAGGTGGGGTTAGAGTTGGCTCTGCAGTGCCATGTCACATCAGCAGAAGAAGGTGCAGGGTTCCAGGGGAGCAGCCTTTTGCTGCTGTCCTGATCAGGAGAGTCGTGTCGTGCCATGCTGAGTGTACATTGCTGTGTGGCTGTGTGTCTCGTAGGTGCTGTAAAATACCTGGAGTGCTCAGCACTCACACAGCGAGGCCTCAAGACAGTGTTTGATGAAGCTATCCGAGCAGTTCTCTGCCCACCTCCTGTCAAGAAGAGGAAGAGAAAATGCCTGCTGTTGTAAATGTCCAAGTCCCTCGTTCTTGATCCTTCCCCTTGGAACCTTTGTATGCTTTGCTCAAAAACAGTGGAGCCTTCGCACTCAATGCCAAGTTTTTGTTAAAGATTAATTTTTCCATAAAACCATTTTGAACCAATCAGTAATTTTAAGGGTTTGTTTTAAGTGTATGAGTTCAAACTCACATTCTATTAAAATTTAGCCCTAAAGTGACAAGCCTTCTTAAAGCCTTATTTTTCAAAAGCCCCTATTCTTGCTCAGATTAAGAGTTGCCAAAATACCTTCTGAACTAAGTTGCGTTGTGCTGAGAACACTGAGCACTAAACTGTTGGGAGACCTTTGTCTAAGAAGACTGCGCTTCTGAAGTCAGGAGGTGCAGACGCTTTCCGAGTAGTTTGAGATCGTGTGAAGCAGCACAGCCTCCTTAATGAAATGTTGCCGTTTAATGCATCAGTAACTTATCAGCCCATGTTCACCACGTAACTGTACTGTATGTTGTAATGAAATGAGTATAACTCGGCTCTTTGGATAAGTTTCTGATTTCATGGTGAGGTTTTTTTTTTTTTTTTTTTTTTTTTAATCGACTAGCTTTTGCAGAGACTTTGAACAGAACTCTCATTCACGTGTTTCCTCTAATGAAGTATTCTGTTCCTAGTCGTGGGTGTGCTGGGTGGAGTGTGTGAAACACGACGTGATCAAAGGATGAAGACAGTATTTTGACTAAATATAAGTAGAGATTAATTTACACTACATTGTACACAGAATAATTCAACTGAATAAAAAGTGTCACGGGTAAAGATTTTTAAAGATTAATTTCTGTCAAATGCAGTAGATGAAGAAAGGTCGGTATTAAGTGTCTTTTCTTAAGCTTTTCCATTTTCCTATACTTGCCATCCCTCCCGGAATTGGGCATTTAATTCACTTTTGAACGGCCATTCCCATAGTTGCTAACTTAGTGCTTTTCTTATAGAACCCCTTCTTAATGAGCAATATGCCTCCTAATTGTACTATAAATCTTTCTGATAATGCATTAGTTTTTTTGTAGGTTAGTAAAAGTGCATTCCTGTTTTCATGTTACTTTATTCAAAGCTAATAAGTGCTTTCCTTAGGTGTAAAAATCATGTGTTGCAGCTTTACAGTTTTTAAAATATTTTAGATATTCTTCAACTATGAACCTTCTTAACATCACCGTCTTGCCAGATTACCAACACTGTCACGTGACTAATACTGACCCTGTTTACCTCACACACACACGGACACACGCTTCCTGTTGTGGCTTTGCCTAATGATGTTCCTTTGGGTCTGTGAGGTTCTGTAAACTGTGCAAGTGCTAACAATGTTCTGTACAACTTAAACTCGCTGGCAAGAACACAATGTTGGACCTTTCAACCACTAGAACAAAATTTTTTAAATTGACAGTTGCAGAATTGTGGAGTGTTTTTACATTGATCTTTTGCTAATGCAATTAGCAGTATGTTTTGCATGTATGACTTAATAAATTCTTGAATCATATGACTTCATGCCCTTCATGCCCTTCATGCCCTCTAGAGGTAATACTCCAGGTTATTTTTGTAGTGCTGGGCACTGAACCTAAAGCCCTGTTTGCAAATGCTGTACCAATTGAAAATTTGATATTTACTACACACCTAAATTTATGCTTTTCCTGTTTGTTGAATCTTTCAGATATACTCCCATGGTGAAAGACTTGAGGCTTTCTCTCCTGACTGCAACCCTCCTCCTCAAACACTTCCCATTCTTGAAATACTGATTTTTTTTTAAGCATCCATGTGATTATTGCTATATAGACTAACTACTTCTATTTTTCCCTTGTAGTAACTCTTTTCTCCCTTCTTTTCCTACATTTTTGGTTTTCTTTGGGATGTTTAATTTGGTTTTCTGTGTACTTATTTTTTGGGGGTAGGGTCCTGGGGATTGAACTCAGAGCCACATTCCCAATCCTATTTTGTATTCAATTAGAGATGGGATCTTACTGAGTTGCTCAGTGCTTTGCCGTTGCTGAGGCTGGCTTTGAACTCAAGATCCTCCTGTCTCAGCCTCCTGAGCCTCCGGGATTACAGGTGTGGGCCAACACACCCAGCTTCTGGGTACTCACTGAAAGTTCAACAGTCAGAATCCATCTGTTGTCTGAGTCTCAAGATTTTCCTAAGTCTCAAAATCATTCGATGACATCCACCTCTTATATGTTGATCTTTTATTTCCTTCATCCTGATGAATAACTTCTCCAAGAGATTCCTGAGAACATGGGGGAAGGGAAAGTGTGTATTTTTGAGCCTTTACATCTTTGAAAATAGCCATTCTACTGTGATACTCATGGCCTGTTCTAAAATTTTAGATTGATAATTTATCTCATGCTTTCAGTTCAGATGTTCTTTAACTCTTCACTGTTTAGCTCTTTAGGTCAGTTTTGTGATGACAGCACTCTCTGGCCCCAGCTTCAGCTTGGGGTTTTTTGGACCTTCAGCCTATGTATTCTTTGTCACTTCTGTTCTTGTTCCTCATTGGTAAGGGAGCATGTGGTGGCACTAGGGCAGCAAGTCAGTTCTCACCATCTGCCCCCAGGAAGTGTAGAAACTTGTGTTTTGAGGCAAACCTGGCAGCACATGGCTGAGACAGCTAGGGGCCTACCTGAGCAAGGTCTCCAGAGGTCAGATTTGTCTGGCGTGTTCTCCCCAATTGTCCAGGGAGTACAGTGAGAAATGCTGAGGAAGGTCATTCCCTTTCCTCAACTGCTGATGCACAGACCCCACCCTCTGCCCAAGAGCAAAGGGCCAGACCAGATTTTTCCTCCCCCTCAGACCCTTTGGACCGAGCTGTTTTCACATCTGCTCAGTTCCTAGGAACCTGGGTGGTGAGCCAGCTAGCTCATCTTTCCTACTTGGGAATCTTTTTTTTTTTTTTTGGTACCAGGGACTGAACCCATGGGTGCTTAATCTCTGAACCACATCCCCAGCCTTTTTTATTTAGAGACAGGGTCCAAGTTGCTTAGGGTTTCACTTGCTGATGCTGGCTTTGAACTCGAAATCCTGCCTCAGCCTCCTGAGCCACGGGGATCACAGGTGGTCACGGCGCTTGGTTGGGAGTCATTCTTGAGCCAACCATTCTTGTCTCTGGCTTTCCCCCATCCTTGTGGGTTTATGCTTTTCAGAGAAATTCCTCAACCATCATTTATTGGGTGTCTTGTGGGTGAAACGGGGTACTTGTGCATCTTTAATATTTAGCCAGAATGCCCAGAAAATGTAAGATTTCATTTTTGTTTACAGTAGGCAGAAAAAGCCAATACTTAAAACACAACTGCTGTAAAACAACTCAGTAAAGCGAACCTACCTGGAAATACTACTCATGGTGTGCAAGTACTTTATTTTTTAAACTTCTGAACCCACTGGCTGGCCTCAGAGCCAAAATAATACATGAGAATCAAACTATCAACTCTCGCTGTTTAAACACCCAAGTGGTGTAAACACAGGGAGCAGGAGTGGCCTTTGCTTATCTCCCGACCTGGCTCATCTTCATTTGAAGACGGAGCTCAGGGCTGCCCTTAGTACCCTGAGATATGGAAAAATAAACTATACACCTGTCATCCCAGTTCAGACCCACCTAAGTGGTAGCAGGACAAGACCCTGAGGGGGGAAGGCTACAGTCCATTTAGGGTCTTCAAATGCCGTTGGATTCCTGCCCTTTTGGGGCCGTTCTTACGTGGCGTGGGTTGGGGAGCTGCTTCCACCTGGCTTCCCCACATTGCTGTCTTGGCAGCCCCGTAGTCTTGGCACGCTTCCCTGACTCCTGATCCTGCTGCCACTATGATCAAAAGTAGTTTCAACGGACTGTTGGTTCATCTTGAAGCTCATTAAATTGAGTACCCATCAGATTCCTGTTAGTGGGCATCCAGTGTACTGGCATCATGGAAATTATTTGCGCATTAAGTTGGTTTAAGAATTAATGTATGAATCCATTGTTCTGGGGCCATTCCCAGGATACCTGATTACACCACATCTGTATTAGAGACCCCTTGTCCTGGACAGGAGAGACAGGCTGCTCTGTCGGCCACCATGCTGTCCAAGGCTCTCATCAGGATGTCTGGCATGTGGTCTGTCAGCATCTTTGGGCCTATGAGTATTTTGCTGAATTCTGCTTCATGTGACCACCTTGCTCTATACTGAGCAGCAGCCCAGCAGCCAAACCTTCAACAGAGAAGAAAATACTAGCTAGTGAGCGTTTCTTGAGTTTGGTCTCCAGCACACGCTTTCTTCCCCTGGTGGTGAGTGCAGACCTGCACACCCTCACACTCACCTCCCTGAGTTGCCCTCTTCCTCCAGGTGGATTATCCTGCCAGGAGGATACAGAGGCGGGTACTTGGGTGGAGAGTCAAGTGGGGAATCACTGGAGGAGCTGTATGCTGGGGACCAGTGTGTCAGCAGACTCTGCTCCCCAAGAAGAGGCTGTGTCAGGTCTCCCTGGTCACCCCCATCCAGTTCGGTTGGGAAGTTATCAGGGTTCCCTCCAAACAGTTCGTACCAGCAGCCTTGCAGCAAGATCTTGTACTGAGGGCGAGAACCAAGACAGAACATTGGTCCTCTGAGGATTTGCCACCCTTACCAGAGGGATCTCACAGGACTGCTAGGTGGCAGCAACCCTCAGGTTCAGGAAGTCCTCTCAGCCAAACCACCCAAACCAGTGTTGGGTGCCTCTTGCGTGATAAAGCCAACATACTTGTAGCAATATTTAAAAACTATATTATGCATATTTTGATGAGAAAAATCACTATTTTGGTGGTGCTGGAGATGGGACCCCTGGGCCTTATGCCTTAATTCTTTTCATGAAATTTTGCAAATTAGTTTTACCCTGCCCTTAAAGATACTAGATACTAGTTTTTTTTTTTTTTCCTTTCTCTCTTTCTCAGGGTTGTGGGGAGCTAAAGATTGAACCGAGGGCCTTGCATATGCTCTTCCACTGAGCTACACCCCAGCTTTTAGAAACTACCTTCTAGGAAATTTGGAGAGGATGGCTGATACAAGGATAATTTAGTTTTTTTCCTAATTAGCAACAAACCAAAATAAAATTGAAGTTAAAGAACTGAAGACACCTCTGCTGTGTGGGCTGTGATGGAAGGGGGGCCTCAGCTGTTCTTCAGGCACCTGAAGGCTATTTTTGCTAAAATCTCTGACTTCACTTGGGCCTACAAGTATCAAATGGGTGACTGGGATATGACCACTTGGCATCTCTGCCTTCATGTTGTGTCTTTCTCCTTTGCTGCCTTAATCTTTGGGTCAGATTTTACTCAGCTTTGCATATAGACATATTGATCATCTGAGAAATGTTTTGTCCAGAACTATAAGGTTGATTTGACTTGAATTTGCCTAATGTCTGTGTCTGTCTGTCTCCCTACTCTTGAAGGCTAAAGACATATACCAGCTGCCATGACTGGAAAAACTGGACCATAAAAGGAACAAAAAGAGGTGGCACCTGAGTTCTGGAAGATCTTTACCTAATCTCAAAAAAGTCATGTGTTCCTCCCCTTTACTACCCAGTCTCTCGCCATCATTAATCCTATCTGTGTCTGTAACCCTGGCCCCCTTAAGTGGAGAAGCTGATTCATGAGCAAAGCTCCCTCTTTTCCATTCTTTGGCTACTGAATAAAGACTTATTTCTCCTGTCAAAAAAAGAAAAACGTGGGCTGGGGTTGTGGCTCAGTGGTAGAGTGTTCGCCCGCCTAGCACGTGCGAGGCCCTGGGTTTGATCCTCAGCACCATATAAAAATATATTGTGTCCAACTACAACTAAAAAAATAAATGTTTAAAAAAACAAAAGAAAAGAAATGATCATCTGCAACTCCATTATCCAAATAAAATCACATTTTGGAATTTGGTATATATTTTTCAAAATTTTTGTCAAAACCCAATCATACATGTCTATAAATAGCTCCTTGTCTCCTCCCTCTGCTCATATAATGTTATCTCCTCTAAAATTAATTAATTTATAGCCGTACTAGGGACTGAATACAGGGATACTTTACCATTGAGTTACATCCCCAGCCCTTTTTAGTAATTTTCAGACAGGGTCTGAATTGCCCAGGCCGGCCTCAAACTTGCAATCCTCCTGCCTCAGCCTTCTGAGATGCTAGGATTACAGGCATATACCTGTTTTTTCAGTGCTGAGAATCAAACCCAGGGGTTGATGCATGCTAGGCAAGTGATCTACACTCCCAGCTTCTATCACTGTCTTTACAACTGCATAATATCTATAATGTGGACATAAAATCTGATTTAGCAGCCTTAAAATCTATTTTAAAATCTTATTTTCTTAACCACAGACAGTATTACCAAAAGCACCAGAATAGTCACAAAACAGGCCTAGGAAGTCTGGCAGAAGGCAAAACACTTCAATAGAACAGGATTATTCTGTTACAGTACTTCCTAACTGGCATTTCGTGTACTTGCTTTAGCCATTTGCTTTCTTAGGTATCAAAGTCCTAAACAAAAATCTGTTCAGAGGGCAGCAACAGAATTTAGGGCAACAGCTTAAAGTGCCCTCCCTGAGGCTGAGTCCAGAGAGCTCCTGAGCTCCATAAGGCCTCTCCCTGCAGACCCTCTTAACACTGGTGCCCAGATTACCTTAGGCTTATTAGAGTGAGCAATCACTCGCAAGATCCTTTTCTTCAGATCTTCCAAGTTGGTCACACTTAACCTGTTTAGCAAAAGATGAGATTGAGACTCAGTACTCAGTATTTTCAACTACCCCAACCCACTGACCAACCATCCAGCACACTGACCTGGGAATCACATCCTTTCCCAGGACAAGTGACACAATGAAGTCCTTGGAGTACTCGTAAAGAGATTTGCTGAAAATTTTAAACAAGAGATGCCAAGTCAGTCTTCTGCAGTTTCAGAGAGAAAAAAGCAACACTGCCAGGTCAGTGGGAGGTTGGTATAGCTCTTCTCTGTCCTCCAGGGGGAAGAAGTGGCTTGAGCCAGAGCAGCTCTCGCCAGGTTCTATTAGAGCCACACGGACATTCAATGAAGACTCCACAGCAAAGCGTCAGACTGGATCCAGAGAGCAGACCAAGGTACCTTTGGCCCTGCCACCCCACCTAGCAGAATCTACCTAAGAATGTAAGAAGCAAGAATGTAAGAGGACAGGCAGAAAGCTATTCATTATGGTGCTACTTGAAAAGCAGAGGCTGGTCACCACCCAAACATCTGTCCACAGAAAACTGGGTCCAGCCTATAACCATCCACTTGAGTTCTCTACTGCCGTGAGACAGGGTTCTGGGTACTGTTATGGTGCACTCAAAGATTATGCTGTTGGGGCTGGGGATGTGGCTCAAGCCGTAGTGCACTCGCCTGGCATGCGTGTGGCCCGGGTTCGATCCTCAGCAACACATACAAAGATGTTGTGTCTGCCGAAAAACTAAAAAAAAAATAATACTAAAAAATTCTCTCTTAAAAAAAAAAAAAAAAGAGGGCTGGGGATGTGGCTCAAGCGGTAGCGCGCTCGCCTGGCATGTGTGCGGCCGGGTTCGATCCTCAGCACCACATACCAACAAAGATGTTGTGTCCGCTGAGAACTAAAAAATAAATATTAAAAATTCTAAAAAAAAAAAAAAAAAGATTATGCTGTTGAAGTTAAAGGAATAAAAATGAGACACAAGAGCAGGTATAATAGCTGCCTTTAAGAAGAGGGCCGGGGCTGGGGCTCAGTGGCAGAGTGCTTGCCTAGCACTTGTGAGACACTGGGTTTGACCCTCAGCACCATATAAAAAAGTAAATTAAAAAAAACGTTGAAGAAGATATGCTTGATATATGATAATAATGAAAAGTAAAAAATCAGACATAGTTACTTCTGGAATGAAAGAAAGGACATTTTTGAGGGAATAGGATAGAAACTAAATTTCTCTGAAGGTATCTGCTTTGTAGGGTTGTCTCTGGAACCATGTTAACATTTTGTTTATGTTCTAATTATGTTAATTATTACATTATCAAATAACACAGATAATCTCTAAAATCAAAAGCCGAATGAGATACATGAATCAGTTATTTCAAGTGACTTTAAACAACTGCAATTTGATCGTATATCCCTAGCAGGAGTAGATCCTATGAACAAACTAACTGCAAAGAACTCTGGAGCTTCTGATACTCACACTGTTGGAAGCTACATTAGTGTTACTATTCTCAACCCCTGATCTCTGTGTTTATACACACACCAGGAGAAGAGTTTGAACAAAACCATTCCCTGCCTCTTTCTGCTGAAAGGAGCCACAACTGACCCTGCATTACAGTCTCTTAAGTCCTGTTTTCCACAATAGGAACTGACACTCCTTGAAGTCCAAATTTGAACAGAGAAAAAAACCATTAAGGCCATTTTAAGCCCAAAAGTTTAGCAGAGTTTGTTTTATCAGAAAGTGAGAAAACTATCCGACAACTGGGGTTGGTCAAAGGCTGGAGAAACCAATCTGAAGGGACTCCCTGTGGCTGTGGCCGTGGCCGTGGCCAGGACAGCTCATATGTTGACAGGCTAAGGAGTCAATGTGGCCAGGGACTGTTTCCCAGCAGTGCTAGGTGGAAAGATCCCAGCATTTATGCATCTCTCTTGAGTTTCCTGTACGAACTATGTACCTCAAAGTAAGCGATATTTGCAGATAGGTTTTTAAATTTTCAACTAATTAACAGAGAAGAAATAACAGAAGCAGGCTATCACCATTTTACAACCTCCAATAAAAACCAAATCTCAGTTAACAATCATTAGGGCTAACGCCATGGGAGGCAAGCAGACACAGCGCAGCTGCTGAGGCAATGCAACAGGAAGCACATCCCCACGATGTCATATGGACAGGAAGTGCACCCTGAATCTGATCAAATCCTTCAGTACCATTTTCAAAGAACTACAAACAACCTAGGTGAGACAGAAAATGTTCAATGGCACTATGGATATATATCCAGAAGGGGACAAGTTCTTCAGCACACATGACGTGGTTTCTTCAACAAATACAGAAGAGAGGGAAAAATCTGTATGTTAAAAGACACAGGTACAGCCGGGCACAGTGGAGCACGACTATAATCCCAGCGGCTCGGGAGGCTGAGGCAGGTGGATTTCGAGTTCAAAGCCAGCCTCAGCAAAAGTGAGGTGCTAAGCAACTCACTGAGACCTTGTCTCTAAATAAAATACAAAATAGGACTGGGGATGTGGCTCAGTTGTCAAGTGCCCCCAGGTTCAGTCCCTGGAACCCACCTCCCTCCAAAAAGAGACAGTTGCAAGACAAATGCACCATATACAATGTAAGAACCTTGTTTTGGATCCTAATACAGACAAACCAATTGTAAAACATTTAGGAGATAGCTGGGGAAACGTGATTCTATTACTAGATATTAAGACATTATTAAAAAGAATTAAAGCTGGGTGGCTGGGTGCAGTGGAGCATGTGCCTGCAATCCCAGTTACTCAAGAGACTGCAGCTGTAGGATCACAAGTCTGAGGCCAGCCTGGTCAACTTGGTGAGACCCCATCTCAAAAAATAAAAAGGGCTGGGGATGTAGCTCAGTGGTAGAGTGCCCCTGGTTCAATCCCCAGTTCACCCCCCAAAGCAAAACAAAACAAAATTACCAAACCCTTTATCTTTTCTTCTTCTTTTTTTTTTTTTTAGAGTTTTATAGTTACATGGAAATCAGTTTCAGTTTGTGATCCCCTTTTTCTCAGCCCCTAACCCCTTTATCTTTTACTTATATTAGGGTTATTTACAGATAAAATGATATGCTCTCTCAGATTTGCTTCCAAGTTAACTCAGCTGTGAGGGACGTGGGAAGTAGGGTGAAGGTACATAAAAAGATGAGCCGTATGTTGATAGATTATTGTACTGAAGCTAATTAAATAGAAGCTCACACAATGAACTCTCTCTACATGAATTTTTGGGATGAGGTTTCAGGCCCACCTTAAACTCCTAGGCTCAAGTAACCCCCCACTTGCCTCAGCCTTGTGGTAGTTGGGACAATAGGCACATACCACGGCACCAGCTATGCTCCCTACTCTGAGTTTTTAATTTTATTTAAAAAATTGTAGGGGGCTGGGGATGTGGCTCAAGCGGTAGCGTGATCGCCTGGCGTGTGTGCGGCCCGGGTTCGATCCTCAGCACCACATACAAAGATGTTGTGTCCACCGATAACTGAAAAATAAATATTAAAATTCTCTCTCTCTCCTCTCTCTCTCCCTCTCTCACTCTCAAAAAAAAAAAAAAAAAAAATTGTAGGGGCTGGGGTGTAGCTTAGTGGTAGAGCACTTGCCTACTACATCTAGGCCCTGGCTTCCATCCCTAGCACTGGGAGGGGGCAGAAAAAAGGATCTTTTATCTCTTCACTTTTCTATATTTTCCCAATTTTCTATAATTAGGCACAAGGCCCTTTTTTATTCTCTTATTATTTTTTTTTTTAAAAGAGAGTGAGAGAGGAGAGAGAGAGAGAGAGAGAATTTTTAATATTTATTTTTTAGTTCTCGGCGGACACAACATCTTTGTTGGTATGTGGTGCTGAGGATCGAACCCGGGCCACGCGCATGCCAGGCAAGCGTGCTACCGCTTGAGCCACATCCCCAGCCCTTATTCTCTTATTTTTTATTCTTAATTTGTCTTTTTTTTTTTAACTGTGGTACAATTAAAAAAAAATAATCAGGGTGAAAGGTTACAGAGGACAGTCCAATCAGAATAATGAACCAGCAAAGAAAAATACTTTGCAAATTCATAAGAATGTCATTATTTATCCAGATCCATAGAATGTACACGTCCAAGAGACTCCCTAACACAAACTATGGATACTAGGTGACAGAGATGTGACAATGTAGGTTTATCAGAGGTGACAGCTGGGGGTGCTGACAATGCGGGAGGCTTGCAAGTGTGGGGGAGACAGGGACTTTCTGTACCTTTGCTCAATTCAGCTGTGAACCCAAATCTGCTCTAAAAAATAGTCTATTATAAAATGAATCTTAGATTTACATCATTTCAGCTCAGGAGGCTAAAGCGGGAGGATCAAGTTCAAAGTTAGCCTCAGCAATTTAGTGAGGCCCTAAGCAATATAGTAAGACCCTGTCTCAAAAAACGGCTGGGGATGTGACTCAGTGGTTAAGCACCTCTGGGTTCAATCCCTGGTTCCCCAAAAAAGATAAGTGGATCAGACAGCTTGTGGGCAGCCCCTGTTAAGCGCTGGACAGCATGGCATTACCTTAACAGCCCTCGGGGCGGGGAGAAGGCATAGGCCCGGACTTGTGGGTAGGAGCTCCGGAGCATGATGGCCAACAGGGCAGCTGCTCCTGCACCCAGGCTGTGCCCCACCACAACCAGCCGGTATTCCTGGAGGACGAAGAGCAGAGTGAGTAATTGCGAACAACACACGGCTAAAGACAGGGGAAGGAAAGAACGAAACAGGATCTCACGGGAGCGACGCTGAATGCTTGGCTCAGAATCCCATCATTGATGAGTCGTCGGTAAATGTATCTGGCAGCCTGAGCAATGCCCTGAAACAGACAGGCAGGTCAGCACGGCTCACACACAGGACCCCACAGTGTGCACTCACTGCTGACTCCCTAATGACCTCCCCAACAGGACCTGACCCAGCGGTCAGGGGCCCTCCTGTTCTCTGCTGCCTTCCTGGCACCTGAGCCAGACCCTGGCATGAAATAGGTGCTCACTACATACATAGTCGATTATAAAATGAATAAAAAAAATAATCAGGATGCCCCCAGGTGTGGGAGACCAACCTTACACGTGACTGAGTCACACTCCCCGGCTGGGTGCTGAGGTGCTCAGTCACAGAAAAATGGCAGAGCTTTCCCCACCCTTCTTGGGTCTGAGGGTCGGTGTCTTGTGCCTGGGTGTGTCTTGCTACAGCCCCATGGGTGAAGCTACGCTCACCTGTTCCTTTGTAATATAAGCCCTTGCCCTGTTTTTTTTTTTTTTTTTAAAGAGAGAGACAATTTTTTTAATATTTATTTTTTAATTTTCGGCGGACACAACATCTTTGTTTGTATGTGGTGTTGAGGATCGAACCCGGGCCGCACGCATGCCAGGTGAGCGCGCTACTGCTTGAGCCACATCCCCGCCCCAACCCCTTGCCCTGTTTAGGATAGAATCTTCCATGGAAGTGCCTTGTTTTGTGTCCCCTTCTCTTACTGTACCCGTGGGCATGGCCTACCCAGATGTCAGTCAACCTGCTGAGATAGACTCAGCCCCCTGAAACCTGACCCCTTGCCTCATTTGAATAGCTTCTCCTCAGCGAGTGCTCTTGCTCTCTCTCTTTCTGCGGACCCTTAAGATCAGAGGAGCCGTCACAGCGACCCCAAAGAAAAAGGTATTTGTGTCTCTTGTGTGGTTATTTTGCGCAGCCCAGTTAGCCCAGTCCAACTGGAGTGACCCCTGAGCCTTCTAGTCTCGAGAACAGAAACCGGCATCCAGGAGCACCCTCCCACGCCTGCACATACACTTCTGCAGCTTCCACTGTGGCTGCCTGGTGCTTTGCTGTGCGGACCTGCTGCAGTTTACTTCAGCCAAGTTCCTGTGGTTGGTCGGATTTTGATCATAAATGACTGACCACTTCTGAACAATGTTAAAGCTTACAATACAGTTATCTTTTAGTTTTATTTTTGGTACTGGGGATTGAACCCAGGGATGCTTAACCACTGAGCCACATCCCCAGTCCTTTTTATTTTTTATTTTGAGATAGGGTCTTGCTAAGCTGCTGAGGCAGGCTGAGACCCTCTAGTCTCAGCCTTCTGAGTCACTGGGATTACAGGTGTGTCATCATGTCTAGCTACAATACAGTCCTTGACCAATGACACTGAGTATCCCCTGGCTCTACAAAGGCCAAAAAAAAAAAAGTTCGTCAAAAGTTCAGGTTTGGGCTTAACTTCAAAGAATAAATTTTAAAACTTTCTAATACAGCTATTTAGCTATTTTACATCAGAGGCTTCTTGAATTATGCAGTCCCAATAGAGGAGACAACCCCGCTGGCCAGTCCACTTGTGGACAGCCTCCTCATGACAGTTTCTCTGCCAGGCCCCAGACAAGAGGGCCTTGCCCTGTCCTTGTGTGGCTCACAGTCTACGAGGAGGAGGGAAGGGGATCTGTTATAAGATGGGAGACTGATTGTGATCATCTCTACAACAGCTGCAAATAAGATTGCGTAATGTGCTAATTCTGCAAGCAGAACACCACACAGGATGGATCAATCGGAAGCTCTGACACTCAGACAGGGCTCCCTGACCCCAACTCCAGACTGCCTCACGGTTCCCTCTAGGCGCTGTTTATCAGGTTCCTACCCTTGGCCAGTTCTGCACACAGAGCCAAAGAGACCGTGGCAAGTGGTAACAAGGGAATGCCGAGATGGCTCCCGGAGGCACGGGGCTGGGCTCTGACCACTGAGGACAGCGGCAGGGCCAAGAGCAGACAACAGGCCTGGGGCAGCGGCACCCCAGCCGGAGGACGAACTGTACTAGAGATGGCAACTGGTGCGAGGCAGAGGCCTTCGCTTGTGGTCACAGAAAGCCTTTCTCTGAAAAGAGCCCATGAGTTCTGAAGGCCTCCAGGGCTCCCTGAGGTGTTCAAAGTTCTTCACACACACAATAACAGTTAAACTGCAGTCTTTTGTGAATTGATGCACAAAAGGACAGCTAAAGGTTAAAGAAAAAATTCCCACTGGGAGTGTCGCTCCGGGGCAGAGCCCTTGCCCAGCACGCTTGAGGCCCAGGTTTGGTGCACAGCCCTCACGCACACTCACACTCGTCGATTTTAAAGTGATGACTACAGAAGTAGCACCTCTTCATACCAAGGATATACAAGCAAGTCAAGTCCTTGCCTTCCTCTGACCTTTGGAAGTGAGTCATTCCAACTTTCCCTAAATGTTAACAAACTGCTCTGCAAACGTCATGAGTCATCAGGGAAATGCCAACCAAAACTACAGCGAGATGCCGCTTCACACCCCCCAGGACAGCTACCATCAAAGCCTGCAAATAACAAGTGCTGACGAGGACGCAGAGAAAATGTAAAATGCTGCAGCCACTGTGGGCTTACTTGTGCTTCCTCACCTTCAAACACAGGATCACCACAAGACCCAGCAACTGCACTCTGAGGTACCAACCCCAAGATTGAAACGAAAGGAGGAACTTGAACAGATGTTTGCACACCCATGTTCACAGTCATACTAGTCACAACAGCCAAAGGTGGACACACCTCAAGTGGTGAGTGGGTAGACGAAGCGAGCACAGCCGTACGATGCACAATTGTGAAGATTTAAAAAGAACGAAATTTCGATACATTCCACAATGTGGATGGACCCTGAACACTGTACTAAGTGAAAGAAGTCAATTGCAAAAGGGCAAACCTGGACGAATCCACCTATGTGAGGTTCCCAGAACACACAAATCCAAAGAGACTACACAGGACAGAGGTTACCAGGGGCTGCAGAGGGGGCTGTTAGTGTTTAATGCGTACAGACTTTATGGTGGGGATGATAAAAAATTCTGGGTAGAGGGCTGGGGCTGTAGCTCAGTAGTAGAGCACTTGTGTAGCATGTGTAAAGCACTGGGTTTGACCCTCAGCACCACATAGAAATAAATAAGTAAAATAAAGGTATTCTGTCCATCTACAACTACAAAAAAATATTTAAAAAAAAATCCTGGGTAGAGATAATGGTGATGGGTACACAGCATTATGCAAACACTTAATGCCACTGAATTGTACATTTACCAATGGTTAAAATTAGTCAGGTGTGGTGGTTCATGCCCCTAACCCCAGCAGCTTGGGAGGCTGAGGCAGGAGGATCACAAGCTGAAGGCCTGCCTCAGCAACTTAGCAAAACCCTTTATAAAAAAATAAAAAGGGCTGGGGATGTGGTTCAGTGGCAAATTGCCTCTGGGTTCAATCCCCAGTACCCAAAATATAAAACAAATGGTTAACATAACAAATATTATGTATATTATTATGTATATTTCACTATCACTAAAGAAATGAAAAAAATAGAACACTGTAAGCATGGTTTAAAAACCTAAGGCTGTGCTCCGCGCGTGGGGGCTTCTTTGTCCCATCAGGTGGTGCTCCTGTGCCCCACCCCACGGCACAGTGAGAAACGGAGGCCCTGGCTCCTGACACATCCACAGAGAACTTGTGAGATGGTGTGCGGCACTGCCAAGGTGTCCCTGCCTCTGTGGCAGGAGCTCTTTCTCTGCTGCTCTGTATTGCACAAGAGCTTTGTCACCGTGACAGTGGACTTTAATTAAGAGGGAAGGAAAGCCACAGCGTTTCTGGCTCACACGCCCAGTCTGACACTCCAATAACTATGTGGCTTCAGTAAGTTACTCCGCCTCTTTGACCCAGTTTCTAAAACACATATACACACACAGCCCGTAGGTCTGGTGCGGGGACCGAAACAGTAAGAACTAGCACATGCTGTGCGTGGCAGCTGGCATGTGGTGACTGTCACTCCATTAACGCTGACAGAACCTGCGACCCCACTGTACCTTGTGTGCCACACAGTCCTGCACTTCAGCCTCCAGGTGGAGGCTCTCGCTCTCTGCAGACAGATCGGTGAGGATGTCCTATAAAAAAGGCAGAGACGGGAGAAGTGTCAGCCGGGGGCGTGCACTCATGTCCTCTGAGGGATAGTGGGTGGCAGGCTCCTGGTCAGATTGCTTAGAAGGGACCCTGGGATGCTTGACCTCAGCAGAAATGCCCACGAGTCAGGCAGGCTCTGAGGCCTTGAGGGCAGCAGCTTGGAACAAGGCATGTACCTGAAGGGACTGTGGGTACATCCAAGTCATCCTATACCCAACAGACTGTGCAGAGTCCACAGACCCTCAGAGCACAGAGCCTGTACCAGGTTTGTTTTTTTTTCTTATATTTTTGGTACCAGAAATTGAACTCAGGGGCACTCAGCCACTGAGCCACATCCCCAGCCCTATTTTGTATTTTATTTAGAGACAGGGTCTCACTGAGATGCTTAGTAACTCCATGTTGCTGAGGCTGGCTTTGAATTTGCGATCCTCCTGCCTCAGCCTCCTGAGCTGCTGGGATTATAGGCAGGTGCCACCATGTCCAGCTGTATCAGGGTTTTGAACAAAGCACTGCTCTTGTCCTGAGGCCCACAGTCAAGAGCTAAACTCTGGATGCTTGCATGAAGCCCATGCAAATCACCCCTCAGGTGATTTGCATGGGCTTCATACTAAAAGCAGCAGGAAGCATGGGCAGTTTTTGAAAAGGATGGGAAAGGACACACTGGGAAGATGAGAGCCGAGACAGGGATGGAGATGGGGCCTTTCCACCGTAAGAAGAGGCCTGGACAGAATGAGGGCCATGGTGCTGGGAATGGAGGACATGGCCAGAGGCCGGGGCTAGAACTTCACACAGAATGGACTGGGCAGTGACCAGAGAAAGCAAGGACAACTCCACTGTTTCTTCAGGAGCAATTGGGGGGTGCTGGCAGAGTGGACATAAACAGGAAGTCCTGAGGAAGCTCAGGCCTGGGAGGGGGGAAGGTCCTGGGAGACCCAGATGGCCTCGAAGGTGCAAGTATGGGGTGCTGGGAACCAGGTGCGGGCACCCCAGAGTTGGTCCACAGCAGAAGAGGGCTGAGGGCACAAGCTGTGGAGTCTCAGAACATTTTATGGGTCAGCAGAGAAGTATGAGGAAGTGAGAGAGAGAGGAGCAGTCAAGAAGGAACCGGAAAGCACGCCGAGTGAGGGAAGAAACGCTGCTCTGGGATGGAGAACACGGGAGGGGCTGCTGGGCAGGGGGAGACCAAGGGGGCCTACAGCTGCCTTGGGACTGGCAAGAGGACTGGGCCAGTGAGGAACCGGAAGAGGAACTTGGGAAGCATCATGTGACTTTCAACAGCCAAGACTCAACTAGTCCTCTCTGGCTATGGGCACAGGAGATTTGAGGGGACGGTCCCTTGGGTTTGGGGCCTTGGCCACATATCCAGGCAAGTTTCAGAAGGGGAACTAAACAGGTGCTCCTCTCAGAGCCCCCCTAGATGGGGACGAACCTGCTGGCATCTCTGCTCCCAACAATCCCACAGTGTTTTGAAAAGGGAGCATTTCACAATTCTGGATTTGCTTCCGCATTTTCTGTCAGGGTGTTTCCCTGTGGTTTTGCTGTTGACTAACAACGTTTCCTTCATTTTGAGCGCGGGTGCCTAGCTGATCTGTACTCCCTGCTCCCAGCACAGTCCCTCCGTCTAATTTGTCAGGGTCCAGTGTTACCTGGAGAGACATGGTCCCTCTCACAGCGACCACGACGGCCTCCTTCCTGTGGTCCAGAGCCACCAAGAAGGGCAGCTCATACACCTGAAGGATGACAAACAGTGTGAGGCCTACATAATGGAAACATGCAGCTAACGATACAAAGTTAGAACATGTCTGCATCCCTTGCAATTGCCACAAGAAACCTGGAGGAAACACATCCACCTCGTCCTCACCAGCCAGGGCTCCACTTGACACTACACACCAAAGGCCTTCATTAAACACTCAACTGTCATGACCAGCGGTTTTCTTTCTTAGCCTCTCTCACCCGTGCCAGTAGGTCAAATGTACTGTGCAGCTCCATGGTGGGTTCAAGGCTCACTTCACCTCCCTTATCTGGGTCCCGGCACCAATGATCGTTCATTCGATGGATAAATTCAGTCTTGTGCTGAGCAGCTACAGGCCATCCCTGGAGGCCAGGACCACAGGTGCTAGCCACCAGATTCTCAGGCTGCACTATCCTGTCACCTACTGGAGTCAGGTGAGACAGCATGGTATCTCTGATGAACCCTGGTTGTTCTACCTTGTGTTAAACCTGGGTTTTAAACCTGGATCCATGGACTTGTGTGAGATTCAAGGGGGGTTTGTGAACTCCTGAAACAGTACACAAGAATTAGGGTGAGTGTGTGTCTCTGAATTATATAAAGGATAATTCCTAATTCCCACTGGAATCTCAAAGGACTCTAGGACGTAAAATTAGTTAAAAGCCCCTGTTTGATACCGCACCTTGTCATGAAAGCTTATGTGAATGAAGTCCCTGTATTGTAGCCTCGTCGTTTGCAGGATGGAGCTGAAATGGCAGTTGAGCTGATCACCTCCAACCAAGTCATATTCTGTTGTTCTGCTTCTGCAACTAAAAAGAGGGCAAAGAGGTTACTGTGCCAACCTGAACTCTTACCAGGAGTCTGATACGGTCATATTTTCCCAGGAAAAAAGAACTAAAGCTGACAATTTCCAGGACATCCTGGCTAACAGAGAAAGGCATGCACGCACTCATTCACCCACTTATTTTGCAGTACTGGGGACTAACCCAGGGGCACTCTACCACTGAGCCACACCCCCAGTTCTTTTTATTTTGAGACAGAGTCTTGCTAAGTTGCTGAGACTGGCTTTGAACTGGGATTCTCCTTCCTTAGTCCCCTTAATCACTGGGATTACAGCTATGTGCCAGCCACCCTGCTCAGCTAAACTCACAATTTAACAGACACATCAGGCTGAACTGCATGAAATTGCTATTTTCCCCCAATTCTGTCCACTGAAAAGCCCAGAAGCAATGACACCCAGGAGGGATAGACACACTTAGATCTTGGTTTCTAAATACAACTGCCCACACTGAGAGCAAGGGGAGCCCGCAGAAACCATTCCAGGGAAAAAGAAGATGAGTATCTTACGTCAGAAATTTAAGAAGTGCTCACAAAGTGATGGGGACATATCGAAAGGACACAGGAGTCTACAGGACCTAGGCGTCTGGGACACTTTGAGCACCAAATAAACAATATATGTGTTAGAAAATGATTAGCAATGAATCTTAATCCACAGAGTAAAGTCAAAATCTATATGTAAATATTAATAATACGTAATAAAGAAGGAAAAATTCTTCTTTACAACAGAATGACAACTAATGCAGAAGAAATAGTGAAAAATCATAATTTCGTAATTATTCTAGAAATTACTGATGCACAGAAAAATCAATGAATGCCAAAGATACTGGGTGGAAGTTTGGAGAGGAACTAAATATTTGAATGATCTTGACTGTCTCGTTAAAGGAGACTTCTTGTTCCAAATGGAAGAAAAGAACCACTGTCTGTGGCAGAAACTGCCATCAGTGCCTGAGCCAAGCGACCAGTGACAACTGCGCCAGGAGTGGGACAACTGGCCTCATGCGCTCCTGACAGGATGCATTAGGAAGGACACAAAGCACAGCATCCCTGCCCAAAGTCCAAAACCCGGATCTACCACAAGGAAACCATCAGACAAACACAAACAGAGGACCCTTCTACAAACTGTCAAAATTTGGAAGACAAGAGAATGACGGAGGAGCGGTTCCGAGCTGAGGGAGACTATGCAGAAGAGCCGGGGCTGCAGATGGTGTGCAGTGGCACAGCTCTTGCCTTCCACGCACGAGGGCTGGGTTCTGTACCCAGCACGCAAACAAAAAAGGGAGCTGTGACAACCACAGTGAAAAGTACCATCCCCAGTGGAGGAAAAATCATGAAGAGGGATATAACCAATTGCAAATTAGTTAATAATCAGAGATAAATTTCTTCAATTTTATTTTACAATTTTATTGGAGGTCTGTAAAAGAATGTCCTGAGAAAATTCAGGCTGAAGTAAAAAAGCATGGAGTAATAAGTAAATCTTGAATGGTTCAGGGAAAAAGAAATATGCCCGTGGAGAGAGGCTGACAGAGTACACATGGAATGAGTCAGAACTGGTGGCTCCAGATAAAGGATTGAGGGATGTCTTTGGTCACCTTTGTTGCTTTTTTTTTTCCTTCAATACCAGAGATCAAACCCACCAGGGATGCTCTGCCACAAAGATATATCCCCAGCCCTCCCCTTTTTACTTTGAGACAGGGTATATGTTAAGTTGCCTAGGCTGGCCTTGAACTCAATCCTACCGCAGCCTCCTGAGTGGCTGAGATTCTAAGGTGTGTGCCACCATGACCAACTTGAAAACTTCTGATTTCAAAATAAAACTTTTTTTTTTTTTTTTTTTTTAAAAAAAGGACAAATGTGGACATGGAAGCCTCACCCCAAGCCAACCTACCAGTCACCTCCAATCTTGCACAGTCCTGTAAATGGGTTTCTATAAATGTAGAGAGGCCACCCATAGGCAGCTGCTGCAAACTGCATATAATGATGGCAATTTTCTAATTCTGCATCCAAATCAGCTTCCTGTAAGAGAAGGGAAAAAAAAAAAAAAAAGCTTTCATTTAGAGGAACTCATTACAGGGAGGACGAACACACTAAGATCTTAAAACTGAGAACTCTAATTCCTGATTCTTCCCACTCTTTCCTCACTGACCAGAACTCTCAGAGAACTTCTGCAGGGAAAATCAATCCTTAAATACAGACTTTAGATGGACCCCAAAACGCAGGGAGTATGGAGGGAGCTAACATCAAAAAGACCGAGGATTCTTCTGACTCCTGCCTGGAGACATTAGCAAGGTTCTAACTGCAAGAGGTACTGCCAAGAAATGGGTGTTTCAGCAAGGAGCAGGGAAACACAAGTAGTCTGTTTGCAGTTTTCACTTTTGAAAGCATAAAAATCTATGGCAGATGGGGCTAGGGCTCAGCAGTAGCGCACTTGCCTGGCATGTGTGAGGCACTGGGTTTGATTCTCAGCACCACATATAAATAAATAAAGGTCTATCAAAACTAAAAAAATAAAAAAATAAAAAAATCTATCGCAGAAAACCACCATAAAGCAAAGGTGAACTATTTCTACCCCTCAGAGAAGAAAGCACGCACCCCCAGGAGGTAGGAACCAGGCTCAAGTCCCACCCTAGAAGGAATTTTTCTGGTACACAGAATCCAACAGTGAGTTTCCTAAAACAGAGGGCCTTGAAAACATGATGGATGGTAAATTGGCTAAGAATGGGCTCCCACCTCCTGGACTCCAGATGAGGAGCTGCCTCACAGACAGGTGATAAAGTACAAGGAGAAGCCACAAACTGGATTCAACTGCTATTGAAATTGCTTGTGGCTAATTGCGTATCTTTGAAGATCAACACAGAGGTGTGAGTGTCAAAACTGTCAATCCAACAGAAATTCAGGGTTACCTGGGAGTCCCCTGGGGAGTGGCTGATCACCTCACTAGGCTCCTGGCTGTTGCTCACATTGTCCTGTTGCTGGTGGAGAAGGGCGAGACCCGCTGCGATGTCACTGGGCACCAGATCTGTGTCCTGGGAAAGAAATCAAAATGGCCTGTCATTAAAACCCAGCAAGAACTACCCAGTAACTCCTTAAAATTCATTTTACACCGTTCACAGGCACATGTGGACACACATAGATATAATGACATGTATAAGTCATTGAAGAAACAATTTCCTTGTAGGACTCTTTCTATATGTGAGCTTAATATTTTTTCATATCTTGTTCTCAAATCTACGATTATTCGTTTTAAAACTTCCACTTCAAGTGACTTAACTATTTCTAGTCTATTTTAAATCTTTTATAAAGTCGAGGAGTAAATGGGTAAATCCTCCACCATTTTAGTAATGCACAATTTGAACCCAAGCTTACACCATCATTTCAAGTTGGTGTGAAAGTTTTTTTAAAAAGTATTTTTTTAGTTGTAGATGGACACAATATCTTTATTTTATGTATTTATTTTAATGTGGTGCTGAGGATCAATCCTAGTGCCTCATGCATGCGAGGCAAGTGCTCTACCACTGAGCCACAACTCCAGCCCCACTGTGAAAGTTTTGTTAAAACAGTCTACAGCAGAGATTTAGGAGGCTGAATGTATGCTTACTGGGTGCAGCATACAGTAAAAGAAACCCCAAACAAGAAAAGCAACAGAGCTGTCCTCTGGAGTCTGACCTTACCCCTTACCCTTTTTCTTCAGGACAGATATGGAGGAGCAGAAGTCCTCTACCAACAGCAGGCACTTCTAGCACACAAGAAAGGACCATGTACTGGTCATTGGGCCTCTGGGTCATCAGTTCTGCCTATGATGAATAATAAGAAATCCTGAGAATATCCAGCTTCTCTTCTTCCTCCTTCTAAATATCTTTAGATATTGGTTGAAGCACTCCTTCAAGATTCAGGGGAACACCCTTCTCTAATCCCCTTAAGGCTGCTGTGGCCTGGTGTCAGGCTCTGGGGCCAGCCCTGAATAGTACAAAGTCGGGCACCACTGAGAAGTGAGAGAGAGAGACAGGAAGGTATGGAGGATGTCGATACTTTTCCTCCTTACTTGGTCTCAATATAGAAAATAACAGCAGTTTATCAGAGAACATTACATGAAAAGACAAAATCACACACCAAATACGAAAGAAAAACAAATATTTTCAAATCAGTAGAAGGCTCTAGAATGACATTCTTTTGTACCACCTCACTTCAAGCTTTCTTTCAAAAGTAGAGTAATCTATCATTTCTATCATGATATGAAGTGGTAAGAAATCACAGGTATTACCCTGGATGCATGACTCTGCCTATGCAGGTAGGTATCCACTGAGTCAGCTGGACAGAGGATGTATAAGACAACTAGAAAATCATTCTCGAAATGTACAGCTTCCTTATTTAGTTCCTTAAAAATGAATTCAAGATCTCGACAGTATAAACCTGGCACAGTGAAACACATCTGTAATCGAAGCTATTCAGGAAGCTGAGGCAGAAGGATCAAAAGTTCGAGGATAGACTTGGTGACTTAGTGAGACCCTGCCTCAAACATAAAATAAAGAGCGCTGGGGATATGGCTCAGTGGTAGAGCACTTTCCTAGCATGTGTGAGGCTCTGGGTTCCATCTGTAGTATTAGAAAAAATCTCTCAACAATGCAATGAACAGGTGTCAATGACAGGACACACCTGACTAGCGAGATAGAGTTTGAGATAGCCTGGCCCCTGCAGTTAATGGCTCCCCAGAGCATTCATCCCAGACACAGTGTCTGCCCCCAGCCCTATGCCCAAAGGTTCCAGGTTCTCAAATGCCACTTTGGAAGACTAGGGGGCTCAGCTCAAGATGCAGTGCGCTCATCTTCACAGAGAAGCATTTACTGAAACAGAAGAAAGAGACCAAACCATATATCCCTTCAGCTTACTGAAAAGTAGGTTGAGAAAAGCTCTGCCGTACTCGAAAAAGCAACTCGAGTATGGTCGTCTTTCCCAATGCAACAGCACAAGAACTTGATTCTGGTTTCCCACACGCTTGTAGCTGCTGTCTTGAGGCCATTAAGTAACTGGCTTGAATCATTACTATCCGGGTGACTGGGACCAGCCGAGGAATATGGGGCCATTTTCCCCCCCAGTGGGTCAAAGACAATGATAATGGTGACCACCGTGGCGGCGATGATGATCCAACTGCAAAACAGAGAGTGGAAAAGGCTCAGTGACGGTGGGCCCCACCTCCAGATGGCTCAGCCCCTGCATCTCTACAGAGGTGCTCCTTCCCAAGGAGGATGTGGATTTCCCAGATCCTGACTGAGGCGAGCAACTCAGTTCTTCAAGAAAGTTACTCATAGCTAACCCAGGCCCCATAAAGATTAGAGTAGTAAAAATAAAGAAACAAAGGAAACAGAACTATTTGGTGGGCAGAGCTGCAGTATGAACACAGAAGCAGCTGGAACTAGCTCTTCACAGCACTACCTTTACCAAAAGAATTTCCATATTGTGCGCTACCCCATAGTTCTTTTGTTCATGTGTTTACATATTTCTAGGTTGCCCCACTGTGCGCTTGCGCCCCACCGAGTTCATGGAGTGTGCTGCTGGGAAGATGCATATGGGTGAGGAGACTCTGCTGCCCCCTGGTGGTATGGCTGAGGAAAGGCAGCAACAGCAGGAGCCCATTACTCAGAACAGGAGGAGATGGAATTAGATCATCTGTCAATTTTTAGCTTAGAATATATGAAACCATATTATAAACCTTAACTACAGTATTATTCCCTGATGCCATTCCTGTCACTCTATTTTTTCTCATCCTACTTTTAGTTTTGGTCGTCTGTAGTCTTCCTTTTTAGAAGAGAGGGAATGCAAAAAATGAGAACCAGTAAGAAATAAAACATCAGCAAATATATAAGGGAAAACGAATTATTTCTCATGTACAAACCAGTGTCTCTTAAGGTTCCATGAGTCACTCAATCTGATTCTAATTCTGCTAGGAAGCCACTGGACACTGGGCTACCTGTTCTGTTTCTCAGAAAGACTTGTTCACCTGCCTCCCAAAGGCATCTGTGATGAGAAAAAAACTAAGAGAGAGGACAGAAGGCCTCACCTGACAACGACGGTTGCTACGATGCCATTCACAACAGTCCTGTCACACTGGACGCCCTCTGTTACCCAGGCGGCCCCCAGAGAAGCCCAGACCATCTCCGGCAAAAAGAGCGCTAAGCGGATGTACAGCAGCTTAGACATCGACTTCCGTGGTCCAGGGTTACAAATGGTTCCTGAAATACAGAAAATAACCAAGGACTCACTTACCTCTTCAGAGAAGAGCTTTCCTTCCACATAAGTACAGCTAAGGGGGCACACATCTGTGCACACCCACACCCGCCGTAAGCATTGCCCTCCCTGGAGAGCAGCTGACAAGGTGAAGCCTGACTCACGATAAAAAGCCTGATTCATTTCTCAGCTTCAATGGGGGTTAAAGCTCTAACTGGGGTGAACACATAATCACTGCCCAAATGGAGAGAATTCTGAGAGCAAAAGAGGACACTGTTAATAATCAGGCTGGGGCAACAGGCACGCCACAGGGCTGTCCCAGACCAGCAGGATACAGTCCCTCAGGTTCTTTTTATGTTTTGCTTTAATTTGGACCAGGGGATTGATCCCAGAGGTGCTTTACCACTGAGCTACCTCCCCAGCACTTTTTATTTTTTGAGACGGTCTTGCTAAGTTACTTAGGGCCTCACTAAGTTGCTGAGGCTGACCTCAAACTTGAAATTCTCCAGGATTACAGGTGTGCTTGCCTGGTGCATTGCCCAGGTTCTGATAGTCAGAAAAACAAACTCCACACTCACAGAAAATTGTGCTGTCCAAAGCACCATTCTAAACCCTGTATGTCTGTTATTCTTTAATCTTCATGAACTGTGATTCAGTCATTATACCATTTTACAAATGAGGAAACTGAGACTCAGATGGAGTAAGAAGTACTTTCTGAAATATAATCTGGGTCTGTAAGACGGGGGACGGGGGTTCCTTGACTTGTGGTCTTCACTTTGGGGAAGTGAACTACTCTTTTTTGTTTAGTGCTAAAGATGGAAGCCAAGGTCTTTCCCATGCTAAGCAGGAGCTCTATCACTGAACTATACCCCTGTTCCCGGAAGTAAAAAGTCTGATGTGTGGGACCCCTTGAGGAGGGCTGATATTGAGACATGACATTTTTATTGTATTTGTAAAACAAATCCAAGTATCAGTAGAGGTCTTCAGTAGAGGTTCCCGAAATACAGAGAATAACCAACGGCTCACTTCCCTCCTGAGAGAAGAGCTTTCCTTCCACTTAAGTACAGCTAAGGGGGCACACATCTGTGCACACATGCTAGGCAAGTGCTCTACCACTGTGTGTTTAAATTCTTGATGTAAAACATCAACTCCTTTTGGGAAAAAGTGGGGATACACTTATCTAAGCAACATAAAAATACCAAATGATTAAAACAAAAACAATATTGAAAAAAATCTTAGATCTAAGATCTAAAGAATGACATGGTAAAGAAATAGTCTTTAAATTTCAAAAATTATCCTGTTAGAATTAGAGTCTTGCTTAAAAATATTAGGCAATCTCTATGTGGCACAAAGACAAATTTTATACAATAATTGTTTCTAATAGTTCTCTCTCTCTGAGGGACAGATAAAGGAGCAGATCTGTAAAAACAGTTCCACATAACTGACCCTCCTAGAGAAACAGAAAACAGTACCCTGACACTGCCTCCAGGGGAGCTGGGACCCTCAACAAGAACATGTCTTAACACCTTACGTCCCAACACTATCTGAAACACCAACAGTGACAACAGCTACAAATGCTGCATTAAAGAAATACACACAGAGACGAGGAAGCAAAATGGAGTGCTTCAGATCAAGGTTCCAGAAAAGACATGAGACACTGAAGGTCCCTTTCCATAGTTACACCTGCCTAAGAGGAAAGTGAATGTGCAAATAAAGATAGAGTCTTCCCAGTCTCACTCTCTTTTTTAAAAAATATTTTTCTCAGTTGTAATGGACCTTTCTTTTATTTATTTATATGTGGTGCTGAGAACTGAACCCAGTGCCTCATACATGCTAGGCAAGTGCTCTACCACTGAGCCACAGCCCAGCCCTAACCAAAGCCTCTTATAGTAGATATGAAGTTAAACTAGTACATCCGCACCTTGCAATACTGCTCAGCAATAAAAAGATAAACCAACAAGGCGTGGTGGCACACACCTGCAATCTCAGCTACTCAAGAGGCTGAGGCAAGAGGATCCCAAGTTCAAGGCCAGCCTCAGCAACTTAGTGAGACCCGTCTCAAAATAAAGAATTAAAAAAGGGCTGGGGACATAGCTCAGTGGTAGGGTCCCTGGATTCAACTGCCAGTGCCACTGAAGAAAAAAAAAGAAATGACTCAATACTAGTGATTGCTCCCAACAAAGCTATGTATTTACAACCAAAAAAAAAAAGAGGATCAGTCTCTTGGATAAGGACAACTCAATTATTTTGTTCCAAATACTCCCTCTACAACGTGTGATATTTCTTTCAGAGAATATCAGTGTAAAGCTAAATACATATTGTCTTTCTGCTCAAATGACAGATTAATTACTAAGACTTGACTAATAAAACAAAAGGGGCAATGGAAGTTATCCTTGTACCAAGAATTAAAGTTACCAATGTGTTAATTATTTTAAAATAGACCTGAAATTAAAATGTAAAAAACAAACAAACGAACAACACCCCCCCCCCCCACACACAAATACACACACCTCACTGAATCAGTACAGAGGTAAAAAGTTCAAATAGGTCAAGTTGATAAAAACTCAATTTTAGGGTTGAGGTGTAGCTCAGTGGTAGAAAACTTGTCTAGCAGCATAATACCCAGGGATCCACCCCTAGTCCACAAAATAATGGTGATGATGATGATAATAAAAGTAAATTTTAAGCATTCCTCCCACCCCAGAACCCCAGTCCTCAGTTCCCTTCCCTAGAAGTAAGCCAGTAGCTGTGTCTCCTTCAGGGAGAGTCTGCACATAAACACACACATATTACATTCTGTGGAAAAGAGCAGCAAACAACATACAATGTCCTGGACCTTAGCATACAGGAAATCACCCTTTACTGTTCACAACTTATTTTCTCTTTCTTTTTCCCCCTCACCATTGTGCAACCTGCTTCAGTGCCAGCAGCCTAAAGGCAGAGGTCAGCAGTGGTTCTGGGCTCGTCTGCTCTGGGCTGGGCACTATCAGAGGTCCAAGGGAAGGGGCCTGCCACAAATCCAAATCCAGGAATCACTTTCTCACGTAAAGGAGCACAGCAGACCATGACAAGGATGAAGTACAGTTCATCTAATCAGTGACCTTTGTATACACATAGTGTTATATGATGTTTTATTTCTAGGAACAGCATCTCAATGAAGATCCCTACAAGTGCACCTTTGCACAAGTCAATTATATAGGAAAAAAATAGATACACACACTCTTATTGCCATATTGGTCTCCCAAAGGACTCAACTAATTTACTTTCTCACCAACAAATGAGCTGCCTGAGGGCTGAGGATGTTGCTCATGGCAGAGGGCTCACCTGGCACGCTGAGGCCTTGGGTTCCACCCCAGCATGGAAAACAAAAAGAGCTGCCTGTTTCTACCCAGCAAAACCATGCAAGGTTCTAAGGGATTTTACTTTGTGATTGAGGCTAAATATTTTATACATTTGAATTTGCTTTCTCTACTGCTCATGCTGTCTGCCTGTGTTTCTATTACCTGTGGGTTCCCTTCCTAGTCACTGTAGAAATCCTTATATACTGAGGAGTCTCTTTCTTTGTCTCAGGTGTTACAATTGCCTTTTCCCATTTGTCCTTTTTTTTTAAGCCTTTTTTTATGATAGTCATCACTGAAATTTCTATAATATTTTTAATGACATTCAATAGTAATTACTTGTAATAACTTGGAAATTTAAAAAAAATTTTTTGGTACTGAAATTGAACCCAGAGATACTTTATCACTGAGCTACATCCCCAGCCCCTTTTTAAAATTTTTTTATTTTCGGCCAGGCATGGTGGTGCATGCCTGTAATACCAGCAGCTTGGGAGGCTGAGGCAGGAGGCTTGCAAGTTCAAAGCCAGCCTCAGCAACTTAGCAAGGCCCTACCCAACTTAGTGAAACCTAAGTTGAGGAGGCTGGCCTCAAACTTGTGATAATCCTGCCTAAGCTTCCCAAGCCACAAGGATTACAGGCCTGTGCCACCACACCTGGCTACAAATTGGTAATTAAATTGACAAATTCTTATAAGATATTGCTTTTAGTTTATCTGGGATACCTCTAGAAACAAATAACAGAAAAATCTAACTCAAAGTGGTTTAAAGGCAGGAAGAACCTGTGCAGACTCAAAGGACAGGTCCTGAGAAGTAGATGGGAATCAGGCTTCTCACGGGGCTGCCTCCTCAGTGTGTCGGTAGAGAAGCAGCACCACTCAGGACAGCCATGCTGATCTCTCCTACAGCAGCAAGGAAGCACTTCCCTAGAAACTTCCAGCACATGCTCCTGACTTTCAGTGGCCCACACTGGGTCCCACATCCGCTCCTGAACCAATCACCCACATGTGAGGACCACCCTGAGCCTGGCTCACACCAGCTTTTCTCACACTGTTGGAATGTGAGGGGTGGGGATGGACTAAACAAAGCCAGGCTTGGTTAGGGGAGATGGTGGGGCAGGCAACCCACAACTACAGTATGACCTGCAGAGGACTCCTGGGATCTGACCAGGGGTGTGATGGTGCAGGCATCATGCCAGCATTTAGGAGGAGTGAATAGGGGCACCCACCACAGAAATGCAAACGTGTCCTGACACCACCAAAAACAGTAGAAAAACATTTAAGAGGAAAGGGAGCTCACACTTAACTGTTCCAAATCTGAACCTCCCATAACAGTTAGAAACTCAGTGGTTCAAATGGAATGTGACTTGACAAAAAGGGCATGTGAAAAAAAATGTGGCATTTATACACCATGAAGTATTACGCAGCACTAAAAAATGACAAAATCATGGAATTTGCAGGGAAATGGATGGCACTAGAGCAGATTATGCTTAGTGAAGCTAGCCAATCCCTAAAAAACAAATACCAAATGTCTTCTTTGATATAATGAAAGCAACTATGAACAGAGCAGGGAGGAAGAGCAGGAAGAAAAGATTAACATTAAACAGAGTCATGAGATGGGAGGGAAAGTGAGAGAAAAGGGAAATTGCATGGAAATGAAGGGAGACCCTCATTGCTATACAAAATTACATATAAGAGGTTGTGAGGGGAATGGGAAAATAAACAAGGAGAAAAATGAATTACAGTAGATGGGGTAGAGAGAGAAGATGGGAGGGAAGGGGAGGGGGGATAGTAGGGGATAGGAAAGGTAGCAGAATACAACAGTTACTAATAGGGCATTATGTAAAATTGTGGATGTGTAACCGACGTGATTCTGTAATCTGCATTTGGAGTAAAAATTGGGAGTTCATAACCCACTTCAATCTAATGTATGAAATATGACATGTCAAGAGCTTTGTAATGTTGTGAACAACCAATTAAAAAAAAAAAAAAAAAGGGGCATGTGAATTAGAAAACACTATGTCTAAAATGACACCTGTCCAAATACTTTATCTTTCAGGAAATCGGCCTTGACTGGGAAGTGTCACTGCACTGGGAAGTGCCATGCTGTACACATTCAGTTCCTCCTTTCAGCATTTGTACCAATAAAACTCAGACTAGAGATCAACAGAGACCACAGAATGGAGACCTTCTTCAATCCAAACCCAACAGATCCACAGTTTGACTAAATACTGAAATACATAGAGCTCTGTTTTCTATATATTCCCATCATAAATGAGTGCATGCTCTGCTTCTTAGTGATCTGGAGCCCTAAGATCTTTTTCTTATTAAACACTTTACTAACATTTGTTTCAGCTGGTCATTCCTAACTGTCAGGACCTACACTCTATCACCCACTGTATAACTGTCCTTCCAGTTGGCCATCCACAATTGGACATATCTCACTGGAAGACTACAAGTTTAGCACATGCAAGGGCCTGGGGTCAATCCCCAGCACCAAAAAGAAAAAAAAAAAAGATAATCTTTATATAATAATAATATAATCTTTATAAAGGATAATATATTTTTAGAGTAGACAATTATATTTTTAGAGTTGACAATTCTCCAAAACTGATATAAAAATAGCCAATAAGCACATGAAAGGATGGTCATCAAAAAATGCAAATCAAAACCATGAGATACAATTTCCTGCTCACTAGGATGCCTATAATCAGAAAGTCTGATAATAATGTGTTGGTGAGGATAGGAAATTAGAACGCTTATACACACTGATGTGAAAGCAAAAGGTGCAGCTGCTCAGAAGTCTGGCAGAAGTCTTGCCAAAAGGTTAAACTTTGAGTTACTACTTGACCCAGCAACTCCACTCCCAGGTACACATCTGAGAGAAATGAAAAGACACATCTATACAAAAACCTGCAAGCAAATGTTCAAAGTAGCATTATCTGTAGTAGCCCCCAATGGAAACCCAATGTTCACCAACCGTTGAGTGAGTAAAATGTGGTCTATCCTTCAATGTAACCTTATTCAGCCATAAGAAGGAATGGAATACTGAATGTGAGTAACATGAATGAACCTTGAAAACATTATGCTAAGAAGCCAGACCAAAAGGCCAATTAAGGACAATTCTACTTCTGTGATGTCCAGAACAGGCAAATCTATGGAGACAGAATGTAGACTAGTGGATGCCCAGGGCTAGGTGAACTGGGGGGGGGGGGGGGGGATAAGTGACTATTAATGGGTACATCTTTTGGAGATGATAAAAATATTCTGAGGTTGATTGTGGTGATAGTTGCACAATTCTGTTGGGCAAAAACCACTGACTTGTGCACTTTTAAATGGGTGAGTTGCAGAGTATGCAAATTTCATTTCAATAAGGTTATTTAAATAAAAAAGAATAGGTAACAAATAGGAAACTACTACCTTTCATGCTGACACACACGATGGCCGAAACAGTACATATAACAACCGCCAGAAGGACCATGAGGACGATCAAGTAACTGCTGAGAACTCCTCCTCCAGCACAGTCTAGCTTCCTTCTGTGCATGACATACAAGGTCAGAACGCCAATCCACCTGTCCAGAAACAGGGAGGGTCAGAATTGGAATCCAAGGAGCAGCTTTGTAAAACATGATTCAAAGAAGTAAAGAAAGTTAATATTTTTCAAAACAAGGCTGACTGTGAAATACAATTTTCATCAATAAAAGATCAAGCAAGTCAACAAAAGAGCATGGCTTTCTATACTTCCCATGCTTATACCATTGTTCTTATTCTGTGCGTGCTATAATCCCTTTAAAGTCACAAATAAGCAAATATAATGTGAGCTGCTGGAGGAAATATGCAACTGGTAAGCCAAAAATTATGTGTTTGCTAAATTACTAATGAGAATTTGTACATCGGTGGTTTAACAACAAGCACACTCTAATCTGCAGTGTGTAATTCAAAACCAACTAAACAGAAATGTAAAGATGTTCATGCTGAGCACAGATAAGACAGGAAAGGAGAAGTTCTGTGGCCCTGTGACTACAATTTTGTAATTCAGTGCAGAACAATGAAAGACAGCACTGAACACCACAAAGTAATAATGACCCTGACCTATCCCTAGAGGTATTTTAGCAGAAGGCTGTGCAACACTTGGCAAGATTGCCTTATTACATAGATTCAAGCCCAGACCTTTAAGAAGTAGAACTTGGGGGCTGGGGATTGACCTCAGTGGTAGAGTGCTCGTGTGAGACCCTGGATTTGAGGCCCTGGGTTTGAGTCCCGTGACCACCTGGAGGAATTAAAAAAGAAAAAAGAAAAGAAAGAGGAAGGGGTACTGGACTAGATAACTGCTTTCTTCAGTTTTGTGAAATCAGGCCTTCATGTCTAGAAATAACAGGGAAATGACCTCAGAAAACCTGGCCCTGAAAACTAGAAAGTTCCTGGGAAGTAGCTCATAACTCTTGTTTTCAAATTCCTTTCCCCTTGAGAATCTACTGTTTGAGAACGATGATATTACTCCTTGCCCACACCCTTTGCGGACTGACTTCATGCACCAGTGTCGCTTCCCATTGGTTCCACACTCTGAAAGACAACACTTGAGGAGTCTTTCTGCTTCTCGAGAAATTCTGCCACCACCGGCTCAAGAATGCAACGAAGGGCATTATTTTCCAACTTTCGTCTTGCAGGGGCAGGAGCTTTGCTCTCCCACGCGGAGTTAGGGAATGAAGCAAGTGCACCCGGCTCGAGGAGCAGAGCTCGAGGCAATGGTATTTGGTCTGCAACGAGGACCCCGCTCCCGTGTGCCAGGTCTCAGCGTTGCAACCGGGCGCTGCTCGTGCCCTGTAGCGCCGACGGCCGGGCCGTGCACCTGACCCCGACACCGCCTCCCCTGTCCCGGCTTCTGCGGTCAGCAGGCTGGTACTTTTGTCACTGTCTCAAGGGACAGCGCGCCCCCAGCCCCTCCTCGGCGCGGTACAGTCGTCCGCAGAGCGGCCGCCCTTACCACAGCACTCGCAGGAACAGCTCGAAGAACCCGGGGAAAACCAAGTCGTCACTGGCGATGGCCCAGCGCCGGCCGAAAAGGACCATGCCCGGCATGGCGCAGGTCCACCAGCGCACCGAGCAGCTCCAAACCTTCCGGACTCCGCGGGCGAACCGACTCGCGACTCCGCGCAGGCGCCCACGAGGGCGAGGCCTTGCGCAAGCTCGCTCCGAGCCGAGGCGCACGCGCAATAACCCCCACGTCCCCCCCCCCGCCCCGCGGCCGTCTGCGCCTGCGCAGGCTCCCCGACCCAGCTGATGGCTGTTTACTTTTTAAATATAATAAGAAATCTTATTTCTAAAATGAACTATCCAGATCAAAGTATAGCTCCCGAGAAGGCGAAGGACCCTCATACCTCTTTTTTAGCGATGAAAATGTTTCATATATAGAGAAGTTGGCCAGCACTTAAGGACTTACCAGGCATCCTTTTTTTTTTTTTTTTTTTTTTGGTACCGGGATGGAAACCAGGTGCACTTAACCACTAACCACTGAGCAACATTAACCCTCTTTATATTTCATTTTGAGACAGCGTCTCGCTAAGTTGCTGAGGCTGGCTTTGAGCTCGTGCTCCTCTTGCCTCAGCCTCCCCAGTTGCTGGGATTACAGGTGTGCGCCGGCCCGCTCGGCCTACCAAGCATCTTTAACAAGGGATAACATCCTACCGTTTTGCCTCATGGCTTTTGAAAAAATAAAGATCTTTTTATATTATTTTCTGTTCTTTTAGGTTTAACTTCACCATTTGCACGTTGCAGGAAGCAGTCTAAGAGACGTGGCATTTCATCATGAATTTATATTAACTTGGAGAAATTTATCTTAAATCTTTGATTCATACTCCCTCCATTTCCCCGTTTGGGACTTGATTTTCTTGATTCGGGTAACTTCTATGATTCAGATGAAATGAACATCCTTGCATTTAGTGTTTTCTACTCTTGTCTACTGTTCCCCAGATGTTCAGGATTTTGAGTAGTTGTTTTTCTGAGAATTCTTAAAAATCCTGAGATCTTCAATTATCAGATTGTGAAGTAAATAAATCACGTTTTTAGTTTTAGGACACAGCAATTTCCTATGACAAACCCATTTATTGTCATAGAAACTTTATCAGATAAACAGGTTTTTTTTTTTTTTAATTTGAGAGAGAGAGAGAGAGAGAGAGAGAGAATATTTTTGATATTTATTTTTTAGTTTTCGGCTGACAACTTGTACGTGGTGCTGAGGATCCAACCCCGGCTGCACGCATGCCTGGCGAGCGCGCTACCGCTTGAGCCACATCCCCAACCCCAGCAGGTTTTATCTTTTCATTGTATTTTGGCAGCAGAGTCAAGTATAGTGTAGGTTAACTAAAGTCTAAAGACTCACACCTTTTAAGTGCCCGAGGTGAAAGTAGGACAGATTTGCACTGTGTATTTTAGTATTTGTTATGGCTTGAATATGAAGTGTACCACCCAAAGTGTACACCCAAGCGTACAACAATGTAACAGTGTTCACAGGTGAAGCAATTAGATTGAGAGCTGTAACAAGATCAGTGGGTTGATCCACTTGATGAATTAATCATTTGAAAGGATTGCTGTACTGATGTTAACTGTAGGCAGGTGGGGCATGACTGGAGGAAGTGGGTCACTAGGGGTGACCTGCCTTTGGAGTTTTTATATATATATATATATATTTATATATTTACTTTTAGTTATAGGTGGACATATCTTTATTTTATTGTGGTGCTGAGGATGGGAGCCAGTGCCTCATGCATGCTAGGCGAGCACTTTACTTCTGAGCCATAATCCCAGCCCCTGAGGTTTATCTTTTGTCCCTGGCATCTCACCCACTCTCTGCTTCCTGGCTGCCATGAATTGAGCATCACAACCACCAGGATATTCTGTTTCACCTGGGGCTCAGAATAATGAAGTGGCAGACCATGGGCTGAGACCTCTGTTACCAAGAGCCTGAAATAAAATTTTCCTCCTTTAAGTTATGCTTGTCAGGAGTTTTGGTAACAGCGACAAAAAGCTGATTAATCGTTTTATTAAAAATTACCCTTGGGTGGGATTGTGGCTCAACAGTAGAGCACTCGCTGAGAACGTGCTGGGTTCAATCCTCAGCACCACATAAAAATAAATAAATAAATAAACAAACAAAAAATCAAATAAAGGAATTGTGTCCAACTATAACTAACTAGATAACTAAATAAATATTTTTTAAAAAATTTATCTTTGCTTTGTCATTTAAAACGATTAGTGCTGTGTTGCAACTTGCTTTTAAATTTGCAGGTATAAAAGCAGGCAATACTTCAAACTTGCATGATAAACACCTAAAGATGTGCAAGATTCCTCACTGTAGCTGGGCAAGGTGATGTACACCTATAATACCAGTGATTAAGGAGGCTGAAGTGGGAGGATCTCAAGTTTGAGATCAGCCTCAGAAACTTAGTGAGATACTGTCTCAAAATAAAAACTTCTTTAAAAAGGTCTGTTGGGGGGGGCTGGGGTTGTGGCTCAGTGGTAGAGCGCTCGCCTAGCATATGTGAGGACCTGGGTTTCGATCCTTAGCACCACATAAAAACAAATAAACAAAATAAAGGTATTGTGTACAACTAAAAAACAAATATTAAAAGAAAAATGCTGGGCCTTGTGGGGCATGCCCATAATCCCAGCAGCTCAGGAGGCTGAGGCAGGAGGATGGCAAGTTTGAGGCTAGCAATTTAGGCTGTAAGCAACTTAGTTGAGACCCTGTCTCTAAATAAAAAAATAAAGAGGCCTGGGGATGTGGCTCAGTGGTTGAGCACCCCTGGGTCCAATCCCAGTACAAAAAGCCTGGGGATGTAGCTAAGTGGTATAGCAGGGGTTTGAACCCCAATACTATATAGTATACTTACACTGTAAAGATTAACTCAGATAGGTGGGTGGGCCCATTCTAGGCAGGTGTTCAGGGTCCCTGAAAATTCCACATCTGACCACTAGAGGGCAACACAGCAAAAATCCCTGGTGAAGCCCAGACCTGGATTCCAGCTCAGGTACCCTCCTTAACAAGATGTCATCCTAATTGACCACAAAAAAATGGTGGTGACATCTTAGCCAATTTTATTTTCACTTGGGAATAGGACTACAGGAGGCTTTCACATGCTGAGGTTCCAAATCTTGTTCTGTGTATGGTGCTCTACAGTGAGTGACCCCAGCTTGTGTTATTTACATGCATGAAGACAGGTATAAACCCCCTTTCCCCCAGTCTGGGCAGCAAGTGGTTGGCTTGACCTACTGCCACTGGAATTGCCATCCTTCCTGCACACTCTGAATTGTCCAAGGAGGATGAAAACAGACCACACCCACTAAACCAAGATTAGGATGCCGAGAAAAAAATGTAGACTGCTACATAAAGCAAAAACAAGGAAGCAATGGGCTGGGGTTGTGGCTCAGCGGTATAGCGCTTGCCTGGCACGTCCAAGGCCCTGGGTTCAAACCTCAGCACCCCATATAAATAAATAAAATAAAGGCATTGTGTCTAACTACAACTAAAAAATAAATATTAAAAAAACATGAAGCAAAAGGGGAAATAATATGAGGATTAAACTATGCGATTATGCTGCCAATTCAGAAAGCTGTTATGATCCACATAAATAAACGTACAACTCTTCCAGCTCCCTTCCTCCACAAGACAATTTAAGGCAGGAAGTAAAAATACTATATCCTCCCTGTGGTAAGCACTGTTAGTATTCAACACTTTCATATTGATGGTGGATCAGGTAAAATCAAAGTCATATATTTATGCATAAATCAAAGAAGTGTTACAAATCAATATAAAGACAAAATCGAGAGGAAGAATTCTAGTATTTCTACAAAATAGAGAAAAAGTTTTCCAGATAACGTGAAATGCTTGCAGGCTGAAAGAGCTTTTGCTATCAAATGAAAACAAATCACATCAACATAGAATGTTTAAATGTCTAATTCGACAGCATATAAATAAATAAAATAAAGGTCCACCAACAACTAATAAAAAAGTCTAATTCATAAAAAAATTCTGTGTTTACTAAAGCATTTATTTAGGATAATAACATAAGTCATGCAAGAGCTCAGTTAAAAACAAAGAATATAAGGAATGGTAATTGGTGCTTTCAATTTAAAAAGAATTGTAAATCACTTTACTATCTAATTTTTTTAAATATTTATTTATTTATTTATTTATTTATTTTAGTTTTCGGCGGACACAACATCTTTGTTGGTATGTGGTGCTGAGGATCGAACCCGGGCCGCATGCATGCCAGGCAAGCGCACTACCGCTTGAGCCACATCCCCAGCCCCTACTATCTAATATTAATAGGAAAAATCATTCGACTCTGAGCATGGACATGGTTGTGGCAATCTTTTGGGAACTGCAAATGAAAGTGATAGGAACTGCAAATGAAAGTGATAGATAAGTTGTGCTCTGTTCCTCAGAAAAGTAGGGTCTCATATCCAAAGTAATCACTACAGTCCCTCTAGTCACACTTAGATAGCAAGCAGTCCAGAGCCCTTGCCTGTGAGTTCTTCGGAACTCTTGGGGAAGTCTTAAGGGAGAAGAACAGTTTCCTTTGGCAACTCTTAGTTGACACCCCATCTACATTCAGAACCTTAAAATTTTGGTTCTGAGGGACTTGCAAGTCACCAACACTAACCTTAAATTTAGTGTTGTGATGTCCACGGAAGTATTTCCACCACTGGCAGGAATAAACTTGGACAGATGTATAAAATTCAACATACTGTCTCAGATTTCAAACAAATATGACTCACCTTTTGGCAAAAAATAAATGTAGTGGAATTCAAATTTGATAGATGTTAGAATAGATAATTTACCAACTGCCAAGAAGTATGATTTCATTGTAGACACACTCAACCTTCAAGAAGTTTTTAAAATAAAAAAGTTTGCACTTATTCATCGTAAAATCATGACTTTTGAAACTACCCCAATTAAACTGCACACTGAATTTATTAATACGAAGGGTATGGAAAACAACAACCCGCAGGGAGAAAAGGAAAGTAATGGGCTCTGGACTTTCACAATTTCCCATTCTACAACTATTTCTCTGACTGCCCAACCCACATATTCTGCTATGATTAAGTGTGTATGATTGATTAAGTCTCACTTAACTCTATAAAAATCAGATCCCTATTGTAACCAATTGCCATTTTCCTCCTGAAAAAGTGTCCCTTTTTGCTTAATAAAGCATGCGACAGGGGTCCCTCAAGGTCTGTCCCCTTTTGTGTTTTTTTTTTTTTTTTTTTTTTTTTTGCTTTCAAATACAGCATTAAGTTTCTTTGTGTTAAAAAAAAAAAGATAAGGCAAGATGCATTGGACAGAAACATTCTGGTTCTTTTCCTCTGCATTCTTAAGGGCCACTGACTGCAACAAGAGTTAAGTTTCTGATTTTCCAGCATCGAGCATCTGGTCCCTTTGCTGTGGTAAGAATTGTGTCCCTGGACATTGATGGTCTTTGGCACTTAGGCTGGCAAACTGAGCTAGAATTGCAAAGAAAGAAGGAGAAACAATCGGTTACTGAAGTTGACAAGCTCAGTTTCTTGAGCTAACCCTAAACGTGACCTTGGAGAGGCAAGGCCACAGGTGTTTTTTTTCGGTTTGTGTGTGCTGTTTTTTTTTTTTTTTTTCTTTTGCAGTCCAAGCGCATTCGTTGTGCGATCTGGAAAAGCCACGGTTTCGGTCTTCTTTCCTTTCCTTGGAAAGCATCGCTGGGCATCTGGAATAGCCTAGACTTTTGAGGGGGAACTTATGCTAGCATCTTAGTTCAGTGAATAGGACGCATTCTCTCCTTCATGTCACAACCCGAGGCTCTGAGCAAAAAGAGGACCTTGGTTCCTGGACCAAACGTGCGGGCAGCCACAGAACGCAGAAAGGGACTAGAGTCAAATGAGCGCGCGGTTCCCGGCGGCCAGGAGCTCACAGCAAAGCGCCTCTGAACCCCTGGATGAGGCGGAGACATTTTCGACATTCCCTAAGGAGTGAAGACCCACCGGAGCCGCCGGGTCCGCCCCCAAGTCGCAGTGCTGAGTCCTGATCTGGAGGCTGAGTCCGGAGCTGAAGGATCTGGGACCTGGAGCGAGGCGCGACCTGGGCTCTTGGAGCACACCTGCTTGGCGAGGAGAGGTCGGAGGCCTGGGAGCAGCAGTGGCCTCTGGAAGCATCCACGCCTCGGCCCGCTCGGGAGCAATAACGGCCCCAGGAACCGTAGTTCGGGTTCTCCTCTGGACCCATAATGGCCCTCGGAATCGGCTGCACCTAGATCCATCGAGAGCAGCAATGACCAGCTGCGGAAACCATCGCCCCTTCATCACTGACCCCTCGGGAGCTGAAAGGCCACAGTTGCGCATTCCCAGGAGGTGCAGGAACCACGTGGTGGGTTATCGCGTGAGCCAGGGCAGGGTTTAGTGGCTTCAGGAGAGACGGATGGGGGGCAGCAGTCACTGGGACTTATGCCTGCACTCCCCCCCCACCACTTATGCTCCAGTGTCTCCAGGTGTCAACCTCCAGGAGCACCTCAGATCTTTGACTCTTTCCCTCTCAGGTCCGTCCTTGCAGAATCAAGCAGTGTAGTGAGGACAAGTCTCTTATTGCCTCATTCGATGGAATCTTGGGCTTAACGTGGGCTTCACCAAGGTCTTGGGCTGGTTTGTGGGCACTTTCAGGCCAGCATGCCTTCCACTGTATTCCACTCAAGTCCAAGTAAGTTTCTTAATAAAATACCCCTTTGAGCAGGGCCACTCAAGCTTCTACAAAGTCCAACCATGCGGACTGCATTCGTTATTCAGAGAATCCTATGGATTTTATGATCTTAAGTGGTTAAAAGAGTCAGTAAGAAAACAGATGAGTGCTGTAGAGCAGAATTTCTTTTTCAGCTGACATTTAAATGATGGCAGATGTTTTCATTTGAATTTGAAGTTCATTCACCCTGAAACTCTTATTCGTTCACTGCTAGAAACATATAGGTGGGGAAGGCCTAATGGGACAGCCTCCCATGAGGTGTCCTGGGAGGTTTCTAGGTAGGTTTTTATGCAGGAGATTTCTTCCACGGCAGGCCAGATCACTCAACCACACTGCTTGCATTTTCTTTTTTTTTTTCCTTTTAAAAAATAGTTTTTTTTTGTTGTAGATGGGCACAATATATTCATTTATTTGTTTTTATTTTTATATGGTGCCAGGGATCAAACCCAGTGCCTCACGAAGGGAAGGCTAGGGAAGCGCTCGGCCACTGAGCCACAGCCCTGGCCCCAGTGCTTGCATTTTCCATCCCCAGATCTGCACCTGTTTCCACATCTTCCATGTTTTCCAAGACCAGCAGAAAATGAGTAAATCCCTGCTGAATTTTTCTATTCATGTGTTTTCTCTACTTTTGCTTACAATACTCCATAGGAGTCAAATAAGTGTTCAAATCTGAAAATGGGAAAATAGAAATAGTTAAAAATATGGTCAACTACAATGGTTATTTTTATCCTTTCCCCTTACTCTCTCCTTGTTACCATTATTACAGTTTTGAGGGTTGATTTTGTTTCTTTGGACTCCTGCAGAAACTCCCTTTCTCTACTACTTCTTTCCTTCACTGGCTCAAGTGCATTTTCTGCCTTGAGTATTTCTCCTAAAACCATAATTTGATCATGCTGCCCCCATGTGGAAAGCACTTCAGAGGCTCCCTAAGTGACTAGGAAAACTAGGTTATCATTAAACTGGGAGTGGGAGATGGTGAAAAATCAGGTTTGAAAAAAAAGGCCAGAATTGGATTTTAGCCATTTTGAATCGGCTGTGTTAACATGAGGTAAAGCAGAGATAGCAAGAGGGCAAGGCTTGTGTTGGGACTTCAGTGGACAGCCTGCACTGGAAGTCAGCATGGAAAGCTGTGTTGGGAGGTGGACAAGGAGGTGAGCCCAGGACTCTCCCATGTGCAAAGTGCTACAGAAGGTGGGACTGGGTGGGGCTGGTGGTAAGGCCAGAGTGAGGACCAGAGGCATGAAGTTTTAGGAGCCAAGGAAATGAAAAGACCTGGGGGTTAGAGGAGGAACTGTATCAAATGCTGTTCACAGTCAAGCCCAAGGACAGAACTGACTATGGGATTCAGTCCTGGGGAGGTCCTGTGACTCCTTGAAGATTTGTTTAGCTGGGTCTGGAAGGGTTTGAGAGAGTGGTAGAATTGGATTTGATCTATTCATAATTTTAAATAATTGTTGACCCAATGGGAAAAGAGGATTTGGTCAGTAGTTATAGGAGTTGAGGTCAAGAAAACATTGTTTAGTTTTGATTTGATGGGAGGAATAAGAATGGGGTTGAGCCAGCAGAGAAGGAAAATCTTTTGACTTGTGTTTTATGCTGTCCTAATTTGGGAAGTGATAAGCCAGGATTAGACACGTCATTGACAGGGGTGGTATGCACAAAGCTGCATTAAGTCCTCTCCATGGAGTCCCTGCTTCCTGCTGATGGATCTTACTGTAGAGGTGATGACAGTAAAGGATGCAGTTATAGTGCTGGAGGGAGTTTTTGTGAATGGGACAGTTTGCTCAATGCCGCAGTCTGGCTGGGCACAATTCAGGAGTTACTTGTCAAAAGAAACGAACTTTATTTTTAGAACCACACATGTCAAACAAAAAAGCTCCTCAGGAAAAACCTTCAGAGCCCAACTGCCACCACCGGCTTCCCACAAGCCTCTCTCCCAACCACAAGCCTCTCCGCCTCCCACAATCCTTCTGCACTTGAGGCTGATTGGCTGGGTCATGTGGGCAGAGCCAAAAAAGTCCCCCAATGAGCAGTTCCGTGGTCTGAAAGGGCAGGGAAACAGCCCAATGAGCATCACAGCAGAGGAGCTAATCAGCTAGAAGTTGCTGGGGCCGCTGTGAGCCAATCATCAGCTGGCAGTCTGAAAGTTTGCTGGGGCCCCTTCGGCTGTGGCTCTGAACAGGACAGTTTGCTCAGAGGATGCACATTAAAAGTCAGTTTACAGGTAAGTTCTATATCCCTTGTCAGGAAGGCGTTTCTCCTCTCCTGGAATGTGTTAATGTGGAGAAAGGAAATTCAGGGTTCCCAAACTGGGAATGGTGGACAATCAAGTCATGCTATTGCTGATACCTCTTGTAGCAGGCTGTGGACTTTCTTGCAATGAAATGTGAAACTAGAACATGTGTTGCCTGGCTTGCTTGTTGCTTTGGTGTTTGTGGCCAATGTAGGGTGGTTCCATTAGGTTAGAGGGGGAACAGGCTTAGACAGGAATAGCAATTGAATTTGAGGCTTGTTGAATTTAAGATCTGAGACATGTGAATCTGGACTTGAGGATAGTTCTGGGACTGATGTGAGTGGCCTGGGAATCCCACAGTTGCAGCCGGTCTGAAGTGTGATCAGTATAGTGGGGCCTGTGGCCTCAACTGGTGGTATTTCATCTCAATGCAGGTGATCAGCATTAGAATGGCTTTGCACAGTGCCATCTGTCTCCCCCGCCCCCACTCTGCTTTGGTACTGGAGATAGAACTCAGTGGTGCTCTGCCACTGAGCCATATCCCCAGCCTTTAAAAAAAATTTTTTTTGGTGGGTGCTGGGATTGAACTCAGGGCCTTGTGCATATGAAGCAGGCATTCTACCAACTGAGCTATGTCCCCAGGCCCCTTTTTAATTTTTTAATTATGACACAGGATCTCACTGTTTGCTGAGGCTATCCTTGAAATTTTGATCCTCCAAGCCACTGGGAATACAGGCATGCTCCACCATGCCTGACAACAATGCCTAGCTTATTGGCTTTTCCCTTGATGGAGCTCCACTCACTCAACCACCCTCCCTCTCTTAAAGTATCCATCTAGTTTTAAGCTCATTCCAAATGTCATCCTTTCCAGCCCCTCAGCATTGTTCTCTCTCTAACCCATTCACATCTCATTGCTGGCTCTGTTGTCACCTCTTTAGCTTTGTTTTACTTCTGGCTGATACTCTGCTTTATCTGCTTATTCCCAGTTGCGCCCCTATTCTCTGATGCTCCCATCTCCCAAGGTGCCTTTCTGCAGTTGTTGAGGGGCTGCACTAGTAGCTCGCTCCGCTCCTCTCTGTGCCTATCTGTTTAGCAGCTTTAGCTCTTCCTCACTTCATTCTTCTCAGAACCTGCTCTCATACCTTCATTTCCCTTCACACTTTCTATTTCATCACAACCTTCTGGATCGTGCTTCTGTTATGTAAAACTGGAATTAAAGATTGTGGAAAAGACTGTGATAATGACTCAACTAGCAAACTCTACCTTTCCCTGTGTGTCCCCCTCCTTGGACCATTACCAGAAAGGCATCTCCTGTGAGACGCTTCTTGATTTCAGATTTAGGATTTCTACAGAGTTCCCATAGAACTTTCTTTCTTCTTTGTACTCTTCAATGTCCTGTGTTTCCTGCTTCCAGGCTCTAACTTAGGATCTACCACCTTCTCTGTTGTTTTCCTACATGAAAAGCAATTAAAAATTCTTTTTTTTTTCAGGTAAGAAATTTGGTCCGTTACCCAGAACCCTGTGAGTGAATAAGTAGTCCAGACTGACATGATCACATGCATTGTGAAGATGCAAAGACGTTCATCTTTATTAAGTTTCCCCAAGAAATGTGCTGTGTTCTGCTAAAGCTCGCAGCACATGACCTCTTAAAATGCACACCTTCTTTAAAATGACAGACGTGTCAAAGCACATTAAAGAACGGCTGCTTAATGTTCACAACTCAATAATTAAGACTAAACATCAAAATTTGTACTGAGGGCTGGGGATGTGGCTCAAGCGGTAATGCATGCACGGGGCGCTGGATTCGATCCTCAGCACCACATTAAAAAAATAAAATAAAGATGTTGTGTCCGCTGAAAACTGAAAAATAAATATTAGAAAATTCTCTCTCTCTCTCTCTCTCTCTCTCTCTCTCTCTCTCTCTCTTAAAAAAAAATTTGTACTGACAAGAATTTGGGTTTACTTCCACTGAGCTAGAAATATAATAGATGTATAATAGCTCAGAAGTAAAAAACCTCTCTTAAAAGTGAAAATATTTATTCATTTTATATTTATTTTTAAAAAATTGTTCTAGTTATTTATCATGACAGTAGAATACAATTTGACACATTGTACACAAATGAGCACAACTTCTCATTCCTCTGGCTGTACATGGTGTTGAGTCACACCAGTAGTGTAATCATACTTGTATATACAGCAATGATGTCTGTCTCATTTTACGGTCTTTCCCATCTCCACCACCCCACCTTTCCCCTCACTCTCCTCTGCACAATCCAAAGTTCCTTCATTCTTCCCTACTGCCCCCACCCCACCCCCACTACGGATCAGCATTCACTTATCAGAGAAAACATTCCGTCTTTGGTTTTCGGGGACTGGCTTATTTCACTTAGCATGTTCTGTCCATTTACCTATAACTGCCTTAATTTCACTCTTCTTTATGGCTGAGTAATATTTCATTGTGTATATATATCACATTTTCTTTATCCATTCATCTATTGAAAGGCATCTAGGTTGGTTCCATGGTTTAGCTATTGTGAATTGAGCTGCTATAAACATTGATGTGGCTGTATCACTGTAGTATGCTGATTTTAAGTCCTGTGGGTATAAAATGAGGACTGGAATAGCTGGGTCAAATGGTGGTTCCATTCCAAATGTTCTGAGGAATCTCCATACTGCTTTCCATAGTGGTTGCACCAATTTACAGTACCATCAATAATGTATGAATGTACTTTTTTCCCCACATCCCATATAGGTTTTTGGCACCTTTGTCTAGTATGAGATAACTGTATTTATGTGGGTTTTTCTCTGGGTCTTCTATTCTTTACCATTGGTCAATGTGTCTGCGTTGGTGCCAATACCATGCTATTTTTGTTATTATGGCTCTGTAGTATAGTTTAAGTTCTGGTATTGTGATGCCTCCTGCTTCATTTTTCTTGCTAAAGATTGCTTTGGCTATTCTGGGTCTCTTATTTTTTCAAAGAAATTTCATAATTGCTTTTTCTAGTTCCATGAAGAATATCATTGGAATTTATTTTTTTTTAGTTGTAGATGAACACAATACTTTGTTTTATTTTTATCAAACCCAGTGCCTCATGCATTCTAGACAATTGCTTTACCACTGAGCTATAACCCTGGCCCCACCATTATGATTTTAATAGGAATTGCATTAAATCTGTACAACAATTTTGGTAGTATGGCCATTTTGACAATATTAACTCTGACCATCCAAGAGCATGGGAGATCATTCCATTTTCTAAGGTCTTCTTCAATTTCTTTCTTTATTTTCATTGTAGAGGTCTTTCACCTCTTTTGTTAGATTGATTAAAAAAATTTTTTTTGAGGTTATTGTGAATGGGGTATTTTTTCCCTAATTTCTCTGGCAGTGGCTTCATCGCTTATATATAGAAATGCATTTGATTTATGGATATTGATTTTACATCCTGCTACTTTTAATTCACTTATTAGTTCTAGAAGTTTTCTGGTGGAATTTGTTTGATCTTCTAAATATAGAATCATCTCGTTGGCAAATAGTAATAGTTTGAATTTACTGTTTTCCTATTCGTATCCCTTTAATTTCTTCCTCCTAATTGCTCTGGCTAGAGTTTCAAGGATGATGTTGAGTAGAAGTGGTCTAAGAGGGCATTCTTGTCTTCTTCCAGTTTTTAGAGGGGATGCTTTCAATTTTTCTCCATTTAGAATGATGTTGGCTTTATGCTTAGTATAGACAGCTTGTACAATGTTGAGGTATGTTCCTACTATCCTTAGTTTTCTAGTGTTTTGAACATGGAGAGGTGCTGTATTTTGCTAAAAGCCTTTTACTCTTGCTTTTCATAACGTGGCTACTCTGGACACACTCTGGAGGACACCAGCAGGCTGAACTATTGGCCTGTCATTCTAGGCTCCTTTCCAATGGTCTTGATCCACATTTCCAACACTCCTCTCCTACACGTCTACCATGATTGGTGATGCCACTGGTTAGGGCTCTTTGTTGCTCTAGGACTGAGGTGGGCACAGTCCAGACTCCTTGCCCCTTGCTGCTCCTGTCCCTAGGAATGCCAGGGTCCCCTAGTACTTGTCTCCCAGGACCAGCTTTCCAGACTCCCTGGGATGTGATGTTCTGCTGTCTTACCTGCTTCTAGTCTCCTGAACCAGAAATCATGTGCCTGTGGCTGTCCCCAGTCACTATATGGTTGTTATGGTTTAGATATTATGTGTCCCCTAAAGTTCATGTCTGAGACAATGCAAGGAGGTTTAGAAATGAAGTGATAACCCAATAAGTGAATTAATACTGATAGGAATTACTGAGTGGTAACTGAAGGCAGGCAGGGTGTAGCTAGAGGAAGTGGGTCCCTGGGGGTTGCTTTTGGGGTTTAGATTTTGTGCTTGTTGAACAGACTCTCTATCCATATCTCTGTTTCCTGTTAATGTCCAGAGCCACCTTCCTTCACCACACTCTGAGCTACAAGGAATGGAGTCAATCTTCTATGGACTGAGACCTCTGAAACTGTGAGCCCCCAAGTAAATTTTTCCTCTAATTGTTCTTGTCAGGTCTTTTAGTCACAGCAGTGAAAAAAACTGACTAAAATAATGGTCTTTCAGTACATGCCCCAATTTTCCAGATGGCCTGTGGGGCAGGGATGTTGACTCCACCCCTTCCCAGAGCCCACACAGTACCTAAAGCAGATCTAGCACCCACTTAACTTCCCCAGGGCAACATATTCAACATGACCAGCAGATGGCACCAGGGCTTCTGCTAGAGCTGCCAGGACCTTGTACTTTCGGTTGGATGGAGAGAAATCTTAGGTTTTCCCAGAAGACTGTGACAGCCACTCTCCTGGAGCCACGTGTGTATATTCTTTTGTGATTTCTGCCTGTTTGGGGAGATGAGGGATGCTGGATGATTCCAGTTTCCAGAAGAAACCCAGGATTTTCCAATTCAGAGGGTCTAGGGACCAAAGAGAAGGCAGTTCTATGTGAGGCAATGGCAGGAATCCCAAGCTCAGAAGCCCAGACCTGGGACCTGGGTCAGCCTTATCACTGCTGGCTCAAGGAGGTGCCTTGGAAATTGCATTGTACAAATGGAGGAGACCCTAGGCTTCCTTTAGCCCCCCAATACAGACATGGCCCAGTTGGAGCAGGAAAATGCCTGGCAGCCTGGTGAGACTGAGAGCGAGCTTCCAGGTCAGATATGAGGCTGAATCCTGACTCCACGGACAGTGGTGCCTGAGTCCAGGCACCTTCTGGTGTTGTGCCTTTGGGTGACCTTAACGTGTCTCTTCTTCAAAAGTAGTTGAACGGGGCTGGGGATGTGGCTCAAGCATTAGCGCGCTCACCTGGCATGCGTGTGGCCAGGGTTCGATCCTCAGCACCACATACAAACAAAGATGTTGTGTCTGCCGAAAACTAAAAAATAAATATCAAAAAAAATTCTCTCTCTTAAAAAAAAAAAAAAGTAGTTGAGGGCTTGAAATGAGAGGTCATGGAAGCATGTCCAGCACATGCCATGCATCATGCTCACTGCAGGCCTGTGTGGCTCCCTATCCTGCACACAGGACAGAGCACCTGCTTTAGCAAGTCAGTTTTGGTATAGATCAGAGACATCTGCATGCAGCCCTATACTTACAATGTAGATAATGCACAAATTGAGGCATTTAAAAAAATTTTACCCCACTTGATCATGGTACACTATCTTTTTGATATGTTTTTGTATTTGATTTGCCAGAATTTTATTGAGAATTTCTGCATCTATGTTCATTACAAATACTGGTCTGAAGTTGTCTTTCTTTGATGTGTCTTTGCCTGGTTTTGGAATCAGGGTGATACTGGCCTCATAGAACGAGTTTGGAAGTATTCCCTCTTTTGCTGTTTCATGAAATGATTTGAAGAGTACTGATATTAGTTCTTCTTTAAAGGTCTTGTAGAACTGAGCTGTATATCCATCTGGCCCTGGGTTTTCTTGGTTGGTAGGCTTCTGATGGCAGCTTCTGATGACATCTTCTATTTCATTGTTTGAAATTGATCTGTAAATTGTGTATATCATCCTGATTCAATTTGGGCAAATCATATGACTCTAGAAATTTGTTGATGCCTTTGATATTTTCTATTTTTTTGGAGTGTAAGTTTTCAAAATAATTTCTAATTATCTTCTTTATTTCTATAGTGTCTGTTGTGATATTTCTTTTATCATCATGTAGGTTAATATTTTGAGTTTTCTCTCTCCTTCGTTAGCATGGCTTAGAGTTTGTCAATTTTATTTATTTTTTCAAAAAACCAGCTTTTTGTCAATTGAACTGTTTCTATTTCATTGATTTTCACCCTGATTTTAATTATTTCCTGTCTTCTACTACTTTTGATGTTGGTTTGTTCTTCTTTTTCTAGGGCTCTTGTGATGTAATGTCAGGTAATTTATTTGTTTTTTCTTCTTTTAATGATTAAGCTCAATGCAATGAACTTTCCTCTTCATAGTATCCCAGATACTATGAATATATACATATTTTGATATATTGTATTGGAGTTTTCATTTACTTCTAAGAATTTTTTAATCTCCTCCCTGAAGTCTTCTGTTATCCATGCCTCATTCAATAGCATATTATTTAGTCTCCAGGTGTTGGAGTAGCTTCTATTTTTAATTTTATCATTGATTTCTAATTTCATTCCATTATGGTCAGATGGAATGCAGAGTAGTATCTCTATTTTTTTTGTATTTGCTTGGACTTGCTTTGTGGTATAACATATGGTCTATTTTGGAGAAGGATCCATGTGCTGCTGAGAAAAAAGTGTATTCACTCATTAATGGATTTAATATTCTATATATGTCTGTTAAGTATTCACTATTGATTGTTTTATTGAGTTCTATAGTTTCTTTGTTTAGTTTCTGTTTGAAAGATCTATCTAGTGTTGAGAGAGGTGTGTTAAAGTCACCCAGTATTATTGTGTTGTGGTCTATTTGATTCTTGAAGTTGAGAAGGGCTTGTTTGATATACATAGATGCCCCATTGTTTATCTTGTTAATGTATGAATCCCCTGAGTAGTATGAAATGTTCTTCTTTATCCCTTTTCACTAACTTTGGTTTGAAGTCCACTTTATTTGATTTTAGGATGGAAACCCCTACTTGTTTATGTGGTCCATGTGAGTGATATGTTTTTTCCCCATCCTTTCACCTTCTGTCTATGGATGTCATTTCCTGCGAGATGAATCTCTTGAAGGCAACATATTGTTGGGTCTTTTTTTGTTTGATTTGCTAGCCTGTGTCTATTAATTGATGAGGTTAGGCCATTCATATTCTGGGTTATTACTGAAATATGTTTTGTATTCTCAGTCATTTTGGTTTACTTTTGGTTTTAAACATGACTTGTTTTCTCCTTTGATTGAATTTTCCTTTAGTGTGGTTTCTCCCTTTGCAGATTTTCATTTCTTCCTTATGGAATATTTTGCCAATAATGTCCAGGCTTTCTTGGTGTAAATTCTTTTAACTTTTGTTTCACGGTAGGTTTTTATTTCAGCATAAAATCTGAAGCTTAATTTTGCTGGATATAAGATTCTTGGTTGGCATCCATATTCTTTCAGAGCTTGATATATGTTCCAGGATCTCTTGGCTTTGAGGGTCTGGGTTGAAATATCTGCTGAGATCTGAATTGGTCTCCCCCATATGTAATCTGATTCTTCTCTCTTGTGGCCTTTAAAATTCTATTCTTATTCTGTATGCTAGGCATTTTCATTATAATGTACCTTGGTGTAGATATGTTGTAATTTCTCACATTTGGTGTCCTGCAAGCCTCTTATATTTGATTTTCCAATTCATTCTTCATGTTTGGGAAATTTCTGTCTTCACTGAGGTTCTGTCTTCCAAGTGATCTAGTCTGTTGATGCTTTCTGTTGAGTTTTTTATTTGGTTTATTCTTTCCTTAATTTCAAGGATTATTTTTTTTCAGAATCTCTCTTTCTTGAAGTAAGCTTTTACTCCCTGTATTTGCTCTCTTATCTCTTTGTTGGTATAATCAATGGTTGCCTGCATTTGCTCTCGTCTCTTTGTTGGTGTGATCATTTTTTGCCTGTATTTGCTTCTTAGGTCATTCTTTAATTCGCAGATCATTTTAATTATGTACATTCTGAACTCCTTATCTGACATTTCATCTACTGCACTGACAATGGATTCTATTACTATAGTATCTTGGTTTGTCTGGGGCATTTTTCTCTCGTTTTTCATGTTGTCTATTTGTCTTCCTCTCTTGCAGTGCAGCTCTGAGGTATTGCAGCTTCTACTCTATAATCTTGCAGAGTCCTTGCAGGTTACTAATACCTCACATTTAAGGGGATGATCAATGTTTATAGCACCCAATGCAACTAGTGTATGCCATGAATCTATTAGCTTCTATTTAGATACTTACAGTTTGTTGCTATAAACATAAATGATGAGTTTGGTTATCCTCTATCATGGAGCCAGTAGGTTTCCATAAGGGTTTACAATTTCTAATGAAAGAGAATGCAGGGCAGGGTAGGATGTGATGTTTATGAGGTAGAATGTGAGAATACAGAAGTATTAGTTTACGGGATGAGTAAAAGATGAATCAAAATAAGTTGTCTGTTAGCAGGATAACAAAGATAGGCAACCCCATGCAAGGCTCCCTGTTGCCTCTGCAACAGGATGGTGTCTGTTAGCACACCTAGTAAGGATACCTCTTGTGCAACCGGACCCACAGGGACCTTGGAAATGGTCTTCCAGGACCTGGTTGTCCCTAGATGGAAGTGGCCATATCCCTAGTTGGTGGTGGCAGTAACATCAAGCCTGTAGGTACCCTGATGTTGGGCTTCCAGGCCCTGGTTGGTGTCCCAAGATGGAAGCTTCCCCAACTAAAGAAGGCAGAAGCTGCAGTGGAGGTAACCCAAAATGGTGGTGGAGCTGTCCCAAGACTGAGGCAAATGCTTTCAGAGACAGGGCTTGAAGGATGGGCTGTGTGATGGTGTTCGGTGGCCTGTTCGGTGACGGTGCACTGTAGTGTGCAATGCTGCAATGGGCAGCTGCCTCCTGGCCCTGTCTGTTGTCCCACAGTGGATATTACCATGTGTGAAGGGGTATGGTGGTGGCTGCAGTGTCCCAAGATGGAGGCAGTTTGGGTGGAGCCATTTGTTAGTAGATAGGGGACCACAGTGCGATGTTCCTCTGTGCGTGAGCAGTTTTCTGGGTTCTGGTGAGGCGGGGTATAGTGTGGTGGCCCAGGCCAGATTAATGTTTTAAGTAATTTTTGTTACTTTAACACATAGAGGATTAAACATTGGTTTATAACAGTGTATTAATATTGACCTTAGGAAAAACCTTAAATACCTTATAACTGATTGTTCCAAGTATAGCCAAGTTAGTCACAAACTTGTTGAGATTTACCCTCCACAAACATTGTATAACTTAGACATGGCACAACTTTTTACTTTCCCACACGAAAGACTTTGTGATCCAGAAACATTTATTTTTCCTTCTACTTTCATGCTAAAATATATTTCCATGCTAGAACCTTTTTATAGCTCTTTCCTGTTGACTCCCATTAAAACTCACATTTTGTAATAATCCTTAATGAAATTTCTGAGTTTAGACAAATTACTGCACTTTAATAAGATGAAATACTTTTTTATAGTACTTGAATTGAAACCCAAATTAAATCTCTTGTACTCTTTGTATGTAGAATTACACCTAATAGAATCTTAACTCTTAGTAATGTTGTTTTTAGTGAAGACACAGAAATAAAGCATTCTCAAACCTTTTTCCATTTGCCAATTAATGAAACACATTTAATGTTTTAATATATTACCTTATGGAATTTAAGAAGTCAAGAATACTTGATTTGATATTTAGCAGTTGGTGTTTTAGCATTTTAGCTTCATAAGTTAATCAGATGTCTCCTGTAACAAGCACATTTATAAAGATTAATCCCATTGTTGTTAAATCTAATTTACTCATATTAAATATAAAAAAGATATTAGACAAGTGTAGTCAGTATTAGTCATCTTTTCTCTGTTGAAGACCAATCCTAGAAGCAAGAGAAATTATATTCTAGAAATTTTATAGAAACTAACACTTTATTGTCTGAGCACCTACTAAAACTTGTGAGTAATTTTAAAAACATCTTTAGTCTCATTTTTTTATTATTCAGCATTAAAAGAGAATAAAATTATGGCTTTTGCAGGTAAATGGATGAAGCTGGAGAATATAATGCTAAGTGAAATTAGCTAATCCCCCCAAATTAGCCAATCCTGAATGCCGAATGATTTCTCTGATTTAGGGATGCTAATCCATAATATGCTGTGTGTGGGAGGAGGGATGGGAGGATTAAATTAACTCTAGATAGGGCAGAGGGGAAAAGGGAAGGGAGCGGGCATAAGGGTAGGAAAGATGGTGGAATGCAATGGCCATCATTACCCTAAGTACATGTAAGAAGATAAGAAGGAAGTGGCTCTACTTTGTGTACAACCAGAGATATGAAAAATTGTGCTCTATATGTGTAATATGAATTGTAATGCATTCTGTTGTCATATATAACAAATCAAAATAAAAACACAAATTGAACTTTTAAAAAAAGTCATGTGATTTTAAATTTGGATCCATTTCTCATTTAAATTTTGATATATGATTGCTTATTTAGCTATATGCCAATTTTGACACCACATACATGATATATGGATTCAAGCACATATGTAGACACAATACAATAAACAGATGTACACAGATAAATAAAAGAGATGGCAAACAAAGATCTTGCAGTTTTTTGTAGACAGGTCGTCATAGGTATGAAGCAATGCTACCAATCTTTATTAAAGCTTCTATTAGATTTAACATGTTAGAAATTAAAACAGAGGGAAAAAAGAAATTAAAACAGAGCCTATCAGACTTTTACATTATGACTTGAACATAGGGCAGGCCTGTATAGTTGGAAATGCTAGGCATAAAGTCTGACAGCCATGGTGCACTAAAACCAAATGTTCAGGGTCCACTTGTCCTCAGTGGCTGTCAGATTTATTCCCAACATCACCATGTATATGTCCTTCTTAGGATTTTGTAATAGGAGATTTTTCCAATGTATTTGAGAGCTAACCCTTGAAAAACTGGCTTTTTGTGATCAAAGAGTGTAAAAACCTCTACAGTTAGATAAAATAAGTCTGATCAGAAAAATATATTAACTTAGGTATGCAGGATCAAATATGAGTTTACCATAAAACCATGAGCTCAGAAATATAGAAATTGAAAAAACAAACAAGAGAGTTCTAAAACAACGACATAGCTGTAATTACTCTAGTAAAGGAGCATGCAAAACATGTTTATCAGATCAGTGTAATTTTGGGTCAGATTAGAGTCACTCCAGATATTTCAAGAATGTGAGAATCAAGAAATCCTTAGGTAAAGATTCTCAAGGTAAAGAAAATTTGTATATATGAGATCTTCTATTTTTCCTCCCGTGCTGTAGCATTTAGAAGGAACTTGTTAAGAAAGCAGGTGGTAGAGTGCAAGAAAAGATAAGATAGCCAGCTATTTAGGTCCTGCAGTGGCTTGAATTTAAAAATGACACTTTCTTTTTTTCAGTCTCACACCAGTTTTGGATAATCACCTCTGTAGCTTACATTTCAGATGCAAACCTTGGAGAGAGGGGGAGGTGAGGGTGTGGGGGAGAGATATCTGATAGAAGGCTAACAAGGAAGAGCTACTGTTTTGAGCTTGAGAGGGAAAGCCCCATAAGTAGGACATTTTCACTATTTTTCTTTAGTAAAATCAGTCTCTTGAGTGGGGTGTTATAGTTTGTGTTTACTCTGGAGACCGTTTTCCATTCCTGCAGTTGGTAATGAGTCCAGGTTTGGATACAGACATCTCTTTTTCCAACTGTGATTAGGTTGGCAGCAGAAGAAAATGAGACACTTTTTCTGAGCATATGTGGGTCAAACTACTCCCAATTTTTCAGTATTCAGGCTAGTGGTGAACCTGGCATACTGTTGAGAATGAAGTTCCCATCTGAATGCATCTTATTGGGATGTCTCTCTAGAAGAGCTTCTAATGGCCAGCAAACCCATCTCTTACTACCTTGCTCTGAATTTGTTGCTGCCGCACCAGTGAGTGAACAAAGTCCCAGGTTGCCATATGACAATGACCCTGAAGAATTTAGACTCAGCAGCATGACTGAACTCCTCCTGCCACCATTCAGCTTTTAAATGTGATGACCTACAGGGGAAAAAACTGACCTGTGGTGGGGAATATTCCCCCTGCTCTGTGGGCTAAAGAACTTCTAGAGGATAAGGGGAACATCTAGTGGTTATTAGATGCTTAATGTTCTTTTCTCAGAGGAGTGAATTGAAAATGCTGCCCTTTTTACAGCCAAAGAATCTCAGAAGAACAGAAACAATGGAGAAAATCCCTAAAGCTTGTAAGGGATTAATATGTGAACACAGGGAACCTAGGCATGTCCTTACGAACCATGCCATGTAAAATGTTCCTTTCTCAACAGCTAGAGTCTGATCAGCTGAAGTGTGATAGGGGAATGGAGGGGAGGGTTTGGGAGGAGTGAGTGTGGGGGAGTGCATTTTGGCCCCTACGGAAGTGTATGTCACTGGAGCATTTGTCTAGCACCACTTGATTGACCAGTTACCCCAAGATGCACTATTAGGGCTGTTGGGAGATGGCTGCAACCTGTCATCCCCACATACTTTATGGAAGGGCATGAAGACCAGGAAAAGGATTCCTTCTGGCCAAAGCAACCAGCTCAAAGTGAATCAGGTACCCACTGGCTCAAGGGGAGCATCTCCATCTATACTCTGTCATGGTGAGGGAGTCCCAATTTACATTGGCTTTAGGCAAGTGAGTCCCCACGAACCCTGGCTTAAGGTGAGCAAGTATATACAGTGAGCAGGAAAGGGAGGCACAGTGGTCCAGGTTTTAGAGAGGATGGCTGCTGGGCTCTGGCTCCTGCTGTGAGGCCTCTAAAAAACAACAACAACAAAAAAAAATCTGCCTTTTAAAAATCTTTGAAACATCAATTTTATTATACAATTTGTGAAAAAAAATTAAGAATAAGTTTCTCTGAAAACATGGGAGAAAGGACAAAGGGCAGGGCAGGAGGAAGTATCCCAGAGAAGAGTCTCTATGATGTGCTTCACATGTGGGAGCAGAGGAATCTTCTGGTGGATGCAGATGCGCTCCTGCCTGGAATCCATGTGGAGAAGCCTGAGCCAATTAGCACACCCCACTCCCACACCATAATGTCAACATCCACACAGCTCAGGGTCTTCTGGCTGTCTGTCAGTTCTGTCCATCTGGGCTGGGCATTTCCACTGGAGCCACTCTGTTTCTGGACACTGGCCACCAGAAGCAGGGTATACAGCAGAGATGTTGGATGCATTTGGCAATCCTCCTCCTTTCCCTCTTCCAACCCTGGCTACTGTCTCGGAGTTGCCCGTGGAGGTCCCATGGGAGGATGAGTGGCTGGGCACAGGGTCATGCTGGGGGGCTAGGCTGGGAGGGGGTGTGTCCACGTGAAGGAGTGGAGAGGGATAGCAGGCACACTGGCACTTCTAGCAGGCTTCTGCAGGAATTGCTTGGCCTCCTCAGGCTCACAGGGAAAGGGAAGGGCAGGCTCACTACAACACTTGTTGGGGCTGGGCGATGGTTGGGCTTCACTTGGAATGTGCAGGACTTCTTCTGGGTTCTCTGGCACTTAAGGATGAGGTATGTTGCCATTCTGTTATTGAATTTCCTACATTGCCATGGATACTCAGGTATTTTAATGGTTGCAACCCATGTTGATCATGGTTTTCAAAAATTGCAGGATCTAGGAGTTTGAGGAGTGCCTCAGGAGGAGGACTGGGTGAAGTTTCCTCACCCTGGGTCAGCCATGGGTGCTTCATTACATAGTCTATGGTGGCCTTTGCATGGGATCCACTGTGAGTACCTCACAGAGGGAGCTCTGGGGTCCCTCGGAGACATGTGGGGGAATGTCATATGTTCCTTGCTTGATCAGCTTCTTCACCTCCATATTACTGCTTGCCTCAAAAGAGCATTTTCCTGTGAGCATAGCATAGAGAAGGAGACCCAGGCTCCAGATATCTGCCTGTGGCCCTTATATTCCTTCTCCTGAATGATTTCAGGGGCAGTATGGAGGACAGTGCCAAAGAACCTCTTCAGCTTCTTCCCAGCTGTGAATCTGGTGCTCAGGTCAAAGTCGATGAATGTGATGTTGCTGCCAGCATCCACCCCTGTATTCTCTGGCTTCAAGTCAAGGTGCACAATGCCCTTCTGGTGGAAGTACTGCATGGCATGCACAATCTGCCTGAACAGTCTGTGGGCCTCCTCATCCTGCATGCCATCATTTTGTAGGATGAGGTCCATTAGCTGTCCCCCACCTGTATGCTCCATGATAAGGTAGATATATTCGTTGGTCTCCATGACCTGAAAGAGGTGGATCACATTTGGGTGGTCCAAGCCCGCCATCACATCTGGTTCAGATAGGAAGGGGAAGTTGGAGGCTACTTTTGCCAAGACCTTCACCGCATCCTCTGTCCCAGAAAGGAGATGGTGGCAAGTTTCACCTCAGCAAAGCCCCCTTCCCCAATGTTCTGCAGGACCATATAATGGTCCGTGAAGGTGGGCTCACAGCAGGAGTCCTACCCCTTGAGCATTACACTGCTCTGACTACTCATCCTAAACTGGAACAAGGATGCTAGCTTAAAAACAAAAAACAGGGGCTGGGGTTGTGGCTCAATGGTAGAGCGCTCTCCTAACATGTGTGAGGCACTGGGTTCAATCCTCAGAACCACATAAAAAAATAAATAAACAAACAAAACAAAGGTATTGTGTTCATCTACAACTAAACCAAAACCAAAACCAAACCCCCCCAAAACCAACCAACCAACCAAACAACCAGAAAAGCAAAAACAAAACAAACAAACAAAAAAAACCCAAATCAAAAAACCCAATATTGGGGCTGGGGATGTGGCTCAAGCCGTAGCGCGCTCGCCTGGCATGCGTGCGGCCCGGGTTCGATCCTCAGCACCACATACCAACAAAGATGTTGTGTCCGCCGAGAACTAAAAAATAAATATTAAAAATTCTCTCTCTCTCTCCCCTCTCTCACTCTCTCTTTAAGAAAAAAAAAAACCCAATATCCAAAGACCACAACCACCAGCCAGCAACCATCAACTACCAGTCAGCAACCATCAACCACCACCCACCACCAAATGTGCTAACTATCTGGGAGTCTGACAGGTCACCATCAAGAGCTTCCTATACTTATGGACCAAAAAAGCCCAGCTGTAGCCACTCTCTTAAATACTATAGTTTGAAACTCACTCACAATGGCTCCAGGCACACCTGGGCACAACCCCCCACACACACACACCGTCATCGCACTTTTGGGCCTCCAGGACCTTTTCCACTTTCATAATCATAATAATAATAAAGGACTTGTTGGGAAAAGGTATAACGGCAGCCATACCCCCCAAAAAACCCCAACGTGGCGCCTGAGGAGCTTCTTTTCCTGCCTCCTCCTTTCCCACGGGCGCCAAAAACTCCCGCTGGCGCCAATATTCAAATCTTGCTGGCGGAGAACCTTAGCCCCAATGAGAATAATTTCATGGGCTCCAGAACTGACATCTGGAAGAACTTACCAATAAACGGGTGACCCATCATTTACCTAAGCCCTGCCACCTCTCCTTAGATCTATATAAGCCCTCACATCGCTTCTTCTTTCATTGGTGCTGAAACATGGGAGACGGGTGAGCTCATTTTAACAGAGCCCCGTCTCTGGCTCTGCCGAGACATGTCGCCCTCATCCGCCTTTTCATACGCTGGCTCCTTACACCCACCACTAATCGGGCTTAGGTAAATTCCCCTCCTGGTTCTTCACCCTTTTCGGGCTACAGCAGGAACTGTGACTGTGATCGTGCGGCACACTCCTGACACCCTATAGAGAGACCCCACCCCAGTAAGGTCTTTACGACTGCAGTGGACTCTCTGATGACCTGTTCTCCTTTTGGGGAGTGAGGCTTCTAGGTGCAGGCGAGAGACCCCTCTGTTTCTTCCTTCTCCTCCTTCCGTAACCAGTAAATCCTAGTACTAGGTTCTTTGTGGCCTCCGGCTATTGCCTCCCACTTTTTGCCTCCCGAGAGTTGCAGTTCGGGTGGTGACCCTCACTGCCTCCCGTTTCCCGGCTCTTTCTAGAGTCTCTGTGATCCCCAAGGTCCTAAAAGGGGATGCCCTTAGCCCTTGCTGATTGTTCTGGCCCAAAGATTCTCTCTCTCTCTCTCTCCATCTCTTTCTGTGACTATGGGTGCCTCCTCGTCTATACCTGAAACCTCCCTCTCAAATGTATAATAAAAAATCTGACCACACTCTCTCTCACACCAGATATCAAACCCAAATTTCTGATCAAATTCTGTACCCAAGATTGGCCTATATATCCTCTGGATAATGGCAATCATTGGCCTCCAGAAGGCTCATTAGATCCAAATCTTCTCCGGGACCTTTTTAACTACTGCCAGCGTCTGAAAAAGTGGAGGGAGATTCCCTGCGTTGAAGGTTTTAGCCTTCTCGCACAGCACCCTGCTCTCTGCTCCTCCTGTTCTCCCTCTCAAGTCCTCCTTGCTTGCAAACCCCTCCTCCTTCCTCTACTTCTACTCCTGACCTCGCAGACTCTTCCTCATTTGACCCGGCAGACGAACCCCCATCTTATCCCTCAGCCCCACCTGCTCCTCCCCTCCCGCCACCCCCTCCTCTTCCTCTGCCTGATTCCATGGATCCTCAGCCTTCCGTTTCATCCCCATCCCCTCCGCCCTCTTCCGCCGCCGCCTCCACCCCCTCCTCTGCGGAGACATCCCCTTCCCCTCCCTCTTCTTCCTGCCCATCGCTGACCGCCTCTTTCAGTCCTCCTGTTACCAGGTCTAAGCGACCCCTTCCCGCTCCCATGATGATCGCACCCCTTCGTGAGGTTGCTGGTCCCGAGGGTGTTATCAGAATACATGTGCCCTTCTCCATGTCCGATCTTACTCAGCTAGAGAGGAAGTTAGGCTCATTCACCACTGACCTCACCACTTACATTTGGGAGTTTCAATGGGTCCTGCAAGCATATAGCCTCACTCATCACGACATTTACATGCTCCTGGCCAATACACTTCTCCCTGAGGAAAGGCGACGGGTCTGGGAACTAGACCAGGCCCATGCTGATGAGAATCATAGAATCAATCTCAACCACCCTACGGGCCCACACGCTGTCCTGGAGCAGGATCCTCTATGGGATTATAACACCCCTGGAGGCTTACAGTCTCGTGACCTTTTTGCATCCTTGTGGTCGCTTTCAAGGTTTTCCATGGTAGGGAGGACGAAAGCGAACGCTGCAGGCAGAAGGCCGAAATTGCCAAATTCCAAATGTTGGCCCAGGTCATTCGGGGAAGGTCATCACTACACGGTCCTGATAAGATGCCCCCTGGAGCTTGCTTCAAATGTGGTACGGAGGGACATTAGGCTAAGGATTGTCCTTCACCGAGGACACCCTCCACCCCCTGCCCAAAATGACACAAGAGGGGGCGCATTGGGGGTCAGACTGTCCAACAACCCGGAGGGGAGGTTGGTCAGCCGCCCCACAACCCCAGCCTCTCCTGGGCTTGGCAGAGGAGGATTGACGGAATCCTGGGCCTTCCCTCCCGACTATTACCATCAAGAAGCAAGAGCCTAGGGTCACCTTCCTGGTGGATGGACGCTCCATTACCTTCCTCTTGGATACTGGTGCCACTTTTTTGGTCTTGAGGGAGTACTGGGGTCCTACCACACCCTAGAAAACTCCCTCCTATTGTCGGGGTAGGAGGTAAACAGATTTTCCCTCGGCAACCCTCCCCTGCTTATCATGTTACATGCAGGGATCCCTTTTGTCCTTCACACACTCCTTTCTTGTTATGACCCATTGCCCCATTCCCCTTCTGGGAAGGGACATACTTTCACTATTGAAGGTCACCATTCACATATCACCCCACACCTCCCCCGCCTCTCATTTCCTCATGATACACCTCTTTTACACATTTTCCCACAACTATCTAAACCAGTTAACCCTGAGGTTTGGGACACAACTACACCCTCCACAGCTAAGTGCAGTCCTATTCATATTGTCTTATGGGACACTTCAAGATATATTAATCAACCACAATATTCTCTTACAACCATAGCCCTCCTCAGATTAGAACCCATCATCCAAGATTTATTACAGAAGGGGTATCTTAGGCCTATACACTCTCCTTTCAAAACTCCCATTCTGGCAGTTAGGAAACCTAACGGGTCCTACAGACTGGTCCAAGACCTTCGCCTCATCAACTCCTCTGTAGTCCCTGCTACTACTACCCACTTCTCAGTCCTAGATTTAAAGGATGCTTTCTTTTCTATTCCCTTGTCCTCAGAATCTCAGGATATCTTTGCTTTTATTTGGACTGATCCTCACACCCGCCATTCTCGTCAGCTTACTGGGACCGTCCTTCCGCAGGGATTCAGGGATAGTCCCCATCTCTTTGGCCAAGTTCTTGCCCAGGACCTCACATCTTTCCACCCTACCTGTCCTGACTCTACCCTCCTTCAATATGTCGATGATCTTCTTTTATGTAGTCCCTCTTGGGAACACTCTAAATCCCACACCACCCAGCTTCTCAATTTCCTAGCAGATAAGGGGTATAGGGTGTCTCCCTACAAGGCCCAGGTTTCCCAGTCTACTGTCACCTACCTTGGTTTTCGTCTTGCACGGGGGGAAAAAAGGAAATAACACTGGATAGGAGGAAACTCCTCTCTAATCTTCGGTGCCTCATACGAAAGCTGAAATACTATCATTCCTAGGACTAGCAGGATATTTTAGGGCCTGTATCCCAAATTATTCTCTTCTAGCCAAACCCCTGTATGACCTAGCAAAGGGACCCCCGGTGAACCTCTTGCCTCCTCCCCCCCATCACTTCCGCAGACTTCAGCAACTCCTCTTAAAGGCACCCGCCCTTCACCTTCCCGTTCTTTCAAGACCATTTCATCTATATGTCCATGAAAAACGGGGACAGGCATTTGGGGTTTTGGGTCAAACTTATGGGCCTACATTTGCACCTGTGGCATATCTATCCAAGCAATTACATCCTAGCGCCCGTGGGCCCCTTGCTTTAGAGCTCTGGCTGCTGGACAAATCTTACACAAAGAAGCCTCTAAGCTGACTTTCGGGGCCCTTTAACTATCCACTCCCCACATCATTTGAAGGATCTTTTAGCTTATAAGGACCTTCAAACCCTTCCTCCATCCAGAGTTTTGTCACTCCTCACTTCCTTTCTGGAAAACCCCAATATTACGTTCCCCCTGCCTTGCACTGAACCCTGCCTCCCTACTCCCAACGACCTCCACACCTGACGCACCAGTTCATAATTGCTTGGAAACCTTGGATAATTTCCTCCCCTGTCATTCTTCCATTTCTGAGGGACCACTCACCAAGCCCTACCTTATCTGGTTTACTGACGGCAGTTCCTTTAGGCAAAATGGCACTCATTATTCTGGATACACCATTGTTTTGGCTACTAAGATTATAGAAGCCAAAGCTCTGCCTCCAGGAACCACCAACCAGTAGGCTGAACTTGTAGCAGCCACTTGTGCCTGCCTTCTAGCGCAGGTCAAATCCCTCACCCTTTATACTGACTCAAAATATGTCTTCCATATTCTATTATCCCATGCTACAATCTGGAAGGAGCAAGGTCTACTTACCACCAAAGGTAATGCGATCACTAATTCGGCTCTTATAACCAATTTGATAGAGGCTTCCCACTTACCCACCCAGTTGGGAGTTGTCCATTGTAGGTCTCATCAGAAGGACAACTTTCTTGTTGCTGAGGGCAACGCCAAAGCTGACCAGGTGGCACGGACGGCTGCTACCACTTCCAATTATGACCCCCCTGAGGGGCATATAATGGTCACTTTAGACTGTCCATCTGAAGCCCCTACTTCTTCCAGTAAGAACAAGGACCTTTTCGAGTTCCTCCATCCTCTATTCCATTCCACTTCTCAGTCCTTGACCCTCTTTTTACAGATCTTCTTCTCCCTCATCCCCTCTGACAAAGCCATGCTACAGAATATAGCCTCTAATTGTCAGATCTGTCAGTGGACTAACCCTCACACTCCTTTAAGGCCTAAACTGTTTCCCTCCCACCAAGCCCAGGGACATGTTTCTGCTGCTGACTGGCAGGTAGATGTCACCAACGTGCCCACAGTACGGTGTACTAAATACCTCCTTGTCTTTGTGGACACTTTCTCTGGTTGGGTCGAGGCATTTCCCACTTCCAATAAAAAGGCTTCCACTGTAGCTTCAATATTACTGACAGAAATCACTCCCAGATTTGGTATGCCCACTTCCTTACAATCCAACAATGGCCCCGAGTTTATTTCTAGAATCACACAAAAGGTCTCTCAAGCCCTCTCCTTCAAGTGGCATTTCCACTGTCCATATTGCCCCCAGGCTTCAGGAAAAGTGAAAAGGGTAAATAGGACTCTGAGGGAAGTTCTTACCAAATTGAGAATGGAATTAAACTTAGACTGGGTCAAGCTCCTTCCCTTGGCCTTGCTTCGGATCAGAGCTCTCCCTAAGAAACCATCTTTACTGTCTCCCTTTGAGACAATGTATGGAAGACCTCTTATACCACCTGGGTTGGTTGTTTCACAGGGACCTCTCTTACGAGATTTGTCTTTGCCTCTCTCATTTCATCTCCGCTCAGAACTCTGGAAATATCAGGACTGGCTTCTCCCGGACCCAGACTCCTCTCCAAACACTCCTCCCTTAACACCTGGGAGTTTAGTCTATTATAATACCTCAGAGGAGAAAGGGCCTCTTGCCCCAAAATGGGAAGGCCCCTACCGGGTCATTCTCTGTACCCTCACTGCCACCAAACTCTCCTTACCAGACAACCGTCTTATCCCCTGGATTCACATTTCTAGGTTGAAGCCATACCATCAAGAAGTCTCATCTACTGACGACAGGACCATCTCAGGGGAACTCCAAGAGTCACTTCCTGAACCTCCCCTTTACTCCTGCTCTCCACACCCATCTCATCCCTTTAAGTTGCGGCTCACACGCAACTTCTTAAAGAAGGCACAATGAGCTCTCCCAACACTCTAGCTCTCTTTGTTTATTTTCTGTGCTCTGTTGGGACTGGTCTTCACCTTCCTCTCCTATCATGTGCCAATTCACCCTTCAGGAACGATACTCGGAACACAGCATGCAGAAGGTCCGCACAATCAATGTAAATACTTGCTTCATCCACAACTGCACCTGTTTCCCTAAAATTGACACCTTCCAGGTTCTTCAATCCAGGTAGCTATGATGATCCTTTCATTTGCTTTCTTTTTGATCAGATTGAAAATTATTGCCGCCAGTAGCCAGAGGTTTATAATGGGTGTCCTTACTGGTCATGCATAATTCATTATACAAATCGTAAGGCCAGGATTCGGACCGGATTCCTTAAACGGCATGGGCAACATGCGAAACCGACCTCATGGTACACTCTAACTATATCTTACCCCAAAGACCAACGATGGGAATATACTGAGTTTACTGTCTACTCTCGGATAAGTGCAGCCAAACCCACAGGATGTATGACTGTTTCCTGCTCCCTAATAATGCCACCTAAGGCAACCATCCAGGTAATCGAACACATCAAGGAGTCAGAATCAAAGCTTCAAGATCTTATTGATAGCCCATCCAAAGGGGATTCAGAACCTTAAACCCCCTCAGGCCTCCCTCCCTCATGGCTTAATTTGCTACACCAAACCCCCCGATTATTAAACTCTACCCTCTTTCTGTGCCCACTTCTCAGTGCTTCCTCTGTGATTCACTCAGTCATCTGCTTCTAGCAGCAGTCCCATTAGCGGCAAGAAATATTTCAGCAAAAACCTATAATTTCTTGGGCTGGGGTGGTGGCTCAGTGGTAGAGTGCTCGCCTAGCATGCATGAGGCACTGGGTTCAATCCTCAGCACCACATAAAAACAAAACTAATGTATCCACCTAAAACTAATAAAAAAAAAAAAAAAAAACCTATAATTTCTCAAAGAAAGGACAACCCCTACATGTGGCACGCATCCCACAGTGGGAAAGTTATTCCACCAATGCTTCATTCCCTTTCATCTGTTTCTACCCGCCAACAATGAATCCTTTACCCATTTGTGCCTTGAGCTATAGCACCCCATCGAGCCCTGCGTTTATGCAACCTGGACATTTCCTCTGGTGTAACGGGTCTTTAAGTACCTCAATGACCAATGTCTCTGGCACCTGTTTCTTGGTTACTGTAGTTCCTCAGCTGTCTTTGTACACTTCTGCCGAATTCTGACAACTGGTCCCACCTTCCTGCACCCGTAGGGCAGTCTTTCTGCTGGTTCTGGTAGGCCTCACTTTAACAACCTCAGTGGTGAGTCTTGGACTCTCTGGTGGAGCTATAGGTCATGCTCTATGGGCATCCAATGACCTGCAACAAAAACTGCAAGAAGCGCTCGATACCACTGCTGAATCTCTGGGCTCCTTGCAGCGGCAGGTTATTTCACTGGCACAGGTGGCTTTACAGTACCGAAGGGCGATTGATCTCCTCACTGCAGAAAAAGGGGGTACATGCCTGTTCCTCAGAGAGGAATGTTGCTACTATGTTAATGAGTCTGGGCTAATAGAAAAGAATGTTGTTAAATTGCAGGAATTATCGGCCCAATTGCTCAAACCCACCTCCCCTAATCCCATAACGGGGTTCTTCCAATCCTCTCTCGCCACATACTTGCTACCTTTCTTGGGGCACCTTATTGGGATGCTCCTTTTTTGCTCTCTCTTGCCCTGTATAATGAAGTTCCTTCAAATCCAATTACAGAAAATTTCTAATCAAACTTTCAACCAGCTTCTGCTTAGGCATTACCAGCCTCTGATGACCAATGAACCCCCAACAACTTCAAGAGAACAGCTCACTCAGTGCTGAAGCTTACTACCAGGCACGATGGAATGCAATGGACATCGGACAGCAGGAGACAATGAGCACAGAGGACCTCTTAGCCTGCCATCCTGTATCTTTGAGCCTTTTAAGCCTTCTCATGGCCCTCGGCCTCTTCTCTGTCAGTCCCCCAACATGGAACTCCTGCCAAAAACTGATCTTTGCGTTAATTTTTATCTTCATCCTGTTTTTGTTCGCTCTGATCTTCTTCAGGTGCTGGTGACACCATGTCGAGGCAATGCTTCCAATACTTCCTAGAATCTCTGTTACAAGACCAGTGGCTGATACCAAAAATCTCCTCCATCCAGGACTGGTTCGAGGATGTAGCTGTCTATAGCCACTGGGTTTTATTTCTGGTTGCCTTGGTATCCCCAGACCTGCCCCCGAACATTCCTCCACTTCCCCTTTCTAGGTCTCACGCCGCCCCCGCACAGTAGGAAGCAGCCAGATTTGAGCAACGACGCCCCGGTTCCTAAGAAAACAAAAAGGGAGGAATGTTGGGAAAAGGTATTATGGCAGCCACACCCCCAAAAAACCCCAAAATGGCACCTGAGGAGCTTCTCTTCCTGCCTCCCCCTTTCCCGCTGGCACCCAAAACTCCCGCCGGCGCCAATTCTCCTGCCGGCACCAATATTCAAATCTCGCTGGTGGGGAACCTTAGCCCTAATAAGAACTAATTTCGTGGGCTCTGGAACTGACATCTGGAAGAACTTACCATCATTTACCTAAGCCCTGCCACCTCTCCTTAGATCTATATAAGACCACAGTCTTTTGTAATAAAGTGGAACTCCTCCAGTAATTTGTCTCACGTCGCTTCTTCTTTCAGGATTCTGGAAGATTTTTTGCTTTAGTGGGTTATGGAGACTGATGTTTACTTGTTTAGAATTTAAAATTTGTAGGATAACTCAGCAGTCTTTTCATTTTGAATCTGAAAATCTCGAATCACTTTTGTAATCTGTAATGAGCTTTGAAAGAGCGCATCATATCTAGGCTCAAGGTTTCTGCTTCTTTGCTGCCCTGAATGGAGCAGCTTTCCTCCACTGGGTCCTTGCCCCGTGGTGGAATACCTCCCCTTGGGGATAGCAATGGAGTCACCTATTTAAGAACTGAGACCTCTAGAACTGTTAGCCCCAGAGAAGCTTTTCCTCTAGTTTGTTCTTGTTGGGGGTCTTGGTCAAAGAGAGAGAAAAAAGGCTAATTAAAACAGCCATACATCACTGTGTCCCGCTGGAAAAATGCACGTGTGTGTGTGTGTGTCTGTGTATGATGTTGAACTAGGTCCTTGAACACACTGGAGAAGCTCTATAATGTGCACATCCCATCCCTAGGGTTGGAGCTTCCTGGCCTAACCTCAATCCTGTTACAATGAGGCCGAACTGTCAACAGGAATTTTGGAGGGATACAGTCAAACCACAGCACATGAGGGCAAACCACAGTCCAGAGGGCAGGTCCTTATTATATGTGCCCTGTGTGAGGGGAGTCTTTTAGGTTGCACTGAAGGATATTAGATAGGAACTCAGATCTTGATAAAGACAGAAAGAGGTCCCATATTCATGACAATCATAAAAGCTAGTGCTACTTTTGTTTTCTACATGTAAGACAATAATGTATCAAAACACCCAATTTTATTCTATGGCATCAAATAATTATCATATATAACACTGTAATATGAGTAACCGAAGGGGAGGAGTTGGAGAGATACAGCAGCCACATCTGTACACAACTGAAGTCATACTGTTATAGATTCACATCAGAATGGCATCTATTTCTCATGTTAAATGGAACCCCATAGGAACCACAAAGAAAGGCTTGTACAGCATACTCAAAATGAGAGGTAAGGGTATTGAAATATTTTACTGCAATCATGAATAAATAGGAGGAAAGATAATCAAATAACCAAAGCAAGTCACAATGAATCAAAGCTTGTGCTGTTCTCCTTATCCTTATAAGGATACAAGGCACACTGAACCAAGGGCCAATGCTGTTGTCCTTATAAGGGCACAAGCCAAGCTGAACCAGCTCCCCCCACCCACAATCTCCTTATAGGACACAAACCACACACTCCCCTGGATGACACTCCCCTGAGAGGATTGGGCCCACAGCTGGTGCCCCTGGGAATGGGGATGTCTTGTCCCTTAAAGATTTTTAGGTTTCCTTTCATCTCATGCCTACATGACCAAAAAGCAGGAAAAGAGCATCAACGAGGTATTGCTTGTGTTGGAAAGTGAGACCTTTCTACTAACCTGGAGGTGTTAGGAATCGGTGGATGGGGAAGTGCTATCTAGTTATTTCTTTTTCTTTGATAATCAGCTACCTGTCTTTTTCCCCTTTCTCAGGTGGTTGGCAGATGGTTGGTAGGCAGGCTGGCTGGCTGGGAATTACTAGAGAAATGTCTGGTACATATAATAAATTGTAACTGTATATTTCTGTTGTATTGTGGTGGCACCTGCTCCTCCACAAAACTTCTTCAGAGACCCTCACCATAATTGTTCAGCAAGAATTTCTGCAGAAGAGTTTTCAGGCAAGAAGGCCTTGGTCTGAAGCCTTCACAGAGGCATTTACATTTCAAAGGAAAGTAGTTAGATCCTAAAAGTTCTTCACAATCCCAAAGATAAGAATGAATGGTGCAAATTAGATTCCCTGAAACCAGCTGGCAAGAAAGGGGACGGGAACTCTCCTTTTCCCAGGGACTGATTTTCACAAACAGCATCCTTGAATTATTTTTGTATCTAGGCCTGGGTTGATTGCAATAGAAAAAAACCCTACTTTTATGTGGACTTTTGCAGATTGTAAGCCTCTGAGCTCCCCCTTCCCCTACATACTGGGTATAAAGTTATAAACATTTTTGAACTCGGGGTTCAGGGGGATGAACTAATTTAGGTGAAAGCCCCCTCTGGACTGCTGCAGCTAAAAAACCTGCTTCCTGCTAATTCCTCGGTGTCCAGCCTCATCTGTCCTAGAACAGTCTTACAGCATCTAAATCCCTTATTCTCATAAACTGAAATATTTGTGTCTACAAATTTCCACTGATTTAACCTATTTTTATACTGTACATGGGGGGGCTGGGACTGTGGCTCAGCGGTAGCACACTTGCCTGGCATGTGTGAGGCACTGGGTTCAATTTCAGCACCATGTATAAATAAATAAAGGTCTACCAACAACTAAAAAAAATACTGTACATGGAATACTGTTGTTCTCATGATAGAAAAAATATACATTGTTTCATATGTGTTTTTTTTTTGTGCAGAGAACCAAAGAGCAAATGCGTTCTGCATAAAACCTGCCCCTTTATGCTACCAAGCTAAGCATTAGTCCTTAAACAAACCAACCAACAATTACTTGGCATAAATTGCAATAAACAGATGTGCATTTTCCCTCAGGACTTTATCTTTTCCACTATGGGAATGGGAGGAGCTTCCACTGTCATCCAAATCTGTTTTGAATACTATTGCTGAGTAACAAACTGTCTCCAAACTTAGCAGTGAAAAATAAAGTCTGAATCATGATTACAAGTTTTGTTGGATCAGAAATTAGGACAGAGCACAGGGGAGATGGCTTGACTCTGCTTCAGGTTCTCTGGTATCTCATCTTGGAAGACTCATTGACACATATGGGACTTAATGGTTGGTGACCAGAATCATTGGGAGTCTCATTCACATGTCTGGCACCTGGACTGAGATGTCTTGCATACTGACCTCAGCAGGATTGTCAATCAGAGTACATGTATGAGTCTTCTCCATACATCTGTTCTCTCCCCAGAAGTGGCAGCCTCAGGATAGTTGAACATATAACTTGAAAGCTGTGGCTCCAGTGCAAGGGTTCCAGTGGGCAAGGCAGAAGCCTCATTGCCTGTTATGATCTGGCCTTGGTGGTCACATAGTATAACCTCTTGTAGGGCATGGCTGCCCGCTTCCCGGTCTTGGGGCCACACATGTGGCTGGGATGGCTCCTGTTTGATCAGCCAGGAGGTGGTGCTGTGGGCGGTAATGGAGAAGGCGGACCACCTCCAGGATAGGTCGGGGACTCTTCCACCCTCATGGACAGCTCATGCCGTCCCTTAAGGACTATGGGATGGGTGTACACGTGAACTTGCTCTACCCCTCTGACCTTTATTCTGATTGGCTCCTGTGCAGTATATAAGCTGTGTGTACTTCCTCATTAAATGAGATCCTGTTTCGACTCATCTCTCTGGCACATCTGATTGTCTTCCCGCGAGGGAGGGCTGGGTGTGGGCCGCCAGTCAACCTTTACTTCTCTTGGCTTGTCTTGGTTGGGGCGTGCTTTCCCCACTTCTCCTGCCAGTCAGGAGGAGACGGGGGTGGGGGGGGTGGGATGTGGGGGGGTGGGCTAAAACCCCTGACATCTGGCGCCCGGAAGAGGGACGCCAAACCCGGACGCTGAACATGAACACTGAACATGGATGCGGAACAGGGACACGAAGGAAGTATTGGCGAGCCAAGCCAAGCAAGTTTCAAAGTAAGAGTATACCTGGAAAGATGGGACAATCTTATACTAAGTACGACGACCCAGGTTGTGAAGCCATTGTTAAGGAGCCTCTTGGGTTACAGCGAGTCAGTCCTCTAGCTGCCCAGGAGAAGAAAGATTTAAAACCTCACTCTGACAATGGCCTCCTAGATCCTTTTGATCCCTGGCCTGGTCCCCTGGGTTCCACACCAAGTGCCCCTGTCCTGGAACACATGGTAGAGAGTCAGGATAGGGAGTGGCCTCCGTCATATTATCACCCTCCCGCCCCCGCGGAAATTCTCTGCCCTCTCATGCAAACCCGGAAAAGCCGGGTAAACCGGCCATCATGTATGGCTTTCCCAGTAAATGCTAACCCTGGGAGAAATAGACTGGCTTTATGGTATCCCTGGGAGGCCCAAGATTTAAAAGAACTCAAAAAGGCCCTCTCCGAGGATGGACCTAATTCGCCCTGGGCTGAAATCATCCTCCAGGATCTGGCCCACCAACAGTGTACCACCCAAGACTGGAAAAACTTACCCAAGGCCGTGCTTCCTGGTCCCCTGTACCTGAAGAAGTGTGCTTTTTTAAATGAGGAGTGCCATGCTCAGGCTGAGAGGAATCAGGCTATTAATCCCCCAGTTCCTATAACTTATGGGATGCTGTTAGGGTCCAGTGATCAATTTTCCACAGGCCTTCAGCAGGCTACTATCCTTGCCTCCTACCAGGAGCAAGTACGGGCTTTAGGACTGGCGGCACGGAAAAAGTTGGAGAAAGGCCCCTCAGAGCCCCCGATAGCAGGAATTACTCAGAGGGCTATGGAGGATTTTGCCACATTCATTGAGAGGGTGGAAAAGAGCCTCCAAAGGAAATTCCCCCCAGGGCCCCTTCGGGACCAGTTTGTCAAGATGCTGGCCTGGGAGGGGATGACCAGAGTCCACAAATTAGCCTGTGTGGGGATGAAGGACAGATCTATGGGGAGGTGGATAGTGGCCACTAACGATGTCGGTACTCAAACCCACCAATCACAGTCGTTGGTCACAGCCTTGCAGGCCCAAATGGCTTCGCTTGCTGAGGCCCTTACTACACTGCCCTTGCCTCTTCCAGTGGCGCTTGGAAAGGGGTTTGTTATGGATGTGGTCAATAGGGCCACTTCAAGAGAGAGTGCTCTACAGGCTGAATAAGACCCGGTGCCCCACGGGGACGTCCCTCAGGCTGGACTAAGGGACAAACTCCACCTAAGATGCCTTGCCCCTGGTGTAGAAAGGGATTCCATTGGTGGAGGGATTGTAAGTCTAAATTTGATATTGAGGGGAAGCCTTTAAACTAATAATGGGGCACCCTCCAGCCCTGTCACCCAAAGGAGGCACTCCGCCTAGTGGCCTGCCTAGGGCCCACTGGACAGTCCCAATAATCCTGGGAATTAGGCCAAAAATGGATATCTTCATAGCAGGGAAAAAGTTCCGCTGCTTGATTGACACTGGAGCGGATCAGACAGTATTAAGGAAAGAGGAGGTTCCCCCACAATGGAAGCTGATTCCCGGACCTCAGTTATTGAGGGTAGGGGGGGATACAAGGTCTGAAGAAACCAAGGACTGGCTTATTTGGAAGGATGTAGATGGTAGTCAGGGAGAGGTATGCCCTCTAGTGGCGTCTGGCCTGACAGCTAATCTGTTGGGACAGGATATTTGGGGGAAAGCTGAGGTGTCCATCACCACAGACCACAAAGGGATATATGACAATATCCTAGAGGAAGAGAAGTGCCAACAACAGTTTGCCCATTGGGTCCCCTTAGCAATTACCGGGGGTATTCATTTTTTGAGACATCGAGGCAGAACACTTCTGCACGCTGTGTGAGGCCTCACCCCCAATCCTAAAGGCCACTGTTCCTACTGTCTCCGCCATTCAATGGTTCCGGGCCCTCCAGTGTGGGTGGAACAGTGGCCACTTCTCCTAGATAAACTACAAAAGCTAAAGGAGATAATATTAAAACAATTGACCTTAGGGCATATTAGGCCCTCCCTGAGCCCTTGGAATAGTCCCGTATTTGTCATACAAAAGGCCACAGGGAAATGGAGAATGTTACAGGACCTAAGAAAGATTAATGAGCGGACGATTCCCATTGGTACCCCCTTGCGAGGGCTACCCTGGATTCCCTCCATCCCTCGGGATTTGACTCTCATTGTGATTGATATCAAGGATTGCTTCTTTTCTATTCCCCTTGATCCCCAGGACTGCAAGAAGTTTGCCTTCTCCATTCCCTCTGTTAACTTCCAGGGGCCAGACCAAAGATATGAGTGGGTGGTGTTACCCCAGGGCATGGCTAACAGTCCAGCTTTTTGTCAACATTATGTTTCACAAGTCCTGCAACCCCTTTTGAGGTGACTGGATATAATTCTATATGTTTACATGGATGACATCATTATTGGGGCGGCGGATGCCAAAGTGTTAGGCTCTGCCTATAAGGAACTCCAGACTCTCTTACAAAAGGGAGGATTATATATATCTAATGACAAGGTCCAGTCCTTACCCCCTTTTAAAATTCTAGGGGCCGAACTTAAGTTAGACTCTGTCTGTCCCCTTAAGTCTCAATTACTTTTCCAGTTGTCCTATACCTTGGTGGAATTACAAAAACTGTTGGGCAAACTCAACTGGTTGAGGCCTTGGCTTCACCTGCCCACAGAAGACCTGCTTCCGCTTTTCGACTGTTAAGAGATAAAGTCCCCACAGAAGTCATCACAATGACTCCATCGCATCAATCAATATTCCAAAAGATTCAGTCAGCCTTAGATGCAGCACAATTGGCTTGCTATAGGCCCCAATGCCCACTCTGTCTTTGGATCCTTCCTGGCTTGGAGCTTTCTTCGGCCGCCATTACCCAGTTAGGTGAGCCTCTTCAATGGATACATGTGACTGTGGAGGGGCCTCTAGGGTCTATTCCCAACTTGACCAGTTGGCTGATCTGATTGTTAAGGATAGGGATATTTCCTTGAGACATTATGCGTGGGATCCTGATGTGCTAGTAGTCCCCTACTGGTTTTTGGACTTTGAATGGGTCAGAAGAAACCATAGTCAGGTATCCAATGCTTTGGAAGGTTTCATGGGAAAGGTGGATTGTCATTATGGTACTTTGAGATGGGTGACATCATTCTCGAGGTTACAATGGACACCCCCCATACTTTTTTCCACCAGACCCCTCACTAAAGTGGTAATGTCTTTACTGATGGGGGAAAGGCAGGATCTGCCGCCGTAGTGTACTCTGCCTCTTCCCCTGCCAGTGAAGGAAAAAGTACCCACTATTTTGAGCCAGTTATGGGATAATTTAAGGAACTATATGCAGTTGCCCTGGCCTTGACCCATCTCCATGGACTGATGAACTTATTTTCTGACAGCCTATATGTAGTCAATTAGTACCAACTCTAGTGTCATCATATATTAAGTTGGACAAAAACCCAATTACTCCTCTAATGATTCAAGTCCAATCCTTGTTAAAAGAGTGGGCTGAGCCCATTTTTCTGCAGCATCTCAGGGGACACCAAGAATTACCTGGAATCTTGACACAGGGGAACCAAATGGCTGATCAATTGGCTACCAATGGGACTATCATAGCTACTGCTCAGTCTCAACAGAACCTTCAGATGGCTCAAGGACTTCATGAACTTACTCACTTAAACTGGAGAGTGTTACATCAAAGATTCCCCCTGATTCCCATAAAATGTTTTAAAAAGATCATAAGGACATGTAAATCATGTATGCCATTTTTACAGGTCCCACCTCTTCAATCCCCCGGGGGTCAACCCCAGGGGCCTCAGACCTAATGTTGTCTGGCAAACTGATGTGACCCACTATGTACCTTTTGGAAAATTAAAAAATATATATTTATGTCTATAGATACTTATTCACATGCTTGTTGGGCAACTGCTCAGTCGGGCAAAAAAGCTTGACATGCTGAAAGTAATTTCCTACAATGTTTTGCCATTTTTGGGATTACCCCTACAGGTTAAGACAGACAATGGGCCCTGCTTTGTAAGCAAATCATTACAAGAATTCTTCCAAACGTGGAATATTAAACATACCACTGGAATACCATACAATCCAAAAGGTCAAGCTATAATTGAGAGGCATAATAAGACCTTAAAGGACCAACTAATAAAACAAAAAGGGGGAAGCAACCCCCATGACCAATTAAGGACAGCCATGCTTACATTAAATATTTTAAATTTTTCCAAAGACCAATCTCTAACTGCTTTCCAGAGACACTGGTCTAATCAGACACCTTATTTAAAGATAGAGGTCCAATGGAGGGACCCTCTTACTGGATCATGGCGTGGTCCTGATCCCTCGTTAGTGCAGGGAGGGGATTTGGGTGTGTATTCCCGATTGAGGAGCCAAGTCCAATTTGGGTACCTGCTAGAGATCTAAAATATTGTTCACTAGAACAAAAATTATTACCCAAGAGCACCCCCTCTTGAGGTAGGATTCTTTATTTTCTCATTTGTAGGAATGAAAAGACCACTCTGGACGCTTTGCCTGGTTGTGACCGGACTCCTCATCATCTCCTTCATGGCATTCATCGTGGCCATGGGGATGGGAACTGAACTTGCTGGCCTCAGTGCACCATGTTGTCAGCACTACCTGCAATCTCAACTCGACTCCTTGGCTGTGGTAGTCCTCCAAACCTGCTTACTGCCCAAGAAGGAGGACTATGTCTGTTCCTACAGGAGGAGTGCTGTTTCTACTAGGCTCCTCCGGTTTCTCAAGGATCGAGCCAGAGCTGTTCAACTGATGGTGGTCTAGCAGCAATATGCCGTCTTACAAGGTACTGACTGTGAACCCTATGAGATTGGCCACGGCCCCTACCGGGATGTGCAGATGTAAGCCAGGAGCAGAGCCATCTCCCTTCCTTGAGGCTTCCCATTGGGCCTTCAGACCTTGCAGGTAGGATTGCCTGAAGAGCTAGAGTGGTAGTCAATGATGGGTAAGATCCCCAGAGGGGGACAACCTAAGACAGGCACACTCTCGAGTAAGGCAAACACCTGCTAATAAAACAAAAAAGGGGAGATGTAGGGCATGGCTGCCCGCTTCCCAGTCTTGGGGCTACACATGTGGCTGGGATGGCTCCCAGCAATGAGCCAGGAGGCGGTGCTGTGGGTGGTGATGGAGAAGGCAGACCACCTCAAGGATAGGTCCGGGACTCTTCCACCCTTGTGGACAGCTCGTGCCTTCCCTTATAGACTATGGGATGGGTGTACATGTGAACTTGCTCCACCCCTCTGACCTTTATTCTGATTGGCTTCTGTGCAGTATATAAGCTGTGTGTACTTCCTCATTAAACGAGATCCTGCTTCGACTCGTCTCTCTGGCACATCTGATTGTCCTCCCACGAGGGAGGGCTGGGTGCAGGCCGCCAGTCAACCTTTACCTCTCTTGGCTTGTCTTGGTTGGGGCATGCTTTCCCCACAACCTCTATTCTATTTTATTGTTTGAAGATGTTATCAGTCTATCCAGTTTTCCCCAAGAAGAAGATATAAACCTCACACCTTGATGGGAGGCATGTAGAAAAGTTTTATAGTCATGTTTAAAACCCCTCACTTCTAAGTATTAGAAACTGAAGTATAGAATCCTGTGGAAGGCAATCTGATCTTAATTCATTTCATCACTCTGTCTTTGGGCCTCATTTTCATTGACATGTCTCATCCACTTTTTATGAGAAATCAGAGCTCACCATCATGCCCTGAATGTGCTGGCAACATGGTGGTGAAAAAACTCTTATGTCCTTTCCTGAATCCAGTGCTTATCATGAATTAAGCCTACTTTGAGAGAGGAACCCTTGGCACTGGCTGGACCAGTGGCAGGGAACCTTCCTAATGTTCTGAACATTAATAGAACCCATGCTTTGTTCAGGGCAAAGCAGTTAGGCGCAGAGTAACAGGCTGCATGGGCAAGCATGCTGAGAACAGTGACCTACACCAAACCTCCATCTACCCCACAGCACCCTTTCTCCTTAGGATCTTGTCCACTGGTCTCATGCTTCTCTCAGAGTGCAATAGTTTTCTGGAAATACACAGAGCCAGGGAGAAAGCAGCATTTTCCTGTGGATTCAGATGTTTGAGAAATGTTCTTTGGGGCTATAGGACTCCTGTGAGAGACTCTTCCTTAGCTTCATCAGGGATTTTTAGAAAATAAGGTGGCTGGATGTCAGGACCTTGGATCATGGCACAGAGATCTTGGGACTTGAGACCCACTGGCAACAGGGAGGTGAAGATGTTCCAATGGACTGCCAGGATTTCAATGACACCCTACATCCTGGTTCAGCTGGTGTATACTCCTGGTACTGAGTGCCAGAGGTGGTGCTTCCTGCCCACCCTGCCAGAAACTGATGTGCCTGAGTGTCCTATAGGATGTCTGTCAGCTGTGGCCAGTAATCCTGTTCTTGCCTGGATTCACAGCACCTTGCCCACTGGCCCCAAATGTCTTATCACATAAGATAAAAAGGATGTGGCAACCATCTCCACTCCCATAGTGTCACCCAGCAGCAGCTGGCAGATCCAGGTGTAGTCTTTCTTTTGTGAGTATTGCTCAGGACAGAGCAGGACCTTTAGCTAAGAATCATAACAATTCTATATTTATTGAGCCCTTATTATGTTTTACACATTATAAACAATGTGCATACTCTGCTTTCATCAACATAACAAATCTGAAGTATCAAGTATCCCAAACATAAGTACTGCTAAATATTCATTGGCTTTACATAGTGACAGATGAGTTTGGAAAAGGCTGATAGTCTAAACTGCGATAGAAATGGTAATTCTCCAGGAAAGGAGTACATGTAGAATTTTCCAACCTTACTTAGTCATAAGGCAACTTGGAGAACTGGGTATTTTAAGAAACACAAAATTGAAGCTTGAGCAGATGGTATAGAAATGAATCGAGAAAATACGGTGTCCTATGAGGAGTGATCTAAGAGGCATTTGGCAATAGGTAGATTTTAAACCATCATGGTGGAACTCATGCCACTGTCTTTGAAAATGAATATTCATGATATACATGGGATAGCTAGTGCCTCTGGAAGTTCACTATGGTTTATCCTTAGAAGACTAGCATCTACTTTAAAACTCTCCAAAGAAGGCTACAATGATATCACAGGTGCAAGGAGCTTCATCTGCTTCTTACTACCAGTCACAAGTACAAGGTAGAAAGATGCTGAGCCACTGAGGTGTTCCCAGGCTTCCCCTCTGCTGTGTCCATCTTCTCCAAGAATGTGGAAGGCTCTTTCCTGAGTACAGTACTACATGGATCCCAGGACCAAAGCCACCCCAGGACTGATATAAACTGCAATCTGACCCTCGTTCTGTTTGTTATTCTAAATCTGCATCCTAAATACACTCTTCTTTCCTTTTCTTCTTCTGATATCATCAAAATATTTCAGTCTGTTTTTGCAGCATTTATACATCTTTTATACAACTTCATATTCATTCCACCAAATGTTTTTGAAAGCACTGATTGTAGAAGGGAGGGTTAGGGTTAGAGTTAGAGTTAGGGGTTAGGGGCAGACGAATGGGGGGTAAACAGCAAGAGATCAGTGGGTAGCCAGGGATGCCTTCAGAGAAACAGTATTACCTCTGCTTGAATCTGAAGTTGTGGAGCGACAAGGAATGGCAGCCTCCCTCTAGTTGCCATCTTGGAACTTCCTCTGCCCTCTGCCTTTTAACCTCTTTGTCCTGTGTAGAAGATATTACAGCATTATTGCAAAGGATTTTAAAAAATATTTCTCCTAGTAAAAACAAACACACAAGCTCCCCAAAGGCCAGTTTTAAAAAATTAAAGAAAAGAGAACTCTGGGAAGATAGCGGCGGGAAAGGAGTGAGCCCTGCGCCCGGCTCTCTCGGCCCCTTTTTTCCCCCTCCTCTCCGCCTTTCCGCCTCGCTTCTCTCCCACTGTCTCTCCTCCCAAGCTCCCTCTCTGAATCTTGATCTCAATTTCTTTTCCCCGCCCCGCCCGCTCTCTCGCGTGCTGAGTCACCCGGCTGGCACGGCCCCGTGGCGCCGCCTCCCCTCCCCCAGCCTGCACCCCCTCCCTGGGTGTCCCGAGGGCCACAGCTGGGCCGCTTCCGCAGCTGCCGCTGCTGCCGCTTCCTGCGGAGCTCGTTACAGCAGACTCTTCACCTCGAGAGTGAGCCCCCGACCCACCCGGCAAAATGGAACAGCTGATGAGTGACAATTTAAAATCTAAGGGATCCAACATGGCGGCGGGCACGGAGAGATCAAGTCTCTGACCCCTTCAGCTGCGTGGGCATAGGGAGACGTAAACTGTCTAAATGATGTTTGTTCAGGATCGCTAGGCAATGCTGAGCTGATGTGGATCTGGGGCGAACAATCTGGGCCTCAAGGAACACACTGAGCCCGGATTGGCTGCATTCAAGCTCCGGTTCGCCTGCTTCTCGTGACTCAGAACTAACGATCCTGCTAAAATAACTGGTTGGCCCTCCTGAACGGGGAAACCTTAAGGGCCCCCCCCCCAGCTCTCCCCTGAGCCGATAGCCAGACCGAGGGAATCAGGAATGGCGGGGGACTAGTGGCGCGGAACTCCCGGCTACCACTCCCACCAGGGCTGACAACTCAGGTCCCTTGCACCAGCTACCAGGGGAGTGGATACCGGAGGGCAAGCAAATTCGCTGGGGGTTCTCAGCCCCAAGCTCTACAAACTTAGGGTCTGAGGGAGGCAAACAGGGAGAGTATGCCCAGACGTTCATGAAAACAGGGCTCCCAGGAGCACCAGACCTGGCGTATAGCCAGTATTGTGGTGAGCGTCACAGGTGAGCGGGGCCTGGCTTGAGGAAACACAAGAGAAGGCCCTAGACACTCAAGATTGGAGACCGGCACAGTCTGGGAGGAAGAGCTGCTGCACAGTGATTGGTTCCCACCTATAGAGAAGAGAAGCTTGGCCCAGTGGGCACAGCTCCACCTACTGGAAGAGAAATTAATCGAGCTCTATGACTGCATTTATTATTATTATTATTATTATTTTTTCTTTCATTTTCATCTTTTGTTGTTGTTGTTGTTCTTTAACTTTTTTTAATGTTTTCAATTTTTTAAATTCTTTTTATTTTATTATTATTTTTTAAAACTTTAATTTCCATTTTTTTATTATCATTATTTTTTTTGTTGTTATTTTAAATTTTTGTTTTTTCTTTTTTTTCTTTCTTTCTTATCTATTTTTTCTTTTGTCTTTTCATTTCTTTTCAATTTTTTTATTCCCCCTTCCTTGAATTCTACCTGCCTACTCTCATTCTCTTTAGTGACTTCTTCCCTTCCCTTCTAATAACTTTCCTCCCAAGCAGCAAATAAATTTATAAGAGTAAACAGTAACTCAGCAGTCAAACAGAACAAGAAGTAACATGAGCAGCATAAAAAAGCAAGGAAGAAAAGGAGTACAAACAATGAAGGACAGCCTAAATATTCAGGAGGACCTAGAGTCATCAGAAAAATGGTCATATAAAGAACTCAAGGAATACCTTAGACAGATGGAAAGGAACCTTAAAGAGGATACGAGACAGCAAATCCAAACAGTGAAAGAACACATTGAAAATGAATTACATAAACAGATAAAAGAAGAAGTTAAGCATCTTTATCAGGAGATAGAGATTATAAAAAAAAATCAAACAATAATTCTAGAAATGAAGGAAACGATAAACCAAATTAAAAACTCAATTGAGAATATCACTAACAGAGTAGAGCAAGTAGAAGCCAGAACGTCAGATAATGAATACAAAATATATCATCTTGAAAAGAGTCTAGCCAACTCAGAAAGGCTGGTAAAAAATCATGAGAAAAACATCCAAGAGATATGGGATAACATAGAAAAACCAAACTTACGAGTCATCGGGATAGAAGAAGGTACAGAGATTCAAACCAAGGGAATGAGTAACCTGCTGAATGAAATAATTACAGAAAACTTTCCAGCAATAAAAAAGGAAACAGATATACAAATTGTAGATGCATACAGGACACCGAGCACACAAAATCACAGTAGACCAACGCCAAGACACATTGTTATGAAGATATCCGATATACAGAACAAAGAGAAAATATTTTTTTTAAAGAGAGAGTGAGAGAGGAGAGAGAGAGAGAATTTTTAATATTTATTTATTTTTTTTAGTTCTCGGCGGACACAACATCTTTGTTGGTATGTGGTGCTGAGGATCGAACCCGGGCTGCACACATGCCAGGCGAGCACGCTACCGCTTGAGCCACATCCCCAGCCCAAGAGAAAATATTAAAAGCTACAAGGGAAAGGAGGCAGATTACATTCAGGGGTAAACCAATAAGGTTAACAGCGAATTTTTCATCACAGACGCTGAAAGCGAGGAGATCCTGGAACAATGTATTTCAAACACTGAAAGACAATGGATGCCAACCAAGAATTCTGTATCCAGCAAAATTAAGCTTCAGGTACGACAATGAAATAAAAATCTTTCATGATAAACAAAAGCTAAAAGAATTTGCAGCCAAAAAACCAGCACTGCAAAGCGTCTTGAGCAAAACACTACACGAGGAAGAAATGAAAAACAACAACCAAAACCATCAGTGGGAAGTGCCTCGGTAATGACAGAGGGCGGGGGGAAAGCTAATCATGGAGAAACAAACTAAATTAAAAAAAAAAGATAAATAATCAATCATGGCTGGCAGTACAAACCATATATCAATAGTAACTCTAAACGTTAATGGCTTAAACTCTCCAACAAAGCGACATAGGCTGGTAACATGGATTAAAAAAACAAATCCAACAATATGCTGCCTCCAGGAGACACACCTGACTGGAAAAGACATACACAGGCTGAAGGTGAAAGGTTGGGAAAAAATATACCACGCACACGGTCCTCGTAAGCAAGCAGGGATGGCCATCCTCATATCGAATAAAATCGACTTCAAGACTAAGTCAATCAAAAGGGATAAGGAAGGACATTATATACTGTTAAAAGGAACCATTCACCAACAAGACATAACAATTATCAATATTTATGCACCAAATAATGGTGCTGCGACGTTCATAAAACAAACTCTCCTCAAGTTCAAGAATCAAATAGACCACAACACAATAATTATGGGTGACTTCAACACACCTCTCTCACCATTGGACAGATCCTCCAAACAAAAGTTGAATAAAGAATAGAACTCAATATCACAATCAATAACCTAGACTTAACTGACATATATAGAATATAACAACCATCATCAAGTGGATATACTTTTTTCTCAGCAGCACATGGATCCTTCTCAAAAAACAGACCATATATTATGCCATAGGGCAACCCTCAGTAAAGATAAAGGGGTGGAGATAATACCATGCATTTTATCTGATCATAATGGAATGAAACTGGAAATCAATGATAAAAGAAGGAAGGAAAAATCCTACAGCACATGGAAAATGAACAATATGTTACTGAATGATCAATGGCACGAGGGGGCTTCCTCTCTCACCGTAGCATTACGTCCCTTAGGTTCTCCTGCAGGATCGAGTTCTTCACAGCATGGAACATGAAGTGGATGTTCTCAGTTTCTATGGCGGAAGTGAAATGGGGATCAGCAGCTTGCTGTGGTTTCACCTCCTTCTGTCAAAACATTGGACCAGGCATAGCTGGATTTCCTCCAGTTGGTGAGGGTCACCACTGAAATTCAGGAAGTGTTTCCTGAGGCTGACCATCTTCACATTCTCTTCGAGGAGGTCCATCTTCTTGAGGAAAAAAATTATGGAGACATTGAAGAAGAACTTGTTGAGGATGGTCTCAAAGATGTTCAATGACTCCCTTCACTAATTGCTGTGCCTGTCCTCCAAGAGTGCCTGTTTGTTTTCACAAGAGGACACCATGAACAGGATTGACATGTTCCCATCAAAGCACTGGAACTAATTTAGGCACTGAGACCAGCGGCTACTCACACCACCATATTAAAAGGGATTTTTTAAAAATAATGAAGTCATGTTCCACAATCCTCTTGGTGGCCTTCCTGGCCAGCAAGATGTCTTGCTTACTAGGGAAGTAGTTCTATAAAATACAGGATGAGGGAGACATTCAAGAGAAAATAAGAACCAGAACATGTCAAAAGAAAAGGATGTAGGGAAAAGTTACCCCAACTTTGCAAGAAGTTTAAATTTCATTTACACAGTCATACACATACTGTAAAACAGGTGAAAGGTTCAAATGCCTCATTTCAAAATGAATGGAGGCTCATCAATCTGAGGAGGAATGATCAGAAACCCTACTGCCAGGCCCCAGAGGAAAATCACTTTTTTCTCTTTTTGTTTCTACATAACAGATATCTTTTGTTTCTCACTTCCAGAGCATAAACATTCCAAAAACTTAGTATTACTTCATTTAATTTAGGTTTTGCAATGCTATATAAATTTAGTATTTTGTTCATCTTAGAAAACCCTGTTTTTGCCTTTGCTTTGGTTTTCTGTATTCTTCCTTCTTCTTCTTCTGTTTTTTTTTTTTTTGATAATACAGATTGAACCCAGGAGTACTTAAACACTGAACACACTCCAAGCTATTTTTAATTTTTTTAAAATTTTGAGACAGGGTCTCATTAAGTTGCTGAAAGCCTCACTAAGTTTCTGAGGCTGACTTTGAACTTGGACTACTCATGCATCAGCTTCCATAGCCACTAAGATTATAGCACTGTGCTACTGTGCCCAGCTCTATTCTTCCTTCTTACAAGAGAGGGAATGCAGAAAAACAAGAACCAGTAAGAAATAAAAAGTCAATAAATGCATAAGGTAATATGAATTATTTTTCATATACAAACCAGTGCGTCACTCAGTCTGATTTTAACACTGTTAAGAAGCCCTCTTGACACTGGGCTGTCTTGTTCCTCAGAAAGACTTGTTCACCTGACTCTCAAATGCATCTGTGATGAGAAGAAACTAAATAAGATGGAAAACCTCACCTGACAATGGCAATTGCCACAATGCCATTCACAACAGTCCTGTCACACTGGAAGTTGACCACTATGCAGAGAAGCCTAGACCAATCTCTGACATAAAGAGTGCTGGGTGGATGTACAACATCATAGACATTGACTTCTGTGATGCAGGGTTACAAATGGTTTCTGAAATACAGAAAATAACCAATGGCTCACTTGCCTCCTCAGAAAAGAGCTTCCCTTTCACACAAGTACAGCTAAGGGGGCACACATCTGTACACACCCACACCCACCTCGGATTCCTCCCACTTGTGCTTGGTAAACATTGCACACACTGAAGAGCAACTGACAAAGTGAAGCCTGACTCACGACAAAAAGCTTGACTTGTTTCTCAGCTTCAATGGGGGTTAAAGCTACTTCTGGGTTTTAACTGGGGTGTACATGTAATCACTGCCCAAATGGGGAGACTTCTGAGAGCAAAAGGGGGCACTGTTAATAATCATGCTGGGGCAACAAGCACACCACAGGGCTGTCCCAGGCAAACAGGATGCAGTCCCCTAGGTTCTAGCATCCAAGAAAACAAGCTCCACACTTACAGGAGACTGTTTTGTTCTAAATACCATCCTAAATCCTGTATGTCTGTTTTTCTTTAAGCCTCACAAATTGTGGGTTAATCATTACCCACTGTACTAATGAGAAAACTAAGGCTCAGACAGCATAAGAGGTACTTTCTAAAATATAATGTGGGTCTACATGACCTAGGCTCTTTGACATGTGGTCCTCACTCTGGGAAACTGAACTATTCTTTTTTGTTTCACACTGAGGATGGAACCCAAGGCCTTGTTCATGCTAAGCATGGGCTCCACCACTGAGCAACACCTCTAGTTCCAGAAGTGAAAAATTCTGATGTGTGAGACCCTTTGAAAAAGCCAACATTGAGACCTGACATTTTTACTGTATTTTTAAAACAAATCCAAGTATCAGTAGAGGCCTGTGTGCTTAAATACGATGTAAAACATCAACTCTCTCCTTTTGGGAAAAAGCAAGGATAAACACTAATTCAAGCAAAATAAAAATGCCATATGATTAAAACAAAAACAACAGTGAAAAAAAAATAAAAGATGTAAAGAATGACATGGTAAAGAAATGGCATTTAATTCCAAAAATTATCTGCTGTTAGAATTACTTATCTAGAGTCTCATTTTTAAAATATTAGGCAACCTCTGGACTTATTTTTGGCACACAGACAGATTTTATAAAGTAATTAATCCTTTTTTTTTTAAGCAGGGGAGAAGGTACTAGGGATTGAACTCAGGGGCACTTGACCGCTGAGTCACATCCCCAATCCTTTTTTGAGATTTATTCAGAGACAGGGTCTCCCTGAGTTGCTCAATACCTCATCATTGCTGAGACTGGCTTTGAACTACTCATGATCCTCCTGCCTCAGCCTCCTGAGCCACTGGGATCACAGGCATGCGCCACTGCGCCCAGCTCTTAAAATATTTATTCTAACAGCCTTCTCTTTCTCGGACAGATAAAGAGTGCAGACCTATAAAAACAGATCCCTTAATAGCCCTCCCATGAGAACAGAAAACAGTACCCCCACACTGCCTCCAGGAAAGCAGGGATTCTCAACAAGGACCACCTAACACCGTCCATCCTGACATTATTTGAAGCACCTGGGCTAAAAATACCAAAAGTGACAACAGCTACAGATGCTGCATTAATGAAATACATACATACATATATATATATATATATATATATATATATATATATATATATATATATACACATACATATAAAGCAAAATAGAGTGCTTCAGATCAAGGTTCCAGAAAAGACATGAGACACTGAAGGTCCCTTTCCATAGTTACACCTGCCTGGGAAGGCATCTTTATTTGGACCTTCACTTTCCTCTCAAGATAAAGAAGCAGGTATGAACCTGCCTCTGCAGCAGGTGCCCTGATGCAATGACCCACTACCAAGGAGCACAGCTGTGGTGCAACATCCTCACCTGTCTGCTTCAAGTGACCTATGGTCCTGCATCAGGCACAGTCACTGATGGCAGATGAACAAAGAGGCCTGTGTCACAGAATCCTGAGCTTCAATGCCTCTGGTCACTGCATACATCTTCTGTGGCTGGAGATAAGCAAGTGCTCTTGAGGCTCAAAGGCAGAAAAGAAGACGATGATGTCTCATCACCAAAGCCAAACATGGTGAATGGCAGCCTTCACCTATCAAGGACATTCTCTGTGAAAACATAGTAGCAAAGAGAACGGAGGTTTCCATTTAAACCTCTCACTCAGTGACAACTACAGGATTTCATCTGGGAGGTTCTTAAATCCAAAACAAACAAACAAACAGGAAGAGTGGCACATGCCTGTAAACCCAATGACTTGGGAGGTTGAGGTTCAAAGACAACCTCAGCATCTTAGAGAGACCCCATTTCCAAATATAAAATAAAAAGGGTTGGAGATATGGCTCAGTGGACGAGTGCCCCAGGGTCCAGTTCCCAGACAGCCACAAACAGAACCACACAAAATAATAAAAAAGAAAAGAAATGACCACAATAATCTCAAGAATGTTCCCCAAAACACTTGCTTACATATATTTATAACCAAGAAAAAGAGGATTGGTCCTTTGAATACAGATGACTGAATTATATTTGTTCCAAATGCTCCCTCTACAATGTGTGATATTTCTTTTAAAGAGAAATATCAGGCCAAAGCTAAATACATTGACTTCATGCTCAAGCGATAGATTATTGAAGGGCAATGGAAGTTATACACATACCAAGAATAAGATTTACCAATGTGTTAATTATTTAAAAAGTAGACCTGAAACTAAAATTTGTAGAAGGGAAACCTCACTGATTCAGTGCAGGTAATGCAAACAAAGGGTAAAAAGTTCAAATAGGTCAAGTAGGTAAAAACCCAATTTTAGTGCTGAGGCGTATGTAGCTCAATGGTAGAACACCTGCCTAGCAGCATAATGCCCTGGGTTCTATCCCTAGTATACAAAATAATGGTGATTATGATAATAATAACAAAGTAAATTTTAAGCCCACCATTGAACCCTTAGTCTTCAGTTCCCTTCCCTAGAAATAAGCCAGTAGCTGTGTCTCCTTCAGGGAGAGTCTATACATAAACAATACATATTATATTCTATGGAAAACAGCCATAAATAACATACAATATCCTGGACCTTAATATATAGGAAATCCCCCTTTAATTTCATAACTTATTTTCTCTATTTAAAAAAATTTAGTTGTAGTTTGACACAATGCCTTTATTTATTTATTTTTATGTGGTGTTGTGGATTGAACTTAGTGCCTCACACAGGCTAGGTGAGCACTTTACTGCTGAGCCACAGTCCCAGTTCCTTATTTTCTCTATTTATTTTTTTTACCTGTTTCAGTGCCATCAGTCTAAGGGCAGAGGTGAAAAGTAGTTCTGGGCCAGCATGCTCTGGAATGGACACTATCAGAGGTATAGGGGGATAGGCCTGCCATAAATCCAAATCCAGCAATCACTTTCTCATAGAAAGGTGCACAGTAAACCATGACATGGACAAAGTACAGTTCACCTAACCAGTGACCTTTGAGATACACATAGTGTTCTCTGGTGTTTTATTTCTAGGAACAGTACCATAATGAAGATCCCCACAAGTGCTGCTTTGCACAAGTCAAATATAGAGGAAAAAAAGGGTAAGGATTCACACAATCTCATTACCATATTAGCCTCCCACAGGCTAATTTATTTTCTCACCAACAAAATGAGCTGCCTGAGGGCTGGAGATGTGGCTCAAGGCACCTGTCTGGCATGCTGAAGACCTGGATTCCATTCTTGGCACTGGGGGGGAAAAAGCTGCCTATTCTATCCAGCCTCATCGGGCAATGTACTAAGAGATTTTATTTTGTGATTGAGGTTGAACATTTTATACAGTTGAATTTGCTTTCTCTACTGCTCATGTTGTTTGCCTGGGGGTTCAATTCCTAGACACTGCTAAAGCCCTTCTATACTGAGAAGACTGCTTCTTTGTTTCTCATGTTACAAATGCTTTATCCTATTGGGTTTTCTTGTTTGCTTTTTACCTTTTTTATGGTATTCTTCATGGAAATATAAATAATAATTTTACTGAGACATTTAATACTCATTATTTGTAACAAATTAGTAATTAAGCTGACATTTTTTTATAAAACATTGTTTTAAGTTTAGCTGGGATACCTCTAGCCACAAATAATAGAAAATCCAACTCAACCTGGTTTAAAGGCAGGAAGGAGCTGTACAGGAGACTGGCTGTGAGAGGTGGATGGGCATCAGGCTTCTCATGGGGCTGCCTCCTCTGTGTTTGAGTGAAGAAGCAACACCACCCAAAACAGCCCATGCTGATCTCTCCTACAGCAGCAAGGAAGCACTTCCCCAGAAACTTCCAGCAAATGCTCCTGACTTTCAGTGGCCCACTCTGGATCCCACATCCACTCCTAAACCAATCACCCACATGTGGGGACCATCTGAGCTGGGCTCACGTCAGCTTCTTTGACACCCTTGGCATTAAGGGCTGGGGATGGACTAAACAAAGCAGGGCTTGGTTTGGAAAAGGCTGTGGGACAGGCAACCCATGACACCAACATGACCTGCAGAGGACTTCTGGGCTCTGACCAGGGGTGTGATGGGGTAGGCATCATGTTTCAGCCCATTACCCCAAACTGTCAGGACCTGAACTCTATCACCCATTGTATCACTATCCTTCCAGTTGGCCACCACAATTTGATATGCACGTGCCTACATCCTGACACCCTTTGGAGGGTGACATGTCACACAACCCTTCTGCCTGCTCAATTTTTAAAATTTCCCATGCACTTTTTAAAATAAATATTTATTTTTTAGTTGTAGTTAGATACAATATCTTTATTTATTTTTATGTGGTGCTGAGGATCGAACCCAGGGCCTCGCACGAGCTAGGTGAGAGCTCTACCGCTGAGCCACAACCCCAGCCCCTCCCCCCCATGCACTTTTTTATTAGCTACAGAATGCTCAGCTCACTGTGAACCACAGCAATAAAAGAAGGGAAGATTCCAATATTTCCAGAGGTATTTTCAAAAAAAATATTGTGGAACTCTCGAATATACAGGAAAAATTATCATTGAGATTAGGTGGAAGGACTGGAGTGGACTGTGGTTATAGCCTGTGTAAGGCAATGAGTTCAATCCCCATATCAAAAATGAAAAAAAGGGGGGTGAGCAAAATAAGTATAACTAACTCTTTAATAAAAGGCTAAATAAACTTGTTTATACTGTTATGTTAGTAGACAATTCTCCAAAACTGATATAAAAAATGGCCAAATAACAGAAAGCACATAAAAGGATGGTCAACACCATTAGTCATCAAAGAAATGCAAATCAAAATCATGTGATACCATTTCCTGTTCACTAGGATACCTATAACCAGAAAGTCTGATAAAAATGTGTTGGTGAGGAATTAGAACCCTTCTACACTGCTGGTGGGTAAATAAAAGGTGTAGCTGCTCACAGTGTGGCAGTTACTAAAAAATGTGAAACAGAGTTATCACATGACCCAGCAACTGCACTCCTAGGTACATAGGTGGGAGAAATGAAAACACATATCTATTAAAAAAACCTGCATGCAAATGTTCATAGCAGCATTACTGGTAACAGTTCAGAAAGGGAAACAACCCAAATGTTTGCCAACTGATGAGTGAGTAAAAGGTCAATCCCTTCAATGTAACCTTAATCAGCCATAAGGAGGAAGGAGAGCATGAATAACATGGATGAACCTTGAAAACATTAAGCTAAGAAGCCAGAACAAAAGGCCGCAAAGTCAATAATTCCACCTCTATGATGTCCAGAATAGGCAAATTGATGGAGATAGAATGCAGATGAGTGTATGCCTAGGGCTGGGTGAACTGGGGGGGAAATGAGGAATAACTGCTAACTAGTGAAGAGAGGATTTCTTTTGGAGATGATGAAAATGTTCTGAAGTTGACTGTGGTGATAGCTGCACAACTCTGACATGTACTGAAAGCCCCTGAATTGTACTCTTTAAATGGGTGAGTTGCATAGTATGGAAACTACATCTCAATAAGGCTATTAAATAAAAAGGAATAGGTGTCAAACAGAAAAGGCTACTCTTTGCCTTTCATGTTGTCACACATGATGGCCCACACAGCACCTATAACAACTGATAGCAGGACCGTGAGAACTCCAACAGCACAATCTAACTTCCCTTTGTGCATGACATATAAAATCAAAATGCCAATCCACCTGTCCAGAAACAGGGAGGGTCAGAAATGGAACCTAAGAAACTGCTCTGTAAAACATGATACCAAAAAGTAAAGGGAGTTAATATTTTGCAAAACAAGGTAAGCATGATGTGAATAATAATTTTCATCAATATAAAGATACACCAATTCAACTAAAGAGTATGGCTTTCTTTTTTCACTTTTCATGCTTACTCACGTTATTGTTCTTATTCTATGTTTGCTATATTCCATTTAAATGCATCTCAAGACATAAGCAAACAAATAAAAGTCAGCTGCTAAAAAACTGCTCACAATATGCAACTGGTAAACCAACAAACTACATGTTTGCTAAATTTCGAACAAGAGAATTTGTACATTTGTGAATTAACAAGATCAACACACAATGAAACTGAACCAAGAGGGAAAGAACTGAACAGAGATGCAAACATGTTCATGGTGAGCATTGATAAAACTCAAAAGGAGAAGTCCTGTGGCCTTGAAACTACCATTTTACAATCACTGCAGAACAATGAAAGACAGCACCAAACAACACGAAGTCATAATGACCCTGACCCACCCCTACAGGTATTTTAGCAGAAGGCAGTGCACCACTTGGCAAGATTGCCCTATTAAAGATTCAAGCCCACAGCCTTTAAGAAGTGAAACTGGGGGGCTGGGAATTTAGCTCATTGGCTGAGTGCTTGTGTTTTTCATCGGTTTTGTGCTATCAGGTTTCCATGTCTACACATAATAGGGAAATGATCTCCAAAATACCTGACCCTGAAAACTGGAAAGTTCCTGGAAAGCAGATCACATTTCTTGTTCTGAAATCCCTTTCCCCTTCAGAATCTACTTTTTTAGAACCATGATATTATTCCTTGCCCACACCCTTTGCCAGCAGACTTCAGGCACCTGTGGCGCTCCCCACTGGTTCCACACTCCGGAACAACATACGTATGCGGAGCCTTTCTGCTTCTCGAGAAATTCTGCCACCCCCAGCTCAAGAAGGGCAACGAAGGGCATTATTTCCTACTTCCCTCTTGCAGGGCAGGAGCTCTGCTCTTCCGCGCAGAGTGGGAACCACGCAAGTGCACCTGGCTCCGCAAAGTTCGAGGCTGTGATTTTCGGTGGGCAACAACGGCCCCGCCCCACCAGTCCTCCGCACGGCAGCCCGTGCTCCTGCCCTGCAGCGCTGACCTCTGGGCCGCAGAAGTGACCCTGGACACGGATACGGTCTCCCCTCTCCCGGCCTCGGCCCGACATCTGTAAAACGGAGACAGCAACCGCACCTACCTGCTCCTCCATGGTGAGGACCAGGCAAAAGGCCATCGCCGTGACAGTACCCGGCAGGCTGGCGACTCTCGTCAGAGCCTCAGGTGACGGCTCGCCTCCCTGCTCCTCGTCGCCGCCCAGGACAGCACTCGCAGGAACAGTTTGAAGAACGCGGGGAAGAACAAGTCATAGCGGGCAAGCCACGGCCAAAGAGCAGCAAGCCAGGAACCGCCTCAAACGACACCACACCTCCCTCAACTCCTTTGGACTACAGAGTCATTTATGCCCCACTCCGCACCGGCGCCCAGGACGGGGCACTGCGCATGCTCGCTTAGGTCAGGCGCGCGCACGCGCACTGTCCCATGTTGCCCGCCCCGCACAACCCTCCCTGTTTCTGACCGGCTCCCTAACCCAGTCATTTGGTCACCGAGTTTACGTCTTTTTTATTGAGAAAGAAATTGAAATCTTTTATTTCCAAAATGAACCATCCAGATCATAGTATGGCTGTAAAGAAGGTAAAGCATCTCCATGCCTCTTTTTTTTTTTTTTTTCATGAGGAATATGGTTTGTACATACAGACATTGCCCAGCACTTAAGGACACACCAGACAGCTTTAAAAACAAACAACAACAACAAATAAAAAACCAACCTTAATTTTATTTATGTTTATGTGGTGCTGAAGATCGAATCCAGTGCCTCACAGTACTCTACCACTGGGCCACAACCCCAGCCCAGGCATTATTTTTAAGTTTTAGGTGGACACAACATGTTGTTTTTATGTGATGCTGAGGATTGAACCCAGTGCCTCACACTAAGCGAGTGCTCTACCACTGAGCCACAACCCCAGGCCCCCCCCCCTTCCCCCGCATCTTTAACAAGGGATAACATCTTATGATATTTGTCTTGGCATGACTTTTGGCAAAATAGCTTTGATATCCTTCTTTGCTTGTTCTTTTAGGTTAGCTTCGCTATTTGCAAGTTACAGGAAGCAGTCTAAGAGACTTCGTATTTCATTATTCTTCATATTAGCCTCGAAAAACTTATCTTGAATCTTTGGTTTTTCCAAATTGATTCATACCTTCTTGTATTTCTTCATCTATGACTTGATTTTCTTTGTTTCAAGTAAAATGATTTATTTTATTCAGGTAAAATTAATATCTTTGCATTTGGTATTTGCCACTGTTGTCTACTGTTTTGATCAGGTGATTTTCCAGGAATTTGGAGAGTGTTTTTCTGAGAATTCTTTAAAGTCCTGAGATCTTCAGGTCTCAGACCATAAAGTAAATAGATCACATTGTTTGTTTTAGGATACACAAATTTCCTTATGACAAACCCATATTATGCTAGAAACCTTATTAAGTGAGTAAATAGGTTTTATCTTTTCATTCTGTTTTGCAACAGAGTCAAGTGTAGTGTTGGGGCTGACTAAAAACTTGTATCCTTTAAGTGCTTGAGGTGAAATTAGAACAGAGACTTGGAGCGCCGTATTTTAATATTTGTTATAGGTTGAATATGAGGTGTCCCCCAAAGCTCATGAGATCAAGTAATAATGTTTACAGGTGAAATGATTGGACTGTGAGAACTGCAATCTAAGCAGTGCTGCTGTTTAATCAGTGGATTAACTAACTTGATGGATTAATAATTTGAAAGGACTACTGTACTGTGTGTTAAGTGTAGGCAGATGAGGTGCGACTAGAGAAAATAGGTCACTGGGGTCACTTGCCTTTGGGTTTGATATTTTGTCCCTAGTGCCTTAGCCCATTCTCTCTGCTTCCTGGATGCCATGTTCTGAGCACCAGGCCCTACTGCCATGGTGCCTCACTTGGGCCCAGAGTAATGGGCCTGAGAGATCAAGGGTTAAGACCTCTGAAATCAGGAACCTCAAATGAAGCTTCCACTTCTAAATTGTGCTTGTCAGGGATTTGGGTAACAGCAGTGAAAAGCTGACTAACAGTATTATATTTAAAAAATTAGGATTTTCCTAGTTATTTAAAAGGATTAGTGTTATGTTGCAACTTGCTCTTAAATTGCAAGTATAAAAGCAGGCATTATTTAAACCTGCAGGAAAAACATGTAAAGAACCTACAGCAAGATTAACTGGGCAAGATAGTGCACACCTATAATACCAGTGACTAGGGAGGCTGAACCAGTAGGAGCTGAAGTTTGAGGCCAGCCTCAGCAACTCAGCAAGACCCTGTCTCCAAAGTAAAACTTTAAAAAAATCAAGGATTTTTTTTACATCAGTGATAAAGCAGGGGTTCAATCCCCAATACTTGAAGAAGAAAAAATATAGACCATACTATAAAAGGGTTACCTCAGACAGGTTAGGGAACCCATCCCAGGTAGAGTTCAGGTTCCCTGGAAAATTCTACCTCTGACTAGTAGTGGGAAAAATAACAGAAAAACTCTTCTTGAAGCCCCAATTCTATCACCATTGAACCTCAGTGGCCATTTGGGAAGGCACTTTCTCCTCATCTACTCTCTAACAAGGATTCTGAGCAGAACTGACCAATGTCATCAACTGGACAGGAGGGGTTCCTGCCAGGATCAGGTACTAACCAGCTTTCAGGGGTGCTGTCTCTAATGAGAATATGGGGCCTTGGAGGTGACTAATGTATGCCAAACTTGGTTTTGTGAGCTTCACCAACAAGGGCCCCTTTAAACCTTACAGAAATCCTAAGGCAGAATTTTTCCATGAATCAGGGGAACAAGGCTGATATTAGATTCCTTGTCCGGGGAGCAGCAAGTGCATTTACACAAGTATGACCCTAAAACTCATGCTTTTCTTATTTAGAGTTCCAATAAGGCACTGTGGTTTCTATCAAACTATTTCTCTACCTGCTCTCTTGGCCAGAGTGTGAGGCAGTAGGAAACTTGATTCAAACTCTCTGAATGAACTGGACAGGAATAGATTGGTGCCTGTGAGTTTTTGTAGTCATCACTTCACACACACATGGACTGGGAGTGTAGATCAGTGGTAGAGCACTTGCTTAGCATGGGACAAGGCCCTGTGTTCAATCCTCAACATTACAAAAAAAGAAAGAAACACACACACACCCCTCAATGAAAACCATTAATAGGGGTTGGGGTTATGGCTCAGTGGTAGAGCATGCTCCTCTTACGTGTGAGACCGTGGGTTCGATCCTCAGCACCACATAAAATAAATAAACAAAATAAAGATATTGTGTCCATGTATAACTAAAAAATATTAAAAAAGAAAACCATTAATTACCTGATAATCTTTCTTCAAGAAGTGAAATTAACTATGAAACAGTGCTTCGTAAGGGGAGTCAGACAAGACAAGGCCTTTGTTTCTAACACAGGAGGACTTGGCCGAGTCCTGCACTCTAGCTCAGGCACCCTCCTTTAATTAGAAGTCATCCTGGTTCACCATGAAATGGTGGTGATGTCTTATCCAAATTTATTTTTACATGGGAATAATGACTACAGGTGGCTTGACATGCTGAGGTTCCAGTTCTTGTTCTGTGCATGGTGCTCTACTGAGAGTGACCCCAGCTTGTCTGTGCAAAGACAGGTATGAGCCCCACTCAGCCTACCCCCTCCCGAGTCTGGGCAACAGGGGGTCTGCTGGACCTGCATTAAGTGCTCTCCATAGAGCCCCTGCTTCCTGCTGATGGTACAGTATGTGATGGGGACCATCACCATTTTGCTGTAGAGGTGATGATAGTAATGATAGTAAAGGATGCAGTTATAGTGCTGGTGTGAGTTTTTGTGAATGGGACGGTTTGTTCAGCGGATGCACATTAAAAGTCAGTTTCCAGGTAAGCTCTATATCCCTTGTCAGGAAGGTTTTTCTCCTCTCCCTTAGCCATGAATTTCCCTCTCCCCTATAAATTAACTGCCCTTTTACCCTTTCCTCTTCATTTGAGCCATTCTTCCCTAAGGATACCAGGTATGGAGATTTATTTATAACAATGTGAATGTGACACAATAGGATATTCCATGAAACTATTCACATATTCCACAATGAAAATAATTCTCATTAACTCTATTTTCGTCCCAGTTTGCTCTCAATAAAATGGCTTATGGCCAGAACTCATTTCTGAATATTTGCTTCCCTCTAATTTACTACTTCTGGATGAAGCTCTCCTCTTATACAATCATATTTTTCCCTGTCAAGTTCATGGTCAAGCAAGTTTTTTAGAATCACAGGGGGTTAATAATATACTAGCTTCAGGGCAGCTTCTTACACAGCATACAGTTGAGTTTGGACTTGGGCAGAGGATGAAGCAAAGGTTTTATTGCAAACAAGTGGAAGCAGCCAAGTTAGGAGCAGGCATTGTAGGGACAAAGTAGGGGATAGGTCAGGGATCAGACACCTGGTCTCCTGGTTCCTGATGTTGATATGTTAGTGATGTTTGTTACACAGTTAGTACAGATGTGAAATAAGTGGCAAAGACCATGGTGTGAGTTAAGTTTAAGGCCCCATTCTCCAAGTGTGCTTTGCTCTAGCTGCATTATCAGCTCAAGTCCTTGTTATACAGCAGACCTCTGGGCCTGACCCTGGGCATAGGAAATAATTTTTGAAGTCAGGGTTAGTAAAGTCTGGGGATCAAAACTGAAAATGATGATTCAGTACTGGTGTCAAGAATGAAGGATCAGAAAAGGCTGGGTTTGTAGGTTGGTCTAAAGCCCTAGTTAGGACTGACTCAGGGTGTAACTCATCTTCACATCTAGAGAACTGTGTCCATGAAGTACAACAACCTCTCTTCTTCCTTCCAGACCACTGGCAGAGACACATTTTGAGCAAGACATCTATGGAGACACAGGCAGGCATTAGGAGGGGAGAGAGGAGCCTCCCATACAGATAATCCAGAAGAACCAAGACTCTTCTAGGAGGATTTGCATAGTTACCATGTTGTACTCGTGGCATCTAGGGTTCTTTCTGTTCCATTTTTCCCCAATCACCCTCTAAATTTTAGAGTGTTGAATAAAAATTTTCTCTAAGGTAAATAATTTGGTCCCACATTTTAAATATTTGGTTGTCATAGTCTAGGATGTTTTGAATGGGCATGTAGGGACTCTGGGAGGGAATTATTTTTAAACATGAAATTGGAACCACAGGATTGTCATAGAGAGTTTGCATACATATCATACATTTTGTTGGTTTATTTTGACCATGTTGGCCAAAGAATTATTACTGTATTTATTTGAAATAGTTTTGAGATAGTATTTTGAAAACTTGCTATTTCTAATTAATTATCTGTTAGGTCTTATAATTGATATATGTACATAAATATTTTCCATTTCAGAGAGGGTTTTATATATTTTATTTATATATCTATTACTTTTATAGCTCAGTGGTAGCACTGCCAAATTTTGTTAATATGCAATTTTCATTTGATGTTTAGTTTTCATTATTGAGTTGTTGACACTGAACTGCCATGTGCCTTGACCTGTTGTCATTTTAAAGTGGGTGTGTATTTTAGATGTGCTACATGCTTTTGAAAAGCACAGCACAGTGCATTCTTGGGCAAACTTAATAAACATCTTCTCACATTTGAGACCATGTGATCATATCAGTCTGGATGGCTTCTTTGCTGTCAAATGCCACTGTTTTTAAAGGGTTCTAGTTACCTGACCCAATTATTACCTCTGAAAAAGAATACTCGATTGCTTTTCATATAGGAAAACAAAAGAAAATGTGGCAGACCTTAAGCTAGAGACTAGAAGCAGGAAACAGAGAGGACCTAGAGGGAGACAACCCATTTCAGAGACCCCCTCAGGGCTTACAGAAGCACATTACCAGCTAGATGCAAACAAGATGCTTATATCACTTTATAGGGATCCATCACTTATTTCCTCAAGGAAATGCTATACAAAATGGACAGAGGAAAGTTCTCTAACTCTTGGCAACATGCTAAGTTTAACTTTCCTTTTGTTACGTACATATTAATTTACTATTTGCAGTGCTTCAAATGGGACCCAGCTAGACCAATACTATACCACAGGGCATACCTCCAGCCCAACATTTAAAAAAATCTGTACAATGAAGCTAACAGTGTCCATGAAAATTGTCAAGTAAATGTGCTAGTAAATAATAATGTACAAGGATAATATCTCTATGATTTTAACATAAAAATACACTTTCACAAAAATACCTAAATAATAAAACCATTTATAGAATAACTGCTTCTACTTCAGAAGGGTTTTTAGAAGAAAATTAAAATGTAAAATAAGATCAACAAGCATGCCAAAAGGGACATGCTCTTTCTTAACACAGGACAAAAATAAAGCCCCACATAGTCCAACAGGTTTTCATGAGAGAATGTATGGTGTTGGGCAAGTCAGGGAGCCTTTCTGTGATTTGCTTTCCTTGTTTGACCTCAGAGACCAACAGTTGTAGGTCCTAATTAGTTGATGATGTTCTCAACCACTCCAGACTCAGTATCTGCCACTGGACACCTGGATGGGTGTGTTAAACCTCTGAACCCATTCCAGTACTTTCTCGAGCCAAAGCACACCTGCACTCAGCACCTGATGCAGGTTTGTCATATACTGTGAATACATTGGTCCTTGTCCAAAAGCTGAAATGGGACCAACATGGAATGAGTCAGCAGGGAACCAAGATGGGGTGACAGATCAGGGTAAGGAATGGGAATGGAAACCAGGATCTGGAATGATGGTTTCCAGATCTATGTTCTTATCTGGGAGGGAGTACAGAGGGGCCACCTTGGGAGGAAGCTGCAGAGGAGGTAAATTCGGGGACCCCAGTAGCAAACTCATGCTTTAGCTCCAGTTCTCCCTTATTGCTCTGTGACCAGGGCAACTTTGTGAACCCAGTTTTCTTTTCAAACAAGTTCCATATGTCTCCCAGCATCCTTTCTAAATAAGGATTAACAGAGTTAGGATGACAAAGGAGAGAGATTTATACAAGGAACAGCTCCATAATCACAGAGCAAGTAAAGAGGGTGAACTTTCAACTGACATACAATGAATGCACAATGGCTGTATATTTACATCTATACATCAGCACATGCAGTACTTCATTCCTTCTTTAGACTGATAATATTCCTTCATATGGATTTAAAACACATTTTGTTTACAAATGTGTATACAGATTCTTCTTGGAGTACCTCCTTTTCAGTTCTTTGGGTATATACACTGATGTGGATTGCTGGATCATAGGGGGAGTATGTGTTTAGCTGGGCAAGGAACCAATAAATTGTTTTCCACCATTTTACATTTCCACCAGTGATGTTAATGGAGTTAAAGATTCTCCACATCTCTGCCAACATTTGGTACCTTCCTCTTTTGTCTTAGCCATCATAGATGTGATGAACTTTCTGAAGGTGGTTTGGGTTTGTACCCTGCATCAACTTTGTCTCCTCCTCACGGGGAAGTTGCCACTCTGACATACCAAATCAATTCATGATTATTTTTACATTAACATTGATGAAATTTTTCTAACATATAATCCATTTTCCAAACAAGTTGGTATATAGTCCCTTTTATTCACAGGCTTGAACTCTATTTTATAACATAATGTACATCCCTGTGCACAGTTCTGGTGGTCAGATGTAAATGGACTGGCACTTACTTTTATAGTATTTCATAGCACTTAGTTTATCTATTTCTCTTACTTACAATTATAACATTGTCTCTGTTCATGCCTCTATATTTTGCTGTTAGTATTTACATTTCAGGATATTTTTCATTTCACTTTGCCAAATTCCCTCCAAAGGAACCCACTGAGAAGATCATAATGCTATAGTCTGTATCTCTTGAACAAAACTAATGCTTCTCCAACTGAATTCACATAGATTTGCAAAATGGATCTAAGCTTCTGAACTTCTGTTATCAGCCTCCTAAATCTGGATTCAAAACTTGATCAGACTTTCCTCATGGGGGAAAAGGATAGATTTTTGTTAGGTTTAAGTAAAAATCAAACAATGGGGAATTAGATCAGTTAAAACATATTGTCTCTGCAGAATGTTGTCTTATTGCCGTGTAGTCATCTGCTTTTCCTAACTATAGCACCCTTACCACTTTCCAAAAAGAGGAGCAGCGGATTATGCCCACCACTCCATCAAATGCTCTGTAAAGCAGAAACCAGGGGTGATAACATGTCACTTTTTAGCCTAAAAAGTAGTTCCACACCTGGAAAAACTCATCCTGAACAAGACAGAGCACACACGCATAGCTGCATACATGAAGTCCCAGCAGCTCACCCCCCCTAAAAATACAAGGTAAAAACAGAACCATTTCTACCACCACATTTTGGCCACTAGCATCATAAAATATTATTTTGCCTGTATTTGCCCATGAGAAGAAATATCTTCTAGCCAATATCATAAAGATAGTTTGGACTGAGTGAGAGGTAACAGTTCTAAAATACAGCAATTGTAAATCCAAAACTCTTTCACTGATTTCCAGTAATGATTTAAAATCAGGATGCGCTAGGGACAGTAGTTTGGATCTGCAGTGTCCCCTAAGGCCCATGCACTGGAGGCCTGGTCACCAGCTTGTAGTGTTATTGGGAGGTGGTGGACTCTTTAGAAGATGGGGGTGTAAATTAGGAGGTAGTCAAGTCAATGGGGGTGTGCCCTTGAGGAGATATTGGAACACGGGCCCCTTCCTGTTTCTCTTTCCTTCTTGACTGCCATGAGGTGAGCAGACCTCCTATACTTCATGCTCCAAACCTGAGATTCTGGGTACCTATAGGCCCTGAGCAACAGGACAAGCAACCACGTTCTGAAACCTCTGAGACTGTGAGCCAAAGTGAACTTTTCCTTCTTTTAAGAGGATTATTTGGGTATTTTGTCACAGAAAACTGACCAATACACTAGGTTATATCATGAAACCATCTAAGACATCTCAGTGGCTCCAAATGAGAAAGTTGTCCTTATGCACACTGTATGTCCTCAGTGGATGTGCAAGCAACCTGCCATTGGGTCCTTGAGGCACACAGGCTGGTGAAATGGCCACCATCTCCAACCTAGGTGGTTGCTACACCAGAGAAATAAAGGATTTCTGTGCATCTTATATTAGAAATACTCTGCACTAAACTTAATGAAGGTGATATTGACTCTATAGCTGGGAAATACAGACTGCTAGAGCACACACAGGTGTGGAGCATACTTGGGTGGAGAGTTTGGGATTTTCCTCTATATGCTAGCCCATGTCTTTATACATGCAATCATGTCAGTCATTGAATTCTCCATGACTTTACCATGATCTAAAATATTAACAAAGTCTTGAATTAAACTGTCATCCTTTTGCAGACAAACCATATACACCATCAGGCCAGGTAGTCTGACACTGTGAGCTCTGCCGTAGAAATCTTACTAACCCAGTAATAAGTATTGGTTCATTCCAATGAGTGGGCATTTAACCTATCCTGATTTCTTGGCATTCCCAGCTCATCTGTGCCATTCAACTCATTCAGCAAAAAATGGTCCATGTCCAGCACTGCTACTGGAAGTGTCTTGGTGGCTGACAACATCATGTCCAACTCTTACTAAAGTTGAACATGGCCTTGCTGAAGGAGTGAAAGTGACAATGGTGACAGAGAGAGCACATGTCCAACCTCCAGAGAACACTTCTCTGTGTGCTTTTCTGCCTTAGGTCATGAACAAAAGCCATACTTGGATGTCTAGGAAGCAAGGGAAGAGGGGTAAAGCCAGAATTTACCTGGACCTTGCTCTCACCTCCCACTGTGCACTCACCACATTTAGACCCAGACTGGGAGTCTCTGCATGTCTCATCTCTCTCAGATTCTCTGCACCATGACTTCCAGCAACCATGTCTCCTTAGACACCAACTCTGTCCTTTCTGCTCAAAGAAACTGCTGGCTCCCCCATGTCCCCTCTGTGTCTTGAAATTCCCCATCTGGACAGTGAGCTCAACTGGCTTTTCTCTCAGGAATCTAAACTGTTAAAAACTGATATTGAGAAACTGATGTGACTCCATTTTTGAGAAACCAGCTTCTACCTCAAGGCCTGTCCTAAGGAAGGGACCCTTGTCCTTGGAAAAACCTACAGAGCACTCCTAGGCACATACCCACCCTGCTGAGTTGTTTGTCTGTAAATAACAGGAGAGATGTGGTGTCAGGTGTCCCTGACTCAGTCAGGGTAGGTGAGAACCCATAGCAACCCCCTAGCAACCACCAATCAGCATGAGACAGGGAAAATACCTGGGATGCCAGATGACCCCTCAGTAGTTTATGGTGGTTGATAACATATTGGGAAACCATGTTGTTTAGCACATACCCCCATCATGGCCTAAACCAATCAATTCAAAGGAATCCCCCTCTTGCACTAACCCATCATCCTTACCCAACTTGATCCTGCCGGTGAATGTGCTAATCAATGTTAGTTGTTGTTGTTTGATTTTCCCACGGTATGGAATGATTTGCTGTGTGATGTTGTGACGCATACAGTATCTCCCCAAAACCTATAAATTCTCACTGATCAAAGGACCAGGACTCACTTCCTGGGAACGCTGCATCGGAAACGATTGTGAGTCCAGGTTCGAGCTTGCAATAAAGACTCTTGTGTGACTGCATTGGATTCAGCTCCTGGAGGTCTATTGGGGTCCCACGAATCTGGCATTACAATATTACATATATTTTCCCTCTTTTTAAACATGATTCATATGGGACAGAAAATCTCAACCCTGAGAATCCATGTTTGGCAGTTGTGGCAAATATCCTCCTTAGCACTCATTTTCTTTCCCAAGGCTTTCACTGGTTCTATTAGTCACAGAACAGGTATTTCTCTTCCAGGATGAGAGACCTTAACTCCTCAAGGAGGAGGGAAGGAGAGGAGCAGACCAGGCAAGGTGTGGAGAACCTGCTGGGGAAGAGGTGGCAGAGCTTCCTTGGGAGGTTCCTGTCCATGTGAACTCCAAGGCTCAACAAGGGACTTCCAGCAACAAGGACTACTGGAGCATTCTTCAGATGGTCCCCATCAGTGGCAGACTTGAGGACTAGCACAGCCCTCCCATGGTAAGCCTTCACCTTCCCATAAAAATGTTTCCTCTTTATTTTTTTCTATAGTGGTTTCAATTTCTCCCTCCCTCCCTCTTTCCTTCTTTCCTCTTCTTTATTTCTTTCTTTCCTTCTTTATTTCTTTTTTTCCTTTATTTTCTTTCTTACCTTCTTTTCTTTTTTTGGTACCAGGGATAGAACCCAGGGGCACTCAACCACTGAGCCATATCCCCAACCCTTTTTTATATTTTCTTTAGAGACAGGGTCTTGCTGAGTTGCTTAGGGCCTTGCTAAGTTGCTGAAGCTAGGTCTGAACTCACAAGACTCCTGTCTCAGCCTCTGGAGCCTCTGAGGTTACATTCACGTTCTACTCCACCCAGCCTGATTTCAGCTTCTTTAGGATCCCTGCTACCTAATCCAAAGACAGATTTGGAAAACTGTCATGTCCTTTCAGTTAGAATCTATGAGGCAAGGGCCAGAAACTGTACTGTAGTGTTCCTACCTCTGACCTTATGCAAAAAGGCTGGTGTTTGCAAAGCAGATCTATTCACTCTGTTATCTTCCCAGTTTAACTATCATCATTGCTGCATACGACTGCATCAACAGGAAGAGAAGTGGAGAGGTGAAGGTACCTATCAGGCAAAAACTAGTCGTGTTACTGTCCCAAAATAATTGGGACTTCTTATGGTCTGGAAGAGAATTTTAGTGGGAACAGAATCTTCTCACGTATACTTGTGCATCATTAACCAGTAAGATGAGGACTGAAAAATGTGCTGATGGGCAATTTGTCACTGTGCCAAGTCACTGAGTGTATTTACAGAAGCTAAGATGGTTCCTAAGTCACTAGTCTATACCATTGTGTGGGACCTCCATCATATATATGGACTGTCATTGACCGAAAAATTATCATGTTGCATGTGAATGTACTTGAAAGCTGTCCACTGTAAGAGAGTATGAACTTTCTATTTGTTGTGGGAGGACCCAAGCACCTCTGATGTTTAAAGGCATCATGACTAGAAACTGAATAAGTAGAGAAATTGGTCTTCCACAGCAATGGGACCTGCTTCCTGACTGCCAGGACCTTTCCCATCAGGGAGATACTTAGAGGGCAGCCCAGGCCTGGGAAAGAGCTGCCAAGGAACTCACGGTTTCTTGGAAGGTTGATGGATCCTCATTCAACTCTGAACATCCATGGCTGCCAAATAAGGTGGACTCTGACTCTCAGTAGATAACAAGAATCAACCTTCATTTACTCTTATTTGGCATGGGATCATCAGAATCATGTAAGATATTAAAATGCAAAATAAAACCTCATGCACAACATGAATAATAAGTGTGCTTCCGTCAATAATGGCAAATAAAAGACTTCAGGCTTAAGTGTAGAAAACAACCCAATGCCCACAGAGGGATGAACAAATGGACAACAGATGGAGTTGCCCATCTGTTATTCAGCCTTAAGAAAGAGGGAAATTCTGATCCATCCTCCAGTAATGTAGGATCTTGAGGACAGTGCACAAAGTGAAATAAGGCAGACACACTGGGACACATACTGTATGAATTCCCAGTCCTCAACACAGATAAGGTACTGAGGGTTGTCCAATTTCATAGAGATAGAAATGAGAATGGTAGTCAGCAGGAGGTGAAGAGGAGAGGTGGGAGTTAGTGTTTCATGGGTGAAGACTGTCTGCTTATGGTGATGGAAAAGCTCTGCAGATGGATGATGGAGGTGGATGCACAAGAGAAATTTATAGTCATGCCCCATGATGACATTATGGCCAGTGATGGGAAAATACATGAATTTGTTCCACAATATGACATAGCATAAGTAAGACTGAAGCCATCTCAGTTGGTGTAAGAGCACTGTAGAATGTTTGTGCAATGATGAATCATCCTGAAACACATTTTCAGGAATATATCTCCATTATTAAGTGAGACATGCATGTAATCAACACCACTCACCTCTACACATCACAATGGTTAACATGGTAAGTTTTCTACATATTTAACCACATTTTGTGGCTACAAAGAAAAACATGGATTGAATGCCCAGCTGGAAAGGAGCTGAGTTAGGACGTTTGGAAGCAACCCCCCAGTTCCACTGGGTGCTGGGACACATCCCTTGCACTTCCCACCTTCTCGGCAAATACTATATTCTGTCTTGTATGGGAAAACTTCCATTTGTTTCTTTTTTCACATGTGAGATTTTCCATAGGGCACATGGGTGACAGTGAAATATCCAGATCAAGAGCAATATCTTTGCTCCCAAATATACTATGTAAACTGGAGAGAGATTGATTGGAAATGAGAGGCTAACTAGAGATGATCCATAGACTCCCAGAAAGTGGAGACACTCTGTGAAGAGTATGAACATGTGTAGAATTTCCTATGATTTTATGTTTTCAAAAGGAATCCTGTGTTAAAGGTGCCTAAGTGCACAGTGTATGTCGCCTTGACAGATTTCTGAAAACAGTGAAGGCCAGTGGCACTTAGAGGAATAGATTTGCTAAATTGAGTGTTTCCATTTAGGTTTTTCAAGTGATAATTCAGTGTATGTGGGTTCTTTTGTACATACTGAACTCCTTCTTGGGAAGTCTTGTCATTTCTGCCCTTCTCCATCTTCCTTGCCATCCTCCTTCCTTTCCCCCACACTAAGCTCTGAAATGGAAATGCTAAAAGGCAGGTAATCTAACATGTTTTGTGTTGAGAATGGAGAGAAGAACCCACATTCTAGAGAGAAGTGAAAGAGGGAGGAGTCAGAGACCCATAGGTTAGTTTGGCAAGGTGGATCAGTAGCAGCAGAGACCATCTCCTCTAGAACTCTAGGACAGGTGCACATACCAGTCTGACAGTTGCAGGTGTTTTCCTTCAAACTGGTTGCCAGGTTGGAATGAGCGATGACATCAGAGGCTTCCAACCTTCCTGATTGGAAGGGACAGACTCTGTGAACCACTGGCAGTGCAGTAGGCAACAGTTTGTCCTCAGAACTGTTCCTCACCTGGTTTCTCCCATTTGGAGAAGAGCGAACAGATTCCTATACAACCAAATTCTGGAAGAAGGCTTTGCCTTAGTAAGAATCTAGGTTTTGTAGAAGGAAGACAGAGTATTGGAGAACTTATGGCGGATCAACAAATCTCCCAGTCTGGGCAATCGCCTTCCCAGCCGAGCACCTCAGAAACCCACCTGGAAGTGGTGGTAGATGATGAGGTCCCAGGTCCATCAGGTGAGGGAGCTAGAGTGAGAACTGATTTGACAGGATGACTGGTAAGGAGGAAGGAAGGGGTAGAGAACCCAGAAAAGGTAGACTAGGGAGCCCACTTTTGAAGTTTAAAGTTCCTTGCCATGGGTAGTCCACATGGATGGAAATCTGTAGAGAAAGGAGTTGGGTTAGAAGATGAGATATAAGCATAGGAAGTAGGTAGAGGAGATGTAAAAAGGGTCACTCCACCCATGGAAGAAAGTATCCATAATGAGGAAGAGTTTTGAGGAACAGGGAGAAGGGACACTGGTAAGGAGAATCAGGGGCACATTTTTATCAGCAAAGGGGAGAGGTTGAACAATAGCTCAGAAGAAGGTAACAGTTGAAGGTCTGGGGTGTGGGAGGTGAACTGGGATCAGAGGATGAAAGGATGAGTACCAAATTCAGGAGCTTGACTCTGCTTCCTTTACTCAGCTCTGTGGGTAAAACCCTGCCTCCCATGTCGGTCCTCGAGGAAGAGAGAGTGGACCTCAGAATCTGAGGGAGACTCGGAGGATGATTCCCCAGGGATTTTTGATTCTGCACCCTGGGTAGAATCTGGCCTCCTGCCTGAGACCACTGGCCTAAAGAGAAAGAGGGAATCCTCCACTGAATCTGAGGATGAGCTGGAGGATGTGGAAAGTGAGCTAAATCACCCCTGGGATGTGGAGTCACTGTGTGGCCTCAAAATGAAACTCAAAAAACGGTGCATGGACTTGGTGCAACCAGAGCACCATGAGGTTTTCAACAGGCTTCTAGGTAGGGAGACACCCAGGTAGCGCCCTCCAATCCTTTCTTTACACAAAGAAGGAACTTATAGCCACTGCACTTTTCCAAAGAGCCCTACTATCCCTGAGATCCTCATTCCTGGAGGACTCAGGACTCATCTCCCTGAGAGACTTTTAGATGATGGATGCTTACATTAGACTTGACAAGGTCTCTGCTTGGAATCACAGAACTTGGTTCCAATTGTCCTGATTGAAGATATCCTGACTCTAATAGATTTCCTCCTCCATGAGAGAATGACCTAGTAATTCTCTGATTCTAAGGTGGTGGTATATTCTTGGGTGATGATGAGCCTTCACAGTTTACTCAAAGCTTTTATTCATATAGATATCCAGATGTTACCCAAACCCTCACTCAGTTGTTTCTCTGGGGGAGGGGGGGTCTCATGTCAAAGCAACTTGCCCAAGGAATGTTCCTGTCCTCTATCTACCCACCTTTATGGGGCTCCAATCCCACACCTTCTCCAAGGGAGGTCCTGTTCTCTCTGTTCTCTATCATCCATTGAAACCCCTTCTGGTTCCAAACTAACACCAGTGTTCTGTTCACAGAGGATCCTGTTGTCAAAAGATTCCTGGCCTGGGACAAGAACATGAGGGTGTCTGACAAGGTGAGGTTGTTTTCCACTGGGAAGTGTTACTGATCCAGCACAGCCTGGAGTGGGAAGGGCTTTCTGACGCTATGGTCCTCTATTGGGCTCCAATCCAACACCTTCTCCAAGGGAGGTTCTATTCTCTCTGCTCTCTCTCACCCATTGAAGCCTCGTGAACATGGTCCCATTACTCACCCCTCAGGGAGGAGGAAATCTATTAGAGTCATAATGTCTGCAATCAGGATGATTGGAACCAAGCTCTGTGATCCCAAACAGAGACCTTGTCAGGTCTAATGTAAGCATCCATCATCTAATAGTCTCTCAGGTAGAGGCATTCTGAGTCCTCCTGACATGGGGGAGAGATCAGCCATAGCAGGGAACTTTGGAAAAGTGCATTGGCTATAGAAAAATTATAGCATTGAAGTATAGTTTTTCCCCCCACAATTCCCTAGTCAAAACAAACACACAAGCTCCACATGGTCCTTCTCTCTGCCTCTGCATAGAGCCAACAAGATGTACCAAGTCCTGGCACCTTTGTAACTTGTCAACATCTCCCTTTAGAGCCTAGCAGCTTTTTGCAGAGAGAACAGGTGGACCTTGCTTCTGCTTGGGTTGCTTGGGCTCCAAGTCCGAGACCACAGTCTTGCATGCCTATCACCTCTCTGCTTGATACCACCTGAGGTTCTGGGCTCCTCTCCTCTTTGCTCTCCCTAGGATCTCCTATTCTTTAGCTTACCCAAGACCCTCCTCACCCAGCTGACCTACATGCCTTCTCTCAAAAGGTCCTCTCAGAGCTGGCCCTCCAGTGCACATCTAGGCCTCCTCTCTCCCTGACTGCTCCAACTGACCTTGGTCCTTCTTGTCCTTCCCCAAGGAAGCAGGTCTCTTTACTTGGTTACTTTCTCTTAGTGGCACTCTCTACCCCAGACCTCCATTCCTCTGTCCCCTCCTTCCTCCTGTTCCAGGATGTAACCTCTCTGTCTTTCCTCTCTCTCCATCAGTACCTCCTGTCTATGGTCATAGCTTATTTTAGCCGGGCTGGCCTCTTCTCCTGGCAGTACCAACGAATCCACTTCTTTCTGGCCCTGTAAGTATTTGGTCTCCATCAATCAGAACTCACTACCTGGGAGGGTAGAAAGTGAGCAGAGGGGCACTAACCTGTCCTTTACTTTTGGCCTGTTTGTCCTGTTTACTCTGTGTAGAAGAAATTGTAGCATTGTAGTATAGTTTTCCCCCCACAATTCCTGACTCAAAACAAACACACAAGCTCCCTAAAAGCCAGTTTTAAAAAAATAAAGGAAACTTGAGAAGAGTGGAGGAAAGCATCCTGTCCCTGGCAGAGAGACTGGAGTTGCAGACACATTTCCTTCCTGTATCTACACCAACACTGTTCTGTCTTTTGCCTCTGGATTTCTAAAACAGATGCCCAATTCCCAACCTGGCACAGGTGCAGTGTAAGGTGCTCCCCTCTGGTCCTTCATACATGTGTCTTCTCACATTTGTGGCATTCTATGTACCCCCTGAAATTCCTTCCAGGATGGATCCAACTACCTCATAGGCCTCCTCCACAAGTGTTGCTCACTGCTTTCCAGACAAAGGCTGGAGTCCTTCAGAAGGTGTATGTCTGGCAGAGACCTCTGGACCAAGGCGTGGTCCTCTGTAACACTTAATAGGGCTGGTGCAGTCCTGTCTGAAAATGGTCCTCTGGGAGTCCCTTTTTTAGCTGACTCCAATGGGAGGCTTTTCCTGGTTGTGTTGCTGAGGAGCAACCTGGTTTCTTTCCCCAGCTACCTGGCCAATGACATGGAGGAGGACAACCAGGCTCCTAAACAAGACATCTTTCGTTTCCTCTATGGGAAGAGCTACGCCCAGCGTCCCCTGTTCCACAAACTGCGCTATCAGTTCATCTGCTCCATGGGCTGGAACACTCGGGTTTCCAAGGAGGAGTGTGAGGAGGTGGGTGGTGCTGTGTGTGCTTGTGGGGGGAGAGGGATGGGCTGACTGGAGAGACACAGGAAGGTGGGTGGCTGCAGGTGGGCTCTGGGGAGGAGAAAACTCTGAGGGCTGTGCAGGGAGGGAAGGATTTCCTGGGCAGTCTTCAGTTTTTTGTTTTTGTTTTTTTTTGCGGGGGGGGGGTGTGTTAGTGAACAAAATGTGTACCTCAATTTACTGTATACCATCTAACAAAAATTTGGTGGAAATTTATCAGATATATATAAGTGATTCAAGTAATAAAAGAAAGTCTCATTTCAAGAAAATGAAGTTCTTGAGGAAAAGTAAAGTACATTAAAAATGTAAAGACAAGTCCAATTTCTATGCAATAAGGGAACTACAGTTTAATAAAGCAGATTCAAGTGATTTTTTTACATATGTATCTTTGGTCTTTAATATATATTTATGTATAGATGGATCTAACCATTGTAAACTATGGTTTATTTTGAAGGAAGTGGATAAATGAGATGAAAGGAATCTTTATACTAGACTAAAATTATTCACAAAGCAGAACATTTTACAGTGAAATATTTTTTCATTCATAGAATTTTTACACAATTAATTTCTACTTTGGATATAACTAAAATTACAGTTTAATTATTTGTCTAGGGGCTGGGGATGTGGCTCAAGCGGTAGCGCGCTCGCCTGGCATGCGTGCGGCCCGGGTTTGATCCTCAGCACCACATACCAACAAAGATGTTGTGTCCGCCGAGAACTAAAATAAATAAATAAATAAATTCTCTCTCTCTCTCTCTCTCTCTCTCTCTCTCTCTCTCTCTCTCTCTCTCCCCCCTTTCCTCTCTCTTTAAAAAAAATTATTTATCTAGAACACTAGAACACTGAGATGTACTCTTTAGTTTTAAACAAAAATCATACCAAAATTATTCATCTGCCAGTCTTATAGTCATGTAAAAATTATAATAGGGTTTCAGTGATTAAAGATACATCTAACCATGTAACTTAAAAGTTTTTTCATGTACTCAAGCAAAAACTTCACTACATTAAACCATTATTCTATTCAAATCAGAGACAATGAAAAAGCTGTGTCTTGATAAAATCAAGTTTCCAAATTTGATTCAATGGGACACCAAAACCACTGTCTCTGTCAAAGCATCTTTACAAAATTTTCCACACAGGTAGCATAATTTAGTTGTTTAATATAAAATAGGAAAATATACTCAATTTTTATTGAAAAGAAAGCTGAAAATATGATGTCCCACATCTTACATAATATGCTCCTAATATACAGTAATGTTAGTAATAAGTAAAATAATGTTGTGATATCCATATTTAGCTACTTGATTTGTCACCAGGCTAAATAAACCTAATAATTACACCTTGATAGCTGACAGAACTTAGTTAATAGAATCAAGCCTCTCAACATTTTATTTAAGATATTTGTAGACTGCTGAATCATAGGAACTAGAAAGAAGAAATTGTAGCATTGTGTATAGTTTTTTCCCTACAATTCCTGACTCAAATCAAAGTGAACTAATTTTAAGGAATGTGAAAATAGATTAACTATGACTTCAAAACACTCAATATCTTGTAAACTCATCAGCTTTTTGGGGGGCTCTTTTTCTTTCCAGATTCAAGCTTATGATCCCGAGCTCTGGGTGTGGGGCCGAGATCGAACTCTTATTCCCTAGAAGACCTGGAAGAATGGAGGCCTGAAGGGAGAATCAAAATTCTGTATCTCTGGCCTTATGACAGAGTCACTGATTGTCTATTTAGGATGCTCAAGGACCTAACTTCTCTATCCACTCCTTTACACCTCCACTCATAGTCACTGTGTGCAGATGGTGAAACAGACTGAATCCAAGTCAGCTTCATGGTCTCAAACCCCAACCACAAAGATGAGCTTCTATATGTGCTGAGTGCTATGAGGCTACTCAGCCACACCTGAGAAAGAACAGCTTATCACACAGGACATGCTAGAAATCCTTAACCCAGACAAATTGGGCCCAAATGTCAGCAGTGGTGAAAGGCTGATCTTGGTCTAAAGTGAATGTCCTTTAGCCATTAATATCTCACTTCTCTGTAAATTGTCTTTTTACCCTCTCCTTTTAATTCATCTTGGGTCAAGCATCTCTTAAGGATACCAAGCATGAAGATGATTTATTTATAGGATTATCATAGTTTTAGTATATATAATAAATGCTTATTTTGAACTATGTTTATTTTAAATTGTTTTGAGACATATGTTGTTTGGAAAATTGTTGTTTCTTATTAGTTTTGTGATGAGTGTTGTAACAGGTTTGTGTACATAATTGTGGTAAGCTATTTTGCTGTGCTGCCTTGTGTGGGCTTGAGCCTAATTCTTGGGCGGAGACCCAGTTCTTTGTTTTCAGCCACTCCCTAGAATGGAATGTATCAGTTGGTTAGCTCCTGGAACAAACTGTTTTCAAGAAGTGCTTGTTGTTTTGAGCACAAGCTGGAACTGGGTGTCTCTTGTGTGCAAGTGCCGGGTCTATCATTCTATTGGCTGCTGCTGTGTTGCTATGCGCTCTTTGTCCAATGGTGTACGAGCAGGGCCGCAGTTGAAGTATATAAGGGGTGTTTTTTTTTCGGGCTTGGGGTCCTTCTCTCAACAATACCTAGTGGATGCTCCCAATAAAGCGTGTTAAAGAAGAATCCTGTTGTTGTCGTCATTCCTGCTGGCGGGTAGACGCGACACATAATTATTTCTCTGAAGTTTTTAATCTTTTTATCTATTTTATCTATTACTTTTAAACCTCAGTGGTATTACCCCATAGTCTTATAAATATAAATTTTCATTTGATGTTCAATCATCATTATTGTAAATATCAAGCTGCTGTTATTTAACTTGGATTGACATGTTTTTCTGTCATTTTAAAGTATGTATTGTAAGAGAACACATGTGCTATGTACATTTTTTTGGGGGGGAGCTATATGCTTTTGAAGAGCACAGCATTTGTGGGGAAACTGAATAAAGTTGAGAATCTTCTTACCTTAATGATGCATCTGATCATGACATTCTGGATTGTTTGTTTGCTGACAAATGTTACTATTGTTTAACAGGGTTGTTAATTGACCAAATTTCTTACCTGTGGGAGGAAAACACCTCAATTATTTTTCACGTCTGAAAACAACAGAGAAGGTTGCAGAACTTTATACTAGAGACTAGAAGCAGGAAACACAGGGAGGACATTGAGAGAGACAACACAGAAGAGTGAAAGAAAATTCTAGGAGAGCTGTATAACAATCTAAATCCAAAATCAAGAAGAGGCATCTCAATAGGAGATGCCTTCCTGGTAATGGTCCAAGGATGGGGACACACAGGGAATGGTAGACTTTGCTACTGGAGTCACAGTTTGAGTTTTTTCCACAATCTATTTCTAGTTTTACATAACAGAAGGAAACCCAAAGGGTGTTGTTTGAAATAGAAACTGGTGAAGGGAAATGAAGGTACTAGGGCAAGTTGTGAGAAGAATGAGATGATAGGAAGAGCTCAAGCTGGTAAATAGATAGGCACAGAGAGGAAAGGGCTAACAAAGTAGGCACTGAATGACTGCAGACAAGCATCTTGGGAGATGGGAACTTCAGAGAATACGGGAGCAGCTGTGGAAAGAAGCAGGTGAAGCAAAGTGTCAGTCAGAAGGAAAACAAAGCTAAAGAGGGGTGGCAACAGAGCTAGTGATGAGATGTGATGTGGGGTTAGAGGCAAGTGGAGATGATGTGAAGAGGCTGGAAAGTACCTACATGAAATGAGCTTAAGGCTGGTTGAATGTGTCAAAAGAGGAATGGTGGTTGGGTGAGTGGAGCAACTGAAGAGGTAAAAGTTCACCTGAAGGAAAAAGTCATTAAAGATCAGCACTGGGGCTGGGGATGTGGCTCAAGCGGTAGCGCGCTGGCCTGGCATGCGTGCGGCCCGGGTTCGATCCTCAGCACCACATACCAACAAAGATGTTGTGTCCGCCGAGAACTAAAAAATAAATATTAAAAATTATCTCTCTCTCTCTCTCCTCTCTCACTCTCTCTTAAAAAAAAAAAAAAAAAGATCAGCACTGTGCAATGCAATTCTGATGCTGATCAATTGCATGGAGGTCACATACTGCAGGTTGAGGCCCACTCTACACTGCCCTGTCTTCAGAAACCAGCTGTAAGCTGTTTCCCAGGCTACTCTCACTTCTCACCAACGACTGCATATTCGGGGACTCCCACGATCGATCGTATTGTATAATTCTCTAAAACATCTCACTGAGATTAAGAGAGCACAGATCCTATAATTACTGTTTTGTCATGTGAAAAAGGACACAAATTGGCACCAGCTAAAAGAGGCACGTGGCTGAAGGTCTAGGAAGGTCTGAATGAAAGCTGTCATGTCCTTAGGATGCAGCATCTTCAGAGGACATTGGATGTATATGACCAACCTGGGAAACTGACCTTGATTTCAGTGTCCAGAGTTTTTACTGGAATTTCACTAAGCATTTGGTAGGAGTGGGATGAGTAGAGCGATAAACCAGGCTCAGGTCCTGCCCTGTGGGTGCTTACCATAGAGTGGGGGAGACAGGCGAGTGTCCAGGAAAGAAGATGAGGGAAGAGGGTGTGGATAGAGACGGGACGTCATGACGTCACCTACACAGCGTGAGGGTGGCACCAGGCAGCGTCAGGGTCTCCAGACTGGTTTTGTCTTCAGGATCACCGCGTGCCAGGCACCCTTCAGAAGTCCCTGAGCAGTAAAAGGCCCATCTTGGTTAATGCTGGGCGGGCAGGCACCGGACTCCCAGTCCCTGGGCCCACCGGAAATAGGTCTGTCTCGGCCCACCTCAGTGGGCCTTCCTTTTCCCCTCGCAAGGCCGAGTTCCTCCCCGCACCAGAAGTCCGGTAGTCTGCATGTACAGCTCACCGGAAATCCGTAATCCAGGGCTCACATCAGGTCCCTAGGCGAGTACTGGGATTCTATTTCCCAAGAGTTTATGCGCTCCCCAGCACCCTCAATTTAGGGACCGTGTGAAATGTGCCTGTCTCTTCTAACAGTGCAGAGGAGACATGCTGTGAGCCTTGGCTGCCCACAGGCCTCCTACCCTCCATCGTGGCTTCTCCTTAGATCAAGGGAGCCTCTAAGGGAATGTCTAGAATGCATTTCCTTCATTTTTTTTTCCTAATTGTGTCTTTTTTTTTTGAGGAGAGGAGAGGAGAGGAGAGGAGAGGGGGGAGAGAGAGAGAGAGAGAGAGAGAGAGAGAGAGAGAGAGAGAGAGAGAGAGAGAATTTTTAATATTTATTTTTAGTTCTCGGTGGACACAACATCTTTGTTTGTATGTGGTGCTGAGGATCGAACCCGGGCCGCACGCATGCCAGGCGAGCGCGTTACCGCTTGAGCCACATCCCCAGCCCTCCTAATTGTGTCTTGATTCAGTGATGGTTGGAATTTTTTTTACTTTTTGTTTATTTCAAAGTACTTACAGAGTCAAGGAAACTTGTGATGAAATAAGAAAGTAAAAAATTTCAACCAAGGGGCTGGGGATGTGGCTCAAGCGGTAGCGCGCTCGCCTGGCATGCCTGCGGCCCGGGTTCGATCCTCAGCACCACATACAAACAAAGATGTTGTGTCCGCCGAGAACTAAAAAATAAATATTAAAAAAATTCTCTCTCTCTCTCTCTCTAAAAAAAATTTCAACCAAGCATTTATGTTGACTGAAAATTCGGGAGCCTGGAGAGCATTGTTCAATTCTCGTTTTATGCATCTTTGGGAAAGATAATAATTTCTATGGTGGATTGGTGGATGCCTAGAGGTCGGGGCTGGAGTTTCCTTTTGAAAAAAGTCACAGGAATATCTCTGTCATTATTTGGTGATAATTAAACGGTCAATTAAATTTCCCCCAAATTATCAAAACATTCATGTAAAATGAATGCTTTGATTATAAATATTAAATATAACAACTTGATTTTGGAAACAAAAATTATATTTCCTGATTTTGGAACATTGAGGTAGAGCTTGGCAGGTAGCAATGACAGATTAGCTGTCTTTCATTCATTCCCCCCTTCTCCCTTTTAGTACTACCACCCCTATTTTATTTTTCCAGCTTTCCAATTGGTGTGGTGTATAATTAGTTTAGGCAAAAGATACAAGAGAATAGGGCTGGGGATGTGGCTCAAGTGGTAGCGCGCTCGCCTGGCATGTGTGCAGCCTGGGTTCGATCCTCAGCACCACATACCAACAAAGATGTTGTGTCCGCTGAAAACTAAAAAATGAATATTAAAATTCTCTCTCTAAAGAAAAAAAAGAAGAAAAGAAACGGGAGAACAAAGAATCTGAGTAATCATAGGAGAGAACCTTTTGCATCTTTCTGATCTCTAAACATTTTGTCCTCATAAAGCTGCTGCCACTGGTTTTCTTCCTTAAACTATCCCTGACCTCCTCCCTCAGTAAAGCCCATCTCCATAACTGTCTGGGATCCTACCTGTCTTCTGATGTCCTGTGGCATCATTTTCTCCTCATATAAAATTGGGGCTTTCTAATTCTTTGCTCTTTTAATTTTCTCATCTGATCCACTTTGTGTAAGTTATTATAACCTCAAACCCTTGATTCCTTTGCCCTCCTACTTTTCTGCTTTTAATCATTCTTAACACGGTTTTGAATTTCCCCACATTCTCTAAGAAAGCCAGCTGTTCCTGTGACCCGCAACTACAGCTGTCCTCTCCCCAGCTCTGCTCAGCCTCCACATGCAGCTCTGTATGTTCTTCGGTTCCAAAAGCCTGGGCGCTCCGAGTCTGCCATATTCTTGTCTTAATTGCTCCTGTGTTCTCTTTTCTGAGAGTCACATTCCTTCTGTCATCACAATGCATTTCCAAAGCGACTCCCTTGATTTATTTTCCTTCTCAGCTTTCCGTGGCCTCCAGCCCTCTCACTTTCTCAGCTGGTCCATATCTTCATCCTGGGAGTGGTGTGAGCTTTCCCCCTTCCCAGTGACCTCCCCTCTCTTCAGCTGGACTCACTGAGGCTTCTCTCTGCCCCTGGGCTTATACCACAGCCTTCTCCAGGATTTCCAAATGCTCCCACCCTGACCCTGTAGCCTGGCCACCTGACCTTCTCACCCGATCTGTTACTGATAGATTATTCATATATATCATCGGTTTCCTGGGTTACCCTTTTTCATTCAGCTCTTTTCTCATCTTAGCTGCTCATATGTCCTCTTCTACCCACGTCTGCCATCCTGTGAGTACCTAGGGCTACATCAGTACCTTTGATTCCAGTGTGTCTCATAAACAGGATCTGTTTCCAAGCTGCCCTCCCCAGACCATTTCTCCTTTTCATTTCCTAGCTATTTCAGTGTCTGCAGAGCCTACAGTTCATGCTGCTCTTCAACTATCACCTTCATCCTGCTTCTGATTGCTGCCCATCTCCTGGAGCTCTGACTTAGTACATTATGTGTTGCAATAAAGAAATACAGGAGGCTGAAATTTTTATTAAGAAAAGGAATGTATCTACTTATTTTGAACTACCAGGGATTGAACCCAGGGTTGTATGTTTGTGAGGCCAGTCTTGTACTGCTGAGCTATAACCCCAGTCTTCAAAATGAAGTTTATTGAGCTCATAGTTCTGGAAACCCAAAAGCATGGTGCTGGAATATTGGCAGTCCTCCTGCTCCCTGGCCATATCACAGTGTGGTTTAGAAGTAGGAAGGAAACAGGCCAAGTGCAAAGGGGGCCAAATCCATTAACAACCTGTTCTCATAACTCAGTGTGTGAGACCAGCATTAATACCTTCTGAGGAAAATGTCCCCATGATCTAATTACATTCCATTTGATGCCACATATTAAAGTTTCTACCACCTCAACCCTGCCACATTGGGGACCAAGCTTCCTGCACCTGAACCCTTGTAAGGCATCTATCCAGTCACAGCAAGCTGTCTTCATGTGACTGCTCTGCTCCTTGTGACTCCTTGGCTTTGACAGCTGTACTATCTGTGTTAACCAGTATTTGAAAATTTCTGGGTGACAGGAGATTCTATTATTCATAGTGGGCCTCTGGGACTAAATCTGAGTTTATGATAACAAGGTGATCCCAAAACAGCCAGCCACAATAGAAAAGTTACCACATGACTGTGGGGCGTGTGCAACTTTGAGCTTCATATCAGCTAGTACTTCAGGAAGGAGAGGAAGGCAAGAGATTGGGTTCCACTGCAAGACAATTGAAAAATCATGGTGACCTAATGAATTCCAATAAAAACTCAGAACACTGAAACCAAGGTGAGCTTCCCTGGTGGGTGTACACATCACTGTCCTGGTAAGATGATATATCCTAGGACATGGAAGCTTTCAATGGGATCCCCCAGACCTCAAGCCATGTGTCTGTTCTTTGGGCTTGTCCCAGTTTGGGTCCTAACCTTGGGGTCCATGTGAATAGGATGCTTCCAAGGAAACTCCACACGTCTCTCCAGCAGGTTCTCCACACCTTGCCGAGTCTGCTCTTCTCACCTTTCTATGTCCTCTGGTGAGTCAAGGTCTCTGCACCTCAAAGAGAAATTCCTCTTTGTGACCATCAGATCCAGTGACATCCTTGGGAAAAACAGGAGCGTCAAAGGTGGATTTTGTTGTTTCTGCCCAACATGGATTCAAGGGTCCAGTTTACAGTCCCAGCTGAAACAAAATTAAAAAGAGGGAAAAATATATGGAGTGTCAGTGTTTAGGAATTTAGATTCCTGAGAAAGAGGCCAGTCCAGAGAGAGCCCAGCTCACTGGCCAGATAGGGAGTGTCCAATCTAGAGAGCAGGAGGGGACGTGGAGTCAGCAGAAAGGAGAGAATATCTAAGGAGACATGGGAGCTAGAGGTCACAGTGCAGAGAACTGAGAGAAGCAAAGTTTAGGGGCTCCCAGTCTTGGGATACACAAAGTGGGAACATGGTAAGAGGTGAGAACTGGGGTCCAGGCAGCCTCAGGTCTATCCCTCTTCAACATGTGGCTTTTCAGAGATTGGAGGACACAGGCCCATGCAAGGGACACAAGAATGATCCAGGAAGGGAATGAGGAGGATCAGAGGTAGGCTGGTCAGTGTGCTTTGAGCATTCCAAGTGCAGGTGGCCTCAACGTGGCAGAAGTGGTGCTGGGCTTTGGAGAGGAATGACAAGTTTCTGTTTGAGACATTACTGTGCCATGTCCTTCCCCTGAGGCTGGCATCTGGGTAGTGAGCCTCTAAACGTGTCCTACTGACAACTCTGGGAGCTCTCCTCTCTGACATGTGGACACCTTGCTGAGATGGGCAGGAGGTCTGGAATGGCTAGGGGACCTGCATTTCTAACAACTCCAGGGTAATGCCAAGGCGGTTGGTCTGGGGACCTTGCAACCACTCTCATAGCCTCCATCCTCCATCCTTGGTCTGTGTCCATCTGTCCTTCTAGTATGCCATCTTGTTGCATCCCTCCCTCCAACGGCTCCTCCCTGCCCTGCCAATTTGATGCTCCCCAGCATAAGCCCACACCCCTGTTTCAGCCAGGCTGGCTTTTCATCTGAGAAACATGCTTGCTCCTGCCACCCTGTTAGAGGGCCTCACTTGGACAGCTTACAGTGTTCTGGTGTCCCTACAGAAGTCCCTGCCTCCCCGGGTTTCACATGTGACAACAATTTCTGTCCTTTGTTTTTGTTTCTTTTTTCTTTTTCATACTAGGGACTGAACCCAGAGGTGCTCTACCACTGAGCCCCAGCCCCAGCTTTTTGATATTTAATTTTGAGACAGGGTCTGGTAAGTTGCCCAGGCTGGGCTCGAACTTGTGATCCTCCTTCCTCAGCTTCCCAGGTAGGTGGGATTATAGGACTCTGCCACCACACTCAGCTTAGTTTAATCTTTAGAAGTATCTGTGCCCTGGGATGATAGTTTTCTGTAGAGAGGATTTTCTTTTCCCTCTGGTAAGTTCCACCTGTGACAAAGATGTGACACTTCTTTGGGCAGCTCTAGGACTCCCAGGAATACAGACTTCATCCCTCCCAGAGTACAGCACCTCAGGATGGCAGCCAGGGTCACTAGATCACACTGGCTCCTCATCTCAGGAGCAGCGCAGCTCTGTTGCATTGAGCTCCAATCCTCCTGGTTCCTCAGTAGGTTTCCGATGGATCTGAAGTTTACTGGGGTATAGTTCAGACAGGAGGTTCTTCCTCATTAGTGTATCATCTGAGTTTGGGGGAGTGTGTCTGACACAGCCATCCCTGGTCACAGAAAAGGAGCAGTCCTGCCCCTGAATTTCTCAGTGGCCCTGCAGCCAATGCTCCCCTCTGGAGGTCTTGGATAGTGTCTGTGATCTCACTGTTATCTGCTGAGGGGAGGGGTGGCTTACCTCCCTAGGTCAGGGAGCAGGGTCCAATCCTCTGGTGGTATGCTCCTTCCTGTTTGGTCACTCTGAGCACCATCCCATTCATCAGTCACAGTGAGACCCTTCCGGGCTTTCCTGGCCACTCTCCCTCCCTTGGGCTCTGCATTGGTGGTGTCCTGGCTTCCTCAGTTCTGTCCATGCCCACACTCCTGGGGAGTGAGTCTTTATCGTGGCTGTATGGGTGACCATACACCTGGTCCTACAGTTCTGGGGGTCAGGATTCTCCCTGGGCTGAGGTTGAGGTGTGAGTAGGCTGCATTCCTTCTACAGGCTCCGTGAAGAATTTCCCTCCTGCCGTCTAAAGCTTCTGGGGGAACCTGCATTCATTGGCTTGTGGACCCTTCCTCTATTCTCCAAGACAGCAATCAGCTCATGTCTTTCACTCTGACCTCTGGATAATGCAGAATAATCTCCCCATCTCAACATCTGCAATTGTACATGCAGAATCTCTTTTGCCATATGAGGTGCTATGTTCACAGGACCCTGGAACATTGTGGGGCTGTTTCAGCTGCCTATCCCTCCCTGAGGCTATTGTGGCACGTCCTGAAACCCATTTTATTAGCCCAACAGCCTTGTCAGTGTCCCTGCTTGGCTGTTGACAGATCTCAGTTCTGCCAACCAGATCAGCTCCCATGACCCTAGAAGAAACAGCAACCTGAGAAGTTACTAGCCCAGAGGTGCATACTACCTGACTTACAGGCTCAGCCACAGCCCTCAGACCATAGCATGTGGCTGCTTTGAGCTTTCATCTTCACAGCAGATGTTGCTAGCTCATATATGGTTTGGAAAGGGCTGGTCACAGACAGGAGAGGACAGGGCTTGCCTGCCCTGAGCTGGGGCGGGGGATAGGTCCCAGCTACCTCCTGACTTGCAGCCCTATCTCCCCAGATGGCATCCTGTACTTCTTGAAGAAAAAGCTGGGTGGCACACTGTATGTGTGGGTCTCATGCTGTCCTACCTGCACCCCCATGAGACCTGGAGATTGACCTTCCCAGGTTCTTCCCAGGGCAAGTGAGACAGTAGAAGACTGGGTACTTATATATGATGGATAATATCAACTCTCTCCTTTTGGAAAACTTTTTTTTTTTACTTACTATTGTAAGTAAAATAAAAATGCTATATAATTAATACAAAATTTAAAAAAATAGAGAAAAATACCTAAGATCTAAAGAATGAGATAGTAAAAAAAAAAAAAATAGCCTTTAAATTCCAAGAATTATCCTGGTAAGAGTCTCATTTTAAAATAGTAGGCAATCTATGTCCTCATTTTTGGCTCAAAGGCAGGTTTTATAAAGTAATTAATTGTAATAGTTCTCTTTTGCAGATAAATGGCGCAGATCTGTAAAAACAGTCCCACATAGCTGGCCCTCCAAGCAAAACAGAAAACAATACCCCCACACTGTCTCCTGGAGAGCTGGGACCCTCAATAAGAATATGTCCTAACACTTCCATCCTAACACTATCCAAAGTCCCTGGGCTTGAAACACCTAGTGACAATGCCTACAAATGCTGCAATAATGCAGTATGCCCACAGACAAAAAGTAAAAGTGGAGTGCTTCAGATCAAGGTTCCAGGAAGACATGAGGCACTGAAGAAGACACAAAGCTATGCAAGCCTTGGAAGGCATCTGCATTTGCACATTCACTTTCCACTTGAGATAAAGAAGCAGAAGTGGACCTGGGCCCTGTAGTAGGTGCCAGGTGATGACCCCCTACCAAGGAGCACAGCTGTGTTGCAATGTTCTCACCAGTCTTCCTCGAGTGACCCATAGTCCTACATCAGGTACAGCCACTGACAGCAGAGCAACAAAGATCACAAAATTGTGGATGTTTCTGGTTCCTGCAGCCATTTTCTATGGCTATAAATAAGCAAGAGCTCCTGAGGCTCAAAGGTAGAGGAGAAGAAAGAGATGTCTCCTCATTAAGCCAAACATGGTAAATAGCAGCCCTCATCTGTCAAGGGCCTTCTCTATGAACACATGATAGCAATGAGAATGAACCGTTTCTAGTTAAACCTCTCACACAGGGCCAACTACAGCACTTCATCTCAAATCAAAAAAAGAGCCAGGCAGAGTGGCACATGCCTATAAACCCAGCACTTGTGAGGCTGAGGCAGGAGGATTCCAGGTTCAAGGTCAGCCTCAGCATCTTAGACCCTATCTCAAAATAAAAATAAAAAGGCTTGGGGATATGACTCCATGGTAGAATGTCTCTGGGTTCAATCCTGAGAGCCACGCACACATGCACACACAGAAACACACAAAATAATAGAAAAAGAAATGACTACGATAATATCAAGAGTATTCCCAACAAATACTTGCTCATATATATTTATAGAAAAAGAGGATCAACCTTTTGAACACAGATGATAGAATTATATTTGTTCCAAATGCTCCCTCTACAACTTGTGATATTTCTTTTGTAGAGAAATATCAACCCAAAGCTAAATACATTGTCTTTATGCTCAAATGATGAATTAATTATTGAGAGGTGACTAATAAAACAAAGGCACAATGGAAATTATACACGTACCAAGAATTACCAATGTGTTAATTATTTTAAAAAAGCAGACTTGAAAGTAAAATTTATAGGGAAAAAACCTCACTGATTCAGTGAAGGTAACACAAGTAACAGTTAAAAACTGCAAATGGGTCAAGTTGATTAAAAACTCAATTTTAGGACTGAGTGGTAGGACACTTGCCTAGCATGCAAAACATCTGGGTTCCATCCAAAGTACCACACAACAATGATGATGATAATGATAATAATAAATTAAGTTTTAGAACCTCCTCCTTTCCCTGAACCCTAGTCCTCAGTTACTTTTTCTAGAAATAACAAGTAGCTGTGTCTCCTTCTATGCAGAGTACGTAACAATACATATTTTATTCTGTTTAGAAGACCAGCAAATGACATATGATGTCCTGTACCTTAGCCCACACGAAATCACCCTTTACTGTTCACAACTTATTTTTTCTTTCTTTTTCCCCCACCACTGTGCAACCTGTTTCAGTGCCAGCAGCCTAAAGGCAGAGGTCAGGCAGAGCTTCTGGGCTAGTGTGCCCCAGGCTGGGCACTATCAGAGGCACAGGGGAGGGGCCTGCCACAAATCCATATCCAGGAATCACTGTCTCACGTAAAGGTGCACAGCAGACCATGAAATGGATGAAGCAGGTTCACCTAATCAATGACCTTTGGACACACATAGTGTTTTCTATGTTTTATTTCTAGGAACAGCACCATGATGAAGATCCCTACAAGAGCTCCTTTGTACACGTCAAATATATAGGAAAAAATGGGTGTATACGATCCCAAGGGATTAAATTAATTTACTTTCTCACCAACAAAATGAGCTGCCTGAGGGCTGGGGACCTGGCTCATGGCAGAGAACTTGCCTGGCATGCAAGGGCCCAAGTTCCACCCCTGGCACTGGGGAAAAAAAAAAAAAAGAGCTGCCTATTTCTACCCAGCCTCACCAGTGCAATGTACTAACAGATTTTATTTCATAATTGAAGCTAAACATTTTATACATTTGAAAGTCATTTGTTTTCTCTACTGCTCGTGTTGTCTGTCTCTCTTTCTACTGCCTGTGGGTTCTCTTCGTAGTCACTGTAGAAGACATTATATGCTAAGGACACTGCTTCCTTATTTAAGATGTTACAAATACTTTTTCCTACCTGGATTTTTTGTTTGCTTCTTACCTTTTCCACAGTATTTGTTGTTCTTGTTTTAGATATACATGACAGTAGAATGCATTTTGACATATTATATATACATGGACTCTAACTTCCCATTCTTGTGGTGTAGAAGGTGAGGAGTTAATATTTCATTTTGTATATATACCACATTTTCTTTCTCCATTCATCTGTTGGTGGGCATCTGGATTGGTTCCACAGCTTAGCTATTGTCAATTGAGCTGCTATAAACACTGCGTGGTTGCATCACTACAATATGTTATTTTAAGTACTTTAGGTACATGGGATAACTGGTGGTTATCAAATGGTGGTTCCATTCCAAGTGTTCTGAGGAATCTCCATTATGCTTTCCAGAGTGGTTGCACCAATTTGCAGTCCCACCAACAACGTATGCGTGTACCTTTTTCTCCACATCCTCACCAACATTTATTGTTACTTGAACTCTTAATAATTGCCATTCTGACTGGAGTACAATGAAATCTTGATGTAGTTTTAATTTGTTTTTCTCTAATTACTAGAGATGTTGACTTTTTTCATCTGTTGACTGACCACAGACACTTCTATGGTCGCAGAAGATCCTCTGCTTATTTATTGATTGGGTTATTTTATTGGTGTTAAGTTTTTCAGTTCTTCATATATAGGAAGATTAATGCTGTATTGGAGGTGAAGGTGGCAAAGCTTTTCTCCCATTCTGTAGGCTCTCTCTTCACATTCTTGGTTGTTTCCTTTGCTGTCGGGAAAATTTTTAGTTTGATATTTATGATCTTTTGGGAAAGTAAAAGGTGCAGTTCCTTAGAAATTTGGCAGTTCCTTAAAAGGTGGCTGGAGGCGGGAGCTAGGAGAAGCCGTCCTAGAGCTGGTTTTACAGGTAATTAGAGTCTTGTCTCTTTAATTTAAAACTCCCTAGCATTTACTCATGAATTGAACCTTCTTTAATGAAGCCAGCGCTGGTCGTGTGGCAGACCCAGGTACATACCTGGGAGAAATGAAAACACATGTCTGTACAAAAACTTGTGTGCAAATATTCATAGCAGCATTATTAGTAATAGTTCAAAAAGGGAAATAATCAAATATTCACCAAATGATGAGTAAAATGAGTCAATTCCTTCAATGTAACCTTATTCAGCCATAAGAAAGAATGAAGGTCTGAGCATGTAAAATAACATGGATGAACCCTGAAGATTTTACACTAAGAAGCCTCACAAAAGGTCACATAGTGGATAATTCCACTTCTATTATGTCCAGAATAGGCAAATCTATGGAGACAGAATGGAGATGAGAGAATGCCTAGGGCTGGGTGAACTGGGGGAAAATGGTGAATGACTGCTAATGGGTACTGACAGGATTTCTTTTGGAGGTGATGAAATATTCTGTAGTTGATTGTGGTGATAGTTGCCCAACTCTGATGTGTACTAAAAACCCCTGAGTTGTACACTTTAAATAGGTGCATCACAGGGTATGCAAATTATATCTCAATAAGCTATTAAATAAAAAGGAACAGGTGTCCAATAGAAAAAGCTACTCTTTAACCTTTCACACTGACACACACAATGGCCCACATAGCACTTATAACAACTGCCAGGAGGACCCTGAGGAAGATCAAATAACTGCTGAGCAGAATTCCAAAAGTACATCAAATCTCCCTTGCTGCATGACATATGAAGTCAGAATGCCAATTCACCTGTCCAGAAACAGGGAGGGTCAGAAATAGAATCCAAGGCATGGCTTTGTTAAACATGATACAAAGAAATAAAGGGAGGCAGTATTTTCCAAAACAAGTAAGGCTGACAGTGGAATATAATTTTCATCAATAAAATATCTACTATGTCAACTAAATATTATGGCTTTCTTTTTTTTTTTCACTTGCTATGCTTCTATCATTGTTCTTAGTCTACGCTTGCTATATTCCATTTAAATGCATTTAAAGCCATGAACAAGCAAGTATAATGCAAACCACTATGACTCAGAAATATGCAACCAGTAAACCAAAAACTCCACGTTTGCTAAATTACTAACAAGAGAATTTGTACATCTGTGGATTAACAAGATAATACACATTAAATCTGAATAAAGAGGGAAGGCAATTGAACAGAGATGCAAACATGTTCATGGTGAGCACTGATAAAACTCAAAAGGAGAAGTCCTGTAGCCTATGACTTTGTAACTCACTGCCGAACAAGGAAAGTCAGCAACAAAAAACACAAAGTCATAATTGTAAGATAAGACAAGGTGGGCAGCGACCAAAGGAGGCAGATTTAAAAAGGCTGCCGAACGAGGCTTTTTTTGAGATTCACTCCTGGGCGGCAATTCATCAGACCCACAGAGTGGACAGGAGAAGGGTCTGAGGAGAAACCGCATGGGAGCTCCACTGGACTGGGATTTTATGGGGCTTAGGCAGGAAGGGAAGGGCTTGGGACAGGAAAAGGTGTTTTTAGAGTCCCTTGTCCCTCTGGAGTTGGTCGCAGGAAGCTGGTTGAATCCCAGGATTGGCCAGGGGATTCTGCTGACAGGCGTTTCTGTCGGCACCTGATTGATGTTTTTTCCCACGGGCAGGCTGCTTCACTGCCACCAACCTGACAATAATGACTCTGGTCCATCCCTACATCCCTATTTTAGCAGAACATACTACATCACTTGGCAAGACTGTCCTATTAAAGATTTAGGTCCAGGGGCTGGGGCTGGGGCTCATCAGTAGCACACTTGTCTGGCATGTGTGAGGCACTGGGTTCGATTCTCAGCACTCCACATAAATTAATAAAATAAAGGTCTATCAACAACTTAAATAAATAAATAAATAAATAAATTTAAAAAAAGATTCAGGTCCAGAATCTTTAAGAAGTGGAACTAAGGGCTTGGGTTGTGGCTCAGTGGTAGAGTGCTCACCTAGCATGTGCAAGGCCCTGGAGGGTTCGATCCTCAGCACCACACAAAAAAATAAAATTAATTAAATAAATAAATAAATATTAAAAAAAGAAGTGGAACTAGGGGAAGGGGAATTTAGCTCAGTGGCAGAGTACTAGTGTAATTTTCATCAGTTTTGTGGTATCAAGTCTGCAAAAAAAAACAAACAAACAAACAAACAAACAAACAAACAAACAAACAAAAAAACCCTAGGAACCAATCTCTGAAAAACCTGACTCTGAACACTAGGAAGTTCTTGGAAGGCAGCTCATAATAGTCCTTGTTTTCAAATTTCTTTCCCCTTCAGAATCTACTTTTTCAGAACCGTGCCTTGCCCACAGCCTTTGTGAGTGGACTTCATGCACCAATGCTGCTCCCCACTGGTCCCACACTCTGGAACAACACATAGATGTGGAGCCTTTCCACTTCTTGAGAAATTCTGCCACCTCTGGATCGAGAATGGCCAGAAGGGCATTGTTTCCCACTGCCCGATTTCTAATTCTTTAGGATCCCTGCTACCTTCTCCAGATATTTTGAAATGTTAAAGTACTCTAGTGAAAACACTGTCATTCCCATTTGTGGGGAGCCACTCTGAATGACCCATGCCTTCCATCCTGAACCAAGAGGCTCTGACCAATCACTTGGTGACTTGGGCCAAGAAGTAGAAGGAATATCTTCAGGAGCTACACTCAGCTATTCCTTTGTTATACTACACCTTTGCCCTGTTTGGAATAGAATGGTCCACGAAAATGCCCTTTGTGTGTCCCTTCTCTTGCTCTGTCTCTGGGTGTGGCCTTCCTAGATATCAGTCAATCTGCTGACAGCAGACACCACAAGCTAGACTCAACGCCCTGAAACCTGACCCCCTGTCTCATTTTAATGGCTCACCCCTCCACAGACCCCTAAGGTCAGAAAAGCTGTCACAGGACCAAAGAAAAAGGTATCTCTGTTGTTTGTGTAGTTATTTCCTGCAGACCAGTTCACTCAGGAGTGACCCTGAGTGTTTCAGTACTAAGAAATACGACACCCATTTAATTAGAATCTGTGAGGACTGGCCAACAAACTGTACTGTAGTGATCCTACATGTCACCTTATGCTAAAAGTGGTATTTGCAAAGCACAAACATTCACTCTGTTATCTCTGCTGCATCAGACTGTATCCATAGAAGGAGAAAAGTTGTAGAGGTGAAGGTACATTTCAAACAAAATCTGCACGTATTACTCCATTTTAAAACAAGGTAATCACATATATTAAGATGGACTGTGCCTGCTATCAAGAACACAAGCAACAATAAAGGTTGGCAAGGATATAGGGAAACAGGTACACTCATACATTGCTGGTGGGACTGAAAATTGGTGGAACCACTCTGGAAAGCAGTAAGGAGATACCTCAGAAAACTTGGAATGGAACCACCATTTGACCCAGTCATCCCACTCCTAGGTTTATAGCCAAAGGAAAATCAGCATACTACAGTGACACAGACACAGTAATGTTTATAGCAGCTCAACTCACCATAGCTAAACTATGGAGCCAACGTAGTTGCTCTTCAACAGATGAATGGATAAAGAAACCGTGGTATATATACATGGAATATCACTCAGCCTTAAAAAGAATGAAATTATGGCATTTGCTGGTAAATGGATGGAGCTGAAGAATATTATGCTAAGTGAAATAAGCCAATCCCAAAGAACCAAAGGTCAAATGTTTTCTCTGATATGCAGATGCTAATTAACAATAAGGGGGGGTGTGGAGAATAGAGGTATTTGGACTAGACAGAGAGGAGTAAAGGAAGGGGAAGGGTCATGAGGGTAGGTTTGACTGTAGAATGAATGGGACATTATTACACTATATGCAGATATAATTACACAACCAGTGTAACTCTACCTCATGTACAACCAGAAGAATGAGAACTTACACTCCATTTATGTAAAATGTGCCAAAATGTATTCTACTGTCATGTGTAACTAATTAGAATAAAAAATGTAAAAAAAAAAAAAAAGAGGATGAAATCTGCCTAACTGCATGCAGCATGTCTAGACCAGGTGGCCAGCAGAGATAGGAAATGACAAACTATGAGTTGAATTTGGGCCAAAATTATTGGGACTTTTAATTTGAACATAATCTTCTCATACAGTCATGCATCATTTAATGCTCAGGATAAGGAGTGAAAAATGTGCCCATAGGAAATCTGTCTTTGGGGGAAGTCACAGAGTATATTTACAGAGGCTAAGTTGGATCCTACATCAACAGGCGATACTATTGTGTGAGATCAACATCATATATGTGGACCATCACTGACCAAAACATGATCATGTGGCATGTGGGTATACCTGAAGGCTGTCCACTACAAGGAAGAGTGTGAACTTCTGATTTGCTATGAGAGAACCCAAGCAGCTCTGATGCTTAAAGACATCATGAATAGATTTCAAATAAGCGGAGCATCTATGCAATTGGTTTTCCACAGCAACATGACCTGCTTCCTGACAGCCAGGACCTGAGAGAGAGCTGCCAAGGAACTCATGGTCACTTGGAAGGCTGCTGGGTCCTCATTCAACTCTGAACATCCAGGGCTGCAAAACTAGGTGGACACTCACTCTCAGCTGATAACACAAATCAACCTGCATTTACTCCTGCTTGGAATGGGGTCATCAGAATCATGTAAGACATTAAAATGCAAAATAAAACTTCAAGCACACCATGAATAACAAACATGGTCTTGTTGATAAGGTCCAACAGTGGGAAAAGAAAGTCTTGCAGCTTAAATGTGGAATCAACCCAATGCCCACTGAGGGATAAACAGATGGACAAAAGATGTTATCTTCTCTTCTGCTATTCAGCCTTAAGAAAGAGGGAAATTCTGACCCCTTCTCCAGCAATGTAGAATCTTGAGGACAGTACACAAAGTGAAATGACCCAGACACAGTGGGACACATACTGTATGAGTTCACAGTCCTCAACACAGATGAGGTACCGAGGGTTCTCAATTTCATAGAGACAGAAAGTATAATGATGCTCAAGTTGCGGAAGGAGAAGTGGGAATTAATGCTTCATGGGTGAAGAATGGCTGTTTATGGTGATGGAAAAGCTCTCCCGATGGATAATACAGCTAGCTCATGCCCCACATGATGACGTTATGGCCAACGATGGAACAATGCACCACATACATGAATTTGTCCCACAGTATGACAGCACAGTGAGATTGTAGCCATCTCAGTTGGTGTAAGAGCACTCTAGGATGTTTATACAATGATGAATCACCCCATAACACATTTTTAGGAATACATCTCCATTTTTAAGTGAGACATGCATGTAATTGAGACAATTCACCCTCTACACAGCACAATGGTTAACATGGGGAGTTTTCTACACATTTAAACACATTTTGTGGACAGAAAGATAAAACATGGATTGAATGCCCAGCTGTAAAGCAAAAGGCTAAGTTAGGACGTTTGGAAGCAGCTCCCCAGTTCCACTGGGTGCTGGGTCACATCCCATGCACTTCCCATCTTCTCAGCAAATATTATTCTCTGTCTTCAATCAGAAAATCTCCCATTTGTTTCTTTTTTCTACATGTGAGACTTTCCATAGGGTGCATAGGTGACAATGAAATATGCAGGTCAAGAGCAATGTCTGTGCTCCCAAATATGCTATGTAACTGGAGAGAGATTGTTTGGAACTGAGAGGCTAACCTGAGGTGATCCATAGACTCCCAGATAGTGTAGACACTCTAGGAAAACCATGAGCATGTTTACAATTTCCTATGATTTTATGACCTCAAAAGGAATCCTTGTGTCAAACATGCCTAAGTGCAGAGTGTGTGTCCCCTTAACAGATTTCTGAAAACAGTGAAGGCCAGTGGCACTTAGCAGATTAGATTTGCTAAACTGAGTGTTTCCTTTTAGGGTTTTCAAGTGATACTTCATTGTGCTTGGGTTCTTTTGTACATACTGAGCTCCTTCTTGGGAGGTCATGTCATTTCTGCCCTCCCCCTTCTTCCTTGCCATACTCCTTAATCTCCCACTGCACTGAACTCTGAAATGGAAATGCCCAGAGGTTGGGTATCTAACATGTGTTGTGTTGACAATGGAGAGAAGAACCCGGGTCTAGACAGAAGTGAAAGAGGGAGTCAGAGACCCATAGGTTAGTTTGGCAAAGTGGACAGAGTTTGGATCAGTCACAGCAGAGACCATCTCCTCTAGAACTCTAGGACAGGTGCACATACCAGTCTGACAGTTGCAGGTGTTTTCCTTCAAACTGGTTGCCAGGTTGGAATGAGTGATGACATCAGAGGCTTCCAACCTTCCTGATTGGAAGGGACAGACTCTGTGGACCACTGGCAGTGCAGTGGGCAACAGTTTGTTCTCAGCACTGTTCTTCACCTGATTTCTCCTGTTTGGAGAAGAGCAAACAGACTCCTATTCAACCAAATTCTGGAAGAAAGATTTACCTTAATAAGAATCTAGGTTTTGTAGAAGGAAGACAGAGTATTGGAGAACTTATGGCAGATCAACAAATCTCCCCGTCTGGGCAATCGCCTTCCCAGTCTGGGCAATCGCCTTCCCAGTCTGGGCAATCGCCTTCGCAGCCGAGCACCTCACAATCCCACCTGGGGGTGGTGGTAGATGATGAAGTGGCAGGTCCATCAGGTGAGGGAGCTAGAGTGAGAACTGATTTGACATGATGACTGGTAAGGACGAAGGGGTAGAGCAGTCAGGAAAGGTGGGAAGCCCACTTTTGAAGTTCAGAATAGGCCATGGGACAAGGAAGTCCACATGGATGGAAAATCTACAGAGAAAGGAATTGGGCTAGAAGATGAGATCTAAGTTCAGGAAGTGGGTAGAGGGAATGTAAAAAGGGTCACTCCACCCATGAGAGAAAGTGTCCATAATGAGGAAGAGTTTTGAGGAACAGGGAGATGGGACAATGATACAGAGAATCAGGGGAAGACGGCTACCAGCCAAGGGGAGAGATGGAACAATAGCTCAGAAGGCAACAGTTGAAGTCTGGGGTGTGGGAGGTGAACTGGGATCAGAGGATGAAAGGATGAGTTCCAAATTCAGGAGCTTGACTCTGCTTCCTTTACTCAGCTCTGTGGGTAAAACCCTGCCTCCCATGTCGGTCCTCGAGGAAGAGAGAGTGGACCTCAGAATCTGAGGGAGACTCGGAGGATGATCCCCCGGGGATTTTTGATTCTGCACCCTGGGTAGAATCTGGTCTCCTGCCTGAGACCACTGGCATAAAGAGAAAGAGAGAGTCCTCCACTGAATCTGAGGATGAGCTGGAGGATGTGGAAAGTGAGCTAAATCACCCCTGGGATGTGGAGGCACTGTGTGGCCTCAAAATGAAAGTCAAAAAACGGCGCATGGACTTGGTGCAACCAGAGCACCATGAGGTTTTCAACAGGCTTCTAGGTAGGGAGACACCCAGGTAGCGCCCTTCAATCCTGCTCTTTACACAAAGAAGGAACTTATAGCCTCTGCACTTTTCCAAAGAGCCCTGCTATCCCTGAGATCCCCATTCCTGGAGGACTGAGGACCCATGTACCCTGTGAAACTCTTAGATGATGGATGATTACATTACACCTGAAAAATGACCCTGCTTGGGATCACAGAGCTTGAGTCCAATTATCCTCACTGATTGCAGACACTGTGGCTCTACTAGATTTCCTCCTCCCTGAGGGGTGACCATCAAATGAGAAAATAACATAGTAACTCTAATTCTGAGGTGGTGCATTCTTGGGGGATGATGGGCCCTCGCGGTTTAATCCAAGTTCTTAGTCATACAGACATCTATCTCTTACCCCAACCCTCACTCAGTTGTTTCCCTGGGGGGTTTCAGGGCAAAGCAGCTTTCCCAGGAATGTTCCTGTCCTTTTCCTATCCAACTGGGATATTTGGCTCTTTTGGGCTCTATTGCACTCCAATCCCACACCTTCTCCAATGGAGGTCCTATTCTTCTCTCTGTTCTCTATCACCCATGAAGCCCCTTCTGGTTCCCAACTAACACCAGTGTTCTGTTCACAGAGGATCCTGTTGTCAAAAGATTCCTGGACTGGGACAAGAATCTGAGAGTGTCTGACAAGGTGAGGTTGTTCTCCACTGGGCAGTGATCCTGCTCCAGCACAGCCTGGAGAGGGGAGGGCTTTCTAGCCCATGGTCCTTCTGTCTCCATGTAGAACCAACAAGATGTGCCAACTCCTGACCCTTTGTGACTTGTCAACATCTCCCTTCAGGGCCTAGCAGTTCCATGCAGTGAGGACAGGTGGACCTTGCTTCTGCTTGGGGTGTTGCATTCCTATCCTCCCCTCTCTGCTATTGTTATCTGAGATTTTGGGCACCTCTCCTCTTTTATTTTTTTAAATATGTTTTTTTTTTAGTTATAGATGGACAGAATACCTTTATTTTTTATCTTTATGTGGTGCTGAGGATCAAATCCAATGCCTCACAGGTGCTAGCAAGCTCTCTACCACTGAGCCACAACCCCAGTGCTCAACAGCCTTTTATCTGTGATGCTAGGGATTGAACCCAGGGCCTTGTGCATTCGAGGCTAGCAAGCACTCTACAGAGTGAGCTATATCCTTATCGCTGGGGCTCCTCTCCTCTTTACACTTCTTGGGACGCCCCATTCTCCAGCTTACCCAAGACCCTCCTCACCCAGCTCACCTACATGCCTTTCCTCAAAAGGTCCCCTCAGAGCTGATCCTACAGTACACACTAAGCCTCCTCTTCCCCCGACTGCTCAGACTGTCACAGGTCCTTCCCCAAACCAGCAGGTCTCCTTACTTGGCGACCTTCTCTTAGGGGCACTCTTCACCCCAGACTCCCATTCCTCTGTCCCCTCTTTCCTCCTCTTCCAGGATGTGACCTCTCTCTGTGTTCTTCCTCTCTCTCCATCAGTACCTCCTGTCTATGGTCATAGCTTATTTTAGCCGAGCTGGCCTCTTCTCCTGGCAGTACCAGAGAATCCACTTCTTTCTGGCCCTGTGAGTATTTGGTCTCCTTCATCAATCAGGACTCACTACCTGGGAGGGTAGGAGGGGAGCAGAGGGGCACTAACCTTTCTTTTACTTTTAGCCTCTTTGTCCTGTTTGCTCCGTGTACACGAGATCACAGCACTGTAGTATAGTTTGTTTTTCTTTTCCACACTTCCCTAGTCAAAGCAAACACACATGCTCCCTAAAGGCCAGTTGTTAAAGATTCAAGGGAACCAAGGAAACACAAAGCCCACCTGAGAGGAGTGGAGGAAAGCATGGGCACCTCCTATCCCTGGCAGAGACTGGAGGTGCAGCCACATCTGACTGCTCTTCCTTCCTGTATCTATACCAACATTGCTCTGTTTTCTGCCTCTGGATTTCCAAGACAGATGCCCAATTCCCAGCCTGACACAGGTCCAGTATAGGGTGGTCCCCTCTGGTTCTTCATACAGGAGTCTTCTCACATTTGTGGCTCTTTCTACACACCCCCTGAAAATTCTTCCAAGATGGGTCCAACCACCCCTTAGGCCTCTCCCACAACTGTGTTGCTCAATGCTTTCTAGAAAAAGGCTGGAGTCCTTCAGAAGGTGTGTGTCTGGCAGAGTCCTCTGGACCAAGGTGTGGTCCTCCATAACACTTAATAGGGCTGGTGCAGTCCTGTCTGAAGATGGTCCTCTGGGAGTCCATTTGGGAAGCTGACTCCAAGGGCAGGTCCTTCTTGGTTGTGCCTCTAAAGAGCAACCTGGTTTCTTTCCCCAGCTACCTGGCTAATGACATGGAAGAGGACAACCAGGCTCCTAAACAAGAGATCTTTCGTTTCCTCTATGGGAAGAGCTACGCCCAGCGTCCCCTGTTCCACAAACTGCGCTATCAGTTCATCTGCTCCATGGGCTGGAACACTCGGGTTTCCAAGGAGGAGTGTGAGGAGGTGAGTGGTGCTGTGTGTGCTTGTGGGGGGAGAGGGATGGGCTGACTGGAGAGACAGGAAGGTGGATGGCTGCAGGTGGGCTCTGGGGAGGAGAAAGCTCAGGAGGGAGGGAAGGACTTCCTGTGCAGTCCTCAGTTTTGCATTTATCCATGTTACTAAGTATTCTTGATGGATCCAAGCAGAAATATTCCTAATGTTAAACCAGTATTCTACTCAAATCAGGGACAATGATAAAGCTTGTCTCTTGATAAAATCAACTTTTCAAATTTGATGGGAAGAGACACCAAAAGGATTCTATCTGTCAAAGCATCTTTATAAATGCTTAATTTAGTTATCTGATACAGGAAAATATATTCGATTTTTATTGAAAAGAAATCTGAAAATATGTCCCACATTTTATATAACATGATCCTGCTAAGTGTCATCCGTGTTAGTAATAACTGAAATAATGTTGTGATATCCATATACAGCTACTTCATTTGTCAGCAGGCTAAATAAATCTAATAATTACACCTTGCTATGTCACCTCCTTTGTAGTGACAGAACGTAGTTATTAGAATCAAGCCTCTCATCATTGTAGTTTTAGATATTTGCAGACTGTTGAATCACGGTGACTAGAAAGTCCAAATCAAGGTGAAGTAATCTTAAGAAGTGGAAAAATAAATTAACCATATCTTCAAAACCCTCAATATCCTGTAAAGTCATCAGCTTTTGTGGGGGCTCTTTTCCTTTCCAGATTCAAGCTTATAATCCGGAGCTCTGGGTGTGGCGCCGAGATCGCACCCTCATTGCCTAGAAGTCCTGGTACCATGGAGGCCTGAGGGGAGGGACAAAATTCTGTATCCCTGGCTTGATGACAGAGTCAGTGATTATCTATTCAGGATGCTCGAGGACCTAACTTCTTGATCCTGTCCTGTCCACCTCCACCCACAGCCACCCTCTGCAGATGGTGAAACAACCTGAATCTCCAAGTCAGCTTCATGGTCTCAAACCCCAACCACACAGATGACCCCCTAGAGGTGTGCTGGGTGCTCTGAGGCTGCTCAGCCAGACCTGAGAGAGAACAGTTTATCACTCAGGATGTGTAAAAATCCTTAACCCACAGCAATTGGGCCCACATGTCAGCTTTGATGAACGGTTGATCTTGGTCTAAAGTTAATATCCTTTAGCCATGAATCTCTCTCTCTCCCCCTGTAAATTCTCTTTTTACCTCTCCTTTTAATTCATCTTGGGTCACATATCCCTTAAGGATACCAAGCATGGAGATGATTGATTTATATGATTGTCACAGTTTTAGTACATATGATAAATGTTATTTATTTTGAACACTGTTTATTTTAAATAGTTCCAAGATAGATATTGTTTGGAAAATTGTTTTTCCTTATTAGTTTTTTAATGAGTGTTATAACATGTTTGTGTTCATATATATATTTCTCTGAGGTTTTTATTCTTTTTATCTATTTTATCTTATTACTTTTATACCTCAGTGGTATTAACCCATAATCTAATAAATATAACATTTTAATTTGATGTTCTATCATCATTATGGTGAATATCAAGCTGCTGTTATTTAACTTTTCTTTAAATGTTTTTCTGTAGTGTTTATTGTTAGAGAACACATGTGTTATGTGCTTGTGAAGAGTACAGCACAGTGCATTTGTGAGGAAACTGAATAAAATTGAAAATCTTCTTACTGTAATGATGCACATGATCTTGTCATTCTGGATTATTTTTTTGTTGTCAAACAATACAGGGTTGTTGTTAATTGACCAAATTTCTTACCTGTGGGAGAAAAACACCTCAGTTATTTTTTTAGGTAGCGAAATAACAGAGAAGGTTGTAGAACTTAAAACTAGAGACTGGAAGAGGAAACACAGGAAGTCACTGAGAGAGACAACACAGGAAGAGCGAAAGAAAATTTAAAGGAAGCTGTACAATAATCTTAAATCCAAAATCGAGGAGAGCATATTAAGAGGAGATGGCTTCCTGGTAATGTCCAAGGTAAGAGACACAGGGGGAATAGTAGTCTTTGCTACTTGAGTCAAAATGGGAGTCTTCTCCACAACCTGTGTTTCTAGTTTTACATGTGAGAAGAAAATCCAAAGAGTCTTCTTGAAATAGAAACTTGTGAAGGGAAATGAAGGTACTATAGCAGGTTGGGAGAAGAATGAGATGATAGGAAGAGCTCGAGCTGGTAAATAGAAGGCACAGAGAGGAAAGAGCTAAGTGTTTGGGCAATGAATGACTGTAGACAAGCACCTTGAGAGATGAGAGCATCAGAGAATATTGGAACAGCTGGAAAGAAGCAGGTAAAGCAAAGTATCAGCCAGAAGAAAAACAAAGCTAAAGAGAGATGGCAACAGAATCATCAATGTGATGTGATGTGGGGTTAGAGAGGCAAGTGGAGATGATGTGAAGGGACTGGAAGGGACCAACATGGAATGAGCTTAAGATTGGTTGAATGTGTTAAAAGAGGGATGGTGGTTGAGTGAGTGGAGTAACTTCAGAGGTAAAAGTACCAAGAAGGAAGAAGTCATTAAAGACAGCACTGTGTAAAGCAAATCTGATGCTGATCAACCACATGGAGGTCATGTGCTACCAGTTGAGGCCAAAGGCCGCCCCTACACCATCTTCTTTTTAGACATCAGCCATAAGCTCCGGATTTCCCAGGCCACTCGAACTTCTCACCAATGGCTGCAAATTCGGGGATTCCCATGATCCTATTGTATAATTTTCTATAACATCTCACTGAGGTTAGGAGAGCACAAATCCTATAATTACTGATTTGTCATGTAAAAAAGGACACAAATTGGGACCAGCTAAGAGAAGAGACTCAATTTTTAAAATTTCCTATGCCCTTTTTTATTAGCCACAGAATGCTTAGCTCACTGTGAACTACTGCGATCAAAGAGGGGAAGATTCCAATATTTCCAGAGATATTTTCTAAGAAATGATTGCATAAATCTGTAATATGTTGGAAGAATTATCAAAAAGATTAGACAGAAGGGCTAGTGGTATAGTTCACTGATAGATTTTGGTTACCATGTGCAAGACCCTGGATTCAATCCCCAGCACCAAAACAAAATAAAGGGGGTGGCACAGAATCAGTATAACTCTAACTCATTAATAAAGAGATAAATAAACTTGTTTATCCTTTTACAGAATTAGACAGTTCTCCAAAACTGATGGCCAATGAGCACATGAAAGGTCAACACCGTTTAGTCAATTAGTCATCAAAAAATGCAAATCAAAACTACTCGATACCATTTCCTGATCACTAGGATGTCTATAATCAGGAAGTCAAATAATGTGTTGGTTAAATAATGTGTTGGTTAGGATGAGAAATTAGAACCCTCTACACTGTTGATGGGAGAGTAAAAGGTGCAGCTGCTCAGAAGTCTGACAGTTCCTCAAAAGGTTAAATGTAGAGCGGCTGGGGTTGTGGTTCAGTGGTAGAGCACTTGCCTGGCATGTGTCAGACACTGGATTAGATTCTCAGCACCGTATAAAAATAAATAAAGGTCCATTGACAACTAAAAAATATTTTTTAAAAAAAGGTTAAATGTAGAGTTACCACATGACCCAGCAACTCCACTCCCAGATATATACCTGAGAGAAATGAAAACACACGTCTGTACAAAAACTTGTGTGCAAATATTCATAGCAGCATTACTGGTAATATTTAAAAAGAGAAATACTCAAATATTCACCAACTGATGAGTAAAATGGGGTCCCTTCAATGTAAATTTAATCAGCCATAAGAAGGAATAAAGGTCTAAGCATTGCGAATAACATGGGTGAACCATGAAAACATTATGCTAAGAAGCCAGACTAAAAGATAACATAGTGGATAATTCCACTTCTCTGATGTCCAGAATAGGCAAATCTATGGAGACAGAATGCAGATGAGTGGGTGCCTAGGGCTTGGTGAACTGGCGGGGGGGGGGGGGGGGTGTGTGTGGGGGGGGATGCTAATTGGTACTGACAGGATTTCTTTTGGAAGTGATGAAATGTTTGGAAGTTGATTGTGGTGATAGTTACACAACTCTGACATGTACTAAAAACCCTGAGTTGTACACTTTAAATGGGTGGATCACAGGGTATGCAAATTACATCTCAATAAACTATTAAAATAAAATGAAATAGGTGTCAAATAGAAAAGGCTATCCTTTACCTTTCACGGTGACACACATGATGGTTAACACAATAGCTATAACAACTGCCAGGAGGACCCTGAGGAAGATCAAGTAACTGTTGAGCAGGATTCCACAAGCACATCAAATCTCCTTTGCTGCATGACATGTGAAGTCAAAATGCCAATCCACCTGTCCAGAAATAGGGAGGGTCAGAAATGGAATCGAAAGAGCTGCTTTGTAACACATGATACAAAGAAGTAAAAGGAGGTAATATTTTCCAAAACAAGGTAACCCTGACTATGGAATATAATTTTCATTAATATAAAGACATACTAAGTCTGCTATTTGAGGAGGCACCCTGGGAGCCTGTGTGCCTTTGACCTGCAATAGCCCCCACTTTTGGAGGTTTGCGGCTTCTGCACTTCTGCCCACCCTACAAAAATAAGACTCCCAAAGTAAGCTAACACCCAGGGGTGTTAACCACTGAGCTACATCCCCAGCCCTTTAGAGATGGTCTAAGTTGTCCAGGCTGGCCTAGAATTGTTGCAGTCCTCCCTTCGTCTCTCCTGAGTCGCTGGAGATTACAGGATTGAGCCACCATGCCCAGCGTGGCCTAAGCTAATTCTTCAGATCAAAATAAAACTAGCATATTGAATGAGAGGGTCTGTACTGGGGTACAGAGAAAATCCTGCCTCTGCCTCACTATCCAAAGAGGACAGGCTGGGGTGAAAAGGGAATCTGGTTTTCCCTAGAGACATTATTACTAGGTACCCAGCTGTGACACCTAACTCTAGCCTATTTTCCATATGCCTAATTTCTAGTGGCCAATGGTTTTGACATTAATGTTCCAATTTGGGAAATTTCCAATCCAAATCCTTCACTTACAAAGGGGATTCAGGGTTTTTACAGACTTTAGATATTCTCTGGATTCTCATGTGCCTTAGATCCCTGTTACCACTGGGCCCCCAAAAGGAACCGGGAATGTGGGGAACTGCTGGAGGCTTAGCCATTGCTGATATCTGCATGGGAAGATGGTTCTCTGCACTAGATATCCTCTAACCTCAGCCAAGTAGTTGGTTGGCATCACAGGCATGCACTACAAACCAGATGAACATTATCTTTAATAAACTGTTTCCTTGAAAAAAAAAAAAAACATACACTAAGTCAATGAAAGAGTATGGCTTTCTTTCTTTTTCACTTTCTAAGTTTATATCATTGTTCTTATTTTATGTCTATTATAGTCTATTTAAATCCATTTCTAGCCACAAGGACGAAAATATAATGTCAGCTGCTGGAAAACTGCTTGATATGACTCAGAAATATGCAACTGGTAAACCAATAAACTACATGTTTGCTAAATTATTAAACAGAAAATTTATACATCTGTGGATTAACAAGATCAACACACATTGAATCTGAACCAAGAGGGAAGGCACTGAACACAGATGCAAACATGTTCATGGTGAGCACTGATAAAACTCAAAAGGAGAAGTCCTGTGGTTTTATAACTATGATGTTATAACTCACTGCAGAATAATTAAAGACAGCAGTGAACAACACAAAGTAATAAGAAGTCTGACCCATCTCTATAGATATTTTAGCAAAAGGCAAGACTGCCCTATTAAAGATTCAAGCCCAGATAAGAAGCGGAACTGGGGGACTGGAATTTAGCACAGTAGTTGAGTGCTTGTGTTTTTCATCAGTTTTGTGCTATCAGGTCGCCATGTCTACACAAAATAATAGGGAAATGATCTCTGAAAAACCTGGCCCTAAAAACTACAAAGTTCCTGGAAAGCAGATCACATTTCTTGTTTTGAAATCCCTTTCCCCTTCAGAATCTACTTTTTCAGAACCATATTATTCTTTGCCCACACCCTTTGCAAGTGGACTTCATGCACCTGTGGCGCTCCCCACTGGTTCCACACTCGGGAACAACACACATATGCGGAGCCATTCTGCTTCTTGAGAAATTCTGCCACCCCCAGCTCAAGAAGGGCAAGGAAGGGCATTATTTCCTACTTCTGTCTTGCAGGGCAGGAGCTCTGCTCTCCCGAAAAGTGGGAACCATGCAAGTGCACCTGGCTCTGTTGTGGTGTGAACTGATAAATACAATCAATAGGAGCGTAAATTAGATTACATATTAGTTCAAAAATATAGCTTATAGATATAAGAGTTTGATAAGTGAGATAAGACAATTATGAAGCAAGAACTGTCATAGACAGGCCTAAGACTCCATTTTGCTGCCTTCTATAAACAACTGTTACAAAAGCTGTTTTCTTATAAAAATTGTTTTTCTGTACTTTGTACCCCACAAATTGTACCCTAATCAGGATGCAGTGGTAGTCATGGTGAGCTACATCCTGGGTCTGAGTACACTTGTGGGTCTATATGACTTTGAAGTAGATTCTCAGCCCCCGCAACCCCCACCCAAATTGGAAGCGACTGTCCAGCACCTGCTTGAACCCAGGACTGTGGTCAACTGAACTGCAAAGCTAATGCTTTTTTTGCTTCCGTTTATCAGCTGGCTTGCTGACTGGAAAATTCCAGTCCTGCCTGGAGCCCACAGGTCCCACTTACTAATGTTTTAATTTCTATGACTGGCTAGCTTACATGATGATAAGCAAGTCACTGAGTTGTGGATTTTGTGCTTATATTCCCTTTGGATGAACCAGAAAGCTGCTGTCCTCCCACAGAGCTTAAGTCTCCACCATGGGTGACAGTCCCTGGCCAAGTAAATAAAGCTCTCTTTTGATTTGAAATTAGCACTTTCAGTGCTTTCTGAGGCGTCTCCTCATAACAGCTCGAGAAAGTTCGAGGCCGCCATTTTAGGTCTGTAAAGACGCCCCGCTCCACCAGTCCTCCGCGCGGCAGCCCGTGCTCCTGCCCTGCAGCGCTGACCTCTGGGCCGCGGATGTGACCGCGACACGCCCCCCCCCCCCCTCTCCCGGCCTCGGTCTGACGTCCGTAAAGCGGGGACAGCAACCGCACCTACCTGCTCCGCCACGGTGAGGACCAGGCAAGGGACTAAAAGGCCACCGCCGTGACCGCGTCAGTACCCGGGAGGCTGGCGACTCAGGTGACGGCTCGCCTCCCTGCTCCTCGTCGCCGTCCAGGACAGCGCTCGCAGGAACAGCTTGAAGAACGCAGGGAAAACCAAGTCATAGCCGGCAAGCGACGGCCAAAGAGCAGCAACCCTCAGACGACGCCAGCGCCTCACACCTCCCTGGACTCCACAAGCAAATCCGCCGGTACTTCGCACAGGCGCACAAGGTGGGGCACTGCGCATGCTCGCTCAGGACCGAGGCGCGCGCACGCGCACTGACCCGCCCGCCGCCCGCCGCCCGCCGCCCGCCGCCCGCCGCCCGCCGCCCGCCGCCCGCCGCCCGCCGCCCGCCGCCCGCCGCCCGCCGCCCGCCGCCCGCCGCCCGCCGCCCGCCGCCCGCCGCCCGCCGCCCGCCGCCCGCCGCCCGCCGCCCGCCGCCCGCCGCCCGCCGCCCGCCGCCCTCTGCACCTGCGAGGCTTGCCGACCAAGTGACTTGGTGACTGCGTTTACATCTTTTACTTTATTTTTTTCCTCTTTATAGGTGTTTTTTTTTTGTTGTTTTGTTTTTTACACTTTGCATTACAGTTTAATGAAGGTGCCCCCTTCACGGTGGAAATGGGACTTCAGTGGGGACATGAAGTGATTTGAGTTCTAGACACAGACCAGGTTCAAGCAGAACCTGGAGACCTGCCTGGCAGAGGTGGCTGGAGCTCAGCTTTCAGCTTCATGGATCTCCTGCCAATGCCTTTGAAAAAAAAAATTTTTTTTTTTTTGAGCACAACTTTATACCTCTGGCTGTACATGGTGCAGAGTCACACTGTCATGTAATTATAACTGAACATAAGGTAATAAGGTGGGTCTCATTCCACCATCCTTCCCACTCTCACACCCTCTCCTCTCCCTTCACTCCCCTCTGCCCAATCCAAAGTTCCTCCATTCTTCCCTACCGCCCCCGCCCTCCATTATGGATCAGCATCCACTTGTCAGAGAAAATAAGACCACAAGTCTTGTCCTTTTGATTTTTTTGCAGTGCTCACCATGAACATATTTGCGTCTCTGTTCTGTTCCAACCCTCTTGGGTCAGATTCAATGTGTGTTGATCTTGTTAATCCACAGATGTACAAATTATCTTGCTAGTAATTTAGCAAACATAGTTTGTTGGTTTACTTGTTGCATATGATGTCAGTTTTCCAGCAGTTGACATTAATCTGCTTGCTTATAGATTTAAGTGCATTTAAACAGAATATAGCAATCATAGAATAAGAGCAATGCTATAAGCATGGAAAGTGAAAAAGACAGAGAGCACCATACTCTTTGGTTGACTTAGTGTATCTTTTATTGAAGAAAATTCTATTCCACAGTAAGCCTTACTTTGTTTTGAAAAATATTAACTTCCTTTACTTCTTTTTTTAATATTTATTTTTTAGGTATAGTTGGACACAATACCTTGATTTTATTTATTTATTTTTATGTGGTGCTGAGGATGGAACCCAGGTCCTCACACATGCTAGATGAGCACTCTACTGCTGAGCCACAACCCCAGCCCAACTCCCTTTACTTCTTTGTATCCTGTTTTACAAAGCAGCTCCTTGGAGTTACTTCCTACCCTCCCTGTTTCTGGACAGGTGGATTGGCATTCTGACTTTATATGTTATTCCCAAAGGGAGACTAGATGTGCTGATAAAATCCTTCTCTGTTACTTGATTGTCCTCATGATCCTCCTGACAGTTGTTATAGGTACTGTGTTGGGCATTGTGTGTGTCAGCATGAAAGGTAATGAGTAGGCTTTTTAAATGGACACCTATTCCTTTTTATTTTAATAGCCTTATTAAGATATAATTTACATACCACGAGACTCACCCATTTGAAGTGTATAATTTGGTGGGTTTTAGTACATGTCAGAGTTGTGTAACTATCACCACAATCAACTGAAGAACATTTTCATCACTTCCAAAAGAAATCCTGTCTGGGGCTGGGGATGTGGCTCAAGCCGTAGCGCGCTTGCCTGGCATGCGTGCGGCCCGGGTTCAATCCTCAGCACCACATACAAACAAAGATGTTGTGTCCGCCGAAAACTGAAAAATAAATATTTGAAAAAATTCTCTCTCTCTAAAAAAAAAAAAATCCTGTCTGTAACTATTAATAGTCACTCATTTCTCCCAGTTCACCCAGCCCTAATCCACTCATCTGCATTCTGTCTCCACAGAGTTCCCTACTCTGAACCTCATATAAGTGGACTTTTGGTCTGGATTCTTAGCAAAATGTTTTTATGGTTCATTCATGTTATATGTTCAGTACTTCATTTCTTCTATGGCTGAATAAGGTTACACTGAAGGGATAGACTACATTTATTCACTTGATACCAGTAATGCTGCTGCTATGAATATTTGCACACAAGGTTTTGTACAGACATATGTTTTCATTTCTCTCAGGTATGCACCTGGGAGTGGAGTTGCTGGGTCATGTGGTAACTCAACGTTTAACCTTTTTAGGAACTGCCAGACTTCTGAGCAGATGTTCCTTTTACTTTCCCAACAGCAAGGTAGAAGGGTTCTAATTTCTCATCTTCGCCAACACATTATTCTCAGACTTTCTGATTATATGCATCCTAGTGAGCAGGAAGTGGCATCCTGTGGTTTTGATTTGCATTTCTTTGGTAACTAATGGCATTGACCATCCTTTTGTGTGCTTATTGGCCATATCACTTTTTTTATATCACTTTTGGAGAATTGTCTACTTCTGTAAAAGTGTAAACAAGTTTATTTTTTCTTTTCTCAATGAGTTAGAGTTATGCTGATTCTAAGCACTCCCTTTTTTTTTTTTTCCTTTTTGGATCTGGGGATCGAACCCAGGGCCTTACACATGTTAACAACAGTCTACCAATGAACTACACCCCCAGCCCCTCCAGCTATTCCTTATGATAATTTTCCCTATACACTAGAGATTTCTGCAATCATTTCTTTGGAAATATCTCTGGAAATGTTGGAATCTTCTCTGATTGCTGTGGTTCACCGTGAGCTGAGCATTCTGTGATTAAAAATATACGTAGGAAATTTTTTAAATTGACCAGGCAGAAGGGCTGTATAACAAGTCACCATCCAAAGGATTTGAGGATTTTTTTTGTCTTGAGTCAGGATGAAGGAAGATGCTTATCAATTGTGGGTGGAAAACTGGAAGGTTAATAATACAAGGGATGATAGAGTGCAGGTCCTGACATGATGCCAGCACCATCACACTCCTGGTCAGAGTCCAGGAGTCCTCTGCAGGTCATGCAGGTGTTGTGGGTTGCCTGTCCCACAACCTCCTCCAAACAGAGCCCTGCTTTGTTTAGTCCACCCCAGCCCTCAACACCAAGGATGTCAGAAAAGTTGGCATGAGCCGAGCTCACACAGTCCTCACATATGGGTGACTGGTTCAGGAGTGGATATGGGACCCAGTGTGGGCCACTGAAAATCAGGAGCATGTGCTGGAAGTTTCTGTGGAAGTGCTTCCTTGCTGCTCTGGGAGAGATCAGGATGGCTGTGTAGTGTGCTGCTGCTTGTCCACTCCTCCACCGAGGAGGTGATGCTATGAGAATCCTGATGCCCATTCACTTCTCACAACCGGCCCCCCTGTACAGGTCCTTCCTACCTTTAGATTGAGTAACTTATAGCTAGAGGTATCCCAACTGAACTAAAAGCAATATTTCATAAACACATGTCAGTTTACCAATTTGTTGCAAATAATTGGTATTGAATGCCTTATTAAAAACATGATGTAAATTTCCATGAAGAATACCATAAATTTCAAACTAAAAATCTTCCTGACAGCAAAGGAAACAATCAAGAATGTGAAGAGAGGGGCTGGAGGTGGGGCTCAGTGGTAGAGCGCCCCCTAGCATGGGTGAGGCCCTGGGTTGGATCCTCAGCACCACATAAAATAAATACATAAAAATCAAGGTATTGTGTCCAACTACAACTAAAAAATAAATATTAAATAAGAAAATAAAAAAATAATGTAAAGAGAGAGCCTACAGAAAAGGAGAACACAGGAAATGGAACAAAGGAAGACAGCTTACTGAAACTAGATATGTGCCTCCCAGTGGTCCAAGTGCCTAAACTTGTTCCCCAGTGTGGCAGTATTGAGGTGGTGGAACCTTTTATGTGTGATGCCAAATGGAAGGTAATTAGATCATGGGGACACTCACCTCAGAAGGCATTAATGCAGATCTCAAATGCTGAGTTATGAGAACAGGTTGTTATTTAGGGAGTCTACACCATGCATATGACTCCTTTTGCACTTGGCCTGCTCCCTTTCTACTTCTGCACCACATTGTGATGTCTGGGGAGCTGGAGGGAATGCTAGTATTCCAGCACTGTGCTCTTGGACTTACAGAACTGTGAGCTCAATTTTCTTCATGGAGACTAGGGGTATAACTCAGTAGTACATGAATTGCTAGCATGCATGTAGCCTGGATTCCATCCCTGGCAGTTAAAAAATAAGTAAATAAATGGCTATTCTAAATAAGATATCAAGCCTCATGCCCATTTAATCATCACCAAAATAATGAGATGTTTCTGTGACTTTTTCCAGAAGGACCAACCCAGCCCTTCCCTCTAGAAATCTGCCAGGCTGCTATAGATAAGAGCAGTCTTTCCCAAAGATCCATAAAATGAGAGTTAAACAGTGCTCTCCAAGCTCTGGAATTTTTAGTCAAGATAAATGCTTGTTTCGAATTTTTTGCTTTATTATATCAAAATACAGTTTCAAGGAAACTTGTAATGACAAAACACACAGGTTCAATGTACCATTCATGCAGTATCCCCCAATGCATGTGCATGACAAGACTGTACATTAGGAAATTGTCATCTATGCAAGAAGTCTGTAGGTATTTTACCGTTTTACCACATGTATAGATGTGTGTAACCTAAACTGAATCAAGATGCAATCAGGAAAAACACCACACCAAGAAAATGCATTCTAGACATTCCCTTGATCTAAGGAGAAACCTGGGGAGAAATGTGGGAGGCCTGTAGGGAGCCAGTGCTCACAGCATATCTCCTCTGAACTGTTAGACGAAGCAGGCATGTTTCAGATAGTCCCTAAGTGGGAGTGACCCCGGGTGCATAGCCTCTTGGGAAGTAAAATCAAGTACTTGCCTTCAGACCTGCTGTGAGCCCAGGAACATGGATTTCCGGTGAGCTGTGCAAGTGGACTTCTGGTGTGGCCAGGAACTCAGTCTTACAGTGGGAATAGGAAGGCCAACTTAGGTGGGGTCAGAAAGGAAGCCTCCCAGTGGGCCCCAAAATCAGAGTTTAGTGCTTGCCTGCCCAGCATTACCCAAGACAGGCCTTTCCTCAAGAAGGCTTTGCTGGTCAGGGTCTTCTAAAGGGCACCTCACACATGGGGATCAGGAAAAAAAAAACAGTCTGGAGACCCGAATGCTGCCTGATGCCACCCTCCCGCTACATAGTTCACATTGTGATTCCCCCATCTCTATCCATACCACCTGCCCTTGTCTTACTTCCTGGACACTAACCTGTCTCCCACACTCTATGGTAAGTACCCAGAGAGCAGCACTTGAGCCTAGTTTATTGCTCTGCTCATCCAACTCATGCCAAATGCTTAGTTAAATTCCTATAAAAACTCAGCTGAAACCAAGGTCAGCTTCCCTGGTAGGTCATATACATCCATGTCCTCTGAAGATGTTACATCCAGAGGATATGACAGCCTTTATTCAGACCCTCCTAGACCTCCAGCCATGTGCCTCTTATCTCTTATGTTAGCTGGTCCCAGTTTGTGTCCTTTTTTACATGACAAATCAGTAATTATAGGATTGTGCTCTTCTAACCTCAGTGAGATATTATAGAGAATTATACAGTAGGATCATGGGAATCCCCAAATATACACCAGTGGTGAGAAGTGTGAATGGCCTGGGAAACCTGGAACTTACAGCTTGTTTCTGAAGACAGGGCAGTGTAGAGGGGGCTTGCAGCCTCAATCTGTAGCATGTGACCTCCATGCAATTGATCAGCATCAGAATTGCATTGCACAGTGCCAGTCTTTAGTGACTTCTTCCTTCAAGGAACTTATACCTGTTCACTTGCTCAACTCACCCAACCACCATCCCTCTTTTAACACATTCAACCAACCTTAAGCTTGTTCCATGTTGGTCCTTTCTAACCTCTTCACATCATTTCCACTTACCTCTTTAACCCCACATCACATCTCATCACTGGCTCTGTTGCAACCTCTCTTTAACTTTGGTTTAACTTCTTGCTTATACTTTTCTTCACCTGCTTCTTTCCACAGCTGCTTCCATATTCTCTCCCATCTCCCAAGATGCTTGTCTGCAGTAATTCGGTGCCCACACTCTTAGTTCTTTCCTCTCTGTGCCTATCTATTTAGCAACCTTAGCACTTCCTATCATCTCATTCTCCTCACAACCTGCTCTAGTACCTTCATTTTCCTTCATGAGTTTCTATTTCAACAAGACCCTTTGGATTTCCTTCACTTATGTAAAACTAGAAACATACATAGGTTTCAGGAAAGACTCCCATTGTGACTCAAGTAGCAAAGTCTTTTATTCCCTGGGTGTCCCTGTCTTTGGACTTTGACCAGGAAGTTTTACTTTTACCTTGGCTTTGGAATTCCTCCAGAATTTTCTTTTATTCTTCCTGTGTTCTCTCTTGCAACATCCTCCCTGTGTTTCCTGTTTCCAGTCTCTAGTTTAAGTTCTACAACCTTCTCTGTTGTTCTGCTACATGAAAAATAATTGAGGTGGTTTTCTCCCCCACAGGTTACAAATTTGGTCAATTAAAAACAACACTGTTAAACAGCAGTATCATTTGACAGCGAACAACCAATCTGGAATGACATGATCATATGTATCATTAAGGTAAGGAGATTTTCAACTTTATTCAGTTTTTTCACAAATGCACTGTGCTGTGCTCTTCACAAGCACATAACACATGTGCTCTCGAATGATACATATTTAAAAATGACAGAAAACATGTCAAGGTAAGTTAAATACTAGCAGCTCAATAGTCACAATATTGATGATTGAACATCAAATAAAAACTATATTTATAAGACTATGGGATAATACTACTGAGGTATAAAAGTAATAGATAAAAAGATTAAAATCTTGAGAGAAATATTTATGTACACAAACATGTTATAACACTAATCACAAAACCAATAAGAAACAACAATTTTCTGAACAACATCTATCTCAAAACTATTTAAAATAACCATAGTTCAAAATAAACAACATTTATCATATGTACTAAAACTGTGACAATCCTGTAAATAAATTATCTCCGTGCTTAGTATCCTTAAGGGATAAGTGACCCAAGATGAATTAAAAGGAGAGGTAAAAAGAGAATTTACAGGAGGAGAGAGAGATTCATGGCTAAAGGATATTAACTTTAGACCAAGATCAACCATTCATCAAAGCTGACATGTGGGCCCAATTGCTGTGGGTTAAGGATTTTTACACATCCTGAGTGATAAACTGTTCTCTCTCAGGTCTGGCTGAGCAGCCTCAGAGCACCCAGCACACCTCTAGGGGGTCATCTGTGTGGTTGGGGTTTGAGACCATGAAGCTGACTTGGAGATTCAGGTTGTTTCACCATCTGCAGAGGGTGGCTGTGGGTGGAGGTGGACAGGAGTGGATCAAGAAGTTAGGTCCTCGAGCATCCTGAATAGATAATCACTGACTCTGTCATCAAGCCAGGGATGCAGAGTTTTGTCCCTCCCCTCAGGCCTCCATGGTACCAGGACTTCTAGGCAATGAGGGTGCGATCTCGGCGCCACACCCAGAGCTCCGGATTATAAGCTTGAATCTGGAAAGGAAAAGAGCCCCCACCAAAGCTGATGACTTTACAGGATATTGAGGGTTTTGAAGTTATGGTTAATTTATTTTCCCATTCCTTAAAATTACTTCACCTTGATTTGGACTTTCTAGTCACCGTGATTCAACAGTTTACAAATATCTCAACAAATACAATGTTGATTCTATTAACTAAGTTCTGTCAGCTACAAAGGAGGTGATATAGCAAGGTGTAATTATTAGATTTATTTAGCCTGGTGACAAATGAAGTAGCTATATATGGATATCACAACATTATTTCAGCTATTACTCACATGGACGACACATCAGAATCATGTTATATAAAATGTAGGACACATTTTTTCAGATTTTTTTTCAATAAAAATCGAGTATATTTTCCTGTATCAGATAACTAAATTAAGCATTTATAAAGATGCTTTGACAGATAGCATCCTTTTGGTGTCTCTTCCCATCAAATTTGAAAAGTTGATTTTATCAAGAGACAAGCTTTATCATTGTCCCTGATTTGAGTAGAATACTGGTTTAACATTAGGAATATTTCTGCTTGGATCCATCAAGAATACTTAGTAACATGGATAAATGCAAAACTGAGGACTGCACAGGAAGTCCTTCCCTCCCTCCTGAGCTTTCTCCTCCCCAGAGCCCACCTGCAGCCATCCACCTTCCTGTCTCTCCAGTCAGCCCATCCCTCTCCCCCCACAAGCACACACAGCACCACTCACCTCCTCACACTCCTCCTTGGAAACCCGAGTGTTCCAGCCCATGGAGCAGATGAACTGATAGCGCAGTTTGTGGAACAGGGGACGCTGGGCGTAGCTCTTCCCATAGAGGAAACGAAAGATCTCTTGTTTAGGAGCCTGGTTGTCCTCTTCCATGTCATTAGCCAGGTAGCTGGGGAAAGAAACCAGGTTGCTCTTTAGAGGCACAACCAAGAAGGACCTGCCCTTGGAGTCAGCTTCCCAAATGGACTCCCAGAGGACCATCTTCAGACAGGACTGCACCAGCCCTATTAAGTGTTATGGAGGACCACACCTTGGTCCAGAGGACTCTGCCAGACACACACCTTCTGAAGGACTCCAGCCTTTTTCTAGAAAGCATTGAGCAACACAGTTGTGGGAGAGGCCTAAGGGGTGGTTGGACCCATCTTGGAAGAATTTTCAGGGGGTGTGTAGAAAGAGCCACAAATGTGAGAAGACTCCTGTATGAAGAACCAGAGGGGACCACCCTATACTGGACCTGTGTCAGGCTGGGAATTGGGCATCTGTCTTGGAAATCCAGAGGCAGAAAACAGAGCAATGTTGGTATAGATACAGGAAGGAAGAGCAGTCAGATGTGGCTGCACCTCCAGTCTCTGCCAGGGATAGGAGGTGCCCATGCTTTCCTCCACTCCTCTCAGGTGGGCTTTGTGTTTCCTTGGTTCCCTTGAATCTTTAACAACTGGCCTTTAGGGAGCATGTGTGTTTGCTTTGACTAGGGAAGTGTGGAAAAGAAAAACAAACTATACTACAGTGCTGTGATCTCGTGTACACGGAGCAAACAGGACAAAGAGGCTAAAAGTAAAAGAAAGGTTAGTGCCCCTCTGCTCCCCTCCTACCCTCCCAGGTAGTGAGTCCTGATTGATGAAGGAGACCAAATACTCACAGGGCCAGAAAGAAGTGGATTCTCTGGTACTGCCAGGAGAAGAGGCCAGCTCGGCTAAAATAAGCTATGACCATAGACAGGAGGTACTGATGGAGAGAGAGGAAGAACACAGAGAGAGGTCACATCCTGGAAGAGGAGGAAAGAGGGGACAGAGGAATGGGAGTCTGGGGTGAAGAGTGCCCCTAAGAGAAGGTCGCCAAGTAAGGAGACCTGCTGGTTTGGGGAAGGACCTGTGACAGTCTGAGCAGTCGGGGGAAGAGGAGGCTTAGTGTGTACTGTAGGATCAGCTCTGAGGGGACCTTTTGAGGAAAGGCATGTAGGTGAGCTGGGTGAGGAGGGTCTTGGGTAAGCTGGAGAATGGGGCGTCCCAAGAAGTGTAAAGAGGAGAGGAGCCCCAGCGATAAGGATATAGCTCACTCTGTAGAGTGCTTGCTAGCCTCGAATGCACAAGGCCCTGGGTTCAATCCCTAGCATCACAGATAAAAGGCTGTTGAGCACTGGGGTTGTGGCTCAGTGGTAGAGAGCTTGCTAGCACCTGTGAGGCATTGGATTTGATCCTCAGCACCACATAAAGATAAAAAATAAAGGTATTCTGTCCATCTACAACTAAAAAAAAAACATATTTAAAAAAATAAAAGAGGAGAGGTGCCCAAAATCTCAGATAACAATAGCAGAGAGGGGAGGATAGGAATGCAACACCCCAAGCAGAAGCAAGGTCCACCTGTCCTCACTGCATGGAACTGCTAGGCCCTGAAGGGAGATGTTGACAAGTCACAAAGGGTCAGGAGTTGGCACATCTTGTTGGTTCTACATGGAGACAGAAGGACCATGGGCTAGAAAGCCCTCCCCTCTCCAGGCTGTGCTGGAGCAGGATCACTGCCCAGTGGAGAACAACCTCACCTTGTCAGACACTCTCAGATTCTTGTCCCAGTCCAGGAATCTTTTGACAACAGGATCCTCTGTGAACAGAACACTGGTGTTAGTTGGGAACCAGAAGGGGCTTCATGGGTGATAGAGAACAGAGAGAAGAATAGGACCTCCATTGGAGAAGGTGTGGGATTGGAGTGCAATAGAGCCCAAAAGAGCCAAATATCCCAGTTGGATAGGAAAAGGACAGGAACATTCCTGGGAAAGCTGCTTTGCCCTGAAACCCCCCAGGGAAACAACTGAGTGAGGGTTGGGGTAAGAGATAGATGTCTGTATGACTAAGAACTTGGATTAAACCGCGAGGGCCCATCATCCCCCAAGAATGTACCACCTCAGAATTAGAGTTACTATGTTATTTTCTCATTTGATGGTCACCCCTCAGGGAGGAGGAAATCTAGTAGAGCCACAGTGTCTGCAATCAGTGAGGATAATTGGACTCAAGCTCTGTGATCCCAAGCAGGGTCATTTTTCAGGTGTAATGTAATCATCCATCATCTAAGAGTTTCACAGGGTACATGGGTCCTCAGTCCTCCAGGAATGGGGATCTCAGGGATAGCAGGGCTCTTTGGAAAAGTGCAGAGGCTATAAGTTCCTTCTTTGTGTAAAGAGCAGGATTGAAGGGCGCTACCTGGGTGTCTCCCTACCTAGAAGCCTGTTGAAAACCTCATGGTGCTCTGGTTGCACCAAGTCCATGCGCCGTTTTTTGACTTTCATTTTGAGGCCACACAGTGCCTCCACATCCCAGGGGTGATTTAGCTCACTTTCCACATCCTCCAGCTCATCCTCAGATTCAGTGGAGGACTCTCTCTTTCTCTTTATGCCAGTGGTCTCAGGCAGGAGACCAGATTCTACCCAGGGTGCAGAATCAAAAATCCCCGGGGGATCATCCTCCGAGTCTCCCTCAGATTCTGAGGTCCACTCTCTCTTCCTCGAGGACCGACATGGGAGGCAGGGTTTTACCCACAGAGCTGAGTAAAGGAAGCAGAGTCAAGCTCCTGAATTTGGAACTCATCCTTTCATCCTCTGATCCCAGTTCACCTCCCACACCCCAGACTTCAACTGTTGCCTTCTGAGCTATTGTTCCATCTCTCCCCTTGGCTGGTAGCCGTCTTCCCCTGATTCTCTGTATCATTGTCCCATCTCCCTGTTCCTCAAAACTCTTCCTCATTATGGACACTTTCTCTCATGGGTGGAGTGACCCTTTTTACATTCCCTCTACCCACTTCCTGAACTTAGATCTCATCTTCTAGCCCAATTCCTTTCTCTGTAGATTTTCCATCCATGTGGACTTCCTTGTCCCATGGCCTATTCTGAACTTCAAAAGTGGGCTTCCCACCTTTCCTGACTGCTCTACCCCTTCGTCCTTACCAGTCATCATGTCAAATCAGTTCTCACTCTAGCTCCCTCACCTGATGGACCTGCCACTTCATCATCTACCACCACCCCCAGGTGGGATTGTGAGGTGCTCGGCTGCGAAGGCGATTGCCCAGACTGGGAAGGCGATTGCCCAGACTGGGAAGGCGATTGCCCAGACGGGGAGATTTGTTGATCTGCCATAAGTTCTCCAATACTCTGTCTTCCTTCTACAAAACCTAGATTCTTATTAAGGTAAATCTTTCTTCCAGAATTTGGTTGAATAGGAGTCTGTTTGCTCTTCTCCAAACAGGAGAAATCAGGTGAAGAACAGTGCTGAGAACAAACTGTTGCCCACTGCACTGCCAGTGGTCCACAGAGTCTGTCCCTTCCAATCAGGAAGGTTGGAAGCCTCTGATGTCATCACTCATTCCAACCTGGCAACCAGTTTGAAGGAAAACACCTGCAACTGTCAGACTGGTATGTGCACCTGTCCTAGAGTTCTAGAGGAGATGGTCTCTGCTGTGACTGATCCAAACTCTGTCCACTTTGCCAAACTAACCTATGGGTCTCTGACTCCCTCTTTCACTTCTGTCTAGACCCGGGTTCTTCTCTCCATTGTCAACACAACACATGTTAGATACCCAACCTCTGGGCATTTCCATTTCAGAGTTCAGTGCAGTGGGAGATTAAGGAGTATGGCAAGGAAGAAGGGGGAGGGCAGAAATGACATGACCTCCCAAGAAGGAGCTCAGTATGTACAAAAGAACCCAAGCACAATGAAGTATCACTTGAAAACCCTAAAAGGAAACACTCAGTTTAGCAAATCTAATCTGCTAAGTGCCACTGGCCTTCACTGTTTTCAGAAATCTGTTAAGGGGACACACACTCTGCACTTAGGCATGTTTGACACAAGGATTCCTTTTGAGGTCATAAAATCATAGGAAATTGTAAACATGCTCATGGTTTTCCTAGAGTGTCTACACTATCTGGGAGTCTATGGATCACCTCAGGTTAGCCTCTCAGTTCCAAACAATCTCTCTCCAGTTACATAGCATATTTGGGAGCACAGACATTGCTCTTGACCTGCATATTTCATTGTCACCTATGCACCCTATGGAAAGTCTCACATGTAGAAAAAAGAAACAAATGGGAGATTTTCTGATTGAAGACAGAGAATAATATTTGCTGAGAAGATGGGAAGTGCATGGGATGTGACCCAGCACCCAGTGGAACTGGGGAGCTGCTTCCAAACGTCCTAACTTAGCCTTTTGCTTTACAGCTGGGCATTCAATCCATGTTTTATCTTTCTGTCCACAAAATGTGTTTAAATGTGTAGAAAACTCCCCATGTTAACCATTGTGCTGTGTAGAGGGTGAATTGTCTCAATTACATGCATGTCTCACTTAAAAATGGAGATGTATTCCTAAAAATGTGTTATGGGGTGATTCATCATTGTATAAACATCCTAGAGTGCTCTTACACCAACTGAGATGGCTACAATCTCACTGTGCTGTCATACTGTGGGACAAATTCATGTATGTGGTGCATTGTTCCATCGTTGGCCATAACGTCATCATGTGGGGCATGAGCTAGCTGTATTATCCATCGGGAGAGCTTTTCCATCACCATAAACAGCCATTCTTCACCCATGAAGCATTAATTCTCACTTCTCCTTCCGCACCTAAAGATGTCTTGTGTAGGAGCCCTGTTATCCTTCTCCATGTCACTAGCCAGGTAGCTGGGGAAAGAAATCAGGATGCTCTTTAGGGGCACAACCAGGAAGGACCTCCATTTGGTGTCCTCATCCTTAAAAAGAATTCAGGCTGACCATCTTAAGACAGGACTACACCATCCCTATCCAGAATTAACCCTTGGTTCGGAGGCCTCTGTTGGACAGACACCTTCTGCAGGGCACCTCTCACACCCTGATGCTACTGAGAAACCCTCTGTAGCACCTGAGGCTGCTTATTGCCAGTGCAGTTGACTCAGTTTCCCCATCTCCATCCTCACCCACTTCCCTTCTGCTTTTTCCAGGTGCTCACATCTGTGTCCCCCATAGGTCAGGACCTGACCCTGGTTTATTTCTCTCCCACCAATTTGTCATCCCTCTCCCACCAATTTGCTAGTGGATGGCTTGGTTTACATTGAGCACTTATTCAAAAAGCTGTTGATAGATCTCCTTCCCCAGGTTCCTATTCCCTGACATGGAGGACCCACTTCATAATGTTTTGTTGAACACATGAATGAATGAATGAAGCTTTATCCATAGACCAGTGCCTTATGACCACGTCATAGACTAAGTACTATAACATAAACACTTTGCAAGATAAAAAGAAGTCAGCTTAGTATTTTTAAATATTTGGATATTTGGATAAGACCCTGCCTTCCTGAGGTGTTCAGTGCAGCGGGATTAGGGCAAGGGGCAGGGAACATGATACCATCTTATAATGGGCCTTAGCACTGCCAGGCTGCAGAGGGTGACTGATCTGGGAACAAAGCACAGATTTGTTTTGTTTTACAGACAGGGTTTCGCTTTTTTTTTTTTTTTTTTTTTTTTTTTGCACAGCCTGTTGTCCAACTCCTGGGCTCCAGCGATCCTCTTGCCTGAACCTCTGAGTAGCTGAGAGTACAGATGGGTGCCACCCTGCCCAGGTAGGTGTTAGTTTTTAGGCTGACTTTAAGAATAGGTCATTTTTGGGTCTGGGGTTGGGGCTCAGCAGTAGAGCACTCACCAGTACATGTGAGGCCCTGGGTTCGATCCTCAGCACCACATAAAAATAAATAAAATAAAGGTATTGTGTCCAACTACAACTAAAAATAAATATTAAAAAAGAATAGGTCATTTTTAATGAGATACAAATGTATGAAACCAGCTTGACAGGAAATACAAGATAAAGAGGAAAGAGAGGGCATTTAGAAGATAGGTGGTAAAGGAATTTAATGGTGGAAAAATTGTAGAGAGGGCTTAATTCCACATGAGGACTCCATTTTTGGTCTAGAAAGTGATGAGCAACACAGTTGCTAAGGAGGCCTGGGAGGTGGTTGGACCCCATTTTGGAAGGATTTTAGGGAATGCATAGAAAGCCTCAGGCCTAGGAGTCACTGGTAAGAAGGGCCAGCAGGGAGCACATTACAGTGAGCCTATACTATGTAGACAGACCTGAATTGGGCGTCTCTCTTGGGAATCCAGAGGCAGAAGGCAGTGCGACATTGGTGCAGGTACAAAGCTGTCAGATGCAGCTGCAGCTCCAGTCTCTGCAGGGATGAGATGTGTCCATTCTTCCTTCCTCTCAGGTGGGCTATATGTGTCCTTTGGTTTCATTGATTTCTTCTAACTGATATTAAGGTAGTTTAAATGTTTGTTTTTACTATAAGTTCAAGAAAACTATGCTATACTGCTGTCATTTCTTCTACCAAGTGCAAACAGGACAAGAAGTTAAAAATCAGAGGACAGGCTAGAGCCCCATTGTTCCACTCCTACCCTCTCAGGTAGTGAATCCTTGTTGCGGGAGTAAAAGTGACAATGGTGACAGAAACCACATGTCCAACCCTCCAGGGGACATTTATCTGGGTGCTTTTATGTTTCAGGTAGAGGATGGAAGCCACACTTGGGTGTCCAGGAAGCCATGTGGTGAAGAGGGGCAGAGCCAGAACTCCTGGACCCCACCCAGTTCTCGATTCCCACCTTCCGTAGCCCAGATCTGGGAGGCTGCTTCAGTCTGGTTTCTGCACTGTGACCTCTAGTTGCCATGTGTCCTTAGGTACCAATTCTGTCCTTTCTGCTTAGGGACACTACTGCCTTGCCCAGCTGTTCTCCTGCTCTGTGGCTTGGAGACTCCTCATCTGGCCAGTGAGCTGTTCTTTCTTTGGTCTGGCTTCTCTCAGCAATTTAAATTTCTAATGATTGACATTTCTTATCTTTTTCCCTCTTTTTGAATTTGTTTCAGAGGGGACAATAAGTCTGGACCCTGTGAATTCCATGTTGGGTAGAAGTGGCAAAAGTTCACCTTTGGCACTCATTCTTTTCCCCCAGGGTTTCACTAGTTCTTTGGATCATGATGGGGAACTTATCAAGGTACAGGGGCATTGACTTTCTAAAGTACAAGTGAAGGTGAAAGGAGAAGACTCAGCCACGTGAGCCTGCCAAGGCAGAGGTGGGCAGAGCTTCCTTGGAAGCCTTCTATTCACATGGACCCCAAGGCTGAGCAAGGGGTTGTCACTCACCAGGATTGCAGCCTGGTTCAGAGGGTCTCTCTCATTGGAGGACTCAAGACCTGCTACAGCCCTTCCCTCTAAGGCCCTGATCATACCTCACCTCCCCACAAAAATATTTCTTCTTTATTTCCTACTGTAGTGATTTTGATTTCTTTGGGATCCCTATTGCCTTGTCCAACCAGAAGTTTCCAAAACTAAAATTATAACAGTGAAAACATTGTCATTCCCACTCAATTAGAATCTGTGGGGATAGGCCCAAGCACCTGGGCTGTAGTGTTTCTCTATGCGACTTTATGCTGAAAGGCTGGTCCTTGCAAAGCATTTCTGTTCACTCTGCCGTCTCTCTAGTATAACTGTCATTGTTGTATCAGACTGCATCCATAGGAGGAAAAGAGAAGTGGAGAGGTAACAGTGGATTCTAGGCAAAACCTAAGAATTTACTTTAGTTTGGAAAATATATCAACATATAGTAAGACCAGCACTGCCTACTTGTAGCCAAAATAATCAAGGCTTTTCATGGTTCACAACAGAAAATTTAGCTGGAACAGAATTTTGATACTTTTGCATAATCATGAATCACTTCAGTATTAGATAAGGTCTTAGCAAATGTCATTGTGGGAAACCAGAGTACAGTTACTAAGAAGCTAAGATAGCTCTGATGTTCTGGGCAATATAATCTTATGGGACCACAAATGGAGGCATGGGCTGTCCCTGACTGAAACATCATGTGGCATGGGAGTGCATTAGAAAGCTGTCCACTAGAAGAGTGTGTGAACTTCTTGGTTGTTATGGGTGGACCCAACCAGCTCTGTTGGTCACAGTTATCATGAATGGAAACTGGATAAACAGAGCATCCTGGCAATGGTCTTCTACTGTAATAGGACCTGCTTCCTGACCAGCACCACCTTTCACATCAGGAAGAGACTTAGAGGGCAGCTCAGGCCTGTGAAGAAGAAGCCAAGGAACATGCAGGTCTCTTGGAAGGCCTCTGGGACCTCATCCAACTGTGAACATTTATGATTGCCTAATGTGGTGGACACTTACTATGCCAGCAAGTTGGATGAACTAAGTTCACTTCATTCATATTTGGTATGGATACATTAGAGTCATGGAAGAGATCAAACTACAAAGCATACAGACATGCCTGTGCATAAGGTCTAATAGTATATTAAAAGAAAGACTTTAGAGCCCAACTTTGGAAGCAATCCAAAGCCAGTCAATGGATGAATGGATGAATGGACAAAAGATGGAGTCTATCCTCAAATTCAACTATTAGCCCTAAAAAGGAAATGCTGACACATTTCCACCAATATAGGAGCTTAAGATCAGTGCACAAATCAGCCAGACATAGAGACAAATACTCTTGAGTTCATACTATGCAAGACAGACGAGGCACCAAGAATTGTTAAATTCATAGAAAGTAGAATGATGGTCAGCAGGAGTAGGGAGTTTGTGTTTCAAGGCTGCAAAACCTTGTAGGGGTGATTAAAAAAAATCTAGAGATAGGAATGTGGTAGTGACTGCACAAGGAAAACCTACAGTCACGCTTCACATGACAAAATTTTAGCCGATGATGGACCAATACATCACATATATGAAAGGGCACCATCACATGATATTCCATAGTGATGTCACAGCCATAGGTGTAAGTGCACTGTATGCCGTGAGTGCACAATGATGAAATCAACTAAACACATCTGGGAGAAAAACCTCCCTCACAAGAGACACATGGTTGTACTTAATGCTGCTGAATTCCACACTTCACAATGGTCACATGTTTTGTTTTGAATATATATTTATTCACAAATTTTGGTGAGAGAGAGACAAAGCATGACTCAGTTACAAAGGTAGAAAGCAGAGGCCTAAGTTAGGAGGTTGGTGAGCAACTCACCAGTTCCTTCAGGTACCATGCACTTTCCCCAGGAGAAAACAATGTCTGGAATTACAGAACTTTCCTGTTGTTGTTGTTGTGTTGTTTTGTTTTGTTTTTTTTTTTTTTTTGTATATGTGACATTTTTCTTTAAGGTACATAGTGGTAGTGAAATATGTGTGTCACGACCCATGCTGGGAATCCCAAATTTGCTAAGCAAGTGAGATTAATTGGAATTGAGAGGCAGACTTTTAGTTGACATATAAACTCCCCAAATTATAGACACCATGTGAAGAGTGTGTGAGCACATGCAGTTTTGTATTATAGATCCTCAAAATGTCTCCCAAACTCAAGGATGGCTTAGGATGTGTCCTCAGGACAGATTCCTGAAGACAGTAAAGGCCAGTGACATTTAGCAGAATAGCTTTGAAAACCACGGGTTTTCATTTTTCAGCTGACAATTCAATGTACCTGGTCTTTTGTGTATATTTATTATCTTCCTCTTGACAGGACTTATCATTTCTATTTTCCCTAAGTTTCCTCGATATTCTTCTCCCTCTTGGCCAGACTGAGCTCTCAAATGGTAATGTGCAGAGAGGAGGGACAGACTCCAGGAACCCTTGGCACAATGGGACAAGTTTCTCCTCAGGACTGATCACTGCTGATTTCTCCCCTATCTGGAGAGGCGCATGTTCAACCAGATTGCAGAAGGGTTTGCACAGATCAGAGTCTAGGTTTTGTGGAAGAGAAACAAGTTTGGGAGAACTCACGACCACTTGTCAACTGTCTGCCAAGCCTGAGGACCAGAATTCCCAGCCTAGCACCTCAGGGTACTGCCTGGAGGTAGTGGTGGATGACAAAGTTACAGGACCATCCGATGAAGGAGCTGGAGCGAGAACAGATTTGAGACCGTGACTGACATGGAAGAAAGGATAGAGAAGTCAGGAAAGGTGGACTAAGGAAGCCCAGTTTTGAAGGAGGACAGGACAGGATGTGGGTCAAAGAAGTCCACGTGGAAGGTCAATCTGCGGAGAGAGGAACTGGGTTTGGAGATAAGATCCAAACAGAGGAAAGGGATAGAGGGGATGTAAGCAGGGTCACTCCCCCCAAAAGAGAAAGTTTGTATAATGAGGATAAATTTTTAAAAACGGGGAGATGGGACCATGGAAAGGCGAATCAGGGGCAGATGGTTATCAGCAAAGGTAAAATGGCTGAGGAGAAAGGAAGAGTTCACTGGTTTGGGTTTTCTGGTGGTGGACTGGGCTTAGTGATGAAAGGCTGGATTCTGAACAGCACCTTTACTTGGGTTTCTTTACTCAGCCTCACCTGCCGCCTCAGCCATCCTGCCAGAAGAAGCAAATGGGTGACCCCTGGATTCAAAGAAGATGAATAGATCTGCCAGAGTTTTCTGACTTGACCCAGAGTGTAGAACCCAGGATTCAGACTGTCTTCTGTCCAGAAAAGAAAAGAGGTGTCATCTTCAGATTCAGAAGTGGAGGTGGAAATTGTCAGGGTTTTGACTTGACCTGGAAGGTAGGACTCCCAGCCTTCATACTGTCCTCTGTCCAAAAGAGGAAAGAGGAGTCGTCATCTGATTCTGAGGAGGAGGTGGAAGTGGAGTTGTCAGTTTTGTGACTCCACTGAAGGGGTAGATCCCAGTCTTCAGAACCAGTCCTCTATCCTGAAGTGGAAAGAGAAGCAGTCATCAGATCCAGAGAAGCTGGAAGTGGATCTGTCCAAGTTTTCTGACTCCATACAGAGGGTAGAACTTGGGCTTCAACTTCAGTGCTCTGGCCAGAAGAAGAGGACGTGGTCATCAGATTCTGAGGAGGATCTAGAGGATCTGGACCTTGAGCCTAAGCACCTCTGGGTTGTGGAGACACTGTGGGCTGAAGACGAAGCTGAAGAGACAGCGTGTGTACTCAGTGCTACCAGAGCACCGTGAGGTCTTCACCAGGCTGATAGGCAGGGAGACCTCAGTTAGTTCCTTCCAGTGCTTTTTACACTAAACAGGAGCAGGCATATGGGGAGACAGTTGGGGGTTAGGGTAGGGATCAGGCACCTGGGCTCCTGGGTCATGATGCTGATATGTGAGTGATGTTTGTGTCATGGTTAATTCTGATGAAATAACTGGCAGGGACCACAGTGTGAATTAACTCCAGAGTGCTATTTTCTAGCTGTGCTCTGCTCTACAGCAGAATCACCTCAAGTCCTTGCTATGAAGCAGAATTCTGGGCCTGACCTTGGGTGTATGAAATGATTTTTGGAGTAGGGGTCAATAAAGTCTGAGGATCAGAACCAAAAATGAGAGCTGGGGTTGTGGCTGAGTGATAGAGCACTCGCCTGGCATTTGTGAGGTACTGGGTTTGATCCTCAGCACCACATAAAAATAAAATAAACATACTGTGTCCATCTACAACTAAAAAAAAAAAGGAACTGAAAATGATGGTTCAGGGTGTCAAGAATAAAGATTGAGATAAAATTGGGATTCTAAATTGGTCTAAGCTCTAGTTAGAACTTACTCACCTTCATTTCTGAGAATTGCATCCATGAAGTCAAACAACCTCTCCTCTTTCTTCCAGATCATTGGGTGAGGAATGTGGTGCATTTTCAGCAGGATATCTCAGGGGACACTGAGAGAGTCATGAAGAAGAGGGGCCTCTTGGACAGATAATCCAGGATCACCCAGAGCCACATAGTTACTGTATCATGCTCATGGGAGCTGGGGGTACACGAGTCCATGAAGGAATGATGAGAAACCAGGGTTCTTTCTCATTCCATTCATTCCTCAGACATCCCTAAATTTTAGTGTCCTGAATTCAGCTTTTCCCCTGTGGTATTGATATCAAGGTCCTTTTTTATATATATTTAGGTGCCACGGTATTGGACCATTTGAAGGTGTCATGTAGTGACTAAGAATGAAATGGAATTACTTTCAAAACATTTGAACCAGAGGACTAGCGTAGATAATTTTGCTACATATCATGAATTTCATTGGTTTATTTTGAACAAGATGGCCATAAAATTATTACTGTCTTTTAATAGTCTTGAGATAGTTGTTATTTTGAAAACATGCTGTTCCTAATAAATTTTCTAATGGGTGTTAAGAGTTTTTTTTATAGGTACATAGATATTTTCACTTTTAAGAGAGGTTTTCATCTTTTCAGCTATCATACTTACGTATCTACTATGTTTCCAGATCAGTGGTAATACCCCAAATTCTGAACAATATAAATGTTAAAGTTTAGTCCTCATTATTGAGTTGTGAACATTGAGCTGCCATTCTTTAATGTGCCTTGACCCTTGACACATCTGTCATTTTAAGTTTTTTTTTTTAAGAGAGAGAGAGAGAGGCAGAGAGAGAGAAAATTTTTAAATATTTATTTATTTTAGCTTTCGGCAGACACAATATCTTTGTTTGTATGTGTTGCTGAGGATCGAACCTGGGCTGGTGGACGGTGAGCTCAAAGCCAGCCTCAGCAATTTGGTGAGGCCCTAAGCAACTTACCAAGACCCTGTCTCAAAATGAAAAGTGAAATAAGGGCTGAGGATGTGGCTCAGTGGCTAAGCACCCCTGGGTTCAATCCCTGGTGCACAAAAAGGAAATATATTCATCAGTTTTGTCAGAGGTCATAAGGGTGAGTGTGTGTGTTTGCACATCTGTGTAGTTCATATAGCTGCCTCCAAAGGTTGGCCAGGGGTATGTGTGTACGATTTTACTGCAAAACACTTATCTATTCATCTAAGACATCCTGTCTGTGTTGTGTCTCCGTGTTTCGTAATATCTCTGCTGTCTTGTTTTAATGCCTGTATGTTGGAGATACATATCAATATTTCCACTTTTGTTTCGATATTAATAATTTGTTTCCCTTTTTTTCCTAAATACATCTTGCAAAAGATCTAACCACCTGGCTCTCCAATAGCCAATGTTTGGCTTGTTTATTTCTCTCTATTCCTTGTTATGTCTATTCTCCTCTTTGTTACTGACATACTGTATTTTTTATTGGGTTCAATTGCTTTTCTTTTCTTGGTTTGGTAGCTTAGGTCACTGACTTTTTCCCATTTCATGTGTTTAAAGTTAGGATTTTCCCTCGAGGTAATGTTTTAGCTGCCTTCCACTTGGGATAGGTTTTCGTGATCAGGTAGCTGAAAATATTTTCTGACCTTCACAGTCTGGGGGTGGGGGCACCCCTGAGCTACTGGAAACCTCTACTCGGCCTCGGGGCCTGGGAGATCTTGGTCAGGCATCGCAGGTCATTTTGTGGCTTCTTTCACTTAATGGATCATGCAAAGCACATGGTGACCTCAGTCTTCCCTCGGCTAGAGAGGCTGCTCTTAGCTCTGGACCCCGGTGTTACTGCTGGGCGTGGACGGCCCTCCTTCTGTCTTATTTGGCAAAAGGATATTCTGTGAAAATCCCTTGAAGCCCCCTTGTATAAATAAAGCAAATGCAGGCTCTTCTCTTTCTCCTTCCAGTTTGAAGCAGGACGCTAGGTCCTAGAGCCGTCCTGCCCCCACTTTTTGAGAATTACTTTCTGGGTCTGTGATTTTCACCATGTTTCTCAACTGGTACACTTCACACAAGGGGAACCCAAAATCCATAGCCCGCACAGGCCGTGGGCAAGAGGAGTCTTCCTTTTTGACTTGACCTAGAAGCATTTTGCTTCATTTCTGACTACGTGGGGCCTTTCTTCAGTATTGATTTCTAATTAAATTCCACTGTAGTCTAAAAAGGTGCTTCAGGTGATTTCAGTTCTTTTGAATTTATCAAAACCTGAGGTCTGGCTCAGCATATCATTTGTATTGGCAGACATTTCATGTGCACTTTAAAGAACATTGGCTTGTGCAGTTAATGGGCCAAACAGGTCAGTTGTCGAATATTGTTCTGCACTCTTTCTGGTTTTTGCCTACTTATTCTGTTCCTGACCAAGGGAGGATTAAAATCTCTAACCTGGGTGTGTGGCGCCTACCTACAATCCAGCTACTCAGGATCACGCATGTTTCCATTGTTGTGAAACAGATCTCTGATCTCTGAATCTTGCAAGTCTGAACCTCATACCCAGTAAACTACCCCTCTTCCTAGTGCCCCCAGGCCTGCCGGCTCCCAGCCCGCTCCCCATTCCTGTGAGTTCTACTATTTTGACATCTCATACAACAGAATCATACACTAGGTAGAACCCTAACTTTTGAAGGGTAGTTTTTCCAAATACTAGGTTTTTGGTTGGCAGTTTATTTTTTTCTTCTTCTTTTAGCACTTTGAAAACATCAGCCTGTTCTTGTTGGCCTGCAGAATTCCTGCTGAGAAGCTGCTGCTGCTGGTCTTATGGAATCTCCTGTGTGTGCTAAACCGCCTTCCTCTCCCACCTCCACCCTCTCCTTCGCCTTTGAGTTCAGGCGGGGCTCTCCAGTGCACCGGGGCGGGGCTCTTGGGTTCATCCCCACTGGAGTTCATGGAGCTTCTTGAATTTGAAAAAAAAATCTGATTTTCCTCCTCAGATTTGGGAAGCTTGGGGCCATTATTTCTTCAAATAAACTCTGTCCTTCTTTTGGAATTCCCATTGTGCATGTGCTGGTCTGCTTAATAGAATTTCTCAACCCCCTTAATCTCCCTTTCCTTTCCCTCCTTCTTTTGCTCCGTTACTCAATGATTTCCAACAGCTTGTCTCCTTCATGCTCCCCCTTGTTTCTTTGGACCAGTCAAGTCTGCTGTTGAATACTTCTTTTTTTTTTTTTTTTAAAGAAAGAGTGAGGGGGGGGGGAGAGAGAATTTTTTAACATTTATTTTTTAGTTCTTGGCGGACACAACATCTTTGTTGGTATGTGGTGCTGAGGATCGAACCCGGGCCGCACGCACGCCAGGCGAGCGCGCTACCACTTGAGCCACATCCCCAGCCCTGTTGAATACTTCTGATGAATTATTCAGTTCAGTTACTGTATTTTTTAACTCTAGAGTTTGTGTTTGATTCTTTTTATAAATTCTCTTTGTTGGTGTTCTATTTTTTTTCATGCATTATTTACCTGTTTCTGTTTAATTGTTTATCTGTACTCTTAGCTCATCGAGCATCATTATGATAATTATTCTCATTTCTTTGTCAGGCAGCTTGTAGATCTGCATTTCTTTTGGATCTAATTCTGAAATTTTATGTCATTATTTTGGGCCATGTTTCCTTGTTTCTTTGTATAGCTTATCAATTATTTCTTGTTGTTCTGGTGTTTAGACATTTTAAAAAACATCAACTTGTTTCAGTCTTTGCATGTGGACTTTGTGTAGGGAAGGCCTCACCAGTTAGCCTGGCTGGAGGTTCCAGGACCTCTCAAGCCTTATTTGACCTTGCTCTCCCTGTCACCAGATGGTGGAACTGCTGCTTTAACATTCTGCATGTTCTGTTTTTAGTGGCTTCAAACTCTGGTGCAAACCTCATCAGTATAAATCAAGTGGGACGGAAACCAGTGCCTCAGGCAGACCCCAGACAGACCAGAACTCTGGGCACATAATCCCTTCTTTCACTTCTGTCCTAAGGAAGGAGCTTCATTACTGGGGTGGGGTCCTCCAATTGTTTTGTACTCCACCACGTAGAGGTAGGGGTACAATAGGTGTCCCAAATACTGAGAATTTTGATACATCTTGCACTGGAATAACTTCCTTTTGGTTTGGTTTGGTTTGGTACCAGGGATTGAACCCAGGAATGCTTAGTCGCTGAGCCACACCTCCCAGCCCTTTTTATTCTTTGAGACAGGGTCTCACTAGGTTGCTGAGACTGGCCTCAAACTTGTGCTCCTCCTGACTCAGCCTCTCCAGCAGCTGGGATTACAAGGCGCACAGTGACACTAGCATCTGGGATGCCCGGTGGCACTCCCCTCCCGGGGCTCCGCGGGGCCTTCCTGCAGCTTCTGTGGGTTCCCAGCCGGCCGCCCTCACGTCTCAGGATCCCCAGGCACTCCAGAGCGGGCCTCCCCGCGAATCCCTGCAGCACAGAGCTGCCCAGGCAGCCTCCCAGCTGCGCCCTCAGCTGCCATGACTGTCCCTCACTCTTGTCACCCCTTGGCACTGATTTCTTATCACTAGTTGATCATCCTTTTAAGCTTTCCCTGCCCAAATGATTTCACAGTTTCCACCCCCTGACTTCATCTTGATTAAAACAACCAGCTGTAAACTTGTGGAGCGGCCGTGGCTGGAGGCCCAGATGTTCAGAGGGGTGGTCTGCCTCACAGTGACCGCCACTTTCCACAGCATGGTAAACGAATTTCTGGGATGAAAATGTCTTCAAACTCTAGTCTGTCTTTCCAGGTTGGACTATTTACAGGTCTCTGTATCAGCAGATTCATTGCAGCGTGCGCTGTGTCCTGTTCATAAAAGTCTACACTAGTTTTTTGTTTTGTTTTTGTTTTGTTTTGGTACCAGGGATTGAACCCAGGGGCTCTTAACTCCAAGCCACATCCAGCCCTTTTTATTTTTTGAGGGAGGGTCTCACTGAGTTGCTGAGGCTGGTCTTGAACTTGGGATCCTCCTGCCTCAGCCTCCCAGTCCCTGTGATTGCAGGTGTGCATTTCTGCACCCGGCTCGCTCTTTTCTTTCTTTCTTTCCTGGTTTTGTTTGTTCCTTTCCAGCTTTCTTTGAACACCCACAGAGGGGACTGTAGGTGGGCGCAGTGGGGGCTGTAGGGTGGGTGGAGTGGGGACTGTGGGGTGGGCGCAGTGGGGAGGTGCAGTGGGGAGGTGCAGTGGGGATTGTGGGGTAGGCACAGTGGGGACTGTAGGTGGGCGCAGTGGGGACTGTGGGGTGGGTGCAGTGGGGACTGTGGGGTGGGCGCAGTGGGGAGGTGCAGTGGGGAGATGCAGTGGGGAGGTGCAGTGGGGATTGTGGGGTAGGTGCAGTGGGAACTGTAGGTGGGCACAGTGGGGACTGTAGGTGGGCGCAGTGGGGACTGTGGGGTGGGCACAGTGGGGACTGTGGGGTGGGTGCAGTGGGGCCCACAGCAGGGAGCCGGTGGCCCCGTGTGCTGACCTTGCCCATGGTCTGCGGCAGGCCTCGTGGAGGAGCCGAGTGAGGCAAAGCCCCCCCGCCCTGCCCGCGGGCCACAGGCGTCCCCAGGAGAAGCAGAGACGCTCAGGAAAGCAGTCGGGGACCACTTCTGCCTCTGTTACGGTAAAGCCCGCCTCGAGCACGAGCCCTCTGGTCACTAAGGGACAGGGTGTGACAGCCACCAGCATGGCTCCCAGGGCGTTATGGGCATTTTAAACCCACTTACTAATCAGGTCCAGGCTGAGTGTCCTTCGGCAGCATCTGTCTCAATCCAGCCCCTCTGTGCTGACCGGGCTTCCTGCCCTGGTCCCCTCGCAGAGCCCCCAGCAAGACTGGGTCCAGGGCCCCTCTCCCCTCAGCTGTCTCTGTACCTCCCGTGCCCCCCAGGGACCTTAGGACAGCCCAGCAGTGCCTGCAGGAGGCCCTGGGCTCAGTCCCCAGCACACAGGGAGAACCCTCGGCAGGCGCCCCCGCAGCTCACCTCCGTGACCCCCAGCACCCCAGGGCCTCGTTCCTCCTCCAAAGACCTCAGCATGTCTGTCCCCTGCAGGGGTCTGAACATTCAACTTTGGGGTCCTCCAGGTGACATCCCTCTATGAGGGGTCTCAGGTGACATCTCTCTGAGGAATGGGGCTTCATGCCTGGGGGCTCACTGCCCCTTCGGAGTCCGACACCACCCCAGCTGGGCGTCTCCCGGAGATGAAGGCTGAGGGTAAAGCACTCGGGAGGGAGAGGGACAGGGGCTTTCTGCTTTTGATGTGTGATCAAAGCCAGCGCCACCAGCTGGGCTCACTGGTTACACCAAGTCCAGCCGCGGGTAGCGTCCTCACGCTGTCCACGGCTTGCCCTCTAGGGAAGGCGCTGGGGACCACGGCAATGGTGCCCGTCCCATATGAGCAGATGCTGCGCGACCAGGCGGCTGTGGAGGTGCAGGGCCTCCCAGAGGGGCTCGCCTTTCAGCACCCCGAGAATTACGACCTCGCCACCCTCAAGCGCATCCTGGAGGACAGAGCGGGGATCTCGTTCGTCATACACAGGTGACCCGCCCTTGCCCTCCCCGCGGTGCGCTTAGAGCTGCCTGGATGGCTTCGCTGACTGGCTGTTGAGTGTCCTGTGGCCCTGACGAGGGGACCGTCCGCGGTGCGACGTGCTGGTGTGCTGCGGACGGGTAACCGGTGTTGGTTTTCTTGCAGACCTTTCCTAGGTCCCGAGAGCCAGCTGGGTAAGTGACAGCTACTGTCCCTCGGCTTGGCTGCACTGACCGGCCGAGCACCTTCTGCTTCTCCTTAAAACTCGCACCTGGGCACATCTTGTGCTTCCTCCTCGGCGAGCAGGGTCAGGGCACCGTCTGTAGGGACTTGAGCTTAGGGAAGGACATGTGCAGCCAGGAGAGCTGTGACCCTGCCCCCAGGCCCCTGCTTGCCTCCCCAGAGGGCAGTAAGGCCACCTCTTCCCTGTCCACAGAAGCGTGTGGCGCAGGCACCCCCATATTGGGATGCTGGCACTGCTGGCTTCCAGAGGGGACCTAGGTGTGCTGCTGTGGTCCAGAGGAGTGCGACCACCTAGCTGAGCCAGGGACGGCCTCTGTGCTGTCAGGACGGCTGCAGGGGGCCCGGGCCCGGGAGGGGCTGGAGAGGAGCTGGCCCTGGCCCTGGCCCCTGCGATAAGCCAGGGCTGCACAGGTCGGTTCTCGAGGGAAGCCACCCACAGACCAGCCAGAAAACTGTGTGGGTGCCCAGCACCCACTGGCACCAGGCCCCGCACGGCTCCTCGGCCTCAGGCTGAGGAGGGGACCATGTGCCCGAGCAGCTCCAGGCCGCACTTGGCCACCTCCCAGTTCCTCACGCTGTCCTTCCGGGGCGTAGTCGAAGCCCTTGACCTGGGGCTGTCACGAAGGACCAGGACTGAAAAGGGCGCCACACAGCCTCCACCAAGACAGGACAGGCCAGCCAGGTTGGCTCGCCTCCCCTGAGCCACGGACAGCATGTCGGGGCCATCGTGCGTTCTGCTAACTCGTGCTAGAATAGGGTGGCAGGTGACCAGGTGACCAGCCTCCCGGGCAGCTCGGATCTTCATTGCAGGACAATACCAGAGCTTAGTGGCTGGGCACTGTAAGTCCCTTCACGTACATAGTGTGCCCTGGGGTCCGTGAGGGACGGTGCCAGGACCCTCTGCCAGAGAAGCCCTGCAGAAGCTCAGCTCTTCCCCAGGCAGTGTCTGCAGAGAACCCCCTGGTGCTCACGGCCACCCTGAGCAGTGCAGGTGGTGGCTCTGCTGTGACGACCCAAGTCTGGGCCTGTCTGGTGCCAAATCCACAGTGATGGGTCTGGAGCCCGTGGCCTCGAGGGCTGAATGTGATCAGCCTCCATAACCACCATTTTCCCCAGGAGGCAAAGGGGAAGTTCAGGGCCTTGTCCGAGCACCCAGTGGCGGAGGGTGAGGCCAGCCCATCTGTCCCTCTCGCCCCAGAGCCTCTGCTCAAGTCCGTGGTCCTGGACACAGGGTCTGACCCGAGGGGGCCTCCTTCCCCGCGGCCCTCCCACGATGACTTGAGCCAGGAGTGTTCTGTTCTCCTGCATTTGCTTTCATTGATAGGACTGTTTTTTGTTTTTTTTGTTTTTTGGGGTTTTTTAATATTTTTAGGACACAATATATTTTTTTAATTTTTTTTAGTTGTAGATGTACACAGACCTTTATTTTGTTTTATTTTCTTTTTGTGGTGCTGAGGATCGAACCCAGGGCCTCACACTTACTAGGCAAGTGCTCTTCACTCAGCCCAGCCTTTTTTTTTTTTTTTAGAGAGAGAGAATTTTAATATTTATTTTTTAGTTTTCGGTGGACACAACATCTTTGTTTGTATGTGGTGCTGAGGATCGAACCCGGGCCGCACGCACGCCAGGCGAGCGTGCTACCGCTTGAGCCACATCCCCAGCCCTCTTTTTTTTAAATATTTATTTTTCAGTTATTGTGGACACATGCCTTTATTTTACTTTATGTGGTGCTAAGGATCGAACCCAGTGCCCTACACATGCGAGGCAAGCGCCCACCACTGAGCCCCACCCAGCCCAGGTGACAGAGCTCTGAACCCTGGTCACAGTTCCAGGGCTGAGAGGGACCAGCACGTCTTTTTATTCTTGCACAGGTGCCCATGGGACGGTAGCAGACTCTGAGAGAGCAGTACTGTCACCAAAGGAAAGGTAAGGGACAAATGGCATCCATATCCAGCCACAAAGTGGTAACTTTTTAGAAGTCATAACATTTCCAGTTCAATACGAAGGGCTGTGTCGCTAGTTTTATTCTGAGTGGTTTCATCCAGGCTAGGTAACGGGCACCTCTGACTCAGCAGCGGGTTACCAGCACGTTTGTGTTAAGGCAGTTCAGCATTCAGGGTCGGTCGGACCTGGGGGCTGGGGATCCAGGGCGTTGGGGCTCTCCGGGCCCAGGAGCCTGTGGCCAGTCCTCACGTGGCCTGTCTTGACCAGACCCCTTCTCCTTTCAGCTGTGGTGCCATCAGCGTGAAAACCGAACCCATGGACGATTCTGGTAGGTCTTCAGAATCAGGTGTGACCACTGGACTCTCTTTGGTTTTACTTTAAAAAGAGGAGGGGGCTGGACACTCATCAGCCTTGACCGAGGCCCTGTTTGAAGGATCCAGGTGGAGTGTCTCTTACTGGACATGCTGGGACCACAGATGTTTCCGACTTTAGATTTTGTGGGATTTTAGAATATGTGTGTATGTCTGTGTGTGTGTTTGTGTGTCTGTGTGTGTGTGTGTGTTTGTGTCTGTGTTTGTGTGTGTGTCTGTGTCTGTGTGTGTGTGTGTACACGCACGCAAGCTGAGACAGAGAAGAGACATCTTGGGGACAGGAGCGGAGGTGAAACAGGAAAGGCGCTTCCGTTTTAGGAACATCTTTGCGCGTAGCCGAGGTGGTTTTACGTGGTGTCTTCGGCACGCCTGTGTTTCGAGTGTTGCCATCACGTGGGGTTGCGTGTGGAATCTGCCACCAGGGAGCTCATGTCAGCGCTCAAAATCCTCTGGATTCTGGAGCTTTTCAGAGTTGGATGTTTAACCTGTGATCATATTTGACCCAAATATCTGGAAGAGCGCCTTCAAGGTCAGTGGATGCAGCCACTCAGGTGTCCTTGAGTAGGTGTGTCTGGGGACAGAGTTTTATTTTGTTTCTACTTAAATGAAGCCTGAGTGGGGAGTGAGTGGAGCCCTGAGCGGGCGCTGGGAACCCCAGCCTGACCGACCGGGGAGCAGCATCCATTTCTGGAAGCATCTTGTCTGCCTCGCAGGCCTGGCATCTCCAAGTGTTCTGTGACGTAGGAGCACGGAACGTTCTAGTGCCTGTGTGTATAGTGGCCAAGCCCCTCTGATGGACAAGGAGATGCCCCCAGCTCCTCAGGAAAAGACAGTCAGCACGAGTTACAGGAACATGTTAAAGACAGAAGGGAGACTTGTTAAGAACCCAGTGTTCAGTCCAAGGGTGGGAAAGCACGGAACGCCTTAAACATGGGAGTCAGAAAACTTAGACCAAAATCTCAAAAAGGGCCAGGCCTGCTGACGCATGCCTGTCATCCCAGGGGCTCGGGAGGCCGAGGCAGGAGGATCACGAGTTCAAAGCCAGCCTCGGCAATTTAGTGAAATCCCAAGCAACTCAGTGAGACCCTGTCTCTAAATAAAATGTAAAAAGGCCTAGGGTGTGGCTCAGTGGTCCAGTGCCCTGGGTTCAAACCCTTGTGCTCCCCGCAAAATAAAAAAATAAATAAAGGAGGGGGAGGAGGAGAAAACAGGAGAATGGAGGCCTCAGTGGTTCTAAATGAGAAGTCAGCCCTCCAGCCTCCCCCAGAGGACTGATGTGTCCCTGAGAGGGACACAGTGGCCAGCATCCCTGGCCAGGCTCCCCGTCTGTCATCACCAAGTGTCCTTTCTCCATGAGGGAGCCCTCGTGTCCTGTCCACACGTAGCCTGGGCTGAGCTCCCTCTTTACCTGGGTCTGGAAACAGGCGTGGGTCCCGTTGGTGGCTGTGAGAGCCTTTGTCATGACAAAGGCCTGAGATCATCAGTTCCTGAGAAGAGACTTATGGGGTACACAGTTCTGAGGATTTGGGTTCATGATCCCTTGGCCCCATTTCTTGGGCCTGTGGCGAGGCGGCCCAGCGTGGAGTGTGGTGGGGAGATGTGGCTCGTCTTGTGGCCAGGAAGCAGGGAACTGGAGGAGGACAGAGCCCAGCCCACGGCCTCCTGGGGCACTGCAGGCATCCAAAGGCCTCCCAGGTGGCTCCAGGGCCTCCATCTCCAGTGGCTCCTCTCAGGCCAAGCCTTTGACACTGGGCTTTGGAGGACATTGGAGACCCAAGTGCAACAGGGGCTCTGGGTGAGGTCAGCGGAGGGACATGGAGGGACACAGGCGAGTACAGCGGCTGGGCAGCACTTGGCCAGTTCCAACCTCAGAGTGGGACAGGCTCCTCTGAGATCCAGGAGGACCCGCAGTGGGAGTGGGGCCTGTTGGCTGCGGCGAACAACGTGGCCACTAGCAGATTCTAGCGAGGGGAGAAGGGGGACGAGGAAATGAGACTCTTAGGCGCAGATGATAGCTGGGCTCAGGCGGAGCTGAGCGCTGCGCTGCTGGAGAAGACAGCCTCAGGGTGACACCAGCCGTCGTGTGTCTCACCATCAGCTGGAAGACTGACTGTCTGGCGTCACGAAAGCTACAGAGCTAGCAACAGTGGGCGGCTTGTCCCATCTGCGTGGACAGTCGCAGTGTGCAATGTCCGGAGCTTGTGCGCCTCTCAAGGAAGCCCATTGTTGGAGTTACTGCCACGCAGGCAGGTTCAGGAGCAGGGAGCTGGTGAAGCACTGTGGTTGACGAGCAGGAAGTCCCTCCGTTCCCAGGAGCTGCGCCTGAGATCAAGGTCCCGCTGATGAGACTCCAGCCAGAGCCTCCTCCTGCAGGCCATGGCCACAGCAGCTCCGCACCCTGCACCCTTGCACAGAGACTTTCCTGGGCACCAAGCATGCCACAGGCACGACGTCATCCGAGACCCCAGTCTCAGACCCTGCTCCCCACAGTCGGCGTCTCCCCAGGCCCTGAGGGACCCTGGCCCCAGCTCTGCTGCCTCCTCCTCCCCACCTGCCTGGACGTGGGCCTCCTTGGTCGAGGCCTCTCCTTGGAGATGTGGTTCGACTGAGCAAATTCCGTTCCCTGTCAGTATCATGTGACTTTCCACTGAGGGTTCCACGGTGCAGCGAGAGTGGATCCGAGATCAGGCCTCAGTCTTTCCCTCTGGGATATTTGTGCAAAGGCTTTGGCAGCTACAGTTTTGCATTCCCCTCCCTCCTGCCCTCCTCCCTTCCCTTCCTCTCTTGGCTGAATGAGCTTGTTCCTATCAGCATCTCAGACACTCACTGTCAAGCGGGTTTCAGTGCTCTGGGTCAATTAGAAAGGAATTTTTCTTGGCAGCAGAGCTAGAACACACAGGTTTATTGATTGCTTTTATTCGAATTGTCTAATAAAAGTGTCTGATAACTTGGAACTTTAAAAAGTTTACTACTGGGGCCTGGGTCGTGGCTCAGTGGCAGAGCACTTGCCTAGCACGTGTGAGGCCCTGGGTAAATAAATGAGTAAAATAAAGGTCCATCAACATCTAAAAAATATATTTTAAAAAGTTTATTACAAATACTGTGCATGTTTGAAATGAAAACCATTCAGGCTAAAATGCCAGCAAGGGAAGAAACACCTTCCCGTCACTAGGTTCATGGTGGAAGCTTCAGTAACAGAAGACAGATTAACACGAGAAAAACACAAAGTTACTCAGCACCAGGAGCCTTCAAAACTGAAGGCTCAACAAATGATGCTGTGTGCGTAGACAAGTGCCCTCCAGCGAGTCCCCCACAGTGTGGAGTTACCCGGTGGCCTTGACCCCCACCTAACCTTAGGTCTCCTTGCACTCACAGGGATTTCCCTGAAGACAGAAGCTGTGTCCGTCAAGAAGGAGTCAGAGGACCCCTGCTACTGCCAGCACCACGTGCCAGGTACTGACCTCTGTGTGAGGTGGTGAATCGTAATCGCCCCCTCTGAAGGCAGGCAGAGGAGTGAGGCCCGTGTTTGCTGACCTAGGACCCAGCATGCGGCCACGCGGGTGAATAGCCTGACTTCAAAGATGGGCCTGATTTCCCCTAAGTGTATAGTGTGGAGGTGCCTCAGGGCATTTCGCTTGAGTTCATTGTGAAATATTCTCTGTGTTCCAAAATACTTCCCACTTCACCACTCAATCCTCTCTCTCTCTCTCTCTCTCTCTTTTTTTTTTTTTGTTTTTTGTTTTTTGGATTGAACCCCAGGACACTTTACCACTGAGTCACGTCCCCATCTCTTTTTATTTTTTTAATTTGGAGACAAGTCTCACTAAGTTGCTGAGGCTGGCCTTGAACTTGTGATCCTCCTGCCTCAGCCTCCCGAGCCTCTGGGATCACCAGCGTGCACCACCCCACCTGGCCGATGGCTTCTTTTTAAATTCGCATCTCTCCCTTGGTCATAGTTTTCTTTTTCCTTTCAGAAGGAGACTGTTCTTCCACAAGCAATGAAGAAATGGAAACGGAATTACCAATGGAAGGTTAGAAAAATGAAGCATTTTCTTTTTTTTAAAGTCCTCTCTCCCCTCCTCCCTCCCCCTCTTCCTTCCCCAGAGAGGTCCCAGGTCCCTTCATGCATTTCCCCCAGAGGTGACGTACTACATACCTACAGTACAGTGCCAAGTCCATGGCATTTGTGTTGAGTGCTAGCCTTTCTGTCTTTAGTAAGAATTAGTATAATTTTAGGCCAGTCCTGCTAGAAGAGCCTGAGTTTGGGGATCTAGTGTCTAATGTCTAGCCAGGTAAGGATTTTATCCGTCTTCTGCTCAGGAGGACTGGGGGGACAGTCCCTTTATAAGATGAGCCCTTAGGAGGGGATCCTATACTGTCCCCTGGACAGTTCCATCTCCCCGTGTGGACGATGCATGGAAAAGACACTCTAGATGCCGGGATCAGCCCCATGTTGCTCAGGGAGCTGGGACCATGGGGACACCTGGAGGTCACTAAATAGTGAAGGTCATTTTAGACATTTTCCTTTCCAGAGTCTGCCCAACTGGTCTGTGCAGACACAAACGAGGACCCCAAAGGCCACGTGAAGGTCGAAGGTGAGAAGCCTCGTCATGGCCACACGTGGTCTTCATTCTTCCCAAAGGGCTTCCAGGGAAGACTGGAGGACACCGAGACGGGGCGTGTCCAGGCCGCCCACCCGGAGCCCCCGGGTACTGTGGGCAACACAGCCAGGCTACGCACAGTGGCACCAGCCCTGGGCAGGGAGGACAGCTGGGGGCCAGGTGCAGGCGAGAGGGCGGGGGTTGGGCCGAGTGTCTCGGGGTCAGATTCCTCCAGAGCATGGGGGCTGCTTCCTATCCCAGCCACTGGGACCCCTGCGGTTTCCACTGGGGGACTGTGCTGCTAGCGCATTGGCACTTGGTGTCACCGGGCCTGAGTCGGTCGGCTGGTGACCCAGAGCATCAGGGGCCTAGTCTCAGGCACTGCAAGGTGTCCACGTGACCCACGAGCTTCCTACTCACCGGTGCCTTGAGATCCGCTGCCCTCACCATGCTCAACGCCCTGGGTTTCACCCCAACACCTCAAAAGGAAGAAGGGGAACCTCTCCATCACCCCAAGACATGCCATGAAGCAGCTGCCCGTTCCCCTGGCCAGCCCCTCCTGGCCTCCAGCTTGGGTTCCCTCGCTCTGAACCGCGCTGTCCTAGATTTCCCATGTCTGTCTGCTGTCACTAATGTCTGTCCTTGGGGTTCATCCACGTGGTACCATGTGTCAAACTTTTTCCCTCCCCTACCTTTTTATTTTATTTTTTTAGCTTCTTTCCTTTTTAAGGCGGATACATCACAGTTGGCCCCCACACCTTTTGGTGGACACATGGGTGTTTTCCTCAATGTACTTTTAAGAACGGAAGGAACAAAATTGAATGTCAAGGTCCAAGTCCCACACTTACGTATTTATTCATTATTTTTCATTTCTTTACACTCGATGGGGGCGGAACCCAGGGCTTTGCGCTTGCTAAGCAAGTGCTGACCACTGAGCTGCATCACAGCTCCCAGCACTAACTTAAGTGGAGGCCCGTGGAAACATTCTCCAAGGCGGCTGTGTGCTAGGCTTTGGCCCTCAGGGGCATTGCAGATGTACAGCAAGCACAGGCCTCAGCACGTGCTAGACAGACAGGAGGTGCTTGCGGTTTTTGGTTTTTTGGTTTTTGGTTTTTTTAAAATAAGAATTAGCCATGAGTTATTTGCTGAATAACTTAGCCCCTATTGAGCATACGTCTGTGGAGGGTTGGAGCACTGGGAAGTCCATCTGTACGTGGGCTCTTGTCCTCTGTCTGACAAGGATCATGCTGGTGACTCATGGTCTGTGGAGCCCGATGAGTTGTAAACTAGCCTCTAAGGCAGGTGAGCGGTCAGCTCAGGGAATCCTTGTTGGGCTGGAGTTGTGGCTCAGTGATGGGGCACCTGCTGCCTTGAGGCACTGGGTTCAATCTTCAGCACCACATCAAATAAATAAATAAAATAAGGCTATTGTGTCCATCCATCTATAACTTTAAAAAAGTATATTAAAAAAGAGTCAAAATGGCATTATTTTTTATGATTTCTTTTTTAAGGAAACACAAATTCATTCAGTATTACAAATTCTGCAGCTGGTGTTGAAGATCTTAAGATTGTACAGGTGGCAATTCCAGGTAAGGACATTGATCTCACTTTATCATAATTTGTACTGTACCTTCCATTCTGTCTTCACTGTTTTATGACACAGGTTGGTCTTTTGGAGCTGTTGATTTTTGTTTATTAGTTCACCCTGACCTCTAAGGAACAACAATTCAGGAATATAAAATAGTGCAGGTCACCACACACCAAGTGCACTCCTATTATCATGATTACTGGGACTATAGTTTCGCCAGGGTAGGGTAGGAACTTCAAGTACCAGCTGTCATTGAATTGGAATTGGCCACAGAGGTGTAATTTATTTACTGCCCATCATTAAATCATCTTTTGTTCTAAATGTGTTGTAAGATGTATCTGGAAAGATAGCAAAGAATCTAATAAGATAGTTCCTCTAGGGTAAGAAACTGAGAGCTGAGGTAGGGATTTCTATATGCTGTTTTAAAATAGCATACAATTTAAACCATTTGATTGCTTTAGTTATTCAAAATCAAATAGAATAAAATGTTAACATATTGAGAAATAGTTCCTTCTAGTCCTACTATCTCTTATTCCTTTTTCTTGTTGTATTGCTTTGGCTACAATTTCTACTAATTAAGATTTCTAATTATTGAAGAGTGTTAGAGTTCACATCCTTGTCTTGTGTGATATTGAAAATGTTCCCTAAAAGTAGTATGGAGTGTATTTATACAGGATTATAGTCTGGAAAATTCTCTATTGTCTAAAATGACTTTATTTACAAATTTCCAAAATGCCTGATTATTTATGAAAGTAAACTGATCAATAAATCAGGTGAAGTGCTAATGGGCATTTTCTCAGCAGCTTTCTTGGGGGAAAATACACTAATAACCCTGGCTTATTTATGTACTTAATTATTTTTAGATAACGAGAAAGAAAAATTATCAAACATTGAAAAGACTAAACAGCTACGAGAACAAGTCAATGACCTCTTTAGCCGAAAATTTGGTAAGTTTTTGTATCGACTATTTATATGCTTGAAATGCTTCTCTTTAAAAGAATGTCTTATAAGAAATTGATCTGTGAAAAAGCTGTGATCGGAATCAGTCAGTATTCTCTTTGGTTGTTGATGGTGTCTTTTTTGTGTGCTGGGGATTGGGAACAGGGACCTGTGCACACTGTGCATCCAGCCACATCCCAGCCTGTCAGTATGTATTTGTAACCAAAGAGCTTTTCCATGTACCGCTGGAGAATAAAGTAGCAATAGCTAGTCACCCAGGGTCTCATTCAAGGAGGATGAGTTTTAAATCCTGACATTAAAGATAAAGGATGGTGCCAAGCACCTTGGCATATGCCTGTAATCCCAGCAACAGGAGAGGCTGCGGTGGGAGGATTGCAAGTTGGAGGCCAGCCTCAGCAATTTAGACCTTGTCTAAAAAAGTAAATAAAAAGTTCTAGGGCTGGGATTGTGGCTCAGCGGTTGAGCGCTCGCCTAGCATGGGTAGGACCCGGGTTCGATTCTCAGCAGCACATAAAAATAAAGGCATTGTGTGGTGTCCATCTACATCTAAAAATAAATAAATAAATAAATATTTTTTTAAAAAAAAGTACTGGGGATGCAGCTTGGTGATGGAGTGCCTCCACATTCAATCCCCAGTACCCCCCACCCAAAAAAAAAGAGAGTAAACATGGTTTGGGAAGAGTAGGTGAGGCTCAGCTTTTTATGTTGCTCATCGCATCCCAGGTGAAGCGATTGGCGTGGACTTCCCTGTGAAAGTTCCCTACAGGAAAATCACCTTCAACCCGGGCTGCGTGGTGATTGACGGCATGCCCCCGGGTGTGGTGTTCAAAGCCCCCGGTTACCTAGAGATCACCTCCATGAGAAGGATCTTGGAGGCTGCAGACTTCATCAAATTCACAGTCATTAGGTGAGCGAAGTCTCCAGCGTGGCAGGGACTGTGCGGAACCCAAGGGGCAGCCCAGGGAGCTCTGTCCGAGGGTGGCCCGGGGGCTGCTGGGATTCCAGGCCAGGCTGGCATCTTGCCACCTGCTCTTTGAGGTGTGAGCTCGTGCCAGCCTCGCTGCCCTGGCCTGCAGCCCACCTCAGCTTCCCGCCCTCTGCTCGGGCTGCGCTCTAATGGGGGACTGCGAGCTCCATGGCTTTCACTAACTCTCTCTCTCTCTCTCTCTCTCTCTCTCTCTCTCCAGACCGCTTCCAGGCCTCGAGCTCAGCAATGGTGAGTGTCTGCATGAGGGGACATGCCGCGCCGGGGTACCCTGGCTGGGTGGCAGAGACTCACGCAGGGCCTTTGCTTTTAGAGGCTAGAGCCTCGGATCGTACTTCACTTTTCCTGGCACAAGCTTCTAGACGCTAGTGCTTAAATTTTTTTATGTGTTTGCAGCACAGGGCGTGGCACACAGACTCCAGTCCTACTTGCTAAATACTTTTAATGTCCCCTGCAGCCCTGGAAAGGAAGTCAGTGTCCTATAGAGTGATCAAGTAGGAGGTGTAGTGATATTCCCGAGCTCTCCGGTCACTAGGGAGCCTCCTGATTTAAAATTTGAAAACTAGGCCATGTGTTTAAATGTTCCTATTCCTTAAACTCATCTGGCAGCCAAAAGATGTCCTCACTTTACTGAGGAACCATTTACACTTCATCAGGTGGACTCAGTGGTCAAGCACCTTCCCAGGCTGTGCAAGGCCCTGGCTTCAGACCCCAGCACCACCCCAAAATCCACTTGTATTAAGGGAATTCCTTCATCCCTCACGTTGACAGCTGAGCTGCTGCTGCTCTCCCACGGGAGCATTCAGAGGCCAGGCTCCACCACTTTGGGTGCATCTCCACACCCAACATCAGAACGTCCCCCCATCCCCCAGCACATGCGTCCCTCCCACTTTCAGTCATTTCCCCTCTCCGTCCCCAGCCCCAAGCCACCAACACTTGATTTCTGTCCTGTAACTTGCTGGGCTTCTGTCAGTGAACCCTTCCCTTGTGCCCTCTGGAAGCACCTTGCTGACCTGCCCAGGGCCAGGCTCCTAGATCTCAACACCGACACAGGGAACAGGTGTACGTGCATGAGCCCTGCAGGTCTGGGGCCGTCTGGTAATTGGCCTTCTGCACTCACTGCTCCTTACTTCAAAGTTCTCTTGGGGTTCAAATGAGAAAGCATATGTTGAAATGCAAACGAGAAGGCACAGTGGCACGTGCCCCTAATCCCAGCTACTTGGGAGGCTGTAGCAGGAGGATCATAAGATCAAGGTCAGCCTTAGCAATTTAGCAAAACCTTGTATTTAAAAAAAAAAAAAATGGGCCACTTGTCGCGGGGCACACCTGTGATCCCAGCAATTTGGGAGGGTGAGCAGGAGGATTGCAAATTTGAGGTCAGCCTTAGCAACTTAGCAAGATCCCTTCGCAACTTAGCAGGACCCTGTCTCAAAATAAAAAGAACTGGGACGCAGCTCAATGGTAAATCATCCCTGGTTCAATCTCCAGCACTACAAAAAGGTTAAAATGTAGACATAACACTCCAGTTCATCCTGTTTGAAGCAGATGTAGCAAACACAGCTATGCTCTGAACAAAGATTTTGTGTGTGGTGCCGGGGAGTGAACCCAGGGTCTCAAACGTGCTAAGCCTGCCCTCTACCACAGCTCCGCCCCAGCTCCCGTTTTTTGGCCCATATGCCTTTTTATGTTTTGTTTTGTATTTACTCATGGGCAGCCTGCCTTTATTTCATTTGTTTATTTTCACGCGGTGCTGAGGATCCAGCCCAGTGTCTCACATGCCAGGCGAGCCCTCCCCAGCCCAGCCCCTGACCCTGACCCTGCCCCAGCCCCGGCCCAGTCTCACCCCAGCCCCTGCCCCGCTGCAGCCCTGCCCCAGCCCCTGCCCCAGCCCCAGCCACATCTACCTTTTAAAATGGAAGTTATAGGTCATGGTGCAGCGCGGGTGGAACCGTATTTCATCCTTAACGCCACACACAAAGAAAGTCTCGCAAAAATCCTTTCCCAGGTTTTCTTGAGACGTGACCCTCTGGCCACAGCAGGCGATGTCCACTGGGCAACAGTGTGCACGTCCCCTCTGCAGGGGCCATTCCTGCCCCAGCCCCTGTGTCCCTCGGTTCACCATCGTGCTTTGATCCCCGTGGTACCATGAAATCAAAGGGTGACCTAGTTTTCTTCCCTCCACCCCCTGTCTCCCGGGAAGTGGGAAAGCGGAAGATCGACCAGGAGGGCCGTGTGTTCCAGGAGAAGTGGGAGCGCGCCTACTTCTTTGTGGAGGAGCAGAGCATCCCCACGTGCCTTATCTGTAAGCAGAGCATGTCGGTGTCCAAGGAGTACAACCTGCGGCGACACTACCAGACCAACCACAGCAAGCACTACGACCAGTACACGGAGCACATGCGTGACCAAAAGCTCCGCGAGCTCAAGAGGGGGCTGCGAAGATACCTCCTGGGCTCCCCCGAGGCCGGCGCCGCTGAGCAGAAGCAGGTGCTGCCCAGCGCAGGGCGCCTCGACAGTGCGACCGAGCAGCCTGCTGAGGACATGGCCGGCAGCTTGTGGGAGAAGCTGCGTGAGAAGCTGCGCTCGTTCGTGGCCTACTCCCTGGCCATCAACGAGATCACGGACATCAACAACACCACCCAGCTGGCCATCTTCATCCGCGGCGTGGACGCGGGCTTCGACGTGTCCGAGGAGCTCCTGGATACGGTGCCCATGACGGGCACCAAGTCCGCCAATGAGGTCTTCTCGCGCGTGGAGAAGAGTCTCAAGAAGTTCAACATCGACTGGTCGAAACTAGTGAGCGTGGCCTCCACAGGCACCCCCGCCATGGTTGATGCCAACAGCGGCCTCGTCACCAAACTGAAATCCAAGGTGGCCACGCTGTGCAAGGGCTCGGATCTGAAATCAATCCGCTGTATCATCCACCCGGAGTCCGTCTGTGCCCAGAAGCTAAAAATGGACCACGTCATGGACGTGGTGGTGGACTCGGTGAACTGGGTCTGCTCCCGGGGGCTGAACCACGGCGAGTTCACCACGCTGCTCTACGAGCTGGACAGCCAGTACGGCAGCCTCCTCTACCACACCGGCATTAAGTGGCTCAGCCGCGGGCTGGTGCTCAAGAGGTTCTTTGAGTCTCTGGAGGAAATCGACTCCTTTATGTCCTCCCGAGGGAAGCCGGTGCCCCAGCTGAGCTCCAAAGACTGGATCCGGGACCTGGCCTTCCTGGTGGACGTGACCATGCACCTGAACACCCTGAACGTCTCCCTCCAGGGCCATTCGCAAGTCGTCACGCAGATGTACGATCTACTGCGCGCCTTCCTGGCCAAGCTGTGCCTCTGGGAGACGCACCTGGCCAGGAACAACCTGGCCCACTTCCCCACGCTGAAGTCGGTGGCCAGACACCAAGGCGACGGCCTCAACTACGTCCCCAGGATCGCGGAGCTGAAGGCGGAATTCCAGAAACGACTGTCCGACTTCGAGCGCTATGAGAGCGAGCTGAGGCTCTTCAGCGCCCCGTTCTCCACCGGGATTGAGAGCGTGCGCGAGGAGCTGCAGCTGGAGGTGATCGACCTGCAGTGCAACTCGGCGCTGAAGGCCAAGTACGACGAGGTGGGCGTCCCCGAGTTCTACAGGCACCTCTGGAGCAGCTACCCCAGGTACCGCAGCCACTGCGCCAGGGTCCTCTCCATGTTTGGCAGCACCTATGTCTGTGAGCAGCTCTTCTCCATCATGAAGCTGAGCAAGATCAAGCACTGCTCCCAGCTGAAGGGCTCGCAGTGGGACCCCGTGCTCCACGTGGCTTCTTGACTAAGGGACAGCTGCTGGCCAGGCCCCACGGCAGGAAGCTTAGGATGTCCCTGGCCCTGGACTGGAAGACAAGGATGTGAACTATTAAGCATTTTGATTATTCCAGGTTTTTTTCTTTTCCACTTTGAAATGGAAGTGTAATTTGCAGCATCATACCTGTTTGTACGGCATTTTATGCTTCCCTGTAGTTGAGTAAAAGTCAACCAAGTTTTACTGAATTTCTGCTCAGTGACTCCACTGGCCTGGCCTGCTTCACCCATGAGCCTGACCTGCCCTTCCCCCCAGGCACTGTGGTGGGCATCTTCAAGCCTCAGAGAGTCAACAGGTAGAGGAATGGGTTACCTGCTGAGGCTACTTGCACACCCGCTGGTCATCCTGCCTGTTTGCATGGTGTCCCACGAGGCCTGACACATTCCCAGGCATCAGGAGGACGGCTGGTGACCTAATTACAGAGTATAGCCCTCCTGTGCAGGCTGCCTCTGTGAAGCAAGAAAGGTCAAGCTTAAAATGGAAACTGTCCAAACCAGTAACACCGATAGCCAAGGCAAAATAAGCTGAGCTTTGGAGGTTGTTTTTTTTTTAAAAAAAAAAAAAAAGAGAGAGAGAAAAGAAAAAAAGGACTTTATTTTGAATAATTTCAGATTTATGGAAAAGTTTCAAAAATAAAAATAGCATGAAGAACACTCTTGCACCCACATTAGCGGCAGCCCACAGTGAGCCTCTCAGCCCAGGGTCCCCCCCCACTCATCTAAAATCGGTGCCTGTCAGCAGGAGGAGTGACTGTGCCTGCACAAACACGCATTTTTAACTAAGCCATTTGAGAAAAGGTTACATACATCATTTATCCCTAAATACTTCAGGGAACATTTTCTAAAAATAACAGTGTCCACTTATATAACCATAATTGGGAGACCGAGGTCAGTAGGCTGAACATTGGGGTAGCATTTTATCCAGCTCTCCACGATCCTCCGGGTCCATCTGTTAACCGGGTGACCACCTTTCCTTTACAGCACTTTCCTCCTGGCATTGACCTTCGAAGTCAGGTAGGTAGGTAGGTAGGCGTGCATCTGTGTCCAGAGTCTATTAATCACTGGAATTATCGACCCCAAACTCAGAACTCTCCTGATCCGGAGGAAGGCACTTGAGTAAGGGGGGCCCCCAGCCTGATGGCCGCCTGGGGAAGCTGTGCAGATCGGGCTTTGACAGAGACAAGGCAGGAGCTGGAAGGAGAGACCACGCCCCACACTGCACCTGCTCGCAATGGAACCCAGTGCCTGTCCTCAGGGGAAAATGGTCCCACTCCTCTTCCACAACTGACACAGGGTGTGGCTGGGTGTGCAGGCCCAGAGGCTGACTTCCTGGGGAAGGAATGCAGGAAGGACTGGTCCCTACTGGGGGCCAGTGGGAGGCCCAGCTCCTGTGCAGCTGAGCAGATGTTAACACTGGATCATGGGTGGGGGCCCGAGGCAGGGAAAGATCAACCAACCCTCATTTTATAGACAGGCAAGAGGCAAAGAGTGGTTGAACGGCTTGCCAAGGTCACATAGCCCTGAGGGAGTCATCAGGATTCAAGTCTAAGTCCCAGTGAGGCCGGAGTCTATGTTCTTCATTTCCACGCAGCCACTGAGCCAGACATGGAGACCCAGCGAGTGTCTGTCCTGCAGCCTCTGAGCTCCTCCTCTGTCTTCTGTGTGGCTCCCTGGTGGTGAGCCCATCAGAGGACAGAGCGGGAATGGCAGGCTCAGCTTAAGTGTCTTGTGTTAACCCAGTCAAGGGGCTACCCAAGCCCCAGATTCCCTCTTTACCCTGGAGTGAGTTGGGATGAGCCTGGTTTGGGATACAGTGGCTGTTGACCAGCAGTGTCTGTCACGCATGTGACTAAACCAAGACATAGGAAGCAACCGAAGGAGAGTGGTTTTCAGTAGCTATGGTGATGGGTGTCTCCAAATGGGAGCTTTGGAGTGACGGGGTCAGGGAGATGGAGAGGGGGCCCAGCCTAGGACCTGGGGCCTGGATTTGATAGTCTGTCAGTTCCCAGGATGACCTGTGTGGCCTGTTTCAAAGCCCTGCCCTCCCATCCGGGGATGGGCAGAGAAAAGAGCTAGTCACGCCTCCAACACAGGCCCTAGGACTAGGGGTCTTCAGAGGGCCATGAGGGCCAGGCCACCTCCCCCAGCTATGTGTACCTCCCCCAGCTTCCCTAGCCCAGTGCCCACCACAAGGCCTGACTCGCCTGCATTTCCTAGCTTCAGTTCCCTCATCTATAAAATACCCACCTGCCAGGTTGTTCTCAGAACTAGAGATGCTAAAATGAGCCCAGCACTGCATTCAGCTTTGAGGAAATCGTTGGCTGACAGACAGTGCAGGCCCGACTGGAGCGGGCCCTTATAGGATGCAGGTGCGGGCTTGCGGGTCAGCTTTCCTGCTTCTCCCCATAGGTCTATCCAGCTGTTCCTGCAGGTTCCTGGTAGGGCTTCCTCTCCACCCCCAATACTGGATTTGGGAGTGAAAGCAAAACTCTGCACAGCACAGAAGACCCAGGTGAAGCCTAACCCTTCTTGCTGGGGAGAGATTCACAGGAAGACTCCTGGGGTGCGAGCTGGGGTGTTAACTGGAGAAATGCTGCCTCAAAACGAGCCCCCAGCCCAGGGCCAGGCTCAGATGTGTGTTGTGACCACAGCCTTGAGCCCAGGTGGCCCAGGGCTCTGAAAACACAGGCTCTGGGAGGCCCCCTGGCTCCAGAGAGTCTGTTTTCCTCAGAACCAGAAAAAATACTATTGACATTCCTTAGGAGAAGCCTGGAGAGGAATCCAGTGAAAGTCTTCAAAGCAAGAGGAATGACTTGGTCATCTGTGCCTTTGTCACACGTGACACAAACAGCTGTGCTGCTAGAGGAAGAAAAACTGGTGGACCAGCCAGGAAAAGACCCTAAGTCACAAAGGGATGTGTACCCCTTTGGACCAGTACAGTAAACCCCACAGGACAGGCAGGATGAGCTCATCCCCCAGCCCTGGCTACTGTGATGAAAACAGCCCAGAGATGGGTGGTGGCTCACCCAGAGTCACTCAGCCACGCCAGCTCAGAGCCCACACAGGTTATGCCCAGGCCAGAGCTGACTCAGGTAGGCACTGCAGTGGGGAGGTACTCTCCTACCTGACCACCCACCAGCCGTCCAGGAGCTTATGAATGACCTCGATGGTTTCCCCCTGGGACAGAGACATCTCGTCCTCCTCTACGGCAGTGTAGGCTTTGATGGTGATGTAGGGCTCACCTGGTGGGTGACAGGGCCACAGGACATGATGTGAGGTCCGCCCAGCATGAGGATCACCATCCCTGGCCTCACTCCTACACCCTGCTCCTTCTTGGTCTCCCTCTGCAGGTGCCTCCTGCCACCCACTGCTGGGGTCCACTCTGGCCTTCAGCCCTCTGCCCACTATGCCCAGTGAATTGCCTCCCACCCACCACCACCCACACCAGAGATGAGGAGTCTCATAGCTACCAAGGCCTGGCCAGGCACCCAGATGTGAAAAGTGGGTAGGGGAGCACCCATGCCCGTGGCACTCAGAACCACACAGCGCTGGCCCAGTGTTGGCACCTGCGGCCGGCAGGCCTTTGCTAGGCGTTGGTGTTTTTTTTTGGCAGGGGGTACCAGGGATTGAACCCAGGGGCACTCGACCACTGAGCCCCATCCCCAGTCCTATTTTGTATTGTATTTAGAGACAGGGTCTCACTGAGTTGCTGAGGCTGGCTTTGAACTCACGATCCTCCTGCCTCAGCCTCCGGAGCCACTGGGATTACAGACCTGCGCCACTGCATCCGGCCCTTTTCTAGTTTTTAAGGAGGAGCCATAAATCACCCCCACCCACCATCAGGTGGTGAGCTTCCTGGGCTTTAAAACATGACCGAACATCCTGGCTCCTCCAAGCCCCCTGCTGGCCCCATCAGCCCTGGGCTGCCCGGTTCCACTTCTGGGCAGCGGTGGCACCACCTGCAGGCAGCTCTCCTCCCCAAGCCCCAGGTCTTCCTGCTGGGCCAGCCCCAGGCGGCCACACTGTGACCCTGGCTGACCTCCTCCCAGGTCCCCTGTCTCGGCCAAGGACACCATGATCCATGAGGCCCCGAGCCAGAGGATGGGCCTCCGCCTCTGCCCACCTGGCAATCGGGCCCAAACCCAAAGCAGTCACCCTGGCCTCTGCACATCCCGGGCCCTCCCGCCCCTTCCTCCAGCAGTCCCGTGGCCTGGCTGTCACCTGCATAGTTGGGCTCTGGGTCCTCTGCCTCATCAGGACTGTCCAGGGGCTCCAGGAAGGATGCTGGCACCCAGCCACGCTTGGCCTTCATTTGGCAGAACCACCAGCCTGTGCCAGGGACATGGGGAGGTAAGAGGTGGGGACGAAGCCTGCCTCGGCCATCAGGGTGAAGACACAGACCCACAGACACCCAGTGCACAGATCCCGCAGTGTCACCTCCATGCCCACAGGCTCCGCGTGACAGCGCCGAGCCCCCTTCAAATGAGCTGTGGCCCCCCTATACGGCCCCTGTGGCCCCCCGTGGAACATGTGCGTGGACATGGCAGGGGCCAGGCCCGGGGGCCCCAGGCTGCCTGGCCTTGGTGGGGTGGTGGCTGCAGGGCCTGAGGCCTGCAGCAGGGTGGGGAGCTGACCGCTCTCGCTCTTCTCCACGACCTCCACGATGTCCCCTGTGGCCACGGCCATCTCCGAGGCCGAGTTCTTCCCGTGGTCGGCGATGGCCCGGTACGTCTGCAGGATGATGGGGCTCGTGATATCTGGGGCAGGGGAGGGTGGGGTGAGGAGCAGGGAAGGTGTCCTCTGCACAAGTCACCAGGGCCGCACCGTCCGCCCCCCACCCCGCAATGCCAGGCTACCAGGTGGGTGGAGGTGGGCAGAGAGCCTGGCAGCCCTGCATCACCCAGGGACCCGCCTTCCCGACACCGGCCCATCCCCCGGGCCCTTCTCAGCTGCTGGAGGTGGCCCCCAGTGGCCTTCTCCAGCATGAACCAGGATCCGCTGGGGTCCCCCGGGACCTTGCAGGTCAGGTGCCTCTGCAGGGACTTCAGTCCCCACATCAGCCAGCCCCAGACGCTGCCCCCGCTGCTGCTTGCTAGGAGCTCAGCCCTCCCCCAAATTCTAACTCTGGGCCTCAGAACGCGACATGTGTGGACATGGGGCCAAACTAAAATGAGGCCACAGGGTGGACCTGCCGCAGTCCACCCGCGTCCTTGCAAGGAAAGATGCCCCGATGTGTAGGGAGCCCAGGGAAGGCCGGAGGGGGCCCAGAAGGCCAGAGCCCCCTGGAGACCAGCCTGCCGACCCCTAGACCCTGGGCCTCCAGCCTCGGAACCAGGAGAAAGTCCACTCCTGCTGTGCACGTCCCTCGGGCCACGGTGCCTCGTGTCACAGCCAACAGGCACCACTGGTCTCCGGGCCTCATGGAGGCCTCGCTCAGCTGAGGATGCTCTAAGGCTGAGCTGCCCGGGCCACGCTCAGGAGCCCAAGTCCCACTGCACGGATGGGTGGCCTGGGTAGGAGTCTGAAGTCACGTCAGACTCAATGGCACAGCCGTTCCCATCTCCTGTCCCTACAGAGGTGGTGACTTGGCTGGTATTCTTTTCTCTTTTTCTTTCTTTCAAGACGGGATCTCATCACATTGCCTAGGCTGCCCTTGAACCCCCGAGGTCACGTGCGCCCCCACTCGACAATCCAGACTAGAAACAGTCACACCCTTGTGTTACCCCTGAAGGCCACTTTGGCTCCCAACACCTGTTCATTCACTCAGTCACACGTGTCCCCCAGGCTGCTGGGAGCAGGGGCTGTGCGGGGCTCTGCAGCCACGGGGTGGAGATATACTACCACCTGCACAGTGTCCCCCGGAGACCCAACTCTTCCATGGGACAACACGAGCCCGCACAGCTGCTCTCCCCAGCTGCTGTCTCCCCTGCCGGCCCCAAGCTCTGGGTCCCTGACCACGTGGGCAGTACCCAGGTACCCCTGCTCCTGACCCCGCCCTCTCACCTGCCGCGTTACTCTTGCCATCTTTGGGCATCAGGTATGTCTCTGGCTTCTTCAACCTAAGAAGAGAACAGTCTGGGTCAGACCCTGGGCCTCCCACTGGGGAAGGGAAGGCTCTGGGCAGACCTGCAGGAGGACTTCCCAGGAGCTAAGAAATGAGGGGAATTGTCAATGCAGGGAACAGTAGAGGCTAGATCCTGGAGGGAGGCCTTGGGGAACCACCAGGGCTTCTGCTGGGTCAGCCCAAGGGAGGGGCGTGCAAAGGGCTGGTAGCCCCCCGCAGCCCCAGGGAGGCAGAGGCCCTCCTCTCCTGGCTGGGTGACCCCACACACTGGTGGCTGCAGGTGGCCTTCCCCTGGGGCCTCAAGAGCCCCCTCGTTCCTACCACCTCCTCCCGCCATGGAGCTGCCCTCCCTTGGACCAAGCCACAAGTTCAAGGTCAACAAGTGCAGTCTGGGGCAGTGCCATCAGGCTCTGCCTCCCTTTAGGGACAGACCTGTCCTTCAGGCCCATCCCTGAGTTTGGTGATCAGAGAGAGACTGGTAGAGGCCCCTCGCCCCAGCTGCTTGGAACTCACTCAGCCTCCCAGGTGGCTCCATGCAGGGCCTGGGTACAGGAGCCCAAGACCCGCTCAGTACCCTGTGTCCCTGAAGGACACTGGAGATATGCTGTCACTGTACCTGGCATGACACCCATCCCTCCATCCTCACCCCCCATCACGGATGCATTCAGAGGGTGGAGGGGCCACTCCTGGTCCACAGGCAGAAGGCCGAAGGGTCAGGACGAGACCTAGGACTTTGGGCTTCCCTCAGCACCAGGAGCTCAGAGGAGTCCCAGGCCAGATGACACCACCTGGGTTGGCACCTGCCTCCTCCTTTCCAGCTGTGTGACTGGGACAGGTCACTTGCCCTCTCTGAGCTTGGAGCTTCTGATCTGTAAAATGGGGCAGACCCCACTGCCCTCCAGGCCCACTCCCGCCTTCCCGCTCCTGCCTGGTGGGCGGAGGCGGCCACTTACTGGCTGTCCGAGGGGAGCTTGAGGTCATCCGGGCGCACCTTGAAGAAGTCCAGGAGGTGTGGGCAGCGGGAGATCTTGGCGGGCAGCCCCATGAGCGTGTTGCAGTACTCAGTGAGCGTGCCCTGGCGGCTCTCCACCGCCCGCTGGCCGTCAAACCACCTGGGAGCTGGCCGAGGGGCGAGAGACCAAGGGCGTGAGCACACCCACAAGGTCAAGTCCAAGGGGAGTGCAGGCAGGGGCCGTGGAGGGGGGCAGGGGCCGGGCGGTGGCCAACGCCCTCACCTGGGAGGTGGGGGATGATCCTGCTCTCGGGGTTGATCTCTCCGGCCTCGATGGGGAACATTTCTTTTAACAATTTCTAGAAGAAGAAGGGAAGATGCCGAGGACCTGGCCCCCTTGGACCCCTCGGGCCAGGGACGTCCAGGCCTGGATCCCTCCTCCTCGCCTGCCCTCACCCAGGTCACCAGGGAATCCTTTCCCTCCACCCCGGGCTGTGCTGGCCCCGGTCAGGGCACCTGGCCGTGCGGCCTCCACCCCTCCTTCTTCTCTCTCCCACCCACCCGCCTGTGCTGTGAGTGGTCCCCGCAGTGGGGACACGCGGTGGCTAACATTTCTTGAAAGTTAAATACGGCACCCTAAACTGTGGGTCAGGGACCTGGGTTCCCTTGTTCCCCAGGACGGCGGGCAGGACCCTCCCGAGGACAGAGCCGGGCGGGCCAGTGTCCCCTGCCCACCCCACACTCACGTGGAACTCGTAGATCTCGGTGAAGCGCCGGTACACCACCTTCTCAGACAGGTCCTGCCACTTCACCAGGAACATGTACACCTGCGGGGACAATGGGGACAGTCACCTCACTCAGCCTCCCGGATGGGGCTGCCATGAGCCATGGAGGAAGCTAAAGGTTGGGGTGTGGGCACCCTGGGCGGGGGGGGGGCCTGGGCCACAGAAGCACAGCGCTGGGACCGGGAATGTTCCGGAATATTCCTACAAATCTCAGGCAGAAGGCTTGGTCCCCATGCAGCACTGTCCTGGGGTGGAGCAATTGAATCACGAGGGCCCTGATGTCCTCGGTGGACTGACCCGACAGCTGGAGGTTGTCCGCCGTTGGTGGGAACTGCAGGCTGTCGGGAACGGCCGGGAGCGGGTCCCTGGGCCACGCCCCTGGGGACCATGTCCTGTCCCTGGCTCTCTTGGGTTTCTGCCCTGCTTCCCAGCGCCAGGAGCGCAGCGGCTTGGCTCTGCCGCGTCCTTCTGCCACGATGGCCTGCCTCACCCCAGGACGAGGGTCATGGCGTCTGCCAATCGGGGACCGAACCTCCGAAACCAGGAGCCCCAGATAAACCTCTCCTCCCTCTTGGTCACAGTGACAAGAAGCTACTGACCCGTGAGGCAAGACGGGCAGCTCCCATTGGGGTTAGGATGTGGCCTGTCCCCGAGGGCTCAGTCCTCAGTGTGAGGGTGTCAGGAGCTGGTAGGACCCTTAAGAGGTGGAGGCTCGTAGGAGGGCATAGGCACTGGGGTGCTGCCCGGGGAAAGGATGAAGATGGTTCTTGTGGGACCTTTTGATTAGTTCTTGTAAGACTGAGGTAGCTCTCCGGCTTCTTGTCCTGCCATATGACCTCTCTCCTCTCTCTTGTGCTGCAACCACTGTGGTGCCATCCGCCATGACACCCTCCCCAGAGCCTACGCCAAGATGTTTGGACTTTCAGCCTCCTCACCTGAGAGCTCAGCTAATCCCTCTTCTTCCTAACTACCCAGCCTCAGGCATTTTGTTCTAGTAATGACAAATGAACAGATATCGTGTCTCTGACATTAATTCAGATTCCTCGTCGTATAAATTAGAGAGAAAAGTAGGCCCTCACCCCTAAAGCTGGTGTGGGTGTCACACGAAGTTGGGAACGAAAAGGGGTGTGCCTCAGCCGTGGAAGAACTCAGTAAGATGATGTACAACTGCATTCCTACGAAATGTCCAGACCAGACAGATCCAGAGAGACAGACCGGAGAGGCGTGTGTGGTCGCTGGGGCTGGGCTGGGGGGAGTGGCTGCCAACAGGTGCAGACTTTTCTGGAGGGAGGTGTGGCTGAGAGGTTTCAAGCTGACTTGGGCAACGATTGCACAACTGCGAACACACTTGAAACCGTCGGATTGGGTGCCTGTGAGTTACAGCTCCATAAAACCATTCACAGAACAATTCAGTATAAAAACACAACTCTGCAAAATGTTAGGAGGACATTCTTCAGCGTGCCAAGGAGCAAATCAATGATGCGTGTCACAGTCTGGCGGGGTCTGCAAGTCACTGTGCCAGGCACGAAAGGCCACCTCTGGCTGTCTGATCCCACATCCAGGATGTCCTGCATCAGCAGGGCTGCCGGGAAGGGCAGGAAGTAAGGACAGGGACGGCCGCTGGGGTGGGGAGAGATGGGGAGTGAAGCACCTTCTGGACCCGGATGCAGTTTGGGTCACACAGAGACCAGCCCCCTCCAAACCTAGCAGAGGCACCTTGGAGATTGGTGGATTTCGCTTGATGTAAATTTGGGATCAGAACAGAAAAAACTAGAATACTGAGCTGTGGTTAGTGACATGCTGAGGGATCCAGGACAAAGCCAACGGTGTTTGCGATGTACTTTGAAATGCACCAAAAATAAAATGAACAGACAGGAATGGGGCGTCACTCAGGTGTGGAACCCTGGTTCAGCCCTCAGGAAGCCCTGGGCTCCATCCTCGGGCACCGAAAAGAAAAAAAGTGTACACAGGATGATAAAACCAGTACAGGAAAGTATTCACTAGTGTGTGTGTGTGTGTGTGTGTGTGTGTATGTGTGTGTATTTTTTTTGATACCAGGGATTGAACCTGGGGTGTTCAACCCCTGAGCCCCAGCCCCTGTTGCTATTGATTTTTGAGCCGGGTCTGGCTGTGTTGCCCAGGCTCCCGGCGTGGTCTTGAACTCCTGGACTCCAAAAAGCAATCCTCCTGCCTCAGTCTCCAAGCAGCTGGGACCACAGGTGCACAGCAGTACGACCCTGAACCCAGCTTCAATGGGTGTTTGCACACGAACTTTCATATGTCAACAGCAGGGAGATAGAAGGGACCCAAATGTCTAAAATACGTATGTGGGTAAAAAAAATGTGGTTCAGGCGCATAATGGAAAGTTATTCGACCATGACAAGAAAGGAAATTCTGACCCATGTCACAAAGCAGATGGACCTGGGGGCCGGCATGCAGAGGAGGCAGCCAGGCGCTGGAGGTCAGGACCGCACACTTCCGCTCACGCCAGGTTCCTAACGGTGGCCAAAGGCAGGCAGCAAGCTGTAGGTGGTGGCTGTGGGGCCAGAGGGGGACACCAGGAGGTGCTCTTTACTGTGTGGAGGTTCAACCTAAGATAATGAAAGCCTCTGTAGACGGGTGGTGGCCCCGGGGGAGAGGGAACAAGAGAGTGCGCTCAACCCTGGGAGCTGTGCCCTTAAAGATGGTTGAAATGGCAGCTTTCATTTAGTGAGGACCTAGGAAACTCAGCAAGACCTGTCTCTAAATAAAATATAAAAAAGGGGGCTGGGGATGTGGCTCAGCGATTAGGCACCCCTAGGTTCAATCCCCAGTACCAAAAAAAAAAAAAAAGGCAAAAATTGTGAATACACACACACACACACACACACACACACACACACGATGTCCACAGCGCCCCCATGCCTGGCTTTAAAATTTTTTTTTTTTTTTTTTTTTGAGAGGTTCTTGCTAAATTGCCAAGGCTGGCCTCGAACTTGTGATCTTCCTGTCTCAGCCTCTGGAGTTGCTGAGACTACAGGCATGCACCACTCGGCCTGGCTAATTGTTGTATCTTATTACTCATTACTGTTAATCTCTTACTGGACCTAACTTATATGTCAAGCTTTATATCATAGGTATGTATGTATAGGACATGTCAGGTTCTGTTCTGTCCCCAAATTTCAGGTGTCCCCTGGGGGTCCTGGAACCCATCCCAAAGGACTAAAGGAGACTTGAGTAATGAAAGTAGTTGTAACCCACTGGGTGAACCAGGAACCCAGGTGCCCATGTGGACATAATTGAGCAAACAAATGAGGAGGGAGATCTTGACAGTGAAGTGCAGACAGAATGGCGGTTTATGAAATCACTCTCAGGAGGGCTCCCGTCGTTCGGGCAAGGGTCCTCGGGAACAGGACAGTCCCATCATTTCCGACACTCTCTCCAGAGGTTGGCTACCAATGACAAAGGGGAAAACAGAAGCTCGACCACAGATGACCTTGGAAGACAGCCCAGAGCTGGAGCCAAAAGTCCCTTCTGCAAAAGTGGGACCAGCTGAAACTGCAGGCACCTGCCAGGTCGCAGGAGCCTGGAGTGGCCTCCAAGACGTCCCTGCCCAGGCCGTCCAAACCAATCTCATGGAGGCTTTTGATGAACCCAGACGGACATTCCACAGAGCACCTGGCCTGCCCTCTCCAAAGTGCCAAAGTTGAGAAGGACAAAGACCCGTGAAGAAGGCTCGGGGGATCTGCTCCATTGGCCAAGTGACCACCTCGATGCACAGGGTTTGGTCCTCACCCCCCAAAAGAATGATCCAGATTAAAGAAGACGGTGATGGCTGATTGGTCACAGACGTCGTGCTGAGCCTGAAGACACTAACACCGAGGACACCTGCGTGCAGTCTGTGGCCTGGGGACTGGGGCCTGTCAACACCGATTCCTTGACTTTGGCTGGCGGCCACTGTAGTCATGTAACACGGGGCACCTAGAGTTCATGGCAATGGAATACGGAGCCTTCAGGCCACCCCGAGATAACTCAGATAATCTGGGCTCAGAGGCCGGGGAGGAGGAGGGTGCGGGAGGAAGAGTCGTGTTCGTGTTCTTGGCCCCTGTGCTAAACTGACACAAGTGTCACAATCTACTAAGCAGGGGACCTCCCTGACTCCTCTGGGCTTGGGGACCCAGTGACAGGGTGGCATGTCTGGGCAGGATGGGGACATTTTTGCTCCCCCTGTTGGTGTGGCCCTGAGGAGTTAGACTGTATGTAACTGACACCAGGAGCAGCTGGGACAGCCTGGCTGGGGGCCACCGGGTGCCAGGCCGCGGGGCAGTGGCGGGCGGGAGTGCCTGCAGCCAGGACAGCCCACGTCCACCGCGACCTGGCCGACCATGGCCACCAGCCCAATACCCTGAGACCCCATCCTCACCAGTCCAGGTGGCCCCTGTGTGGCGAGGTGACATCACCGTCCCCCACGGCCGCCCACCAAGTGGTCACGCGCAGTGCTGCTGGGTACTCATGTAGTGCTGGCTGGGGACGAAGCGCTTCTCGAAGCCCAGGAGGGCAACGTGGCGGATGAAGGTGTCCCCCATGGCTGGCAGCGGTTCAGGCTTGGCCTCCCCAGGAGCCGCCCAGGCTGGGCCTTAAATGTGCTGGAAAGAGGAAGTTGGTGGCGACTGTCCCCACTGGGCGGGGACGGGGAGGGCGCAGGAAGGGCCTCACTGCTTCCTTCAGTTTCTAGGGAATTTTTTGAAGCTCCCACAGGGGGGTAAGGGGACGGGGACAGAGATGGGCAGTCACAGGGCATGGGCCAGGCACTCGCAGCAGGATGGCTCCACCTCCCCGACCTCCCAGGGAGGCCCACAGGTGGCCCTGGCGCCCATGTGGCCCATCCCAGGGCCTGTCTCCTGGGGACACCCACTGCTCCCACCTCAGGGCCCTGGCACTGTGACAACCTGGTTTCATCTTCCCACATCTGTGACCCTATCCTCATTTCCTACACGTTGGCCAATGTCACCTCCACTGAGAGGCCTTCCTTGATAATGTCACACAGAACAGGACGCTTCGCCCCCCACCTTCCTGCTCTACTGTTGTCCCCAGCGCCCATCCTGATGTGTCACCAACTTCACTTCTCTGCTGGCCAGAGCGTGCGTCCTGGAGGGCAGGCCCTGGCCCCTCAGTCAAGGGCTCTGGTCCCACCCCTATCACAGAGGGCCCTGCAGTACCCGGGCTATGACCCCCTGCTGCTGAGTGACTGAGCCTCTCCTTGGAGTGCATGTGCACACGTCCCCTGAGGAGCATGCGGGACTGTCACAGCCAGGAGATGTATGGCACAGCTCTGAGTGAAGCCCAAGTTCTGATCAGGGAATCTGTCCTTGTGAGCAGTTTCCTGTGTCCCTTCTCTGGGTGTGCCGGGGATCCTGGCACCTGGGTAGGCCACATGGAAGAGCAGCTTCCTGGAGCACGCGGGGGTCGGGAGGCGAAGGCACCCCCTGCAGCACTCAAGGCCTGGCCTGGAAACCACCTAGGCCAGCCTGAGGTGCTGGGAGCCAGGTGATCTCTGGCTCTGGGGCGGGGACAGCAGCAGGGGCTGGACAATGCGCCCTTCCTTGAGAGGGAACCTGGTTCCCTGAGTGAACTCATTGTCTGAACTTCGAGTAAGGAACTTCAAGTAAGGTCACAGCTGTCCTTCTGTAAGAGGTTGAAAACAGGTTCCGTGGCCCACGCCTGTAGTCCCAGGGGCTGGGGAGGCTGAGGGAGGAGGATGTGAGTTCAACGCCAGCCTTAGCAATATCGAGGCCCTAAGCAGCTCTGTGAAACCTGTCTCCGAATAAAAATGCAAAATAGGGCTGGGGACATGGCTCTGTGGTTAGTGCCCCTGAGTTCAATCCCTGGTTACTGCCCCCCCCCCCCAAAAAAAAACAGAGGTTGAAAACAAATGGGAGACTGAGCAGACCCCAGGCTGGTGGCTTTCCTCCTGCCACCTCAGCTCCGCGTCCCCTCTGGTCCCGTCGCAGGTGCCGTGGCCTAGAAGGATCTAGGCACAGGACTGCTGCAAGTGGCCTCTGGCCTCAGCACTTCCTTCCCCTCCCAGGCTTCCTACTCTTGAGTAACTGCCCGGCCAGGCCTTTGGGTCCTGGGGACACCAGGCCTGGCTCAGCTGCCACCCTCCTGCAGCCTCCGGAGACCTGGCCTTGTGCCTATGTGACCCCTGGCACAGGCCAGGTAGTGCCAAGAACATTTGACCTTGTAGTGACCTCTGTGAGCAGGCCTTAGGTCTTTGTCAGGGTGACGTGGGATTCATGTGAACGCACGGATGGAGCACTTTGGTACCAGATTATTATTATTTTTTTAAGGAACTGAAGGCCGGGGGTGTAGTCCAGTGGTACAGTGTGCACTGAGGACATGCCGGGCCCTGGCTCGGAGCCCCAGTACAGTGGGTGAACACCTTCCCTGCCCCACAAAGAGGGATGAACAAATAGGTAAGGAGATGATGAATACAGACTTTTTGTAGGGGAGGAGATAAAATTTTTAAAAACTTTAAAAAATTGTGAAATAGGGCTGGGGTGCGGCTCAGTGGCAGGGCGCTTACCTAGTGTGTGAGGCCCTGGGCTCTGTCCCCTGCACCACATAAAGTCATTTAAAAGATGTGAAATATGTAGAAAACTGCAGTTTAGCTAAGCAGTACGAATTATGACTGCTACAGACATCCAGGGAGCTGTCACCTGGGCAATGAAGCAATACCCGAGTTCCCCAAGTCCCTAGGTCCCCAGCAGGAAGGATTCCGGGTCAGGTGCAGTGTTTTGCACTGTGATAACAGCTTCTCTCCAGGACCCTTAGTGCTGCACTTCACAGATGGGAGAAGCAAGGGGGAGGGGTCACAAGGTGGCCCAGCTGGCAAGCAGAGCTGGGCCTGGAACCCAGGCCCGTCCTCCAACCCCACAGCCCCCTCCCCACCAGCCTGCAGGAAGGAGGGAACTTCTCACACCAGGCCAGACGGGAGGGGAGGCAGGGAGGACCTTGGCTTCCCTCAGGCCACTCTCGGCTTTCCCCAAATGGGCTGGTCTGGTCATTTCCTTACCCAGGAAATCCCCGAGACTGGGCCAGTGGACAGTGTGGAAAGGGGCTTCATGTCTGGAAACCAGGCCCAAGCAGGGCCCTCTGGGATCTTCTGCCAGGGGAGGTGATCTTTGTGGTGGGACACTTCTTTTGAGGCCTAAGACCCTTCTGGTGCCCTTCTTAGGGTCTTGACATCCTGATCCTCTGCCAGGCCACTGTGACAGCCCTTGGCCAGCCCACAGAACAGTTCTAGACAGGCCCAGAGCAGCAGGAGGGGCCCCGGAGCCAACTGCTTGGCCGGGACACTGGCTCTGTGGGGCCAAGGTCGCAAGGGCAAGAGGTTTCTACAGGTTACTCATAGGGGCTCCGCCTCCCAGGGACCCCAGTTTCCCTTCAGCACAATCGTGTGGGACGTGCCCTGCTGAGCAGGGATAGACACCTGGCCACTGCATAGAGGACACAGGCTCAGGCCACGCCACTGGCCCCGCTGCGTGGGACTCTTCTCTAGGGCAGCTCACGGTGTCCTTGGGTCTCTGTTCAGGGGCACTGGAGGGAGGGGGACCCAGGCCCCTGACAGGCCCAGTGGGGAGGGCAGACTGCTGGGCTGTGAGCACTCCGACCCCGAGGCTGGTCCTGACAGTCCCTGGCCAGTCTGCTTAAGCCCTCTGGGTCTCAGTTTTGCCAACTGTACAAGGGCACTGACAACTGTGCCCACCTCCTGGGCTCCTGTGAGCACTAAGCAAGGTGAGGTGCCAGGGCTGCCTCCGTGGTGCAGGGATGCAAGGGGAGGGGCAGTTCCAGGCCAGGGGTCAGGGGGTCTTGCTGCAGAACGTGGGCCTGTTTCAGGTTCAGCCGGCGGGGCAGCAGCACCTGCGGTGGGGCAGATCTGCCCAAGCTTCCTGGGCCAAAGGCCAGGCTGGTGGTGGAGGTAGTCTGGAGGCTGCCCTGGCCACGCCTATCCCACTGCGCTTCTGTCCTCTGGAAATACCTGTGGGAGAGATGGGGACTCTCCAGGCCGCCCCGCCCAAAACCTGGCTCCCCTTGCCCTTCCCGCTGCCCTGCGGCAGCACTCCCAGCCAGCCCAGCAGCTCGGTACCATCCGGGGCTGAGAATGAGCCCAAGGTCCCTTCAGGGCGGGCTGGCCACTTTTGCAGTTGTCCCCAAGAGTGCAGAGCCAGCAGTGGTGGGATGCAGCCTGTCACTACCCAGGGAGACCCAGGGCGCAGCTGGCACAGGGCATATGTGGCTTTGAGGGACGCACACCAGGGTGTCCTGCCAACCAGACCTTTTGGAAACCTGCCTGTGGCACACTTAGGTCCTGGCTCCTAGGGGGGCCGCCACTGCACAGCAGAAGCCCCAGTAACGCCGCCCTCTTCCTCTGCAACCAACGAGGCAGGAAGCAGCTTCACAAACAGGTGTTGTGTCACCGACTTCCCCAAAACCAAACCACCAGCAAGGTACAGCGGCCTCAGGCCCAGAGGGAGCACCGCAGCCAGACAGCCCTTGGTTTTGGCCAGTGTGCAGAGGGAAGGAGCCGGCTGGCAAGGCCCACAGCACCTGCCATGAATCAAACCTGGAGCAGAGGCGAACCCCAGGATCAGGGAGCAGGGCAGTGGAGTCCGCACTAGAAACAGATGCCTGAAGGGTCCCCTCCTCTCTGGGAGCACATGACATCTTCAAAGCATGCACCACAAGTCCAGAAACTGGGGCTCCCTTCCAGGGGGTGAGTGCTGGACCCTGAGTGTCCAGAGGTGCACACTTGGTGACAATCATCTGCCCACTAAGAGTCAGCCAATGCCAGAGCTGGTCGCCGTGTGGACATGGCCGGGGCTAGGCGCTGCCTGGGTGTGGCCAGGGCTGGCTCACCGTCTTCCTCCCCTACAGACCTGCTGGCTTCTGGGGCAGGAGGCAGATGTGGGGGCTGAGGAGGCCCAGAACCAGCACCTCCGTCTGAGGGAATGGAGGAGTGCCACCCGGGCCCCAAGGCTGCGCAGGCCCAGACTCAGGCCTGTGTAGGGCGGGGTGTCAGCTTCCTCCAGAGCCCTGAACCTCACTACATAGGACAGTTTGTGCCAGTTGCCATCGCCCGCCTGTATGCTGTGGCTGGGGGCAAGGGCCGTTGTTTCTGGTGCCAGGCGGCTGGCTGCCCCGAAGGCCCTAGGCAAAGGCCACTCCAGGACAGAGCTTGACCCTCAGGCTCTCCCCCAGGGCTTGGGGGCAGTGAGATTTACCCTACTTAGCCAACAGGACTGAATTCGTACCGTCCAGGGACACAGACCTGCTCCAGGAGTGGGGTCTGCAAGGGTCCCAAGTCACCTGACCACACTGGCTAGTCATCCCATCCCGCCTTGAACTACCATGGAATCACGTTGTCCCACGAACAGGAACACGTCAGATCTACCTCAGAACCCAGACACGTTTTTTTTCAAATTCAGATCTAAAGGCTAATGGGCAAATCTCACCTCCTAAATAACCGTGCTCCTTCCCACTGGCCTTCTCAACAGGGGGGCCAGGCCTCTGTGGGGGCTGCTGGGCTCCAAGCAGGCCACAGCTTCACTGCCACCATCTTAAACAGGCCTGGCCCCTCTGCCATGTGCTGTGGCTTGGGCAAGTGCCCCTGAAGGCCATGGTGCTGCTGAGGTGGGTCCTTAAGGAGGTGGGGCCCCAGAGTGGAGTTGGCCACTGGGGCTGTGTCCTTTAGGAAATACTGGGACCCCTACCTCTTCCCGTCCCTTGTGCTTCCCAGAGTCCACGAGGGCAGCTTCCTCCCCCAGCCCACCAGCCAGGTGTGGCCTCATGGCCTGACCAGCAGCAACTAACTGGGTCAGACGGAAACCTATGGAACCACCAGATAAACCCTTCTTCCAAGCTGATCATCTTCAGTATTTTGTTATGGAAACAGAAAGCCAGCACAGTGTTGCTGCTGAGGGGCAGCCTGGTAAGGTGGCCACCCCGGGACACACAGACGGCCAGGAAGGGAGCTGGGCAGGCCTGCCCCTCCACGCCTGTCCAGGTCACAGAACATGCAAGAGGTTGGAGGTGCTCCTCACACCTGAAAACGCAGCGGCCTGAGCCTGGGCAGAACGCTCAGGAGACACCTGTCACTAAACCCTAACAGGGGCCTGCGCATAAAGCACACAGGGGCAGACCTCTGGTCTCACAGGGAGGCTGCCCTGCTGTGGGGCGGGGCGGCAGAGCTGGGCACAGGGAAGGCCAAGTTAAAGGAAGCTGAGATCCTCCCAGAGCAGCTGGCCTCCCCATGCGGCTGGCAGTGCCCTCCCTCTGCAGAGAGGGGTCTGGCCTACAAAGCGCTCAATGCGCAGGGGCTCCACCTGGAACCCCACCACTTGGGAGGCTGGAGCAGGAAGAGCATGTCATTTCAAGACTAGCAGAGGCAACAGTGAGACCCTGCCTCAAAAAACAAGACAAAGGGGCTGGGGATGTGGCTCAAGTGGTAGCACCCTCGCCTAGCATGCGTGAGGCACTGGGTTCGATTCCCAGCACCACATAAAAACAAAATATAGTGTGTCTACCTAAAAAACTAAAAAATATTTTAGCATGGAAATGGAGGGAGACCCTCATTGTTATACAAAATTACATATAAGAGGTTGTGAGGGGAATGGGAAAATAAACAAGGAGAGAAATGAATTACAGTAGATGGGGTAAAGCGAGAAGATGGGAGGGGAGGGGAGGGGGGATAGTAGAGGATAGGAAAGGTAGCAGAATACAACAGTTACTAATAGGGCATTATGTAAAAATGTGGATGTGTAACTGATGTGATTCTGCAATCTGTATTTGGGGTAAAAATGGGAGTTCATAACCCACTTGAATCTAATGTATGAAATATGATACGTCAAGAGCTTTGTAATGTTTTGAACAACCAATTAAAAAAAAAAAAAACCAAACCCAAAGGAAACTGAGCACATCTACCTAAACTACGCTTCTTCCCCCACGGCTGGCACACCCCAGGGAGACTGGAGGAGGACTGGTGTGACAGAGGCCTCAGGAACACGAGGGACAGCTGTGTCCACCCACCAGGTACCACAGGCTCTGGGCAGCACCAACCTGGCCCTCGTCCATAGATCACCTGCCACCACCTCACCCACTGGGCTCCCAGACACTCAGGAAGACACCTCAGAAAGAAATGAAGGGGTGAGTGAAAGGCATGGATGGATTTTATTTATTACCCTATATCTACAATTTAATTTGAGGTAAAATATAAGCAACACATAAAAATGCCTATTTTGCTACCGTGTATATGATTCTCCATGTGAACATCGTGATAAGTAAAGAGAGCGCTATGCCTCCCCGCCTCCAGCTCCACAGCCGGCATCGAGACCCACAGTCCGTGAACTCCTCACACACCAGGACTCTCCTACGTATGGCGCAGAATAGCAAGGGTGCAGAATCAATCAACCTGCTGGCTCTGCTGCCCACTGGTGCCTCAGTGTCCCACGCAGAATTAGAAAATGACAGACGGTGACAGCCCACGCCACAGATTCCGAGGCGCAGCTTGCCTGAGCACTCAGACCCAACCCTGACTCCCAGGCTACGCTTTGGACGAAGCGTAGAGGTGGAAAAGGGATCTGCAGGCCGTCCACCCACGCTGGGCCCCTCATCGACCGTCAGGCGTCCACACGGTGGTTCTCTTCATTATGATAAAAACGCAGGAACCATGATAGATAGCTTAGGAAAAGGTCTAGTCAAATATACAGATGACTACTGTTCACTCGGCCTTCAAGGACAGCGGTGAACAAGGAGCATTTAAATGATTCTTCCAATAGAAAAACTAAAGAACTGACTATCACAGGAATTTTCTTCGCTGCAGAAGCTGAGATGTTCCCATAGGAGATATCTTCTCTCAACTGGAAAATACACACCACGCCGAAGGCTCTGCTGGATACGTCCAAACATCTGCTGAGAGTCGTCCCTGTCATTTCCCTGTCGTGTTCCCAGCATTGCTGAAATCCTTAATATACATTCCAAAGTAAACCAGCCATTCCAAATCTACAGTCACTCTGCTCTTTAATTCAATTCACAGAACTGCTGAAAAAGTAGACATTTCTATCTAAAAGTAGAAAAAAAGGTTTGTATAGAAGGTATTTCTGTTATACAAGTATATTACACAGCTTGGGGCAGTAACAGGTCCAAAAAGCTCTTCTCAACCACTGACACCTTAATCTAAAATGAGAAAGAATAAACAAGAAGACAGGGCTGGGGATGTGGCTCAAGCGGTAGCGCGCTCGCCTGGCATGCGTGCGGCCCGGGTTCGATCCTCAGCACCACATACCAACAAAGATGTTGTGTCCGCCGAGAACTAAAAAATAAATATTAAAAAATTCTCTCTCTCTCTCTCTCTCTCTCTCTCTCTCTCTCTCCCCTCTCTCACTCTCTCTTTAAAAAAAAAAAAAAAAAAAAAACAAAACAAAACAAGAAGACAGGTTAATCTGATTAAAAGGAATTTCACATTCACACATATTAGAACACAGAACTGCAATTTTTGATTACAATTACTTGGACTGAAATGCACTTATGAGGTGACATGAGACCTGAAATCTATGAATTGGCAACAAAAGACAAATTTCAATCAAGTGGCTGGATCCAACAAGTCACAGTCAGGGTCTGCACCTAAGAACCAGCCACAGCCCAGCTGGTTCCGGTAGCCACCAGCGCATGGACAGAGGTGGTTCAGGGGTCCAGGAGGACAGACTCCCATTTTCCTGACTCTTGGTCTAATCTACACCTGGAACAGTAAAACTGGACTTGTAACACAACATGCAGAACTAAGAACGCACCTGAAGCTCCGCCACACTCTGCAAAAACTGTTTGGTATTTTTTTTGGCATCAGGAATTAAACCCAGGGGCACTTAACCACCGAGCGACATCCCCAGCTCTTTCTATATTTTATTTAGAGACAAGGTCTTGCTAGGGTGCTTAGGGCCTCAATAAGTGGCTGAGGCTGGCTTTGAACTGGAGATCCTCCTAACTCAGCCTCCTGAGCTGCGGGGATGACAGGCGTGCGACATGCGCCCGGTTGACTATTACTACAGGACAGAAGTCCAGTGATAATGCCTCAGAGGAATTCCAGTGGCTGGGGGCACTGGAGCCTTTACCTCTTTGACTCAGACAGGGATGTCGATACAAGGAAAACCTCTGCTTTAAGCTCCTAGCTCAAACAATCCTGCAGACCTTGCACATGGCCTTGCATCCCTGAAGGTGGTGCCCCATCTCCCAGGAGAAGGAAGGACGCTGATGGGCAGATGGACATGCAGCTGGTCTGAATGGACAGGGAACAGCAGAGGGGACGCAGTGGCAACTCACCCTGGGAGGGAAGAGGTCTACCACGTGGGATCTGGTTCTTGCTTGATCTGAGAGTTTCCATCAGTCTCCTTAATTTCTATCAGGAAAAATAAAAGGGTGCTGATCAATCACTGCTAATGAAAGCCTGCCAATTACCCATCCATTCACAACTGACATTAGTTAAATTGTATATTTTATTACTTGTGTTTTCTCTACCTTTTTTTGCAGAGCTTGGGATTGAACCCAGGGCCTTTGCATGCTAGGTAAACCCTCTACGACTAAGCAACATCAACAAGTCCTTGTTACTCGTGTTTTCAAAGAGAAACACCTGATTATGTCTATGCACTCAATGACGACCATTAAGCACCACCTCAGTTACACAGCAGTTATTCAACTGCTCTAGAATTTACCAAAGTTATCTAGGAAAACAAAGGAATAGCAGCCATGGGTCAGCTCTAAATGTCTCCTGGCATAAACTATGACTCTAGTTCACTCACAAACAAAAGAACAAAACCACCACACAGTTTTATAAACAATTTATCATCTGTCCTAATAAAAGCCTTCAGAATCTTCAGACTTTCCCAAGTGGACCACGACCACCCTTTTACCTTCCGTTGCTGGTACTTCCAACTGGCTTGGCTCAGCTGATTCTAAAGAGAAATACATGAAGACATTTTAATAGTGTTCAAAGGATGCTTTCAATTATTTAAGAATCTGGAAAGAGGACAAGGGAGAAACCTTCTAATCTTTGTAAGCAAACCACAAGCCCAAGAAGAAACCAAAACCAGTGGAAACCATAACCAGTGTCTGGGGATTCCACCTAAAACTATTCAACAACATTTTCAAATTCGTACTTTTCTAAGATGTGTTAATAAGTGAGAATATACAACCACACAAATGAAGTCTTCGGTAACAATTTTTTTTTTTTTAATGTTGATGGATCTTTATTTTATTCATCTATTTGATTCTGGTGATGAGAATCGAACCCAGGGGCTCACGCAGGCTAGGCAAGTGCTGAGCCACAACCCAGCCCTTCAGAAGCATTTTTTTAAAAATATTTTTTTTAGATGTTGATGGACTTTTATTTTATTCATTTATTTAGATGTGGTGCTGAGAATTGAACCCATAGCCTCACACATGCTAGGCAAGTGCTCTGCCACCGAGCCACAACTCCAGCCCCTAGAAGCAGTTTTTTGAGGGGGAGTGTGCTGGGAACGGAGCCCAGGGCCTCATACATGCTAAGCACACACCCGAGCAATGCCCCCACAAGTAAATAACAATCTTTTTTTTATTTTTATTTTTTAATTTTTGCAGTATTGTGGATTAAATCCAGGGGTGCTCTACAACTGGGCTACATCCCCAGCCCTTCCTATTTTTTGAGTTAAGGTTTCCCTAAAGTTGCTGCAGCTGTCCTTGAACTTGTTGTCCTCCTGCCTCAGCCTTCTGAGCAGCTGGGATCATAAAGAAGGGCCACCGCGCCCAGCTCCAAGTAACAATCTTTTTTTTGGTACCGGGGATTGAACTTAGGGGCACTCAACTGCCGAGCCACATGCTCAGCCCTATTTTGTATTTTATTTAGAGACTGGGTCTCAATGAGTTGCTAAGCGCCTTGCCGCTGCTGACGCTGGCTTTGAACTTGAGATTCTTCTTTTTTTTTTTTTTTAAATTCTTTCTTTTTAATTTCTAGTTGTAGATGGACACAATACTTGTATTTAATTTATGTACTTATTTGTATGCGGTGCTGAGGATGGAACCTAGTGCCTCACACCTGCTAGGCAAGCGTCCTGCCCCGGAGCCCAGCTGGTCACCAATCTTGATGTGGCTGTGAACAGGGAGCAGGAAGCTCCTTCTGTTTTCCATCCATTCTTCCCTGGGTTGCCTTCAATAAAAGCTTTTCATTACTTTCAACAATCTTAACACTAGCAGCCATTCCCCATTTTTGAGGAAATTCAAAAAGACAACTCCTACCCAACACAAGCTGGCTCACTAATTTGCAGCAAGTGCCAGAAAGCGCCAGCAGGAGACAGGTAGGTGGCACATGCCTGTGACTCCAGTGACTTGGGAGACTAGGGGAGGGGGATCTCAAGCTCCAGGACAGCCTGAGTAAAAAGACGAGTCTTTCACCCTGACATTTCCTTCCACTCCCCACACCTTGCAGTTCCTGACCTTACACCTGACCCAGGACAGTGGGCTCAAACGATTTGTGGCCCCCAGTTTTTAGTCAGGACCCACAGCTTGAATTAGTGGAGAAAGAGAGAGAGAGAGAAGAGAGAGGAGAGAGAGGAGAGAGAGAAGACAATGTATGTGTGTGTGTGTGTTTTCACACACACTTGGTGAGCACTCTGTCCCTGAGCCTGAGCCCCAGCCCCAGCTGTGAAAATGTTCTGGGCTTCCAAACACAGGTGTCCAGAAAACCCAGACGGTGTTTGTGTCACACTGCAGAACTGACAGTAGGCCGCAGCTCCAGGGAGCTGCCCGGGCGGGGGACGTTCTGTCCCGTGGCTCCTCTTACCTTGGATCACAGGGCCTTCTGACTCGTTCTGATCAACCAACTCTGAAAAAAAAAACAAAAGCAGAGAGCTCAGACAACAACTTAGTATCATCCAGTCACATCTGACGGGTCCATGGGTACAACACTGCCACATGACAAGAAAGAACAGTGATTAAGGATTCCGGTATATTCCACCAAACCATGAATGTCACAGTAACGACCACAGAACTCCAGTGCCCACTGCTGTACGAGGATGAGCTCAGAACCATGCCCTTTCAACCCAGTTGGGGCAGGCAGCTAGAGACATGCTGCTCCTTGGCTCCTAAACATCATATGAGGGTCAGATGAACTGAGATCCATAAAAAGAATCAAAGGGGAAATCACTGTGGGATTCCCTCAAATGGCAAGGGTCCTAGTGTGACCAGAGCTGAGGTCAAGAAGGCAGGGTGGCCTCTTCTGAGTGACTGCCATCACCACATACTAACACTGCCCAGTAGAAGGCACACTGAGGGGGCCTTGACAGGAGAGGAGCTGGGGCTTCCATCAGGAGCCAGCGAGGACATTATGACTAAGTCACACTCAAAACCCGGAAGGCGAAGAGCCAGACCACATGCCCCCACCAGGGGAGGCCACTCTGCAAAACAGGCGCCAACAGCCCCAGCTGCTCAGTTTCCGGGTGACGGGGACCCACAGAGCGTAGCCCTGGGGTGGCTGGCTTCTAGGGAATGAACACAGAGCAGATGGAGCTCGGGAGAGAACAGCGACTCTAATCAGAAAAGATGGAGAAACTCTGAAGGGTCTCAGAAAAGAATGGGCACCACGTTCACAACCTGCAGTGATGAAGTCAACAGCACAGCGCAGAACAGACCAGCAGAACCACAGTGCTCCGAGCACTCCTGATGACATGGACATAGGGCACTGGGAGGACACCCACATTTGTCTACTGAGCAGCATGCGAGCCCACGTGGGCAAGTCAAATCACAGTTTGTGGCCTATGCCGTCAGTGACATCCTGCCCTGCGGTCTGTGACACCACACACAGACGCTGAGGGTCGGGCACCTACTTATGGCCTCCGCTGCAAAGCTTTCCTTATGGAGCCAGTCAGTGAACAGTCGGGCCACACCGCCCTGCTGCGCCCGCTCAGCTCTGCGCCCACCATGGGGGTGCCCAACACGGCCGAACCACGCAGGCTCGCTGACCCACTTTAAACTGTTTACATACCATGAATAAGTCATTTAAATCTGAAACATCCAAAATGGGGTCTATCCTATCACTCATGACCAAGCTTGCCGAGGGTTAAAACAGTAAGATACGCGCCCCAATGAGCACCCACCACCCACCACCACCAACTCCGGGATCCCAGCAACATACCACCAGAATCTGTGAGATACTCACGGTTATTAATCACGAGTCCGGGAAATGGTCTAAAGAGAGAAACAAATCACATTTTAACAGTACAAGAATACCTGTACATTCAACTAACACTTAACCTGTGTCACTAATTATCCACTACTTTATAATCTTTTAGAAGAGATGGGTGTGACAGGCACAATGCCAATGACTCCTGAGGCTGAGGCAGGAGGATCACAAGTTCAAGGCCAGCCTCAGTAACTTCGTGAGGCCCTGTCTCAAAATAGAAAATAAAAAGGACAGGGGACGTGGCTCAATGGTAAAGCACCCTTGGGTTCCAATGCCTAGTTTAACCAAAAAAAAAAAAAAAAGAATCATGTACGTGCGCACGTGTATCAGGCATGTGTGTGCAGGAACACACACACACCACTGTCATAAAATGCTCCACTTAAGTGGAGACAGCAAAAATATGAGCAGAGACAGGAACAGAGAACCCAGTGATGGCTACTGGGAAGGCGTTGCTCAGTCTCTGGCTGCTGAGGACATGAGTGCAGGAAAAAAGGCCCGGGGTGCCTGGGGCCTGCCCTGAGGAACCTGCGTTGCCAGAGACAGGGCCGTGGCAGCGAGTGATGGGCTGAGGTGGCTAGGAGGGAGGGGGTCACTGTGGGATACAAGGAGCTGGTGCTCTAGAAGGGACGACATCACTCCATCTCGCAGGGGGAGAAACAGAAGTGATGTGGCTACAAATGGCTGGTTTGAGCCCAGACCGTGTGCCGTGAAGCCCACAAGGACACGCCACGATGGTGACACTGCAGGCCTCGTGGGCCCCAGTGTCTCCCTGCCAGCTACGCACACTTCCCACTGTAGCCGGAGAGCAGACAGAGGGTACGCAGTCAGAGCTGGCAGGCAGGATGGGGGCTACAGGCCTCCCGTGATCTGCCAATGGCTTGCCTAAGAACTGGAGAGGAAGCCAGCGCAGGGACAGGGCACCGGTCCGCCTGCTCGAGGCTCTGGGATTGATGCCCAGCACTGAACAAAACAAACATCCATCGCTCCTCACTCAGGACCCCACACAACTCATGGGGCAGGGGTATGTCTGAGCCTGGCCATCTCTAGACTTGCCCCTGTGACTAAGCAGGGACCCCACTTACCTAATGACTGTGAACTTGATGAACTCAGCAGAATCTAAGATCCTCCTCATGGAGCTTATCTCCAGGTAGCTGGGGGCTTTGAAGGACACCCCGGGGGGCATGCCATCCACCACCACACACCCAGGGTTGATGGTGATCTTCCTGTAGGGCACCTTCACAGGGAAGCCCATGCCGATAGCTTCGCCTGTAACGAGGCAGCAAGAAGCAGAGGACCTCATACCTGACACCGACTTTAAGAGCACAAAGTAGCATGCGCTGCCAAGGCCACCCTGTCTGCTAACTAAGTTCTCTGTATTCAGCAAACAAACAGGAGCCTTGAGGTTATTAACTTTGATACAGACCACTAATAGAACAATACAATAAAAATTTTCTTATTGGAGCAATTTTTAAAATTTTACTTCTTTTCCATCAGGAGGTTATGACTACATGACAACGGTCTACTGAACAGACCTTCTTAAAACACAACCTCCAGACTGGGGAGTAGCTCAGGGGAGAGCACCCTGGGGTTCAATCTCCAGTACTGGGGATCGGGAGGGAGGGGGATCCCTGGTTTCCTGCAAAGTATCTCACGATACAACACCCACTGAATTTCCGACTGAAGAGGTCGTTCACTTGCTCGCGCAGCTGTCTTGCTTTCTCAACTTTTGACAGTCTCTCATTGTCATCATCTGAAAACAGTCCAGAGAAAACTCAAAACTTAAAAATGCACTTTTAATTTCAAGTAGATCACGAGGAGCTCTGTTAGTCTCTGGAGCACTTCAGTCCTGTGAACAAGTTACAACCCGAACTGAAAATAACTGAAAGTGCTGCGTCCCTGTTCCAATGACGACAGGTGCTGTGCAGAGCAGAGGGACACAGGAAAAGCCCCAAGTGTGCAGCCTAGAAGCACCAACAAGCCATGGGACCCAAGCCCTGGCAGGCAAAGCACAGAGCACAGTACTGGTTGAGGGTCTCTGCGGGACCCGGGGACACAGGGCGACCTGTAGGATGTGGGACCTCCCTGAGTGACTAGGACAAGTCCCAGTAACCTGCGCTCAGAGACCCGGAAAAGCCACAGAGACCCACAAACCACAATGAAGGCAGAGAAAGGATACCTGGAATTGTCACTTGAATGATGTTCAGATCCTCCACACCTGACGCAGTTGTGTTAACATTGGGCGACGAATTTATTTTTCCTTAGGTTGAAAATTTAAGATTAGAGATTAAGGAGAACAAACAGCACCAACATTTTCTCTAGGGACCTGAAGGTGAGGAGCTCCCCTCCAGCAGATGGCACAGGGCCTCGGGCCTCAGGGAAGTTTCCTCCCCTCTAGCCACACTCTGGGTTCCACCCGGGTTTGACCATTCCCACTAAGGCCTGTTCTCATTGCGAGCACTGCCACTCAGCACTTGATCCAAAAGACCCGGAAACCAATACCCGCCCTGTGGGGAGAGCACTGCAGCCGTCCGGGGGACACTCACTGGGTGGGCTCTTGGAGGAGGAGGTACTCTCCTTGATCGCCGTCTCAAACATCTCTGGTCTATATGCAAGAGAGAAAACATGGCTAACCCAGGGTAAAAGTCATCACCGACAATTAAATAAATAAGATTTTAGAAGCCCTGTGCAAGCAGATTCAGCTCCTAACCATAAACAGAAACAATGTGGTTCCATGAAGAACACATCTCAAAAAGCCCAATGACACCTGAGTTGACACCCACCCATCCCTCTGCTCAAACCCATTAGTGTCCTAGTTTGACTTTGCATTCTTCCCATGCTGGGGGCATGTCCATGAGAGAATCAGGGCAAGATGCGAGAATGAAAACAGGAAAAGCCCCAAGTGTGCAGCCTAGAGACACCGACAAGCCTTGGACCCGAGCCCTGCATATCCTCTTGGGAAGCAGCAGCCTTACTGCCAAACCTCTAGGACAGGGCCTACAGGGCAGCGAACAGTCATGAAGTGTGGCAACGCCAGCTCTGATTGACACGGCAAAACCATGTTGCCCAAAAGTACACTTGTACCTAGTAGGACTTCATTTTTGGGACTAAACTCAGGGGCATGTGACCACTGAGCCACATCCCCAGCCCTATTTTGTATTTTATTTATAGACAGGGTCTTGCTGAGTTGCTTAGCACCTCACTTTTGCTGAAGCTGGCTTTGAATTAATGATCCTCTTGCCACAGCCTCTCAAGCTGCTGGGGAGGCTGTTATATAAATGTATATCAATAATTCCAATTATTCCCATCTATTTCAATTAGCCTAATTAATTCATAGATGGTCAGGCAAACATAGGTGAAGTTAAAAATACTGTTTAAATTGCAGGGGGAAAAAAGACCTTTGAAAACCTGAACCACTGGTAAGAGTTAGCAGCACCACCCCATAGAAACCTGAGTGTGAGCACCTTCTGGTAGAGGACCTGCTCCCTCTATGTACCTTGGTAACTCACTAAGGAAAAGGCAAGCTGCATGAAAGGAGGCTGGAGGACTATTTTGACCTTGGTATCAGAGTCCCAGAACAAAGGGGAAACCATGTGCCTGTCCCTGGCTTCACTGTATTTGCTTACTTCTTAATGATGAATTTGATCTTGGCCTTGTTGCGCAGTATCTTCTCCAGCCTTGGAATGCCAAAGGTAGAGGGCCTTCGGAAGGGCACGCCCTCGGGTAGGCCTTCCACATAGAAGTCCTCCGGGAAAGACTCGAACAATGCAAATGGCACCTTCACCGCCTGCTTAAGGCCAAGAGCTTCACCTGTGGGACGCACACGACAGACATTTCGCGCCTCTCCCCCTGCACACTATTCACCTTCAGCTCTAGGGATGCACTGTGAACATTTCACAGACACTGGAGCCATCTTTACTCAAAAACACAACTTAGTTTTAGAAAGCATCCTTTGATGTCTTACAAGGTGCCCAGTAAAATGATAGAAACTGAAACTTGAAAAACCCACAGATTTCCAGAGATAATAACACTTAATAACTCTGCTCCCTGTCTTAGATTTATTGAAAGCTACTTTATATTTCAGTAAGGTTTCAAAATAAACCTACCACATTTTTCATTGAAAAGATTCTCGACTTTCTGCTTCAGGTCTGTGATCTTGGCGTTCCAGGCCTCTGCAGAGAAACACGTGGTTAGAGTGTCGTTCACGGTCACAGACAGGGTTGCTCACCTTTCACTGTGTAGCTTTAGGAGGCACAAAGTAAACAGTCCTCAGTTTCTAACACGTCCCGGGCTGGCAGCACACCCACCCTGCTACACTACAGAAGTGTTTGACTGCAACACTGACACCCTGGCTGAAATGACATGCACTGAAATAAACAAGAAATGAACCCATTCCCAATACAGCGTCTATCTGAGCACAGGTGAGGAGCTGACGCTGATGGTCCTCACAACTCCAACGTGGGAAGGCAGTGCTGTCTCTGTTTTACAAATGGCACCAGAGAAGCGGAGGCCCAGAAAGCTAGCTGCAGACAGCCAAGTTCCAGCCCTTCCCGCTGCTCAACTTGGAGGCGGTTTAAGATCACAGCAACTGAGAAGGTGCGGCCCTACTGCCATCATAAGGGCCTCACCTGCTGCCTGACACGCGTCCTTTAAGGCCAGACTAGACATGGGGGTGATCAGCAGCGTGAGCTCACACATAGGTCAGACAGTTGGCAACCTTCATCACGGCCGGTGCCAACTTACCACAAAAAGCAGTGGGTCACCTGGACCAAGAGGCATTCCTTTGTGTAATGCGGTGAAGTGAGAAAACCACGACACACTTACCAAAGGAAAACTCTCTCCCACGAGGCTTGAAGGGAACGTTGGAGCCATTAGTCTGGGTGGGAGTTCGAACGGTGGAGGTCTGAGGGTTATTGTTGTTAGAGCCTGAAGGAAAGTCAAGAAAAACCATGACTGACATCTGATTAATCCTACTATGTAGTACCTCTGGTCCAGTCCAGCCTGTGCCAGAAACAGCCAAGTCTGGACGACAATGGCCATGCCTGCTGGTCATAGCCCATCTCTGCTCCCTCCCTATCACCTGGCACTTCTCAGACATCTACTCAGACACTGCCCAGCTCACCCACGTGTCCCTGCTCAGGAGGCTGAGGCAGGGGGATCGTGTGAGCCCCAGCTCAGGAAGGAGTGGGAGTGAAGTGTCTGACAGGCTATGTGTGGTGCACGCACACAGTGGCGCTCCCTGGAGGAGTGTCTGCCACCAGGCACCAACACACAGCAAGGAGCGCCGAGGAGATGCAGAAGCAGGGTCCCCACGTACCACAGGTGGGCACAGAAGAGGTGCAGCTGACGCTGTAAGTCCTTGAAAAATGCAGAACTTACCAAGGACGCCCATCTACCTCTGGCCACGTTACCAGAGAACTGATGGTAGGACCAGAACAGGAAGCAGAACAGGGCTTTGTACACCTCGGTGCACGGCAGCTTTTAAAAAAAACTTATGAACTGTTTCTTTCTGGAATTTTCCAGTTAATATTTTTGGACCATGGTTAACCATAGGTAACAGAAACTGAGTAAAGAAAAACCGCAAGGAGAACAGCTATGCAGGACAGACCCACGCGGGGTAGCACGGTCATCTACGAAACCAGGTACTGGCCACGTGGTCCCTGGGGACCACTTTTCCAGCCATGTCTCGCAGAGGCACAGAGCCAGAGGGGCCGGCAGAGGAGCACAGTAGGGCCGCGCACGGTGGGCGTCACCACTGCCTGCGCTTTCTCTCTTGCTTGGGTCCCAACCTCTCACGTCTAGTCTTACTTGTTCTGAAAAAAAGCAAGTTATTTTGTATATTTGCTATTCTTTATTAATGTTTGGTTTTTATGGAATTTCTGAGACATAATATTTGTGTGTGGGGTGCAGCCAGGTGACAGGGACACGGCGTGGAAAACCCAGCCAGGGCACAGCACCTCCAGCTCCTGGGCAGGGGTCTTCTGTGGGGAGCGTCCCAATACCCCAGCCTGAAATACAATCCTGAAACATGCCCTGGATTCTTCTCACCAAGCGTTACCCACAGGACTGGGCGGAGGCTCAGCAGCAGGGCACTTGCCTAGTGTGCGCGAGGCCTGGTTCAAGCCGCCCCACAGCCACCCTGTGCTGCTACAGAACACAGAACCCAGGTCTCCTCTCACCACTTTAATGCCCGTACTAAGGCCGGCGGCCAGCACCTCCCTTCCACACAGCGAGGACACGAGGCGCTCCCCTCCTGCACGTGGCCTGTTTTGCCCAACAAGAGGAATTCCACTCCTCCTCGTCACTGCGCATGGCAGGACTTCACTCATTTTGCGGCCCAGTATTCCCCCATGATGAGACAGTACCACAGCACAGTGCTCACAACCCTTGTCAGGGTCAGGGCTCAGGCGGGGAGTTGGAGTTGATGTCATAGGCCAAGGTTCAGCTGGGTGAGGTCAGGTGCTCTGGCAATGACGACAACGACACAATGACATGAACGTACTGAATGCTGCAGAAGTACACGCTTGGAGAAGTGGCCACACTGGTAAGCTCTGTGCTGTGTATTGATCACCACATTTTTTTTTTTTTAACGGAGGAAGAAAAATGGAGGACAGGCAGACAGCCCAGCCTAGAGGAGCCTCCAAACAGGAGGCCAAACCCTGGGCCAGAGACATGTTGCTCAGGTCCATCCACGCGGAACATCAGATAGAAAATAAAAGAACAGCCGGTGGTTGGCGGCTGTGCGGAAAGTGAGGAGGGACAGCCAGTGGAGTGGTCAGAGGCCCCTGGAGCCAGCTCTGGAGTCAGAGTGAGATGACACATAATTGGCCCACTCGAACCACCGAATAGGGAGACTTCACAGCAAACAAATGCCATCTCAATTTTTTTAAAAACCTGAAGCATTAAACACTATGCTTAGTCCTGTTTTATAGAGCACGAAAAGTTGAGTTTAAATAATTCTCCAGAGAATCCCAGGTCTGAATTCAATCTCTATATATTTCATTTCATTATTTTCAGTTCTTTTTTTTTCCTTTGAACTACAATATTCGGGCTAAAATCTGTTATGAAGCTGGGCATCAGGGCACAAGCTGGGAATCCTGGCGACTCAGCAGGCTGAAGCAGAGTGTCCCAGTCAAAGCCAGCCTGAGCCCCTGAGAAGCCCTGTCTCCACGCCCAGCACTGCGCTACCCCGAGCATGTCCACCCCACCAGGAGCTCTTGACGGAGGGTGCCAGCTGGGTGGATGCGGCCCCTCCACTCCTCACACGTGTCCTACATGGATACAGACAAGAGGACAGGAGCACCAGGGTTCTAATGCACACAGGAAGGGAGGCCAAGTGAATCCCAGAGAAATCCTTTATCTTCTTCCAGCTACGGAGCCCACACATTGGGACAAGCCTGCCTTCAAAATCATCTTTTTTTTAAATTTTTTTAAAATTTTTTATTTTTTTTAGTTCTCGGCGGACACAACATCTTTGTTGGTATGTGGTGCTGAGGATCGAACCCGGGCCGCACGCATGCCAGGCGAGCGCGCTACCGCTTGAGCCACATCCCCAGCCCTCAAAATCATCTTAATGTGAGGAAAACAAACGCTCCTGCTGAAGTCAACACCGCCTGCCAGGGACACAAAACTGCTGCCCTGGGAGCCGGGGTGGCGCAGCCCTGCCCCTGTCATGTTCCACAAGCTGTGTTTCTCTATTTTTCTGGCCAAGAGTTTACAATTAAGTAAGCTTTGTTTCAACAGGATGAACAGACAAAAGCTAAAAACCACACGCCAGATGACATCCAGAAGCCTACCTACTATTACAAATCAATCTTTTTTTTTTTTTTTTTGGACTGGGGATTGAAGCACTGAGCCACACCCCAGTCCTATTTTTTATTTTTTTATTTAGAGACAACGTGTCACTGAGTTGCTTAGGGCCTGCCAAGGTGCTGAGGCTGGCTTTGAACTCACGATCCTCCTGCCTCAGCCTGCAGAGCCACTGGGATTACAGGCATGTGCCTCTGCGCCCGGCTATGAATCAACCCATCTCCCCAGGCAGTGCCCATACATGGGGGCATGTCCACAGCCCGCTTCACTTTTTCCCAAACTTACATTTAACACCCAGAGGTTAATCCATTCGAGCCATGGCACCAGCACAGCACCCAGTGACTTTACACTGGAGCCAGAGGGACAGAAACAAATGGTGAACTGGAATGCCCTTGAGGGCAGCTGTCCTCCCTGTCCTGAGCTGTTCTTGGTGTTCTCAGTGTTTTTTTTTAAAGGATGATTTTTTTTTTTAAAGAGAGAGTGAGAGAGGAGAGAGAGAGAGAGAGAGAGAGTGAGAGAGGAGAGAGAGAATTTTTAATTTAGTTCTCGGCGGACACAGCATCTTTGTTGGTATGTGGTGCTGAGGATCGAACCCGGGCCGCACGCATGCCAGGCGAGCGCGCTACCGCTTGAGCCACATCCCCAGCCCCTCTCAGTGTTTTTAAATGAGACTTTTTAACTCACCTAGGGCTCATGGACTCGATCTCTCATTGCTTGAGAAATACACATGGCTGTTTATATTTCTGCCCTTTCTGCTCTTGTAGAGCACCTTGCCTTGTCCCCAGGAATGTGTCCCCACTCGAACACCAAGCCTGTAGCTACACTCACCACCTCACCTGTCCTCCTCCGTTTCTTCTCTTTTCCTCACTCTAACCACTAATCTAAGCCTCCTTCAGTGGCCTTCCTCACCAACACATCACCGGTACACGGCAGGGACCAGTCGCCTCAGAGGCCCCGGTGCTGTGACCTGGAGCCAGATGGCCCAGGCCCGCAGGCACTGAGATAGTGAGCATAGCTGGGAACAGTACATGCGCATGCTCCCAGAGCAGGGAGCAGGACTGTGGACCTGGCCATTGGCACTTCCCTCTAAGGAAGACCTGCTGTGTGCCCTGCCTGGTGATAATCCTCTCCTGTCTCCCTGTGCACTCGTGTTCCCCTAGGCACTGTCACGGCTCACAGAACACAAGCCGTGGTGAACTCAGGCCTAGGTCTGCCTGGCGGCCGAGTGTGTCACTTTAATAAGGAACAGCACATGCACTTTCAAAGCAGTCACGAGTTCCTTCAGGGAAAGAAAGGTCGTGTGTGCAGGAGAGATCGCCCTCAGATTAATCCAAAGGGAGAAAGAGGACTGAGTCTATTTGTGATTCTTGGCATTTGTGAACACAAATTTTTAATCTGGTAATGGCGAACATGAATGAACTGTGCAGGATGCCTGATGTCCTTCACGTGAGAAAACAGGTCCTCAGTGTGCTGTAGACCTAAACAGGGACCCATGCTCCGCTTGATAGCAGCACTTTCTTTTTTTAAATATCTGTAGTTGTGGATGGACAAAATACCGTTATGTAATTTTATGTGGTGCTGAGGATCAAACCCAGGGCCCTACACATGCGTGGGAAGCGCTCTACTACCGAGTCACAATCCCAGCGAAAATAGCAGCACTTTTTAAAAAAAAATTATTATTATTATTATTAGTTTTTTAAGTGGACACAATATCTTTATTTTTCATTTATGTGGTGCTGAGGATCAAACTCAGTGCCTTAAGCATGCTAGCCAAGCACTCTCCCACTGAGCCAAACCCCAGCTCCATGCAGCAATTTCTTAATGCAAAACTGAAAACTAAGGCCTGGTGCAGGGGCACACGTCTGTAATCCAGCAGCTCAGGAGGCTGAGGCAGGAGGATCACAAGTTCAAAGCCAGCTTCAGCAAAAAGTGAGGCGTGAAGCAACTCAGTGTGACCCTGTCTCTGAATAAAATACAAAACAGGTCTGGGATGTGGCTCAGTGGTTAATGCCCCTGGGATCAATCCCTGGTAACAAAACAACAAAAAATAAAAACCCAGGACAAAAAGAATCCTCCCAATGCAGTTATTTCCTTCTCATTAATGCAGAGGCAGCAGGCAACACTCCTGCGTAGCAGCGGCTGAGGAACATGTACGGTGCTTTGTTGAGTATTTTAACACCATGGAAATGAGAAGACAAGAGACCCAGTTGGAGCAGAGAGAAGAAAGGCAACTTGAGGACATAGTAAAAACTATTTTAATCCAAAGCACTACTACTTAAACTATCCCTAAATTTCCCCGGGCGGGGGGGAAGGCAAAAAGAGGGTGAAAAAGATAAGGGAAAAACTCCATGTGCTACTTTCTCCATTTTTTTTATTTTAATTAAAAAACATTCTGAAATTGACCAGGTCTATAAAAACTCATTTGCATAAAACTACAACTAGTGAACTCACATAACTAGTACACTTCAGAATCAACAGAACTTGCCAAGGAATGGCCTTACCTTCCACCGTGACCTCAATTTCAGGAACCTTTGAGTTACTCCCAGGGCTCCGTGGTCTTTTGGGGGACTGCAATGCTGTAAAATAAGACACGATTACTTTTGTATATTGTTTAAAAAAATTATAGAAGGGGATGCTTTATAAAAGCAGAGTATTAAAATTCATACAGTTTGGTTCTTTTCAAAGAAACCTGAAGAATTAAACTGGTAGTGTAATCCTCCATTGAGTCTCAACAAAGCTGTGGAAACACGAATGAAGGAGGATTGCAAACATGACATTTTCAATGAAATGTAAAGAAAAAAGAAAAAGAGAGAGAGAGAGAAAGAACAAGAGGAACATTAAATAAAATACCTAAATGACAAATAAACCAAACCCCACAAGATGGTGCATGCTCAAGTCTGACATAAGGAACTTGACAAGGAAGGTTCCAGAGCACTGAGCACGGGAAAGAGCCACACGCCTCTTACCTTTAGTGTTTACTTTGCCGGCCATTCCAGGAGGCAGGTAGGAAACGACCAGCTCAGGTCTGGAAAGAAAAGTCAGAATCAGGACACAGAGTCGGATGGTGGGCCACAGTTAGTGTAAATGACCACGACCAGTGGTTCTGGGTATGTGTATTCGTGTGTGAGTGGTGCTGGGGGCTGAACAGGGCCTTGGGCATGCAAGGAAAGCACCCGATAAACTAAGCTACAGCCCCAGCCCACAATCAGTGTTTTTGAAAAATAAAATTTAAAACTAAATTAGTTTCTTCAACCACTGTAGCTCTGCAAGAAGGTAAAGAAGAACTTGGGTCAACAATGTTCAGCCATCATAAGATGTATCAGGAACAACACAGCATATGGCATCCATACCAGGCAGTGGGACACACCTGTCACCTCCCCAGCAACTACAGGCCCAAGGCTGGCCTCTAATTTTCAAAACAGAAGGAGAAAAAAAAAAAAAAGATTTGTAGACAGGTGCACGCCTATAATCCCAGCAGATCAGGAGAGAAAGCAGGAGGATCGCAAGTTCACAGCCAGTCTCAACAAAAGTGAAGCCCTAAGCAACTCAGTGAGACTCTGTCTCAAATACAAAAATAGGGGCTGGGGATCTGGCTCAAGCAGTAGCGTGCTCACCTGGCATGCACAGGGTGCTGGGTTCGATCCTCAACACCACATAAAAATAAAATAAAGATATTGTGTCCACCGAAAACTAAAAAATAAAGACTAAAAGATTCTCTCTCCAAAAAAAAAAAAAAAAAGGGGGTGGAGATGTGGCTCAGCAGTCAAGTGCTCCTGAATTCAATCCTCAGTACCAAAAAAAAAAAAAAAAAGAAAAAGAAGATTTGCAGAGGAAATAGATAACGATAGGATTTCAGCCCAGAGCCAGGATTTCCCAGCATGGACTTCAAAGTCCCACACTTCTAAGAAAAAAAGTTAAGTAGAAATACTTCACCAATTCCAAAAAGGGCTGAGGTAGCCAATGACTTACTTTTTAACAACAAACTTAATTTTATTGCTCCCACGGACAATCCTTTCAAGTCGAGGAATTCCAAACCAGGTGGGGCTTCGGAAGGGAATTCCTTCTGGCAAACCCTCCACATAGAGGAACTCGGGGTTGGATTCGAACACAGGGTATGGTACTTTCACTGCCTCTGTAAGTCCAAGAGCTTGAGCTGAAAAGAGTAGGAGAACGTTACTTGTGGTGGAAAAAAACCTCACCTTGTTTTATTTGTGGCGACTTACTATGTTCTGCACATATTTAAGTCGCCACAAATATGTCCCTACAATCTACTCACATCCCCCTTAAGACTGAAGGCAATAGGCTTAGTATGCTGTGAAATCTGAGAATCATCCTAAAACCTACGTACTTTCTAGAGAAGCATTTTAACACTCTAAATCAGAAGGAGGACCACAGTTGTGCTGTCAATCAAAATGGCCTCTGTGCTCTGGGCCCAGCAGAGGCACCTCCGGCCTCAGGACTGTCCTCCAGGTGGAAGCTGGCTACTGAAGCACACAAGAAGTTCAGGTCACATTTGTGCAGCACTCACAGCCGAGTGGCCAGAGGCAGAGGACACAAGGCTCCTCCTCAAGGACACAGTCACCAACACTAGGTATTACATGATGGACAGGAACGCCCAGGACACTCTAGCTCCCCACTCCTTACTTCCTTCTCCATGACAGACAGACCCAATCAACTGAACACTCTTTCTTGCTGAGCCTCCTCAGAATCCTTCAAGACAGCGCACCAGGAAACCGCTGTCAACAAATCTAAGTTGAAACAAATGAGGAGACCTATTTGCCACGCAGGTGTTAGCCAGATCAGAAGTAGAGACAATGGGTCTGAGATTCCCCCACTCCTCCCTTCTCTCCCACAGTGACATTCGAGAACACTGCAGCCAAAAGAAATAATGATTTGCTTGGTTTATGTACCAAGTTTAGAGGAGAAATAAACACTATCACAAACTTCTGGAACTTTCTGTAGGTCCTGAACTTTTAATTTATTCAGAACATGGCCTTCATTTGTTTTTAAGCTCAGGAAGACATAACCAATGTGTTCTACTTACCAAATTTCAAATTAAAAATTTCTTCTACTTGCTTCCGTAGCTTGGTAATTCTAACATTCCAATCTTCTTTGACTGGGGAAAAAAATTAGATCTAATCAATTACATTAGATGTAGACACAAGAATGGAGATAATTTGTTTCCACTGATGCCCTTAATTTTGGTTTAAAAACAAAAACCCTGGGTAGTAAGGAAAAGAAGGCTTTCCTGTATTTGTCAAGCATGAGAAGTGATGCAGGAAGGAGAATTCAAATTTAAATTTATGTTGTAAATGACGAAAAACCTATTCTTGCAAGAGCACTCAAAACTCATGGTTTTCTTAAATCCCTTCTTGGTGCTGCATCAGGACACGTACAAGATATACCCGACTCTCATGCTGGTCACCTTGGTATTCACAAAGATGATTTCGAAAATTCAGGGACACCCAAGGCAAACTTGGGATTTACCTTGCCATCCACATTCCTTTCCTGGCACATGGAACGCCACAGAAGACTGCACATGGCTATTTACAGATCCTTGACAATTGGTGTCCCCAAACCACAAAAGATCTATAAAGTACCATCCCCTTTGCTGACATTGGGCAACAATAAACAAGAAGATGGGAAGGAAAAACACACTTCCTCCACTGGGGCCTGGCCTCAGCCCTGCGCAGGGCGGGCACCGGGGGAGCTCACTAACAACAGGGCCCGAGGAGTGGGATACAATTCTGTGTGTGTTTGGTCTAACATGAAAAGTTACTGGCCACGTGGGCCTGTTGCGCAGATGCACTGTGGCCAGCTAGAACCAAGACAGGCTCCAAGTGTAAAAGACCCCAGACTGTCAGAGGACACACGTGTCGCCTGTTTTCCCGAGTGGAGATTACAGAGGGAAACACACCAATCTGGCTACAGGGAAGCACAGAATGCACAGGCAGATGCGCAGGTGGCTGCCAGACAGCATCAGGCTACAGCAATGCCCAGCTGTCCACACTGCCTGTGCCTGTGCCCAGCTTCACAAGAGGCGCGGGCAGGGAGGCAGGAAGGAGGGCTCCACGGCTCGCCAAGACGGAGTCTGAGGAGGGACGGACTCCGCACTCTCTTACCTGGAGTGTTGGTTCTTGGCTGAGTGACTTCAGTTGTACTATGAGTCAGCAGTTCTGGTCTGTCAAAGTACGAATCATGTTATGACAGAGCATTTAGGAACAATTTAAAGACCTTTCTCAGGTAGCTGTACACTGAGAATTATTTTAAAATATGTCTTTGCAGTGAAATAAAACCATTTGGGTGCCTAGTTTTTCTTGTTTTTTTTTTTTTTTTTTTTTTGGTACTGGAAATTGAACTCGGGGGCACTTGACTGTTGAGCCACATCCCCAGCCCTTTTTTGTATTTTATTTAGAGACAGTGTCTCACTGAATTGCTGAGTCTGGCTTTGAACTCTTGATCCTCTTGCCTCAGCCTCCAGAACTTCTGGGATTACAGGCAAGAATCACTGTGTCCAGCTACTAGTTCATTTTGAAAATAGCAATCTTCACATACTCACATGGAATTACACAGAGGTCTTTAAAGGCACTCTATGCTTAAATGTGCAAAATAATTGCTTTCCTCCAAACCAAGGCAGACTGCTATTTCTAAATCTTCAAGGAGCTATACCACAAAACAGTTTCTCCCTTCTAACTCTCAGTCCCAATAAATACACACAACTACCAACAAGCGACAGTCTACCATTGCACAGTCCTTCTGTGAGTAAAGATGAGCCAAACTCACCCTCATCTATTAAACCAGAATTCTCTTTCGAAAGTGCAGACCCAAGCAATGACAAGAAGAATGTGTTCTAGACCTTTCGTTGACTGTCACTGCATCTGTTGGCTTCCCTATGCTTATCGCCTGAGTCTGGATCCCAGTGTCCACTACACCACGCCCTTGGTGCCAGGCATCACTCCTTCCATGCAGGACGGCTCCATGTAGAGACATGCAAGCAAGCCGACACCTCCCGTCTCCTTATGCCATCTGGTGTCTGAAACACCCTTCTTCTATTCTGTATGCACCTGGAGGTGCTGCTGTCCTTACCGACTCCCCTGACCATGCTCAGGGACACTGAGCGCTCTGTTGTGTGCATACGCCTATCAAGCGCAGGACAGACCCAGTTCTGTACATCTTGCACCAACACCTGCTGAAGATGAAGCTAAATGTCGTTTTCTGGTTTTAAATATAGAGAAAGAGTTCTACTGAAAGGAAAACAACGTCCCATCTTCATCAAATGCATCTTAGGAAACACTTTAAAAACCTGTTTCTGCAGATGATAATCTTACCTTTTAATAACAAATTTTATCCGATTGCCCACTTGAATGATTTTCTCCAGCCTTGGGATTCCATACCAAGAGGGACTTCTAAAAGGAATGTTTTCTGGTAGCCCTTCCACATAGAGGTCATTAGGATGCGCCTCAAATTTTTGGTACGGTACAGCCTTGGCTTCAGTGCTCCCCAAGGCCTCAGCTGAAGAAAATTAAAGCAATGCAGGAAACTAAGTTTGTGTGGAAGTCATATTTTAATACAGTCCCAAAGTATATGTATTTTCTGTCTTAGCAGGAACTGAAACAAGGGCCTCCCTCACATATACTAGGCAAGTGCTCTACCACTGAGCTATATACCCCCAGCGGTTTTTATTTTTATTGTGAGACAAAGCCTCCAACTTGTGATCATTTCTCAGCTTTCCCAGCAGCTGGGATTGCAGGTCTGCCCTAACAAGACCAACAATAAGCATTAAGGAAAGTTGAATGTGGAGAGGTAAGAGGAAGGAAATCTGAAGAAAAGGAGGAAGAAAAAAAGAAAAGAATTTTCAGCTAAGAACTGATGGGATGAAAAATAAAAACACTAAACTGAGACTGTTTTAGATTAAAAGAGGCACACAACAAGTTTAAGCATGACCCTTGTTTAGATCCAAATTCAAAGCAAAATTATTTAAGCTATTTTCCAGATAAATAAAAAAACTCAAAGATTGGATGAGCTGATACAGGAAATTGTTTTAATCTGGGGGTGGGAGCAGGACGGGGACTGGGCCTGGGGCACTCTACCACTGAGCCACATCCCGAGCTGTCCTCTCGCTGTCACTCAGATGGGCCTCCAACCTACAATTCCAATGCCTGAAACAGCTCTTGGTTTTGTCAGATGTGACATGAGGAAATGTCCATGCTGCGTAGGCACACACGCAGAATGGCTAAGTGACAGGATGCCAGTGATCTGCTCTGTAATATTCATGCAAAGACAGAAGAAGAGGAACCTGGGACAAGAGAAGGAGATGTGACAGAATCTCAAGGATCCGTGGGACTGGACTAATGGGAATCTGGGGATCACTGTGCTATTTCTCTCTACTTTTGAATAGCATAAAATTACAACTAAAAAGCATAAAACTGAATTTACTAATCCCCACTCTGAAACCATGTCCAGAGCTCTAAAAAATTCAAAGGATTTACATAACACCAGTACATATGGCCCTCCCTGCACGTGACACTGAATTTTCTGCACCTGGTAGTTTACACAGGGGCTCACTGCATTTCTTTGTTCTTGGCCTGACTTAATTTCTTTCATCAAATTACCAGCACAAATAAAGCAGTCACTCAGGCTGGGATGGGGCTTTATGTGTGCCTTGCAGGCTCGAGACCTGGGGCTTGATCCTCAGCACAACAAGCCAAACAAAATCATTAGGAAAAGGTACTTATAATCACTCTACTATCTCCCCTTAAAATAAAATAAAAAATCCTAGGGCTGGAGTTGTGGCTCAGTGCTAGAGTGCTCATCTTGCACGTGTGAGGCATTGGATTTGACCCCCAGCACCACATTAAATAAAGGTATTGCGTCCATCTACAACTAAAAAGATCTTCAAATATGCTATGAAGAATCTGAAGGTGAGTCAGATTCATCTTACTTTCCTAAAATTTTTTAAAAAAATTGTATAATATGCTTCAGTTGGAAAAAAACACTTACCAAACTTTTTGCAGAAAAGTTGATCTACCATCTTTCTTAGCTTAGTGATTCTGGCATACCACTCTTCTTTGACTGTAAGAATAAGTACATAAATTTTCTCAATTTCGTGGCTTTAAGGGCTCAGACTGTGACATATCATGATCATAAAATGACATTTTTTTTCCTTTTTGTGACTAAGCCATTTCTAAGATGTCAGAGTGCTTCATTACTAAAGAGATGCTGACTGAGCAAAAAAAAAAAAAAAAGAACCAATGAAACCAAGTTCAATAAAGCCAGGAAAAAGCTGGTTTACTCAAGAACAAGCAAGTCATTCTGCAATGAAAGTCCAGGGATGTGACCCCACAGGCAGAATACTTCCATGACACCAGCTCCAGCCATGTGGCTTCCATCTTCCACCCCTGCCCCCCTCCACTCCAGACAAAGGCAAACAAGAACATAAAGAAATACACTGTACTTCCTGCAAAGAAGGACTCGATCACAGGGCTGCAGCCACCTGCTCTGAAAGGCCAGCCCCCAGGCCCAGGAGCGGTCGCTACACCCAGCCCTTAAATGAGGGGCCCAGGGACCAGGAGAGACCAGTCCAACTAAAAAAATGGTGATGAAGCAAAACTCTGCCTCTCAAAAGTAGAACACGCAGGGTTCCTTCAGTTCTGTCTACCCAGTAACGGGATGTCCCTCCCCACTATTCGCGATGGGCCACCATTGAGAAATCGAGCTATGGTTCTGGAGGACTCTTGTGCCTGCGGTGGCACCCCACCTGTGGCCATGGTACCCTCCTTCCCCACAGTTGGTTCAAAGGAGAGACCAAGGCACACAGCCTTCTGCTGTTGCCAAGATTGGAGACCCACCTCCGGACGCGGGTTTGTCGAGCTGCAGGTCTTCCCGCGTGGAGTTCAGGAGCTCGTGTCTGAAAGGCAAAGTGAGCAGTGAGGACCACCAGAAGCAGGTGGCGAGATGGGAACCCGAGTCCATATTGACGCCACGCCATGAAGGCTGGTGTCAAGAAGAAAAGACCTCCTGGACTCTGGGGCACAGTAAACCTAAGTTTCTGGGGTATCTACAGTGTGAACAGAACGGTAACTGTAAAGTCTCCTAAGGTGCCTTGGGGATCTTGTGTCCTCTCAGGAAAACAGGCACCTTCGCAACCCAAAGGCATTTTAATAAGCATATTACAAAAATTTTAGGTGAGATTATTTAATTTGGGGGAGGGGGGTGCGACCAAGAGTCGAACTCAGGGCACCCGACCACTAATCCCTCACCCTATTTTATTTAGAGAGAGGTTTTTACTGAGTTGCTTAGCATTTCACCATCGCTGAGGCTGGCTTTGAACTCACAATCCTCCTGCCCCAGCCTCCCCACCCACTGAGATTACATGCGTGTGCCACGGCGCCTGTTGAGATCCTTTAATTTTATATTATTTTCAAGATTATCTACTTCCCAACACCTAACAACTGGTAACTAAAATTCTAAATATGTCAGAAATTCATATAGAATGATGTCAGCAAAATTCATAGTGTCTGAATAATATTAATAAACTGTGAAACAAAACATTTACTAAATTCTTTTTTTTTAAAGAGAGTGAGAGAGGAGAGAGAGAGAGAGAGAGAGAGAATTTTTAATATTTTTATTTTTTAGTTCTCGGTGGACACAACATCTTTGTTGGTATGTGGTGCTGAGGATCGAACCCGGGACGCACGCATGCCAGGCGAGCGCGCTACCGCTTGAGCCACATCCCCAGCCCCACATTTACTAAATTCTGAGATTAAAAAAACCCTACACTTTTAAAGTCAATGCTAAAAAATTTAGAGCTTTTCTTTTTCGTTATTAGGGATTAAAACCAGGACGCTTTACCATGAGCTATACCCACAGCTCTTTTTTTTGTTGTTTATTTGAGAAAGGATCTCACTGAGTTGCTTAGGGCCCCACTAAATTTCACAGGCTAGCCTCAAACTTGCCATCCTCCTGCCTCAGCCTCCCAAGTGTGCATCACCACATGCCTAGCCCTAGTTTTCCTTTTCATTCTTACTTCTACTATTTCATTTATTTTATATTGTACACTCATATATTTACACATATGCTTTGAAATTTTTAGAACTAAAACTAAGACATACATTAGTATACCTAGCAAAAAATGGAAGGAAAAGGACAATTATAGGCCCACTGGGTAGAGGCAAGTGTTTGAAGTTCAAAAGTCAATTGTAGCATACTGAGGCAATTCTTCATGCAGACCAACTTAAAAGTGGAAGATAAAATTACATATAGTAACCCAAACATTTATACAACCCTCGTGGCTCATGAGTGTCAATCACGTCCTAATGAGAACAAAGGCAAGAAATGGTGAAGTGCACGCGTCTTACTTCTTGATCACAAAACGAATCCTTTCCTTTGCAAGCAATATCCTCTCGAGTCGAGGAATTCCATACGTAGACGGCCTTCTAAAAGGAATTCCTTCGGGAAGTCCCTCTACATAAAGATCTTCAACATGAGACTGGAAAAGAGGGTATGGGATCGTCACCGGACCTTTGGCTTTTATTGCTTGAGCTTTAACGATAAAAAGAGAAAGGGATCAAGTCATTACAAGACAGGGATCTGAGCACGCTGTAGAAAGTAATAATCAAACACACACTGTTCTTGGGTGCCTATCATTTTATCTTATTCCTGTTAGTAAAACTGAATCAGGAAAAAAAAAGTCCATGAGAACTAAAAGAACACCCAGGAACCCATATTCTGTCCCCCTAACCCTAACCTAAGGCAGTGCAGACAGAGCCAGATTTTCTGCTGAAAATGGAGGCAGAGTGTGAAAGGGAAAGGAGCACCACCCGCTCCCGGGGTGGCTGTGCCGGGAACAAAAGCAGCGTGTAGAAGACACACGTGGTCTAAATGCTGTGGGTTCACAAAGGATTTCTTTTATATAACAGGAGGGGAAACTTATGAAATGAAAAATTTCTGCTAATACTTATTTATTCAACAGTAAAATAATACAAGAGTTATGAAATGTCCAAAGCCTGGGAAACAGGAATAATCAGATATAGCTTGCCCTCCCCATTAAGTCTCATTTTTTACTGGTATTGTGAACAGAAATCTAGTTATTGAACATTAACTTTCAAGTGCCATGTCACACATGAGTGCCAAGGGAGATGCACAGCCCCTCCTTTGCTGATATGCTGAATCTAAAAAACACATTTACAGACCTCTGAAAATGTCTGCCCTAAAGAAACTGCCATTAAGGTAGCTTTGAAATTTTAAGATGTGAAGATTGTGATCGCAATTTCACAAGATTTGGTAAACAATTATTTTCCTTGCTCTATGCAAAATAACTGAATAAATCATATTCACAACAAAAGCTCAAAATGTAACCCCGCTACACTTTATGGGAGCGGAAATCAATAACGTCATGTCAGCACTAAGCCATTCTACCCAGAACAGCCAGAACCGAGCGTGAGAGCAGGGCAGGGCGCGGGTCATGGGCTTCTGGGCAGGTGCCATGTGCAGCACTCTGCGGCCTCAGACCTGCAGGACAGGTGTGCCTTCTCCCTTCACACAAAGTTCAGAGGGCAGAGACACACTCAGGCACTCTGTCCCCAGAGCCTGTGGTCTCTTCACTATGTCACATGGCTTCCACACAAAGTATGTCAGGTGCATTCTGCTTTGAAATGGAGCAATTAAAAGCACATACAAAAACAGGCTTGAAACTCTGACAAAGTGGGAGGAAAACTAAAAGAACCTTAAGGAAATAACTGAAAGCATTTCAGAAAAGTTAGCAAACTTACTCTTAATTCTAGATTTTCACTGAGCAATTGGTTTGTTAACCCTGACAAAGAAACAAATGTTGGGGCTGGGATGGTGGTTCAATGTGTGAGGCACTGGGTTTGATCCTCAGCACCGCAATCAAATAAATGAATAAGAAAAGGGCCTATCAACAACAACAACAACAACAACAAAAAAAATTAAAGAAACAAATGTTGAGCCAGGCACGGTGGGGAACACCTGTAATACCAGTGGCTCAGGAGGCTGAGGCAGGAGGATCAAAGTCAGGGCCAACCTCTCAGCAACTTACAGAGACTCTGTCTCAAAATAAAAAGACAGAAAAGGGCCAGGGACATGGCTCAGTGGCTAAGCACTGCTGGATTCAAGAAAAACTATGTTCAAGTTTCTTAAGGTAAATAACAGCAATATAAGTTCTAATGCTACAAAACTTCACATAAAGAAATTCAATGGCAGCTGGACGCCATGGTGCAGGCCTGTAATCCCAGCAAGTAGGCAGACTGAAGCAGGAAGATCACAACTTCAAAGCCAGCCTCAGCAACTTAACAGAGATCTGTCTCAAAATAGGAAAAAAAAGGGCTAGGGATATAACTCTGTAGTAGATTACTCCTGGGTTCAATTACCGAGACAAAAAAGAAATAAGAAATTAAATGATGCAGGAAAACATTATAATAGATTTGCAAGCTAAATTTCAATATATTGAACTGGGTGCAACGGTGCACACCTGTGGAGTACCATCTACTTGGGAGTCGGAGGCAGGAAAATTGCTCGAGCCCAAGAGTTTGAGATCAGCCCAGGCAACTTTATAAGACCCCTGCTCAAAATAAAACCACAACAACAAAAAAAACCAACTGTATTACAGAATTTTGCAGCCTGCCTCATAGGAGGCAAGAGCCCTTGTCTGGCATGAATACAACCCTGGGTTCAATCCCCAGGACTAGGGGGAAAAGATAAAACACATGACATTTTTCAATGATTATTGCTTTTTTTAGATGAGCATTTGATATATACCATCTGGTGATAACAAATCGCTTTTCTTTCACCATTACATAGAATAACTACAGGATAAAGCAGGAAAGTAAAGAAGTAAAGATTCTGAAATCTAACAAACTTATTTATATATGAACAACAGAAAATACAGGCATCTCAATGAATAATGAACTTATTACACAGCAGACCAGAAGCAGCTCAGGAAAACCATCTTCAAGTAACTTTTAAAATCCAAGACTTTGTCATGATATGTAAAGATATCCCCAGATGTGTATACTCAACATTTAAAAGAAATGTTAATAGGCATTTAAGGAAATTAAAAAATAAAGTTTCCACTATCCAGCCTCTGAAAGTGACCTCTGTAAATGACCTTGTTGGGGACAGTGTGTGAGGGAGGCACGGCTCCAGGACAGCCCTGGCCATGCGCTCCTCAACCTGCGATGGTGAACACTAACTCCACTGTTTAAATACTTCCAACCAAGAATTAAAAGAATTCTTCCATTTAGACATACCGTTTTTTCTTTCAAACAACTCTTCAACTTGTTTACGTAGATCAGTAATTCGCGCATTCCATTTCTCTGAAAATTGAGAGGACCGGTCAGTATCAGATGCGCAGGCAGGTGTCGCTGTGCCCTCCATGACCCACATCGCCTGCTCTGAGCCCACCCCAGAGCCCGAGTCTCACCAGTCCCTCGGGCTGCACTGCTTTCCCAGGGCTTCTCCCCCTTTTGTGGTTCTTAGAATGATTTCAAAAGGAGATTATAAGGAACGTTTTGAAGTTTATTTTCAAACCCCTTCCCAATGACTACCTCCCTGTTTTAAAGCCTTTCAGTTTCTGACAAGGAGGTGGTCAGAGAAGACCAGTCCAGTTAAACACCACAAGACAAGGGCAAGAGAGCAGGGCCTCCAGGGGACTCAGGAATCCTCCAGGGCGGGTGCTAGCTGGGCGGAAGTAAGATTTGACAAGTGCGTAGCTGCGACTTCACAGAGTCTTAAAGAACATAAGCGTGAATAAATTTATGTAGACAAAAATTCAATCTCCATCGAGTAGTTGTGACTTTAACAAGGGAGGATATTAAAGACACTGCCTCCAGGGCTGGGGCCGTGACTCCGAGTCGAGCACCTCCCCAGCATGGGCAAAGCCCTGGGCTCAATCCCCAGCACCACAAATAAATAGAAAGATAGAGAAATAAATGAATGAATGAATGAATGAATGAATAAAATGTTGTTTTCAAACATAAATGAGATAAGCATTCTCTTTATCGGAAGAACGGCTCACACATACAATTCACCATGGATATTTTATTTAGTCCCTTAATCTACTGACTGGGGACTGGGGGCTGGTGTATTAGCAGGTGGTAGTCACACAAAACAAAAATGAAAATCAAGGAGTCAAACAGTCCTTAAATAAAAGGAGATTTTAATGCTAAGAGAAATAATTGCTAAGTCATCAACAGAGTCCGCTCGCTGTGCTTAACGCCAGAAGCTACATGCTTAAGGCTTCAGCGAACCCAACTGACTGGGCCCACTTTCCAGAAGAGACCATAGCGCTGCTGTCCCCGCTGAGGGCCTCCGCCTGTCACCACAGCACAGAGCTGGAGAGGCCCTGCTCCACGGGAACCTACCGAAGTTGAACTCCCTCACTTTCCGCTTCCCAGCATTTGCAGGCTCTGCGACAGGCGGCTGTGGAGGCTCGTTGCTCTTTGGTCTCTTGGTGGGTGGAGAGTAATCATCATTTTGAGAAAGAAAACTGTCATTACTAGAGGAACAGGGTACACGAGTGACAGCCCAGGCCTGTCAACCTCTCAGCACCAAAGGCACAAGGGGCATCAAGAACCACTCCTAGGACCCCTGCCACTACAGTTTTCCAGGCCAGGCCGCCACCTCCCACTCCTCTGGTGAGTGCACGGCTGCAGCCTGCTCCTCTGCCTCGCTAGTGTTTTTAGTTCGCTCCATCTGAGATGCCACGTTATAAAATTCTCCATCTCCTCAAGTATTTTTCAAAAGGCTCCCTAGAATCTTACTCTAGATTTTTCAAGAACAAATTCTAACAGAGACACTCACCTAAATTTATCCAAACACAGCAGGAGGAAAAATAAGGCTCGAATGAAAAATACTCACATTGAGTTTATAGAAAACCCAAGCATGGGGGCTGGCGATGTGGCTCAAGCGGTAGCGCGCTCGCTTAGAGTGCGTGCGGCCCGGGTTCGATCCTCAGCACCACATACAAACGAAGATGTTGTGTCCGCCGAGAACTAAGAATAAATAAATGTTAAAATTCTCTCTCTCTCTGTCCCCCTCTCTCTCACTCTCTCTTTAAAAAAAAAAAAAAAAAAAAAAAAAACCCAAGCATGTATCAACAAGGGAGGGTGGATTAACTGTATATCAAACACAAAATTTACAGGATGAAAGAAACAGGGCTATATTACTTATGAAACAAATGCTGGTTCACGCAACAAAGGACACATGCATAAATGGGCCATCAGATCTGCACACAGATGGCTGAAGACACCTGTTGGAGGCCCATGCTAATTTCCTGCAGAGTATGCCTGCAATACCAGAGTCCTCCCTAAGAACCCCAGGCAACCCATGCCACTCGGAGTTCTATTTAAACATCATCTGTAAATCGTGAAAAATACCATTTTAATAACAAATATCGTATGTATAAAGTGAAAAACAATTGCTGTTTAAAAAGACAATAGCAATGACAAGACAGTCAAATACGGCAAGAAACTGCTTTAGGGCAGATGAACTTGCTCTCGCTTCACAACTACATAGGTGTAGAGAGCGTGGGGTGATCTGATCACATCCCAACACTACACACACAGTGCAGCCAGGACCACACTCTGGGGTAGTTACTGTCCACTAACCACGAGGTCAACTCTCAGAAATGGAAGGAATGCACATCTGAAGCAGGGCACAGCGCCACACACCTGTAAATCCCAGCAACTCGTCGGAGGCTGAAGTCAAAAGGATTCCAAGTTTGAAGCCAGCCTGGGCCACTTAATAAGACCCTGTCTCAAAATAAAAAAAATGTATGAAGGGCTGGGGGTGTATCTGGGGGCAGAGTGCCCCTGGAGTCCATCCCCAGTACTGCAAGGAAAAACCTGCCCATCTAGCTCCATGTACCATCTTGCCTGGCACAGCGGCAGGCCAGCTGCAGTACTGTCTGTCTGTCTTTTTAAATCTCTCTTGCCACGGGAGAGCTTTTTTCCCCCCAGTGGTGAAAAGGATTGAACACAGAGTCACTCTACCACTGAGTCACATTCCCCAGCTCTTTTTATCTATTATTTTGAGACAGGGTCTCACCAAGTTGCTGAGGCTGGCCTTGAACTTGGTTCTTCCTGCCACAGGCATGCACGTGCACCCAACCAAGTGCTGGATCTGAAGGGGAACCTTTGAGTGGAGCTGAAAATTCTGGCACCTCCTTGCCCAATGGCAGCAGGGAACACAGACGACACTACTGTCCTGGTGGGCTCGCTGCCACCAGGCCTCCCTGTAATGCCAAAGTCACCTGAGAGTATCTGCCAGCTGTTACAGTAAAAAAACGGTACCAACCCAACAGGCACCAGATAAAACCCCACTGGAACCTAATTATGTGTCTGGCAAGATGAAACTGCTTTTTGAGGATGATACTTTTATTTCAGGAAAATATATTAATAATTTCCAACATTCTAAACACCTTATTGTGGTGAAGCCATTTTAGAAACCCCGTTTCAAGGAAAATCAAGGAAAGAAATCTGAAAATAACTTAAAAATTACAAACCCTCAGTAAAGTAAGACCAGTCTACATCACCTCAGTTTATAAACTACTTTAAGGATTTCAAATAGTCAAAGGTGATATAAATAGATTAAGTGAAAATATACTGAGTAATAGTTTTAAGTTTAACTCTCAAAATATACTTTGAAAATTCAGGCCACAGGGTCCCTCACTTGAAATTTCGAGAGGAAACCTATTTTCCTTTCTACAAGCCACTTGCACACCTCGGTTCAGAGCAGGAGCTCACCACCATGTCTGTGTTTGGCCAGCGCTTGCTAAACAGTGTGTGACAGGACTTTGATGGCCTTCCCCGCCCCCCACACTAGGGATTTGACCCAGGGACACTCTCACTGGACTGGACTCCCCAGATCTTGTCATTTTTAATTCTGAGACAGGATATCCTTCACTGCTGAGGCTGGCCTCAAGCTGGCCATCCAGGGTAGACTTTCATCATAATCAAATTGTCAATTTTTTACATCCAAACTTACATCCGTTCAAAGTTAAAAAAAAAAATGGGTATACTGTGTCTTCTGAAAAAGTTAGAGCCACTAATTACACTGCACAGTTCAAATAAACAGATCCCATTTCTTCACACAAGCATCCAATTTAAAATAACTCACCTAAAATCCACATTTTTACATAAACAATTATGTATTCACCAACTATTTAAAAGCTATAAAAATTTACAACACAAACTTTTAAAATGCTGACCTACGCAATCTACCCCAAACCCACCGAGACACACTCACTCCTACCTCCACTGCCCCCGCCTGCTGGGAGCACTTCTCTCTGTGCCCTGCGTGAATGCCACAGCCCCCTGAACGAGTTCTCTTTCTACCGTAAGTTATTCTGAGTGCCTTCAACACCGTGGCTATGTTTCTTGAAATAAGCAGCAGGTCCCGTCATTCCTCTTCAAAGCATGCCAACTGATCCACCTGTTTTGCCCACTGTTAAATCTTCAGCACCCAGTACACTACTTGGGCACATACAAGGTCCCCAATATTTGTGGAAAATTTAAGTGAACATGCCTAGTATAGGGCTTATTTATATGCAGCACTAATTCTTTGACATTGCCAAAGAATGAATTCCACAAAAAGTTACCAGAGAATGACACATACCCACTGTCAATTGTAAATCTACCATGATATCAAAACTCTAATACAACATTGACCCAATTTGTTTATGCAGCTTCTGTAAAACACTCATCTGTGTATAAACAATTGGGTCTTCATTAAGTGACTGTCTAGCAGGTATAAAAAGAACAAAAATTTTCAAATGTTAAGTTCAATCACAGATTCTCTGATTGCTATTGTAATAACTATTGCTATTGTAATAACATGTAATCAAATACATATGGAAGGATGTACATACACAGTACCAGTATAATACCAGGACCTGGTGCCTGCCAAGCAAGCAATCCATCAATGAGCCACTCCCCTACCTCTTACGTACACCTTTAAAATAGACTAAAAATAAAAATTTAAAAGATAGTTGACATAGAGAAGTTGATTTAGAGAGATGCAAAATAATTAAAAAAATAAATTTACTTAAAATCACTTAAAGAAAACAGTGAAAGAAAATCATGACCTGGATTAGGCCATAGTAAAATGAACGCACTTGAATGACTCAGGATTATTAAAAACAAACTGTGCAATAAGGAAACCCCTTTGAAACCAAAAAGTCCCCTCTATTAGCTGAACCTAGAATAAGTATATGGTAACAAGCCCTAAAAAGTAATAAAATTTGAGTCTGGGGTTGTGGCTCAGCAGTAGAGCACTGGCCTAGCCTGTTCAAGGCCCTGGGTTTCATCCTCAGCACCACATAAAAATAAATATATTTTTTTTAAATGCTAAGATTTTCTCATCACATATCACAGATATCAGAACTGATAGCAATCACAATGATGCTTATGAAATTGAGGCTTGCAGTCATCCTGCCCCCAGGGGTCCAAGCTTGAGCTGCCATGTTTTCAAGGCTACCACTGACTGCAGATTCGGGTGGGTCAGCACAAAGAGCACACCCAGCAGAGGGTAAGAAGCGCCATCTCTAGAGACACAAGCCTGCACCCCGCAGAGCTGCAGCCCTGGCTGACTTCAAATGAGGCTAGGCAGGGAAACGCCAGGCCTCGCGTGCCTCTCTGTGAGCTCGCAGAGAAATGCAGGGAGAGGCAACAGGAGGGAGTGCCATCTCCAGGCAGCAGGGGCATCGTGCCCCTTAAGCTGGCCTCATCGCATGAAAGGCATTTTTTCCTCTAAACATAATAGTATATTAGGAATATTTTTTTCATATCATAGCATTAAGAAAAACATATCACAAATGAATGAAATATGATATGTCAAGAGCTTTGTAATATTTTGAACTAATAAAAAAAGAAAAAAAATTTTCTAAAAAAAAAAAAAAAGAAAAACATATCAGTATTTCAAAGCCTACATATTTTTCTATTATAAGGATAGACCAAAATTTAACTTTTTTAAATACATATTTTTTAGTTGTAGGTGGACACAATACCTTTAATTTTTATTTTTATGTGGTGCTGAGGATGGAACCCAGTGCCTCACGCATGCCAGGTGAGCACTCTACTAACTGAGCAACAACCCCAGCCCCCCAAATTTAATTTTCTGTGGCTATTAAATGGCATCTACCATTCTGCAGTCATCTTTCCAGAAAGAATAAATATACATACCAACCAGATGTCACAGCAAGTTCTTATCTGACCTTCCCTGTTAACATTAAAACTTAAGTTTTACCTTCCTCAATGGCTGGCTGAAAAATGGCTGGCGATGTGACAAACAGCCCACATAGAGTTTACATGGAAACTGCATACAGAGACCAGGAAAATGTCCCTTGTGTTTCACTGGTTTTTTGAATGTGAAGAATCAGTCTATACAGTAAAACTCGACTCTCCAATCACAAATTTGGATGGTAAATAAGATTTATTTTACCGTGTTTAGTTTAAAAGAAATGAGATTCATCACTCCCCCTTAAAGATTAAAAGTTGAAATGACTGATAAATGCTTTAGATTTCAGTTATTTATTTCCTGGTTTTTATAACATCTCATGAAGTCTTAAAAAAGTGTTTTCTAAATTTTTGAAACAGCCTATGCTCTAAATTTTGATATATCAACTTGGTTATTAGTCTTATCCCAAAGTTTCACTTGTATAATTTTAATAATCACCCACTTTTATCATTTCTGTAAATAAAACAAAATTGTGCTATTTATATGCTCTTATAAATGTTCTCCTCTGACAATTAATGAGGTCTTTATAAAGTAATAATATTTCAATTATTTAATGGGAGACTACAAACAATATAAAGTACCCTTTAGGTTAGTAAAATTCTGTTAATGAGAAAAGAAATCTGTACAGTAACCAACTGAGATCAGCACATTAAATGTGAAAGGATTTCCCACCCTGGACAGAAACTGCAACCAGCTTACGCTTTAGAGGAGGAAAAGCAAACGTCTGGAGCAGCCTGGAGTGGCCAGACACCCCCATTCCCAAGTGACACCAGCAAGGTACAGGGACAACGGGGAAGGGGAGGGACACCCAAGCCCCTGAGCCAAGAAAAGTTCATGCAGCAGTTAGGAGGAAAGAGGTGAGTACCCAAATGGGTGGTCCTGGGGGTGGGCGCTACGGGGAGCCTGAGGGGAATCTGTTACAATGCATGCAAACAGCCTCTGTGTACTTTCACAAAACCACACGCACACACAGACCGCACACACAGACCGCCACACACAAACCACGCCCTGCTGCCTGCTCCCGAGCCCAGGGCAGAACGGGGTGAGGGGAGCACAGCTCCTACACAGCTGCAACACGGCGCTAGAGGAAAGGGTTGCACTGATGGGGGAGATCATGCGTGAGCACTGTGAGACACTATTTAAAAGGAAAACGATCCAATCCACATTTAATAATTATCTAACATGAAAAGACACACTGTCACCTTCATTACAAACTGGCTCATCTGTGCTTTGCCTACCTTTGAAGCAGGGGCCCGCACCAGCAGGGTGGGCCGGGTGCAAAGCTGAGGAGGGGCACTCGCTGGAGCCCAGGAGAGCAAGAGCAGCGTGGGAACAGAGTGAAGCCCCTTCTCAGAAAAACACTACTGACAGGCCAGGAATGGTGGGCATGCTCAGCTCCAGCTCCTCAGGAGCATGGCCAGTCCAGCAGCTCCAGGCCACCCTGGGCCACAGAGGGAGACCCTTGCCCCCAAAACAAAACCAAACACTGAAGGGAGACTCAGTACCTTCTCCTACACTGTGCCTAATGAGATACCAAGGGTTCCAGCTCTATCATGCCTCTACCACACCCAACAGGTCACAGGCTGCTTCTATAGGCACCAAGTCTGGCCATAATGTCCTTGTTCCCACAGACAGAGGGTGTGCTCTGATCAACTGTGGGCCAACGCTATCTTCTATGGCTCAACTCTGCTGTCCAAAACTCCCAAAGCACCGGGTGCATGGCTGGAAGTGGGCTGCCTGGTCACACCAACACACATACATATACGTATATATGTATCAACTCATTTCACAGGTTTCCTTTAAGAATGAATGAAATGCATACTTAGCAATGTGAATGTGACACATTTTATGACCAGAAGTCAACCTTTGGAATCAAGGCTTTTAGACAACTAACCTTCAATAGTCACCTCAACTTCAGGGTCCTCACTTGTTTCTGAAGGGACATGTTGAGTAGAATCTTGAAAAAAATAAAATTCTAAAATGACATTATTAAGCATTTTCCATATGTTCCAACATTTTACTGATTTGATATCCAAAAGCAGCCTACAATAAAATGTAACTGGCATTTTAATTCATTTCATATGTTAAAAATATTTGACCCTGTTGGTTATAAATAGGGATAAAAGAAACGAAACTAGAAAAACTCTAAAACTATTAAATAAAACAAAGTTATCTGCATTAATTAAGAACTCAAAAGAAAAAAAACATATTTCTCGGAAGCATAAAATTACAACAAATTCACACTTATTTTCCTGCTATAACTAGAAAATGCCAGGATAAAAATAAACGCTTCATACTTGAGATTCCATCTCTCCTCTCCTTGTAGGCATCCTATGGGGGTTTGTAACTGTTAAGTAAAACCACAATCCATCTCTTGTGATGGAGACCCCCTCATCTCAAGGAAACGACTGGGGCAGCTGCATACATGGCTAGACCCTTTCACTCTGTGGCAAGGACTTTCAGCGCTAAGTAAGTGTCTCATTGTATTCAGCAAATGTCTGTTGGAATGTTAGTGCCACAAGCTCAGCTATAGGGTGTTTTCAGTAGCTTGCCTTCATTTTGCAGAGGTGAGAGATTAATTGATTTGCCAGAGATTATGATTACTTGTTAGTAAAGGAGTAAAGACCAGAACCCAGGTTCAATACAATTCTGCTAAGAGTAGACTATGATGATAAAAATCTCCCCAAAACAAAGTCTTTCAAAGCCTAGCACATGGGGCAAGTCCCATACCTGTGAGCCCTGCGCTACTGCCTATAGCCCTGCACCTCGCAGCCTCTGTCCAGGTTGCTGCAGCGGGGAGGCTGCCCTTCCAAAACCACAGTTTTGACGCAGAGAGAGTATCAAATCACCTCCGACATCAAAACATGGGCTGACTGCCCCCCAAACAACTAGTACAGAGTTTGAAATTAGCACATCAACACTTCTGAGAGAATGGATTCCAATTAGAAACTGTCAGTCTGCGCCTGAATTTGGAAAGACTGGCCTACAGTTCAGAAACTTGAAGTTGTTGTCTCCTTCACTCCAGGAAGGCAAAAGGTCAAATTCTTGATTTTTAAAAATAAACATAAAGCCACAGAACAGATTACCTTTTTATCTGAGAAAAATAATGCACAATATGACCTGTGATCAGAGCGCTCTGAACCCTTACCAGGCGCCCTCCGTGAGCGACCTACCAGCCTCCTGGAGAACCACTTAGTCTAGCTGCAGGAAGCCATCCCACCTGGCCCCAGCTCACCCCCGAGCCTACAGGTAAAAGCTGCAGCACACTGCAATACTGAGTCCCCAGTTCCAAGCCAATACAGCCGGGACACTGGTAACGTGGCTCAGGAGGCACTCATGGGTATAAAAATAAGAGACAAACTCCTTCATTAATATATTTATAGTATGTCACCCAACTGTAAAATGTAAAGTATTCAATAGGACATTTTAAAATGAATATTGACACAGCCAGTTCTGATTTTATTTCTAAAACACTTGAAGCTATTTCCCCTCGACAAATTTTTAACATGGCACAGAAAAACCAGAAGAGAACAGCACCACCCCGTGCACACAGGGCGAGAGGAGCGGTACTCACCACAGGGCGGCCGGCCCACCTGCTCTGCTGGCCACACAGAGAGGGAACGGCCGGTCCTAGGTCTCTAAAAAGAAAACTGCTGGCCGGGAAGGCAGACGGCACAATTGTCTTTTTTTATCTCCAAGACAGTATTTTAAGGATGGTATCATCTATAAAATACAACATACAACTATAGTAAAATTAAAAATCCTTCCCCTAACCTTCTGCAGGCACCTCCATTTCTGTTCCCTCGTTGCCTTCCGAAGAGTGATGGCTTCCTAAAAAGAAAATAAACAATATGTACTAGACCAACCAAAACCCACACAGAAGAATGAAGAACTAGGTAACAGCAAGCAATTTAACACATAATGAACACACACAAACCATTCTTAACTCTTAGTAATTATTTCAAACAATGTTCTCTAATTCAGAAAAACACACAACACTTCTACTTGGAAGCTAACTTTTCTGGAAAATACAAACACATAGATGAAGCTAGGGGGCTTAGGGGCTTAACATCACTTGTTCCAGATTGTGCACCACGATCTCTGGTAGGTGCTGGGGTCTGAGAAGCACAGTGGCTTCAGGTCCCGTGCCCATCTGTCAACAACCCACAACAGCAATAGGAAGACAAACCCAGGAGACCCTGTTCGCTCAAAGACTGAGCGCGGGGCTGGCCGCGCGTGGGCTGGCCGCGCGTGTGCAGCCCTCCACTCACTACCACAGAGGCTAAGGAAGCGCCTTCCCCACCACTTGACTGTAGCTGCACTTCAGGAAACTCAGAAGTTAAAATTTAAGATACTACCCTGAGTCTCAAAAGCATTCTAATTCAGGTAATATAATCTGCCTGCGTCTAAACACTGGAACATAAACAACAGGTCAGGTTAGGCAGTCACGGTAAACAGGCTCATCCTAGGAAAGAAAGGACCTCAGACGCCAGAGAGCCACGAGGTGAGTGCCCCAGCTCCTGAACACCTATGCCACCAGCAAGGGACAGGTGCTGAAGTACTGCCTTCTAGTGAGGGCAAAAGATACCAGCTCTGGGCAAGACGGAGTCGCAGAGGGGGAGAGAGCAAGCCATCCACCTGTCCCATCTACTGGTGACTCAATTCAGTCACGAGCTTACTAAACAAAGGCCTCAGCTAGGAAAACATTCATCTTGATTAACTGCAGCCTCACAATGGCCATGAAGCTGTCGTTCTAGGTCAAACTGCTGGGTTTTTTTCCTCTGGCTTTCACAAGCCATAATTATCTTGAGGTTCTTTTCTACTTTATCCCATGAACTTATCTGAACTCACAACTACAGGCAAATCTACACCACTCAGCTATTCCAACTGAATAAAATACCTCTCATACCCACTCCTTCGCTTGGCTTTTACCCTCACGTTTGGGACTTTGGACTCTTTTAAGTTCTTTGACTGCAAAGTCAAAGGAAACAAAGAGGTCAAGTCAAAAGGAGGAGAGGCAGTGGAGCAGAGTCCAGGAGTCAAAGGAGAGCATGGGTCAAGAGCGAGGCCGGCCAGGGTGGTGGCTATGTAGACCAGGCCGTGTCCTCTACGCTCTGTTCAATCTTAGACAGTGACACTCACACAACAGAGGACATCTAACAAAGTCAATCTTAAACTCCCAAAGCCCAGACAGACAGAAATAAAAGCCATCACTACAGCCTATGATTGTCAACTTGGGACCACTACACGACAATTCCAAAAAGGCAATCAATTAATAAACCCAGGGATGAGTGATATTTTACAATCCTTTCAAAAACTAAGTATCAGTATGACCTTATCAATATTTACATCACTGACTTTATACAATAACAACCTTATTCTGACTATTCTGATATAAGGTATAAATGTGTACTTTACCTTAAATAGGAAAGTGTGTCATGTACCCATTTCGAGATTCATTACTAGATTCACAAAAGGGAAAATTGGTTTTGAAAAATTGTTGCTTGTGAAGTTCATTTATATGTTTAAAAAAAAAGGCCAAAACATTTTTCCTTTTCCATTTGGAAAAGTAATAATATAGTTATAAATAACAAAACAGTCTGTCCAATATAAAGCAACATCAAATACTAACAGGATGTGGGAGAATGGAAGTGAAAAGTTTATACCTTGCAAAGACTTCGAAAGGGGCAGTTTTTCATCGACATCATCAGTTTCAGAAGGGCCTGCTTTGGGGACAAAAATAATACTTCAAAAGTAATCCCCAAAATATATTTTGGGTCACTTTGATGAAAGAGTTTGGTGAGACATGGGAAATAATGGCCTTTTTACAAGTAAAAAAAGGTCAAAAAAAAAAAAAACTAACACAGAAAAAAACTAAATTAAAAAACCCGACAAACACAATGATCGGTGTTGACGTGTGGTCTCAGTGGGTGGGAGGGCATGTCCAGGTGGATTCATGCATAGACAGTCAAGAAAGATTCTGAAATGGCCAGACACATGGGCTGGATGACAATGGTATGTCTGAAGTGGTGGGAATGTTTTTTTTTAAACAGCAAAATATTCAACACAGTAAACTGTAACTTCCACCCCACATGGATTATAAATGCAGTTTTATCTGGTACATATATTTATTTTTTCTATTATTTATGAAAGATGCAAAGCCAAATTGGTATACCTTCCTTGGAATCACAACACGATGGAACTACCAGTGAACTTAAATAACCATTGAAATAAATGAACAACTAACAGGTATTAATTCAGATCCCCCTCTGCCACTCCCCCATCATAAGCACTTCTTCATAAGTGGAAAAGGTTCCTTCCAATTATCAGTAGAAAATACTTTGGAAGCCTTCACAAAACACTACAGAGACTTTGAAGACACATTTCTGTTTATCAACAAGTTTTTTAGTGATCAGTTTAAAAGAAACAAAAGATTATATTTTCAATGCTTACTTTTTGGGAATGCGGGGGGGGGGGGTACTTGGGATTGAACCTAGGAGGCTCAACCACTGAACCACATCTCCAAACCTTTTTGGTATTATATTTAGAAGCAGGGTCTCACTAAATTGATTAGGGGCTCACTAAGTTGGTGAGGCTGGCTTTGAACTCCTAATCCTCCTGTCTCACCTCCCAAACTGTTGGCACCATCTAGTTCAGCTCAATGTCTATTTCTTTTTTTAAAATATTCTTTAGTTGTAGATGGACAACACCTTTATTTTATTTATTTTTATGTGGTGCTGATGATTCAATGCAGTGCCTCAACACATGCCAGGCAAGCGCTCTACCACTGAGCTACAACCCCAGCCCCCAATTTCTACTTCTTAACATAAAATGTATTCTTTCATTGATGTGTACACAAACCAGCTATCTCTTATTATCATTTGGTAAACATTCTAAGACATCTGAAAGGCTTTATTAATGCACAAAGTTGCATAAAACTTCACATTACAAGCAAAGGACATAGCGTGAAAGAAAAACTACTGTTATGGTGTGGATGTGAGGTGTCCTCCAAAGGCTAGTGACAATGCAAGAAGGTTCAAAGGAGAAGTGATTGGGTTTCGAGAGCCTAACCAATCAGTGCATCGATCTTGTGATGGGATTAACTCAATGCAAGCTGAAGGCAGGTAGGCTGTGGTTAGAGGAGGTGGTAACTGGGGGTGTAGTCTCTGGGATAGTTAAATATTTTGTACTTGGGAATGGAGTCTCTCTCTGTTGTCTGATCATCATGTGAGCTGCTTCATGCTGCCACACTCCACTGCCTCACCACAAGCTCTGAGGAAGGGAGCTGGCTGTCTACAGACTGAGACCTCTGAGACTGTGAGCCCCTAAATAAACTTTTCCTCCTTTACAATTGTTCTTGTCAGGTCTTTTAAGTCACAGGCATGAGAAAGCTGACCAAAACGACTGTGGGGCTGAGAGGGGTACTTCAGGGGTGTGGTGTTGCACAGTAGGCACGAGGCCTGGGGAGCCATCTGCAGCACAGCAAGAAATAAAATCTCAACTAAGATCAAGACTCTGAGATCAAACACCACACCCACCCCTTCCTAGTCATGCAACCTGGATACAAAACAGAATTCTCATCAAGAATGATGCTCATGGGGCTGGGGCTCAGTGGCAAGAGTGCTTAACTAGCATGAGTAAGGCACTGGGTTCAATTCCCAGCACCGCATATAAATTAATAAAACAACCTTCCATAGACAACTAAAAAGAAATTGGGAAAAAAAAAAGAAGAATGAACCAGAGAAATGAAAAGTTGTTCTCGATTTGTGTACGATGAATCAAAATGCAGTCTGCTATCATGTATAACTAATTAGAACAAATGTAAAAAAAAAAGAAGAAGAAGAAGAAGAATGGTGCACCGCCAGGCACAATGGGACCCGCTGTGATCTCAGCAGCCTGGGAGGCTGAGGTAAGAAGATGGCGAGTTCAAAGCCAGCCTCAGCAGATCAGCAAGGCACTGAGCAACGTGGCGAGACCCTGATTCTACACAAGTACAAAGAAGGGGGTCTGGGGATGTGGCTAAAGCGGTAGCACACTTGCCTGGCATGCGCAGTGCACCGGGTTTGATGGGTTTGATCTTCAGCACCACATAAAAATAAAGATGTTGTGTCCACCGAAAATTAAAAAATAAATATTTTTGAAAAAATTCTCTCTCTCTCTCTTCTCTCTAAAAAGTCTTGCCGGCCAATACCTGCTTCTTCCTTTAAATAAATAAATAAATAAATAAATAAATAAATAAATCAGGTACAAAGAAGGGCTGGGGATGTGGCTCAGTGGTTAGGCACCTCAATCCCAGGACAAAAGAAAAAAGAATGATGGAAACACTTGGGGTGGGGGTGGCAGGGCAGGGAGGCAGGCACAGGCCTGGGTTCCAACTGCAACACAGAAGGTGAGGGGAAAAGAGAAACAAGAGACAACAGTCAAGGGCTGGGGATGTGGCTCAAGCGGTAGCGCGCTCGACTGGCATGCGTGCGGCCCGGGTTCGATCCTCAGCACCACATACCAACAAAGATGTTGTGTCCGCCGAAAACTAAAAAATAAATATTAAAAATTCTCTCTCTCTCTCTCTCTCTCTCTCTCTCTCTCTCTCTCTCTCTCTCTCCCCCCTCTCTCACTGTCTCTTTAAAAAAAAAAAAAAGAGAGAGACAACAGTCAAGGGTGGCAAATGACTTCCAAGTACTACTATAGCTCCAGGGCAAGATGTCAGCCATGTGGCTTTCTCCAGATTCTATCCTCAAATTTAGGGGTGGGAGGTAGGAGCCCAGGCCTCCACCTTGGAGCTGGAACCCAGCCCTGCCCTGAGTATTTTTAAGAAGGTCATTCTTAGTCATCAGTATATCTCCTGGGAGTCCCAGCATAGAGCTTTTCTGTTCAACACTGGGGTTTCTAGTTTAATGAATGCATCAGGTTCAGGTAAGCTGTTAAGGCCATCTGTGGATAAGTACAAAGTTTATCTTTATAAATGATCCACATTTTATAAATAATAATTATTTACTGGGTACAGAATTTTCTATATATATAGCAATTAGCTTACCTTTATTAGCTAGAGATAAAATATCTATTTCACATTTGTAAGCATTCATCAACTTGCTATATTTTCCACGTAATTACATGCAGACATGTTTATAAAATTATCATAATTAATTTTTTACTTTACTTATTGGATACACCGAGGGGGGGCGCAGTGGTGCATACCTGTAATTCCAGTGGCTGGGGAGGATGGCAAATTCAAAGCAAGCCTGAGCAACTCAGTGAGATCCTTCAATCTCCAGTACTCCCCCCAAAAAATTATTAATGGTTTGAATATCAACGTAGTGACTTATTTCTTATGTTTTTCCTTTCATACGTTAAATAATCTCACCCTTTATCCCCACCTTTTTGCTTCAAATTAATATTGCTAAACTAAAGCCAGGCACAGTAGTGCACACCTGCAATCCCAGCAGTTTGGGAGGCTAAGGCGGTAGGATCACAAATTCAAGGACAGCCTGAGCAGCTGAGGGAGACCCCATCTCAAAAATAAAAAATAACAAGGGATGGGATGTGGCTGAGTGGTAACGTTCCCCTGGGTTCCATCCCCAGTACCCCCCAAAAAAGGGAGGGGGCGGGAGATTGCCAAAGTAGGATTTCTGGTTTCGGTGCCCTTCTCCCAGCATACCTTCATAAAAGGTTATACTTTCAAATCCATGCTGCTCAGTAGCACCCTTCACTCTTACCCTTGTAAGGCTAGAGGTGCCCACCAACCACCACAGAAATGGAAGCACCCCCAACCCTCACGCTGGAGTGCTGCCTGCAGAACCTGCAGAGAGCACAGACATCTCCTAGGGCATTGTGGTGGACAGCAAAGGTTTGCCAAGAAAACACCAAGGTGATCCTACAAAAGCACACAGTACAGCAGAGCAGTGACCATGGTAATACTACTCTACTGGTAACAAAAATAAAAACCTTGACAGCACACTGGACAACCACACAATAGCACACACAGGCCAACCACTATGGTAAACTTAAGAGATTAGCAAGAGGATGCACGCACACATACACTCACACATACACACGGTGGAAACGCACACGCAGGGAAGTCTTCAGGATGCACCATCCTTGGTTTTCAGAACAGTGGCTGAAGAGGAATCAGGAGAAAAGCAGGATGTGCAGCGCCCAGGCTTGGCTCTAGCAACAGGGCTGAATGGTTTCCTCGAGGACAGAGCAGCCCAGACCTCAGCGTCACCAACCTAGGCTGGTGGCCTAGGTGAGCAGGGTTCCACAGCTCACTGAGAGCCAGGACAACCCACAGGAGCAAGTCTACACATATGCACAATGGCCTCGGGCCACCAGCAGGGAGGAGGCCCACCACAGAGCACGCCCAACACTGACCAAAGTTCTACAAAACCCATGATGGAAAACTGATAAATCAAAACCAGAAATGCAAATCTACTGCTGGGCGCAGTGGCACATGCCTGTAATCCGAGTGACTTGGGAGGCTGAGGCAGGAGGATGGCAAGTTTAAGGTCAGCCTCAGCAACTTAGCAAGACACTGTCTCAAAATAAAAAAATAACAAGGACTGGGGATATAGCTTAATGGTTGAGTGCCCTAGATTCAATCTCCAGTACCTAAGAAATATACAAATCCATAGAGAAAACGGAAAACTCCCAACTCTCTCTCCATAGTAAGTGACAGAAGGAGACTGAAACCTCAGGACGCAGGGAACCTGGGCCCTCACCCACCCTCACCGGACCTGTCACTGCAGGGAAACCCCACAGCACTGGACCTCACTGGACTGCATGTCTGCCCCAGCTCACAGGTGGCATCATCAAGACTGCATTCTGGGCCCAAATCAAAGTTAGAGCAAGCGCATTCACACAGATGACATAACAGAAGCCCCCACGCGAGTGGCAGAACAAGATCTGAAAAATACACAAACATGTGGATGTCATTCCTAAGTGACCCACAGGACAAGGAGCAGCCACAACAAATTAGGTACTTTTAATAGGATGAAAATAATGACAAATCAAATTCTGTGGGGCAGCAGTGCCCGTCAGCCACAGAGCACTGGCCCAGTGGGCCCAAGGTCGGACCAGGCACAGGAAGGGAGTCTGCAGGGCAGCTGAAGCGGGGCTGTGAGGACAATGGTGGCATTAAAAAAAGAGTTTAATCTCTCACCTTAAAAACTAAAATAGAAACAAAATTCACCTGCAGAAGGCAAGAAATACCATCAGCAAAAGTCAAAGCTGCTCCCTAAGGAGAGAAAGAGCATTAAGGAGTTTCTCTGGGCCAAGGGCTGAGGTGACACCGTCCAGTGAGCCACGTGAGGACCGTGGAGACTTTTTTTATTTTAACCACTGAGGATGCTCTGGAGCACGTGCGTGGAGGCCAGGAGGTGACCAAACACACCACTGCACAGCCTCAGACTCACGAGACGGGAGCCACTCCAGGTGAGGGCACCACCAACACCAGGCCCGAGTTCGGCACAGAGCTGGAGCTTCACAACGCGGGGGGTAGGGGGCAACAAAGAATGTTTTGCCAAACTCTGTGACCTAAAATCCGAATGTCTGGCTGAGCACATAGTGCACATTTAAGCCCAGCTTCGGCACCTTAGCAAGACCCTGTCTCAAGAAACAGAAGGGGCTGTGGATGTGCTCAGCAGGAGGGCTCTTGCCTGGCCTGCTCAAGACCCGCAGAGTGAGCCCACGCATCAACCATGATCCCAACACTGCGTCTCGGCCAGGTGGGGCTGTTCAACATTTGCAAACTAACGCACAGGAAAAACCATTGAATCACCTCAACAGACGCAAAAGTCTGTTCACATTTAAGCTTCTTGAAAATCTTAAAATATAAATACCCGAGAACTTTCCCAGCCTGATGAAGCACCTGCGAGGAACTCAGGCGTCAAGTTGAGCCACTTGCTCCTCCAACTGCCAAGATGGGATCAAGCAGATTCCCGCCACTGCTCCCCCCCACTGCTCCAACCCCAGGAGAGGAAAAGGTAAACACACGGAAAAAAGGAGGAATAAAACTGTCCCAAGTCGCAGAGAATGCAAGTATCTACACAAGAAAATCCCTGAGATTTCACCAAAAAGATACTAAAATAAGTGAAGTTAGCCAGATCATAAGATACAAAGTATGTAAAAATAAACTGTAAGCGCATGCACTAGCAATAAATAGAAGTTAAAATAAAAATTTAAAAAGCACCCTGTATGCTAACACCAAAGCCCATGAAAAGCACAGATCTTACAAACCACGTACAAGATCTGAACACTGAAAACCCCAAGTGCTGACCAAAGGCCAGGAGGAAGAGTCGGACAGCAAGACACAGAGTTACTAGGCTAGAGCCAGACCACTCCAGACTCAGCACAGTCTCCGTCAAGAGGCCCAGGGGCTCTGCCAATGAACTCACAGCTGAATGTTTTTAAATTTACATTAAAAAATAGTTGTAAAAAAGAGTAATGAAGTTGGAGGATGCTTGTGACCTGATTCCAAGAACCACTGTACATCCAGAACTCGAAAGGCAACGCCACGTGACATCAGCAGAGAATGGACAAGTAGATCAGGGTAACAGAATATGCTCTAGAAACTGACAGATGCAAAAAGAACCCAAGGGGAAGACAATTTTTTCAAAAGGTGGTGCCATAAAACACGGGATGTCACTGTGCAAAAATTCACTGAAAAAATGGAAACGCACCTAAATTTAGAAATACAGAATTTTGCGAAACAGAAGAAAATCACTGTCACTTTTAGGTTAGAAAAAGATCTCTTAAATGACACTTAAGCACAATTCATTTAAGGGGAAAAATACCTCAATAAACTGGATTTCACCAATTAAACTACTTGCAAATCACATGACAAAGGGCTTCTATTCAATAACTTCATTATTTAAAAAAAAAAAAAATCCAGGGCTGAGGGTGCAGATGAGTGGTAGAATGCCCCTGGGATCAATCACAAGTACCATTAAAAAAAGGAAATAAAGAAGTTGTCAGAATTCACTCAGTGTGTTGCCATGTAACTCCTAATGCCAATGGCAGTAAACTGTTCAGAACTGACTGTTAAGAACAGAATGTAAAGCGGAGGAGCACCTGCCTAGCATGTGTGAGGCTCTGGGTTCAATCCTTAGTACCATTTCAATAAAAAAAGGAAAAGAAAGAAAGAAAAACAACGACATTCACTAAGACATGATCTCCCCCTAGCCCGCATACTGGGGGCTGAACTCCGGGGTATTTTACCACTCTGAGCTTCGTTCCAGCCCTTTTTATCTTTTGAGAAAGGGTCTCCCTAAATTGCTGAGGCTGGCCTCAAACTCCTAAGCCTCCTGCCTCAGCCTCCCAAGGAGCTGGGATTTCAAGTATGCACCACAGCGCCTGCCACCATGACACAATCTAATACAGGCATACAGATATTCACATACTAAATTTATTCCGAATGCTTTATAAATGCTCCAGAACTAAGATGTATCATTTAAATAAAATACACATTAGGCAAATACAAAATAGAACCACAATGGTGAATCGTAACACACCCACTGAAAGTGACCGACACTAACAAGCACCACCCAAGTGCTGGCAAGGACGCGCAGTGACTGTGACTCCATATGCTCCTGACTAGAATGTAAAGCCCACAAAGCACTCTGGAGAAGTCTGGCACCTGCTGAAAACCTTAAAATACCTTCCAGCTACCCAGCTACCCATCCCAAGGAATCTGCTGGAGAGCAGGGAAGGCCGAGCCAAGACCTGAAGCAAAGGTTCCCAGCAGCTATACTTGTGGTGACTTCGAAGTGGAAAAACCAAATGGCCTCCCAGAGACGAAAGGATGCCAAGCCGGTCCAGGCACATGGCAGTGTGACGTTCCGCAGCGCAGTGGCATCTGACCCCACAGCACTGCCCGTGACTCCGGGGAAGGGGCAAGTCCACACTGTCCCCAGGCCAAGGAGCACCATGTGTTTTAAGATGCCATTTGTGTAAATGCTGAGAAAATATAAACTGAATGACAGAAAACATGGTGGCTGCCTGAGGACGGGAAAGGACAGATTACAGAAGGACACAACAGAAGGACAAAACTCGAGGGGTGATGGACATCTCACTAACTGGTTGCAGTGAGGTGGTTTCTGAGGAGGCTCCTCATAACACCAACAAAAAGTTCACACTTTCAATATTTTCCACACATTTTATAAATATCACTGAAAACAAACTGAGCCCTAACTTTACCACAATTTTTGCTCGTCCACTTAAGAATGTTATTAGCTATTAATTTTCCTTACAGATTATTTTACAACCCATTTTCTGGCTGTTTTATTCCTGTGATGAATTACAAGTGCATATGCCAATGAAGCACCAATCAATAAAAAAAAATTTTTTTTAAGAAATTTCAGTACAAAATAAACTGTGATTTTTAACCACTAGTAACATCCAGGAAGCAGAGCTGAGCACGGGCGTTACCTTGGACGTTGTACTGATAGTAGTCAGGGTCTTCTGACTCCTCCTTGACCGTCACAGCTGCCATTTCCAGAGAAATGCCTATAAAAGCAAATGACATTCCAGGGCTAATGTCAGGGCGTCAGCCAGACTGTGCACAACACAGATATGACTCAACGATTCTGAAAGAACAAAAGGTTAAGAGATAGCAGGATAGGAAAGAAAATCAAACCGAAGTTTTAACAATTATTAATATTCTGAGAGTCTTTTCTGTAATTTTTCCCCATGAATTCTTGACTTTGAAATTGAAGAATATTGGTCCACTTACAATTGAGATACATAATTCGAAGCACATATTTAGGACCAGACCAAAGATTACATATTTCATCATTCCATTAATAGGAATGTCCAAAATAGGCAAAAGAAATCTGTTGCTAAAACCATCAAGCAAGTGTGCCAGGCCTGTGACACACACCTGTCATCCCGGAAACTCAGCGGGTCGAGGCACCAGGATCGCAGTGTCAAGGACAGCCTGGCCAATTTAGCTAGGCCCTCAGCAACTTAGTGAGACCTAGTCTCAAAATAAAGAAGACTGACAAAGGGACACGAGGAGCCATGGCAGGCAATCAGGAGCAGTCTTTTGGACGGGAACATGCACTTGCGGACCCCCAGATTTTAGCTGTGGTGACGTGTTGGAGTGCACCCAGAAGGACCTAGTCACAGGAGCGCATCCATCTTGCTCAGACTTTACTGGGTTCTCAGAGCAAATGCTGGACAAAAGGAACCATATTCAAACAGGTTCAAGCACTGAGCACTCATTCAAGAAGCCTGTCCTCCAAGGGAACGATGTCACTGCACCCTTCTCTGCTGGGCAGATCCCGTCTGGCCTGGGGAGGGGAAACTCCCAGCTCCGGTGCTGGCAACTAACCGTGTGTGTGGAACCACAGTGTAAAAGTGCCCTGCCCTGCAAAGGCATCTGCCACACAGGAACACAGCAGGGAGCTGGCAGGCCAGAGGAGAAGGGATGAAGGGATGTGGACTTTCCTCTGGCTCCGCTTCTGCTTGCTGTTTCTGTCAAGCTCACTCCTCCACACACGCCTGCAACACTGCAACAAGCAGGCCCTTCTGGTTGCAAATGCCAGGCCCAGGCCTCCAGGTTTCCACCAATACCCGGGCAATGGTCCATGAGGCCATCAGGGCTAGGGAATGGCTCACAGTGGGACACTTGTGCAGCACGCACCAGGTGTGGATGCAATCCCCAGCACCACAACAATTTAAAAAAAGGCCCCAGGTACCAGTGCCAAGAAGATACACCAACTTATAAGTCAAAATTAAAGCACAAGCCCGGCGGATGGCACACACACAATGCCGGAGCTTCAGGAGGCTAAGGCAGGAGTATAGCAAGTTCAAAGTCAGCCTCGGCAAATAAGTGAGGCTGTGTCTCAAAGTAAAAAATAAAAAGGACTGGGTGTATGGTTCAGTGGTTAGGTGCCTCTGGGTTCAATCCCAAGTACCAAAAAGGGGGAGGGGGCAGAACCCAAAGGTGCACTACCACTGAGCCACATCCCCAGCCCTTTTTATATTAAGACATAGCCTTGCTAAGTTGCTGAGGCTGGCCTTGAACTTTCGATCCTTCTACCTTAGCCTCTGGAGCCACTGGGATTACAGGTGTCTGCCATACCTGGCCTGATGGAATATTAAATATGAAGTTAACTATTTAAGATATTTGTTGAGTGATCTGAAAGCAGAGTGAAAGATCCACAGGCAGGCTCTGCAATACTAGAGACTGAGAAAAAGTGACAACTGCTTCCCATCACCTGCAAGGGGTCAAACCCAGGAAGGTCACTACTGTGCTAAGACAGGAAGACTGTGCTTTATACAACTGAAGAGTCTGTGCCCACTCACACCTCATGGCAGTCTACTCAGTTTCCTTAATAAGCAAACCTCGTGCATGCACTTTGGTGCTTCCCAGATGCCACGCACGGTGCAGACCACACTGCCAGTGACGATACACTAGGTTTCTAAGTGAAAATTATATTTAAAAGTTGAAGTTGCTTGACTTTGAAATTGAAGAATATTAGCACAGACGCGGAAAAACAAAACATGGTTCCAACAAAACTGAAATCAAATCAGGAAGAGCTATCATCTTAAATAATCAAAAATGCCTTTGCTCTAGAAATGGACCAAGGCAAGAAAGCAGGTAATAATAACATGACGGAGATCAGACTTGGATCTGAAACATGAACTGCAAAACTCAACTCAAACACATGGAAAAAGCCAGAAAAGCAAAGAAGCAGCATACTTACATCTTCATTTTTCTAACATCATAAATAAAAAAAATCGAACTTTAAACCTCCATGAAAGGCAGAGCTGTGGGAGTGGAAATGCCAGCATCACAGTCCTAGAAACCCGATGGAGGGTGGGAAGGAGAAGGCAAGAGCAAGATGCGTGGAGACAGAAGGTCTTTTAACAGAGAGCTGGTCCTCCACATGCAGAACCAGGAATCCACACGCTCCCTCCACAACCACCACTGATGTACAGTAGATCTCAAGACTTACATAAAAACTAAAATGATAAAACTTCATGAAGGAACAAAGCTTAAGTATTTGTGACCTCAGGCTTGGAAGCATTTTCTGCATATGGCCACAACATAAGCAATGAATGAAAGAAAAACTTGAAAAATAAATTTCATCAAAATGACACACATTTGAGCCAGGCATGGTGGCAAACAAATGTAATCCCAGCTACTTGGGAGGCTGAGGCAGGAGGATCCGCCCCAGCAACTCAATAAGAACCATCTCAAATTAAAAGCATTTGCCTAGCAACCATGAGACCTGGACGGAGTTCCATCCACATACCATTAAAAAAAAAAAAAAAAAAAAAAAAAGCTACAAAACAATACTTGCAGGGCTGGGGCTGTGGCTCAGAGGCAGAGCTCTTACTTGGCATGTGTGAGGCACTGGGTTCAATCCTCAGCACCACATATAAATAAATAAATAAAATAAAGACCTATCAACAACTAAAAAAAATTTTTTTAAATAAAGGTATTGTGTCCATTAAGAAAAAAAACCCACTGAAAGAGTATAAGCATAGTATCTTAAATTAAGCAAGTAAATACCCAAGTTTACAGATAAAAATGGTTCTTTTGCAAGTATAAAATGGGAGAACAAAGGAAAGAGAGTAAGGGTATTATATTGATTTCTACAAAAAACACTGTATAACCAGTTGACATTTTATATGCCTGTGTCACTGAAAAATAAAATTTTTATTATCAAATGGGTAACAAGCAATGAACTACCTAACTACCACTATTAACAAGTTCTTTGCAGATCTTGGTGTAACAGGACAACATCAAAAAACACTGTCACAGTTGAAAGATATTTATAGGGAATGCCCATTACACATCAAAATACAGTAATTTATCATTCAAATATAAACTTGTAAATTAAGGAACATTCATCTTTACTTTATAATTAATTCTAAAAGCACTAGTACATACCAGAATCTTCTGTGGGCTCCGTTTTCACTTTGATGGGGCCACAACTGAAAGGAGGAGGAAACGTGATCAAGCTGTGCAGTAGCGACAACCACATACACTCCTCTCGAGTGCGTTCATACTGGCACTACGATTCACAACTCCCAAGTCAAAAGAGGCATTTCCTCAAGATCCCCAGGTGACGTGACTGCATACTGAACTTTGAGCTGTTTTAATATTCTAGTGACTGCAAAAAGTACAGTAGTTTAATAACAATGACCAAATTATGCTTTACCTTCCACCTGGAGACAACAGGGACCTTTCAGCATCTGTTACCATCACACGACCACCTATGAACAGGAAAGAACTTAAATTTAGGTCTCCCAACCCTTTGAGAGGTTTTATACTTGCAACATGACTAATACTTCCAAAGGCTTTAAATACCGAATAATCTGGGGGAGGGCTGGATTAGTAAGTAGTGCAGTAACAACACAAACTGTATCTGGGCTTCCATATGAACATAGAGATGGCAGTCCTCTAACACCTTGCAACCCCAAACCACCACCACCTTTCTTTTTATAAAAACACTCCTATTTTTGTCAGTGAAGTTAATACTAAAATATACCACTTATTGAAGAGGCCAGGAAAAGCCTGTGGGTGTATAAGGAATGATGATGATGTACACTGTTATTAAGAATGGGTCTGAGGGGCTGGAGCTGGGGTAGAGCACTTGCATAGCATGCGTGAGGCACTGGGCTCAATTCTGAGCACCACATCAATAAAGAATAAAATAAAGCTACATAAACATCTGGGGAAAAAAAAGAAAAGTAGATCTGAGCCAGGTGCAGTGGCACATGCCCATAATCCCACTGGTTTGGGAGACTGAGGCAGGAGGATCATAAGTTTGAGGCCAGCCTCAGAAACTTAGCAAGGCCCTAAGCAACTTTAGAGACTGTCTCTAAATAAAAAATGCAAAAGGGCAGGAGATGTGGCTCAGTGGTTAAGCAACCACAGGTTCAATCCCAGGTACCAAAAAAAAAGTGTGGGGGGGTACTGCTCAATTTATAGCACTTGCCAACCATTACCAAGGCCCTGGATTCAATTGTCAGTACTACAAAACCAAAAAATTTTAAATCTGAATTTTAACTGAAGTATGACAATAACTCATCTTTCTCAATCTTAAGAGGTCATACAGAAAAATAGAGAGGCCAGTTAACTGCCAACCTAATAATAAAAACTGACAGCTTTCCTGCTGATACAAAGAACAAGACTTCTACTGTCACCATTATTGTTTGATGAGTCCAGCCAAGGCAATAAGTAAGAAATAAAGGCACTCAGACTGCAAAGAAGAGGTGAATTGTCTTGATGCTCATATAGCACAGTTCTCTATAGAAAGCCCAGAAATAGAGCCAGGGTCAGCTGACTTCCAACCAAGTTGCCAAGGCAACCCAGGGAGAAAGGACAGTCTTTCCACTAACTTATTCTGAAATAACTGAATACACTCAAAAAAAGACTGATTAACACCACCCCCTCATGTCACATGCACACATTAAACCAAGAGTCGACAGACTGGGGCTGGAGTGCAGCTCAAGACAAGAGTGCTTGCCTGGCACGGGTGAGGCCCCAGTTTCAATCCCCAGGCAAAGAAAAAAAGACTGATCTAAAGGTCAGTCCAAAAACCTTACAGGCAGCACATGCCTGTAATGCCAGTGGCTCAGGAGGATCAGGAGTTCAAAGCCAACCTCAGCAACTTAGCAAGGCCCTAAGCAACTCAACAAGATCCTGTCTCTAAATAAAATATAAAAAGGGCTGAGAGTGTAGCACAGTAATGGAGAGTGCCTCTGGGTTCACCACCACCACCACCACCACCACCACCACCACCATCACCATCACCATCACCAAATGCAAATCAAAGCCAAGATGAGATAGTACTTCACACCCATCAGAATGACCAAAATACAAAACAAGCCAGCAGGGACATGGGGAACCTGGCTACGTCCACACTATTGGTAGAAACGTAAAATGATGAAGCCACATGGGTAAAAAGCTTGGCATTTACTTGCAAGTGAAATGCAACTTTACCCTAAGATCCAGCAGTTCCAGTCCTACAAATATCTCTACAAGAGAAATGAAGGTACATGTCCAGACTAAAACGGGCTCCAGTATGTTTATAGCAGCATCAATGCTAATAGTGTTAACAACTGGAATGTCTTTCAAACAGAGAATGGATAAATAGGAGGTTCACTACTACATTCAAGGGACAGTTGATATACTCAGTTGATATACTGCTGACTCTCAAGGTAATTAAACTCAGTTTAAAGAAAGAAAAAGCTCATCTCAAAAAGATATATGTTGAGCTGGACGTGGTGGCGCCCGCCTGTAATCCCAGTGGCTCAAGAGATTAAGGCTGGAAGATGGTGAGTTCAAAACCAGCCTCAGCAAAAGCAAAGTGCTAAGCAGCTCAGTGAGACACTGTCTCTAAATAAAATACAAAATAGTGCTGGGGGTGGGGCTCAGTGTTGAGAGAGCCTGGGTTCAATCCTCAGTACCCCCCCAACACCCCCAAAAAAAGGATATACGTTGATATTGCACAGCCATTCTACTCACGCACACTCTGAGCCCTAGCCCTTTCTATTTTTTAAAGACGGGGTTTCACTTAGTCACCCAGGCCTCGGCCTCCTGAGGAGCTGGAATTACAGGTGTGAACGCCCCACCTAGTGTGCACTGTCTTTGTTTTCCTTTTCTTGGGGTGTTAGGGCCTCACACATGGTAGCCAAGCACTGGTCGGTCACTGAGCAACATCCCCATCCCTGTTTTAAAATTTTAAAGACTGCAAACTAACACCATGGAATTCTACATTTGAAATGACTGAGTTTCCAACTACACCTTAATAAAGATAACAGACACAGTAGTACACACCCATAACTCCAGCTACTGGAGAGGCTGAGGTAAGAGGATCATAAGTTCAAGGCTAGCCTGGGCAATTCAGCAAGACCTTGTCTCAAAGTAACAAACACTAAGAGCTGTAGATGGAACTCGGTGGTCAGGTGCCACCAGGTTCAATCCCTAGTACTGCGAAATTAATCATTTTTTCACCATTATAAAAATATTTTAAAAGATCGTATAACAGAGAACAAAATACATGTGTGAGTGTGTACACACGACTCTTTCTTTGCATTCTGTTAGAGCTTTCCAGTGATACTGGTTATCTTTTTTTTTTTTTTAATATCTTTATTTTATTTTTATGTGGTGCTGAGAATCGAACCCAGTGCCTCATGCATACTAGGCGAGCGCGCTACCACCTGAGCCACATCCCCAGCCCCAGGTTATCTAACTTTTGAAAAGTCTCAAATAACTGGCCCCACAGCCCACGCCTATAATCCCAGAAACTCAGGAAGCTGAGGAAAGAGGATTCTCTCTTCAAAGGCAATGGCCACATGCTCCTAAAGGAAGTCCTGCTGGACTCCTCCTCGTTCTCCCGGGCACATCTTCCGGCTCTCACTGAAGCCCTTGCTGAATTGTGAGGGATCCTGCCTCTGCTATGCTCCTCTAGACTGGCACCTGGTGGGGATGTTATTTCTCACCACAATTGTCACCTACCTGGATGTGTCCCTCCAGCAGATGACAAGCACTCAAAAGTTGTTTTTTTCTTTTTTTTTAATTTTCTTTTTAGATGTTGATGGATCTTTATTTTTTTCATTTATTTATATGTGGTGCCAAGAATCAAACCCAGTGCCTCACACATGCTAGGCAAGTGCACTAACACTGAGCTACAACCCAATCCCAAGCACTCAAAAGCTTTAATGCTGTACACAATTGTGTCTTCCTTGCCGTCCAATTCGGTGCCCAGTGATGCATTGCCATTTCAATGAACATAAGGTAAATTTAAGTCCCACTCACATTCCGAGCAAGAGGAACAGATCCAGTAGACGATCTTACCCACTGCCAACATAAAACCTGGGTCCAGCACAGAGCAATGAGCAGAAAATAAAAAACTAGCCTCTACTTTTTCAGCTCATGAATCTTTCACTATTTACTCAGAAGACACCACTCCCAAGTGTCCTAAACCACAGCCTCAAAGAGAATAAGGGAGAAAGCATCATGATGTATCAAGATCTGGCAAAGGGGACCTAGAGACCCAGTCGACTGTCGTGTGAACCAAGCAGTCACTTACCCAGGTGTTTCCTTGGCTCTAGGAAGGGTCTGCATTAGAACAAAACACAAACCATGTATAAGCACACAAGAGGCTTATAAAGCACAAATATAGACATCTGCAGTAAAAAATTTAAAAACTATTAAAATGAAGTGAATATTCAACTTTATGTGAATAAACTGTTGATGGGCCAGAAGGAGGAAAGCACATCACCTCTTGATGATAAAGGAAATCCCTGCTTTGTTCTCCAAAATCCATTTCAGGGTTGCAAGGTCATAATTTTCAGGGTGTTTGAAGGCGACTCCCTCTGGAAGGCCCTGCACTACCACAGCCGACTGGTCTCTAAGCATTTTCTCATACGGGACAGGCACCACCGTGGATTTGCCTAAGGCTTTCCCTGAGGAAGGAGTAAAGAAAATAAACATCATTAAATGACTAAGAGTAAGAAACTATCAAAAGCTTATCACCAGAGGCGGGAACTGGGTTCCATTCTCAGCACCACTTTGAAATACTACAGGGTCTTAGTCCTGTTAGTTTTAAATATGATACAGATTCCAAAGGGTCGAAATTTAACCCTAAAATTTACACAAAAGGAGAGCAAAAATGACTGATCTCTTGCAATATCTGTCATATAAGATGGTCCGTGCTGGTTTAACACATTCTGGTCATATGTAACTCAGTTTCAGGACATAAAAACCTGACAAATCCAACTATTTCCATAAGATAACTTGAAAAATTTCAGCTAATATTCTGAACACTTAAGTAGGTAAATAAAACTTTGGCCCCGAGAAGGTGTATCTGTCAGCCTGTCTATGCTGACCGGTGATGAGTCCCAGACTGAAGACTCAATCTGCAGCAGCTTTTACCGACACGCCCCACCCCACGTTTGACTATTTCCTTTGACAGGCTTTGCAGAACACATGATTAACAGAAGGCGATTTTGCAGGAAATTGGGGAGATCAGCATTACTGACAAAAAGGAACAACTCTAAAAGCTACACTTGATTCTGGGTTCCTTGAAAATGGAAACAGAGGTTCCAGTGGCCTGGGAGGCAGAGGCAGAAAGATCACAAGTTCAAAGCCAGCCTCAGCAACTTAGTGGGGCCCTGAGTAACTTAGCAAGACCCTTTCTCAAAATAAAAAGTAAAAACAAGGCTGGGGATGTGACTCAGTGGGTAAGTGCCCCTGGGTCCAACCCCCAGTACCAAAAAGAAAATGGAGAGCTGAGATGTGACTCAGCGGTACGTATGGCACCACCCTGGCATGCCCGGTCTGTCCCCAGTGCTGCACACCCAAGGAAATGGAGATGCAAAGAAATGCTCTTTCTACTATCACCCCGTATCTGAGAATCAACCTGCTCAATCTATAAGAATGTGTGCAAGAAATGCTGAGCCAAGGACATCATCTACCATTTAGAAAACTCCCACATGATGTATCTTTCAAAATCAAGGGGCATGGCTTTTACCATAGCAAAAGCAGAAATAGTCCTCAACTGTTTTCCTGAGCGTCTCGATCTCTACGGCGTCCACACTCATCCGGCTGGCCTGAGGTGTGGACTTCATCTTATGCATCTCGGCTGCCTTTTCTTCTTCTTCAACACCTGGAAAACAATGGGCAACGTGAAGGCCATGACTCTCATCCCACTATCTGGCTGCTAGTAGGAATATTTTTCCTGTATTCTAACATTTACGATGAAGACAAGGATAAAGAGGAAACGTTTAAAATAAAAACCTAGAAGACTTGCATGAAATTCATATGAAATGGCAAACAACTCTGATGTAAGCGTAAACTAAAAATACTACACATTAGCTACTAGCGGTTTAAACAAAAAAGATAAATAATTTATTAGTTAAAAAAATCTAAATCATCCCAAAAAAATTCTAGATGTGCAAAGTCAAACTCAAGTCCACTAGATACCGTGGCACTGAGGATGTGGCAGGCAAGACCAGGGTGTGTGGTGAGCGCCAGGACAGCAGGTCTCAGAGACACGGGCTGGTGCCCAGTGGGGGAGACAGGCCTGCCAGCACGCACCCCAGCTCCAGCCTTCAGCTGCAGCGAGAGCACCTCCTCAAGAGGTCTAGATTCCACTCCATGTTGAAATAATACTTTAGATAGTAAAATTACATTTTAAAAAATCACAAAAATGTGGGGCTGTGTGGCTCAGTGGTAGAGCACTTGCCTAGAATGTATGAGGCAGTGGGTTTGATCCTTGGCCACATAAAAATAAATAAAATAAAGGTATTGTGTCCATCTATAACTAAAAAATTGGTTTAAAAAATCACTAAAATGAATTTCAGTTCTTAATTTTAATGTCATCCCTAGAAAACTAAAATTATGTGACATATTTATTTGGACATCACTTCTCTAAATACTAGGAAAGGGACTCAACTCTCCTGAAGAATTTCTAACACTGACTCCTTGTCCTATTTATTAGGTTTCAGAAGACCTCAGTTGCACCTTATCTGCAAAACCCAGTTACGAAAACAAACGCAGACTCCTGGTGTTCCACTCCTCACCTTTCTAAGGGCACGGAAGTGTACCCAAACCACCACTCCAGTTCTCATTTTCAATACAGTGTTTAATAAATGACATGAATACATCACGCTTAGTGTAAGACAGGCTTGGTGTGAGGGGATTTTGCCCAGTGGTATGGCCTGGGCAAGCTAAGTGCCCCAGGCATATCTAAGGCAGGCTGGACTAATTGGGTGTGTAGTGAGTATTAGACACAGTTTGGACTTAACAATACATTCAATTTATGATGGGATTAATGGGACATAACTCCATCCTAAATTGAAAAAGACCGCCTGCATTAGGAACTTAAGAATGACATCCAAAGAAAATTCGCCAGAAAATACTGGGGAAGGGCAGTGGTTAGATCATGGGTGTATTGGGGCATACCTGTAACCCCAGGCAGGAAGATCAAGTTCAAGGTCAGCCTTGAAAAGTTAGCAAGACCCTAAGCAACTTAATGAGACTGTCTCAAAAAAAAAAAAAAAAAAAAAAAGAAGAAGTATAATGATGTCACTGGGAAACAAAGCGGAGGGTCATCTACTTCAGAACATTCAAAAAAGCATGATAGCATCCTGTCTCTTTACTCTGGGGAGCAATCAGGAGGTGAAGACAGTCCTGAGTCCTTATCATCCTCTGATCTGGAGTCAGGAAATGAGAGGGAGGGGACCAAAGATGTCCAGGATGTCCTCAGTGGTGCGAACACCAAAGGGCTGCAGATAACCCTAATCCTCAGCTAGCCCCTGAAGCACCGTCCGAATAAGGATGTATGCGGAAGAGAGTACATGCACAGCCGCAGTGAGATCAGAGCACTCATGGGCAGACGGCAGCTGAGGAGCACCAATCAAAACAGCATCATCAGTACAAACTTAAATAGATAAATAAAATCAAGTCCTTAATGTTTCTCAAAATATAAAAAATATTGACAATTTTTTTAAAATAAATCACTACTGCCAGGCGCAGTGACGCACGCCTATAATCCTAGCAGCTCAGGAGGCTGAGGCAAGAAGATCTTGAGTTCAGAGCCAGTATCAGCAAAAACGAGGTGCTAATAAGCAACTCAGCAAGACCCTGTCTCTAAATAAAACACTAAATAGGGCTAGGGATGTGGCTCAGTGGTCTACTGCCCTGAGTTCAATCCCTGGTGTCAAAAATAGATAGATCAGAATTACAACTGGGAGTGAAAATACATACAGTGGTGGGCTGTATGCTTTCCCCCCTAGGGCTTGCCAGGGTTCAAACCCAGGGCCTTACGCGTGCCAGGGGAAAGCTCTACCACTGAGTCTCATCCCCAGCCCTAGACACATCTTTCTTGGGGGGAGGGGGTGATATGAGAGATTGAACCCAGGGCCTCCCACATACCAGGCAAGTGTTCCATTCCACCACTGGGCTACACTCCTTGGACTTTTGAAAAGGATTAAAAATGCAATTGAGCACCTAAGTTAACGAATTAAACCTGTTTGTATTCATTCCTGATCTTCCACAGGTGTTGTGGATTGGATCTCAGAGCCTGTGCTTGGCTGTGAGCACTCCCTCCTTTCCTCTCCTCCTTCTGTGTTTAAGACACACTGTCACGCTGAGTGGGTGCAGGCTGAACACTAATACAACACTCACGCTGTGCAAGTGTGCGAGGATTAACACCTCTGACAACTTTTGCTACTGTTCTCACTCCACGGTCAAACAAGCTCCCTGAGGCCCCTGAAGGAAAGACGACAAACTCCATGAAGACACAGTCAGGAGCGCCCACCAGGGGACGTGGGCAGTGTGGGGAGCCCGGCTTCACTCTGCTCCACGCTCAGGCTCAGCTCCATTGAGACATTTGTTTCCCACACACCAGGCATTTACCACAGCAGGAAGGGCCAAAGGAAGGCCACATCTTGGCACAGGCCTGAACCTCAGAGCTGAGCAGAACAAGCCCCTTACGCTGAGCGGTGGCTGAGCAGCAGAGCTCACCAGGAACCAGCCAGGCCCTGGGTCTAGGGAGTGGGGCGAGGAGGGAGGAAGGGAGGACCTGCTTATCTGAATAAGACTTAACGGCCAGGGTCGTGGCTCAGTGGCAGAGCACTTGCCTAGCATGAATCAAGTACTGGGTCCGATCCTCAGCACCACATAAATATAAAATAAAGGTATTGTGTCCCCCCCCAAAACTCAAAAAAAAAAACCCACTAAAAAAAAAAAAAAGACTTAACCAATTCAGAACTTCACCTTCTTTCTAATGTGTTCTCACAATCCAGAGTAATGCCTCACTAGGAACATAGTACATCAAACAATTACCATTTTTCTTAAACTCTTCAGTATTTGCACCATTACCATGTCAGTGATTCAATTTGAGCATCTTGAAATGTTTCCATAAACATGTCAGGAAGGTTTTGTTTTTGGTTTTGCTTTTTTAGTATGAATCTCTTTCTGCATTAGAAAGAAAATATGATGTCTTACCTATATTTAAAATTTACAAGATACTAAAGAAAAAAAAAAAAAAGACATTGCTTACAGTATTTTACAAAATCTTTCTGGAAATCCTTTCTGGAGTTGACGAAAGCACGACCCCTCTCGGTTCCGACCACAAACACGTCTGTCTCGTATACCGCGATGCAGGCCACTTCCGCCTTGGACTTGGCCAGTTCCTTACACTGCAACACAAGCAGCGAACGCTGCACGTCAAGAGCTGTTGGAGCACAGTGTCTGCAGGCTGGACACAAGGACCTCGTGCTAGAAACTGTCCTCTGCCCTGTGAGGGGGATGGCACCCAGGGTACCCTATCACTGACCTACAATTCCCAGGTTTCTTTTCTATTTTTCATATTGAGACAGGACCTTGCCAAGTTGCCCAGGCTGGCCTTGACCTTGCAATCCTCCTGCCTCAGCCTCACGTGTTGCTGGGATTACAGGTGCCACCACAACCATCTTAAAAACTCTTAATGCATAATCGGGACTCAGGGAAATTCCTCTCTAAAATCACATACAGAAGTGTCTCCATTTTAATGTACCTATCTTTGTAGGTAATTTTCATAACTAGTTCCAAGCAGAAGAAAACACAAGAATTTTTAAGGAAAAAAGCAGAAATATTCTGCAAACTGCTATAGATGAGATTCTTTAAAAAAGAGATTTGCATACATTCTTGCTGGGGAATTCTCTCCATCACATCTGAGAGGTACAGGAGAGGCAGGAGTGGGTAGAGCTATGAAGGAATAGCCCTGGAGGAGTTTGGGAGCTGGGGTATCCTATCAAGGCAAGGGCTGAGATGAGCAAGGGGACTCTAAAGCTAAATGCAACTGTGAGAATTTAATGACATCAGCCCTGAAATAGGAAGCCAGGGGTTCTAAATCCCACCCCATTAACACGCACTACAGAATTTCACCTCCAGAAATTTTTAGGAGTGCATACGCAACTGAAACCACAGCGAGGTGGGTATGCTACCTACTAACTTCATATGCACCCTTTATACGCAGGGTCTGGTGGTGGTACCTGTGATCATGGCAATTTGGGAGGCTGAAGCAAGAGACTCTCTTGACTTGAGCCCAGGTGTTCAAGGCCAGCCTGGACAACACAGCAACATCCGTCTCAAAAAGCACACAAAAAAGCCCATTTTACAGATGTATCATGATTCATTTAGTGCTAACATTACTGAAAAGGCAGCTAGATTCCATTTTCTCTCCTAAAAATAATACTGCAATAATAATCTGGTAAGAAAACATTCATATGCAACTTGAAAAATTTTCTCAAGAATCAGTGCCACTGCTGGGCATGGTGGCCCACACCTGTCATCCTGGTGGCTGGGAGGCTGAGGAAGAAGGATCATGAGTTCAAAACCAGCCTCAGCAAAAGCAAGGCACTAGAAAACTCTGTGAGACCCCGTCTCTAAATAAAACACAAAATAGGGCTGGGGATGTAGCTCAGTGGTAATGTGTCCAAGTCCAATCCCTGGTACCAAAAAAAAGAATCAGTGGCATGAAAGAGAGCAAGAACTAACACTGGAAGCATAAACACTGTCAGGATTCTTACCATCTACTGAAATCTGCTTTCTAAGAAGGTTCACCTCATTCTACCAAATGCCAGTGTGCAACTATGCTAAAAATCCTAATATCATAACCAATACTCCTCTGGTTGGTAATAAAACTAATGAGTATTGTGGTCTAATTTTCTACAAACTATCATATCCTTTCTTTGCCCATCTTTCTACAGTATCAGGATTTCAAAATTTGTCTTAGAGTAATTATTTTTCAGTCTAGAATTTACCTTGGAACATGATGATTCCATAAACTGAAGCTTTTTTCCCTAATAGCTTATTGTTTCAGTATCATTTATTAAAAACTAGCTTTCTTCTGTTTTTGGTTTATACAATAATTAATCTCTAATTTTCTAAGTGGAAGTAATTTCTACATAATACTTAGTTCAGCCAGGTGCAGTGGCACACACCTATAATCCCGGCAGCTGAAGAGGCTGAAGCAGGAGGATTGCCAAATTCAAAGCCAGCCTCAGCAATTTAGCAACACCCTAAGCAACTTAGTGAGCCCAGGTCTCAAAAGTTAAAAAAAAAAAAAAAAAAAAAAAAGGCTGGGAATATGGCTCAGTGGTAAAGTGTCCCTGGGTTCAATCCTTACTACCACTACCCCTGAAAAAAAGAACTTACTAAAACAGCTGGGTATAAAGAACTGAGTGCTTTAGCTGGAGGGGTAGTTTAAGGGAACTGATGAAGGGTTAAAATCCAGAAAGAAACCTTACCACAAAGAAGAAAAAAAAATTGGGGAGTGATGTTCATGAAGTTACAGCATATGACCATTCATCATTCTTACTTTTCTTCAAGAGGTAACTTTAATTTTTTCCTTGTGGTGCTGGGGATCAGTCCTAGGGCATCGCCCATGCTAGGTGAGTACTCTACCACTAAAATACACCTCCAACCAGAATGGGCTAGGGATCTGTCCAGTGGTAAAGTGCTTGCCTAGCACACATGAGGCCCTGCGTTTAATGCCATACACATACACACACCAAAAAAAAAAAAAAAAAAACACACAGTAAAGGAAGAAAACAATGCCCTAATGGAAAACAAAAGAGAAATCTACCAGCAGGAGGCAATGGCGCAGCCTATAATCACAACAGCTCAGGAAGCTGAGGCAGTAGAATCACAAGTTCAAAGGCAGCCTTAGCAACTTAGTGAGACCCTAAGCAACTCAGCAAGACCCTGTCCCTAAATAACATATTTAAAAAGGGGCTGGGATGTGGCTCAGTGGTTAAGCACCCCTGAGTTCAATCCCCAGTACCAAAAAAAAAAAAAAAAAACATGATACACCAACACTATCAACTGAGCCCTGTGAGGTATCTGGTGGTGGTCAGCCACTTAAAACAGGGAAAATGCACAACTTCTTCCAGCTTGGAATATTTCATTCTAGTTTGTCAGAAATACCCAAGTCTGATGTTTTTTGAATCAAATATTTTATCTCCAGCTATAAGCCTATAAAAACATAATAAACAAACTGTACATGTATATCTACTGTCCTAGAAATATAAAAACCCAGCAAGAATATAAAATTTCATTATAATTGTGTGTGGTAGAAAAAAAAACCTGAGTAAAGAGTTAACACATGAGCTGGGAATGTGGCTCAGTGGTACAGTGTTTGCCTAGCATGCATGAGGCCCTGGGTTTAATCCCCACATCACCACCACTACCACCACCACCACCCTAAAAAAAAAAAAAAAAAAAAAAAAAAAAAACAGCACACAGTACAAAATTTAATAGACAGTGGCAGAACAGAAACAACTGTGTAAATGCATAATAACCAAGATGATGAGACAGAGAAGAGCTACGGGCCTTATGGCCCAAGATCCGAGTGACCCACACAGAGGTGCAATGAAACACCAGCAGCACACGCCATGACTTATTTGGAACAATTTCAAATATTATGAATAAATTCAAAGTTAACACTTGCAAAACAATGGATTGTCCACAAAAACTGGCAATAAATGTAAACAATTAAATATTCAAGGTCATTCTAAAGTTCGGTAATAAAATGTGGTTTCAAAAGCTTAAATTTATAACAAGTAAAAAAAAAATATTCTTTTTAAAATCAAATTTAATGTTTTATAGAAAACAAATCCACCTTATCCAACAGACCAATCCTATCCAACTATGGCAGAACCACAGACCACCTCACCATGGACTCGAGGGCAGACATGAGGAAGGTCACCACCATCCTGCTCTCCGAAGACTCCTCATCTTCAATGGGCAGGGTAGACATCGCTACCTGGGCCATGATCCCTGTGCAAAAGAAGCAACATGGACGTGAGTGACAGAAACCAGGGTCTCAGCACACTTCAGAGCCGTGAGGTGGCCACCGATTGCTTAGTTTCCCTTCTTCGGTCATCTACTTTCCCCAAAGCTTTTACCTCAGAGAGACCCTTCCTCTTCACATCCCATCTACCATTAATTATTTCCATGAACTCAGCTTGGCATCCCACCCAGACTAAATCCAGAGGACACCCAGCTGGGCTGGGGTGCAGCTCAGTGACAGGCAGAGCACCTGCCTCCATGTGCAAGACTCTGCGTTCAATCCCCCAGGACCAACAAAATTTTTAAATATCAAAGTGCATAAATGCACTCTACTGTCACGTATAACTAATTAAAACAAACAAACAAAAACAAACAAACAAAAAAAAAGAAGGTGCTCAGAACTGGTTAAAATTCTCCCAGTGGGAGAAAAAAGAGGAGGTGAAACTTCCCACACGGGGACACTCTACCAGGATCCAAACAGCAAGAGACACAAAGTTCTGTCCTGCCCTCCCCTCCTGCAGTGCACAGGAGTGGGTGAAGTGGCTAGTTTGGTGAAATTTTTACTAGAAAAAGAAAGAATCCACAGGGCCTCAGGGAACTCTAAGTGTCTTCTACCATAAAGATTATTTTTCTCATTAGGAAATATTTTCTGATACTTTTATTTTATTTTATTTTTTTAAGAAAGAGGAGAGGGGGAGAGAGAGGGGGGGGGAATTTTTTTTAATATTTATTTTTCAGTTCTCGGCAGACACAACATCTTTGTTTGTATGTGGTGCTGAGATCGAACCCGGGCCGCACACATGCCAGGCGAGCGCGCTACCACTTGAGCCACATCCCCAGCCCCTGATACTTTTATATTAGCAAAAATCCTCTGATAAATGTCAAACACCATAAACACAACATATTAAAAAAAATTAACTGTTGCAAAGACATGCAGGAATGGGAACCTTCATGCATCTTGCTTGCAATGTAAAGGGTGCATAGCTGCTGGGGAAACAATTTAGCAGTTCCTACAAAGATGGAGAGGATCATCACATCATCCAGCAACTTCACTTCTGGATACACACACAAGAACTGAACACCGGGGCTCCAGCACCTACATGCACCTATGTTCACAGCAGCATTTTCACAACCATCAGAAGGTGAAACAACCCAGAAGTCCATCCAGAGATGAATAAACAAATGTGCCGTGTGCAGATATGGAGCACTACTCTCAGCCTTCAAAAGGCAGTCTGACACAGCCTTCCACACAGTAAGTCCTGGGAGTGCTGCACTAGTGAGTAGATTAAGTCAGACACAGGACAGCTTCTATATGTGTGGTGACTGGAAGACTCAAATTCAAAGAACGGTGGGTAGGGGGTTAGCTGGGCGCAGTGGCGAACACCTGTGATCCCAGTGGCTCAGGAGGCAGAAGCAGAGAAAATGGCGAGTTCAAAGCCAGCCTCAGCAATGGTGAGACACTAAGCAGCTCAGTGAGACCCTGCCTCTAAATAAAATACAAAATAGGGCTGGGATGCGGCTCAAGTGGTCAAGTACCCCTGAGTTCAATTCCCCGTAACCCACTCCAAAACAATGGTGGGTGCCAGCAGGTGAAAGAGGCAGTAAAGGGGAGTTATTGATTAACAGGGGCAGAGGACAGTCGGGAATGATGAAAAGCTTTTTTTTTTTTTTTTTTTTAAATGTGGTGCTGAGGATGGAACCAGCGCTCTGCACATGTTGGGAGAGTGCTCTACCACTGAGCCCCAGCCCAGCCCCATGAAAAGATTCTGAGATAAGACAGTGGTGACAGCTCCCTAGCAACATGAATACACTCAATGCCAGTGAACTATACGATCACTAATAGTGAACACACAAACTTTTACAATATGTATATTTAACCAAAGTAAAATTAAAAACCTACATAAACACACTCAAAGGCAAAATCTGAAACAATTTTTAAAATCTGGTTTCCTATAAATAGTATGTAAATTAGACGCTTGTTAAAACTATTTCTTGCAATTTAATTAAATTAACCAATTTTCCATATCAAGTAATAAAATAAAACAATATACAAGGATGATGGAAAAACTAAAAGACTAGAAACATAATGGGAATCTAAAAACATTTCTGCATGTACATTAGCTCACTGGAAACTCCTGAATATCTGACACCAAACCTCAATATTCAGAGGACCCTGACAAGCACTGGCAGAGCTGGGAGCGGGCATACACCTTGGCCTAAAAACATGTCAAAAATCCCACGAGGACGAACTGTTTCCATGAAGTCTGCAATCCAGATTTAACACCTGTTACCAAAAGAAGCAACTGTCAAGCCAGGCTTTAGGCCTCAACAAATAATGAAGAATACATACTTAGGAAATACATCTTTAAAATAAAAATCAGGTGCAGTGACACACACCTATAATCCCAGTGACCTCGGAGGCTGAAACAGGAGGATCTCAAGTTCAAGGATAGCTTTGAATGCATAACAAGACCCTGTCTTTTGAGAAAAAATTAAAACTGCGGGTGTACCTCAGCAGTGGAGTCCCAGTAGGTTCAATCCCCAGTATAACAAATAAACAAATAAAAATCAACTGATACTTATTCCCCCATATCTGTGGACAAATAGAAGTAATTTTGTTTCTCAAAACAAGATTCTGCTTTCTGGAAATGGGTGCACTGGATGACTAGAAAGAATCAGACAATGCTTCAGACAGGCAAGTGCTGGATCCCGGAAAGCCGCTTTCTTTTCTCTTGGATAAGGAAGCCTCAGTGAGTTGTATTAAAATATGGTTTAGTCAAAACAGACAACAAAGGCCTATTACTTTTCAATAAGACACTTATTAGAATATACTGTCATTATTTCTGAAAACACATATTTATTCATATTCTCACTTTTCCTTTAATTTCCCAGCAAGAGAAAAGAGAGATGTGTTCCCATTTTACAAATGCAGTGATTCTCCAAGTCACAGAGCCACTACCAAAGTCAACACATGAAACCAGACAACTTTCTGCCGACTGTTGTCTCCCTTCTCTCAGGGCACACACAGGCAGTCCAGCTCCATCACTGGAACTCCTGGGGCCAGATGGCCAAGTCACAGCAAGAAAGAAAGCACCTTGGAGGTGCCAGCTCAGTGGGGACAGGGGAGGCGGCCTGTTGCTCAGAGCTGTCCACTCTCCTCATGGTGCACCGGGTGACAACAGAATCTCACTGGGCTGCTCTTGGCCAATCCCAAGAGGCCACCTCCCTGGAGAGGGCTCAGTTGGGACGATGCATGGAGCACTGGCAGCTAACTATATTTCCCCTCTCTCTTTCCCAGAATCTGCCAGCCAGGACACCCCAGAGGGCACAGCAGGCAAGCACAATGCTCTGGTCCTCCCAGGACCAAAGCCATAGAGCTGATTCTGAGCTCACCACACCACCAGCTGCAGCTCAACCGCAGGGGCTGCGCTCACTGCCTCTTGTGTAGACAAATACCTGATCGAGCACTTACCAGGAAAGTTCCTTTCACCTCTCACCTTTTACGAATGTTCTCTCGACTTCACATACAAGAGGAAAGCCTCATGGTGGCACACACATCTGTAAGATCATAAGTTTGAGGCCAGGGGCTGGGGATGTGGCTCAAGCAGTGGTGCGCTCGCCTGGCATGCGTGCAGCCTGGGTTCGATTCTCAGCGCCACATATAAACAAGGATGTTGTGTCCACCGACAACTAAAAAATAAATATTAAAAATTCTCTCTCTCTCTAAAAAAAAATAACAAAATAAGTTTGAGGCCAGCCTGGGCAACTTGGAAAGATGCCGTCTCAAAACAAAAAGGACTGGGGTATGGCTCAGTGGCACAGTGTCTGCCCAGCAGGCACAAGGCCTGGGCTCCATCCCTAGCACAGCAAAGGACAGGAAAGGTCTGGGCTGGGAATGTAGCTCAGTGGTGGAAAACAAGAGGCTAGCCAGACAAGGAGGCACACAGCTGTAACCCCAGCAATTCAGGAGACTGAGGCAAACTGGAGTCCAGACTGGGCAATTCAGTGAGGCCCTGTCTCAAAACAAAATAAATAAAAAGGGCTAAGAATGCAGTAGAGTACCTGTCTAGCACCTAAAGGCTCTGGGTCTGCCAAAAATCAAAGAAGAGCCATGAAACAAAAATTTAAAGCAAGAAAAATGGGGCATTTTGTTCTGCACTCAGAAGAAAGGCAGCTAGCATGATTTTTATTTCTGAACTTCATCAACAACTCCTTGGAACAAAAAGGAAAAAAAAAATCAATGAAACTGTTGTGGACTCCGTAAAACCTTAAATACAAAAAGATGGATTCCAGCCAGGCACGGTGGCCCGTAATCTGTGATCCCAGCTACTGGTAGACTTGAGGCAGGAGGATGGAAAGTTCCAGGCAATGCTGTCTTTTAAATATAGAAAGGGGGGCTGGGGTTGTGGCTCAGTGGTACAGCGAACGCCTAGCACATTCGAGGCCCTGGATTCAATCCTGACCTCCACACAGATAAATAAAATAAAGATATTGTATTCAACTACAACTAAAAAAAAAAAACAAATATTAAAAAGGGGGGCGGAGGAGGGTGACTGGGAATGTGGCTCAGTAGTTAAGTGATCCTGAGTTCAATCTCATGTACCAAAAAATAAATAAATATAGAAAGGGAAACTGAGCCGAGATGGTTCACAGGTAAGCACAGCATCAGGCTTTCAGCTCCTCAGTACTTAACACAAGGTACTCACTGTCCCACTGCGCAGCTTGATATGGAGAGGTGGTGAGGGAGAGGGGGTGATCTCACTGTGTAAGGCAGAAAATCAGTCATCAACAAACAACCCAGAGTATCCGGTCCAGAGATGAGCTATCAGACATGTCAGCTGACAGCCACTTCAGTAATTAAATTAAGATTAAATGACAGTTCAGTTCCTCAGTGGCACTGGCCAGTTTCAGTGTTCAGAAGCCACATGTACCTATATATAGAACACTGTCGTCACCACAAGAAGCTCTATTGGACTACTACAGAGATTAAACTTTATCAAATACATTTATAAAAATCCTCATGACCCGAGAGCCATCGCGGTGGCAGTTGTCGTGAAAGGATCAGTCAAACAAGGGCATACAAGCCAGCAGAGTCCAGCCCAGCTCCCATGAATTCTTCCCATAAAACCTCCAGGGATTCCTGGTCCAAGAGTGCACCTACGGGAAAAAGACCTGGTGGGCAGGCTCCTTGAGAAAAGGAACAAATGTCTCACAGTATGCTAAGGAGGAAATCCACATGCGACTCCAGGGACACAGATTCTCAATATAAATTAATAAAATCCCAAAGAACCCAAACACTCTCAGTGTCAAGAGCAGGCCTCCAGGATCCACTACACCTGCTACCTGCCGGATTGTAGATTTCTTCCTCTCAGAAAAGCACCACTTACATATCTCCACACCACCTAACAAAATGGGACTATACCAGTCTCCCAACACCTCAGTGAAGTTACCTTGGCCTTTTTATTTCCGTATTTTTAAAATTCTCAATACATAAAAGCATGCACATCTTCATAATTCAAGAGATGCCAAAAATTTTATATTGCCAGCAGAAATGATTAAACATATTGGTTCATATTGATTCCATCAGTCTCCCCAACATTTTGCAGAGCTATGACCTAATCACTATGAATGCCTCATTACTACTGACATGAATCTCTTTTTCATATTTGCATTTCTTCTTGGACAATTCATCTGCTACTTAGGTCCTAAGTCCATTACCAAACTGATGTCTGATGATGACTCTCAAATTCCAATCCTTGTTCCTTCTTTTGATCCTAATAGTTATTAGTGGATATAACTCAATTACTCAGTTTAGTGTATATGTATTTTAATGAAACACTGTTTTTTAAACAATTTGATTTTCATTTAAGATTTTAAAACATTTATGACATTCTTTGCTTGTTCTTTCTTGTACTTCAGATACCCCTTCTGCCTGAAGCTTATTCTTTAGAATTTCCTCCTGGTGACACTCTATTTTTGTTTGCTAAAGATTCTTTTCTTGAATAGGAACCTGGTTGGCAACTACTTCCTCTCAGCACAGTGGGTCGTCCATGTCTCTGGCCGGTGTGCTCTGGCTTCTACTGTTGCCACTGACAAGTCCCTTCTGCCTCAGCCTTCCCAATAGAACTCATTGCTATTATTTTTAAGATGCTTTCGTTGTGTTTGGTTTTATACAGCTGTGTTGTGTGTCGAGGTGTGGATTTCTTCTTATTCAATATTACTGCCCTTCATCAAGTATGGCACACCAACTATCCGCTCTACAGAGACCTCCCGTTTTCTACTACCTGACCTACGACGAGACTCGATTAAATGTCAGTTCTCCCTTTAAGTCTCTTACCCTCTTCTGTCTCTCATGTTTTCTTCTCTACAGTGAACCATGTTTCTTCTAACTTCCATTTCACTAGTTCTCTCTTCATCTTATTTAAGAAAAAAAATTGGGCTGGGGATGTGGCTCAAGCGGTAGCGCGCTCGCCTGGCGCCTGGCGTGCGTGCAACCCGGGTTCGATCCTCAGCACCACATACCAACAAAGATGTTGTGTCCGCCGAGAACTAAAAAATAAATATTAAAAATTCTCTCTCTCTCTCTCTCTCTCTCTCTCTCTCTCTCTCTCTCTCTCTCTCCCCTCTCTCTTTAAAAAAAAAAAAAAGAAAAAAATTTTTTTTTTACTTGTACTTGGACACAACATCTTTATTTTTTTTACGTGGTGCTGAGGATCGAACCCAGGGCCTCACACGTACTAGGCGAGCGCTCTACCGCTGAGCCACAATCTCAGCCCCTCTTTTTTCATCTTTATTACTCTGTAGTTAAAAAATCAACCATTAGGTTTTTAATTTTGCTTGTAATTTTCATTTACAAGATTTCTGTTTGCTGACACATCATATATCATAGTTTGCTACTCCCTTAAGATTTTCAAACCTGTCCCATTTCTTCAAACATAAATAAGGTTAATTATAGACTCCGGTAATTCCAAAATCTCAAGTCTTTGTAGGTCCATTCTGCTGCTTTGGGTGGTTCCCAGTACTTATTCCCATAGATGCCCATATTTTCAATTCAATTCTGTGTGATCATTTTAAATTTAAAAAAAAGAATTATATATACACACACACACAAATGTTGTGTGCGCACTTGTGGATTACGTGTATTACTTGTGGATTACCATGTGCCTATATATATACACACACACACACGCACGCGCGCACACACACACACACACATGGCTTTAACTCAGTGATAGAATGCCTGCCTGGCATGCACGTGAGGCCCGGGGTTTGATCCCCAGCACAGGAAAAACAAAATGTCTGGAAGGAAAGAAGGTCATCCAGGTATGCGACCACCACCAACCTGGAATCACCACCATGATCCCAGCCCCCGTGGCACTCAGGAGCTGCTGTCCCACACCACAAACAGGATGAAGCTGATATGCTTCTCTAGGGTCTCATCTGGTTGAAGAGAAGATACTTCTATTTGACCCATGAGTTTTGTACAGGCTCTAAGCTTTGAGCCTCTCACCCAAAAAAGCTTTCAAAACAAGTTCACGTGAACATGTAAAAGTAATTCCCGTTTCCATTATCTGAATTCCCATTCTCTCTTGTGGGTCTGCACACACACACTGGAGACTGACAGAGTCCTGTGCATTCTAAGCACATGCTTTCCACTGAGCTATGTTTCTATTTTTTCCTTTCTCTCTCTTTTTTTTATTATTACTTTTTGGTACTAGGGATTGGACCCGGGGTCACTCAACTACTGAACCACTTCCCCAGTTCTTTTTATTTTTTATTTCAGACAGGATCTCACAATTGCTCCAGGCTTTGCTAAGTTGCTGAGGCTGGCTTTGAACTTGCAATCTTCCTGCCTCAGCCTCCCAAGTCGCCCATGTCACAGGCATGTGCCACAGCACCCAGCAAATTTTCCTTTTACTACCAACCTTTCCTTCAAAATTCCTGTCTTGGCGATTATTTGGTAATTTCACACAAATTTTGTTTTAGAATTTTAGAATATTCTTAGTTATTATTTCAGTAAGAATGACTGTCCCCAACAACTCTGAGAACCTTGCCTTCCATATTCTTTATCCGTAAAACACTATGAATTGGAACTATCAATCTTGGATTACAGGATTATATATTCCCATTTCAAGCCAACTCAGGTGAAAAAGCGAAATTTTATTACTTCATTTAATTATATCTAAAGGCTGCACTGACCCCACACACAGCTTGATCCAAGAACAAAAATATATCATTAGACTCTTCTCCACTCCTTCCCCACAGGGCCTCACTTCTGCAGATGTCACCAGTCGTGACATGTGATATCTGCATGCATCTTTAAGTTTACTGTACTGCGATTCCAGGCAAAAGACTACTACATCTTCCTGCTAAATTTTCCACAACAGATCTGGACATTTGTGTCTTGAGCCTACCTAAATCCCAATTACCAGTAGCTAGTCACAAGACTGCATAGGATATGCTGTGATTGACAGGCTAGCTAGAGCCCTGTGGACTAGAAGGCAGAGCAGGCCACTGCTATCAAGAGGAAAAGGGATGGGATGGGCTGGGGATGTGGCTCAAGAGGTAGCGTGCTCGCCTGGCATGCGTGCGGCCCGGGTTCGATCCTCAGCACCACATACAAACAAAGATGTTGTGCCCGCCGATAACTAAAAAATAAATATTAAAAAAAAATTCTCTCTCTCTACCTCTCTCTACCTCTCTCTAAAAAAAAAATAAATAAAATTTAAAAAAAAAAAGAGGAAAAGGGATGAAAAATCATTTATAGGCACCCAAAAAAACACCATAAGTCACCCCTTATCAACAGGGGTGCCCGCCAGGACCCCCAGAGAGGCCTGCATCTGCATCAAGCCCCCGTTTCCTCCTACTCAGCATACCTACTGTGAGGCAGGAACTGGGCACAGAGGAGGCTAACGCGGACAGTCCACCGCAAGCAGCCACGTGGACCCGACTCTCCTCTCAGCACACCTGGGGCCCTGTACTCACCCTTCTTCTGCCTGCTCTCATCACAGCGGGAGACTGGCTTTGGGTGGCATCCTCTATCCTTAACCAACTTTTCCCCCTCTTCAAGGAATAGGCCAGCAGCTTGCTCCTGGGCAGACACACCCTTTGGGCCTTTCAGTCCGAACCTGTTCCTGAACCTGTGCAGCCGCCCTTGCTGGCCATGAAAGGCCTCCTCTCGGGCCCGCCGTCGCGCCTCTCAGGGGACGCCTGGCTCAGGTCCTGGTACAGGCTCAGCGCCTTCTGGCGCAGGGCGCTGCCGTCCACAGCCACGCGCCGGCTGCTCATGTCCTCCACCCACAGGCTCAGCGCCTTCTCCATCTTCACCAAGCACTTGTCCCGCACGGTGGCCGTGACCTTGGCGTTCTGGGGGGCCACGGCGAAGCCGGCCCGGATCTCCTTCTCCTTCTTCACGATTTCCCGGATGGAGGATTCGTTCTTACCGAAGATCTTGGCCACCTCCGCGTAGGACTTCTGCTCTTTCCTGACCAAGTCGAGAACCTTCACCTTTTCACTCAGCAGCAGCACTTTTCGGCTCCTCTTGGGTGCTTCCTCGTTGCCGGCCTGGGTGCTCTTGAGCTTGGGTGGCATCGTTAAAAGTGAAGAATTACTGGAACACAAGGCCGGCGACACCTGGGTGACACTGGACAGGGGCCCAGGCGGTGGCGCCGCCCCAGGTGGGCCAGGGCTGCCTCCCAACACCCACCGCTGCACCAGAGGCCGGACTTAACAACGGACTCCTTCTGAAATCTTCCATTTAACAAGTCCAGGCCACAGCTGGCCGCGGGTCCCTGGGACTTGGGGCAGGACGGCGCCCTCAGTCCCAGCGCCGCCTGTCCCGGTTATTCAATTGCCTCCGTTTTTCCATTACCCATTATTTTTTACTCCATGTTTTCTTTCCCTGCTTTGATTTTAATTCTCCTTTATGAGTTTTAAAGATGAGCCTGTTTGGCCTGCGGCCGCGCCATTCTTCATCTTCTGCTGGTTCTTCTGCTGGTGGCTAGTGTTTAATAGATGTGGTGACTTCTTCTATCTCTGAAACAGACTCCGGCCATTCTCCAAGACCTTCCTGGGTTTCTTGTTGGAGATCCATTCCAGGGATTAGGTTTATCGTGTCCTTGCTGATCTGATCTGTTGTACCTCAAAACAAGTCCATAATTAATTCCATATCGATTTTTTTGTCTGACTATACTTCTGTTTTAATTTATCAATCCTTGCTGTTAATACCGAACACCACCAAAAAAAAAAAAAAAGTATTTTATAATGAGTGAAAGGAGAGCACTCTTGAAGATTTTTCACACACCGTCATAACTAACAGAAGCTGAGGTTCTTACTATTTGTGAACATGCTGTTCTCTAAAATACTTCTAATTTTCAATATATTTCTGCCTCAAAACAAGTTTCACATTAGACTGGTAAATGAGGAGGTACCATGACACTGATTTTTTTTTAATTCCTTAAACATTCATGCTATATTTCTTTGGCATATATTATTTTCAACAAACATTTTTCCATTTCAGATTTACAACAATCATAAATCAACCTCTTTGTCCTAGTATTTTATAAATAAGCAAGCCCAGTCCAGAAAATCTTACTGTTACATATTAACATGCTACATTACATATACTTGATTTTATAAAATGAATCAGAATCTATGTCCATTTCCAAATTGCCATGCATAATAATAAAAGTCAGTTTTTTAAAAAATAATGAACCTGAGGTGAATAATTTATAGTGACTAGAAATGTAATACTAAATTCATGGCAACTCATCAGATTGCAACAAAGTTCATTTCCTTTTTGTCCATAAGGCAAATATTACAGTGGGCAATGCAGAGTGCTTTAATAAATCAACATAAATCATGTTGTATAAAGATAACAAACTTAGAATAAGTTATAGTCCATGTACATATGCCAAAATACACTCTACAGTCATATTTATCTAAAAAGAATTTTTAAGAAAAAGGAATTTGGTTCGAAGACAAAATTAGGAATGTCAGCCCAATCACATATATGAACATGTATGTCGTAAAACACTGCTGACAGGCAACTGTCAGGCAACATTATGCCCTTTAATAAAAACAGCCATGAGTTTAAACAGTCATTTAAATTAGTAAAATATTATACTCACCACCTAAACTGAAGACCCACTCTAACTAGTAGGAAATGCATTTAAATAGCTCACAAACACCATGATTTCATTTTCTTCTACACAAAGTTCTGCAGACTGCTAAGTTTTCTGTTATTTTTACTTATTATAAGCAATTAAGATCTATCCTGCATATTTACTTAAATGTGGAGAGAGAAACTTCAACACTATAAAAATCATAAATATCCTAATTCAATGTTTTGCACTAGAACAATATCAGAACCCGATGCTTTTCTCAATTAACACTGACAAAATCTTCAAAATTAGTTAAAATAACTACCACTAAGATACTGTCCACAGAAGGAAGACAAAAGACACTGTTTAAGACAGGTGATGAGGTCTGGAGTTGTAGCTAGTGGTAGAGTGCTTGCCTCCTACGTGTGAGGCACTGGATTTGATTCCCAGCACCACATATAAATAAGCAAATAAAATAAAGGTCCATCAACAACTAAAAAAGTATGTAAAAAAAAGACTGGTATGATATTCATAATTCCATAAATAATTCAACAGGTTTAAGGGTTTAAAAAAATGGGGAGAGGAGATTTCTGCCAGAAAAATATCATCCAAATTTAAGGTTCTGACTTCTACTCCAAAAAAATGTCGCATGATATTCCTGTGCTGGCAATACCTTCCTCCTGGCAAATATGGAAGGCAGGCCACAATGCCTTGGTTTTCTGGTATCCTCAAGTTGTCTTCCTTCTTCAAGGTCTCGTCTCTAGTTACGTTTTGCAAAACTATAAAACTTAAATTTTACCAATTCAATTTATATTAAGAATCACTAGGGGCTGGAGATGTGGCTCAAGTGGTAGCGCGCTCATCTGGCATGCGTGCGGCCCGGGTTCGATCCTCAGCACCACATACAAACAATGATGTTGTGTCCTCCGAGAACTAAAAAATAAATATTAAAAATTCTCACTCTCTTTAAAAAAGAAAAAAAAAAGAATCACTAAAGCCAAGTTTCAACAAAAATATTCTTGAATTGTCTCCACTAACAGAAACATCACTAGTGAGAATAAAATAACTTCAAATATCACTTAATTCTACAGTAAAGTCAAATGGAATTTTAAGCTTTAAAAATTTTAAACCTTTATAAAAGAAAGTCATTTCTTCAAAATGATGAGCACCCAAAGAAAATCTTAATCTTCATCTACAATGCTCCATATTTTTTCCTAAGATGGTGCCTAAAATGAAAAGGATCTAACTCCACTCAGCTGACATTATCCTAAAAAGGTCTGTTTCATTAAAATTTGTGGGGGTTTTTGGGAGGAGTGTTTGTTTTTTAGTACCAGGAATTGAATCCAGGGGCACTTAACCTCTGAGCCACATCCTCAGCATTTATATTTTATTTAGAGACAGGAATTCGGTAAGTTACTGAGGCTGGCTTTGAGCTGGTAATCCTCCTCCTACCTCAGCTTCAGGAGTAGCTGGGATTATAGACAAGCACCACTGTGCCCTGCTCATTAAAATTAGTTTAAATTATCCTGTAATACTATATTCTAGCAATCTTTTAGGGTGCTGAAAACATTTCCCTCTAAAATTAATGGTACTTAATAGCTAGCTCCATGGTTCTACCTTTATAGGTACAAAGTACTAAAGGCCAAAAAATTTTTTTTTCAAAAGGAAACTTATTCATCCTTAAAACATTAGTTAATATACTTCCATTTCTTCAGTGTCCATTTGGTAATTTTGTAGAATGTTTTTAAACAATTTTTTAAATTTTAAAATGTTTAAGGTAGTTCATTGATCCTACTGGTTTGTCTTTTGAGTGATAGGAAAGAAATCAACCTACTCTCTTCATGTTTACAGAAGACTGACATTCGCTTGACAATGTGCAAGACAGACTTTTCTTTCCCCATAAGAATAACCACGAGGATGAGGCTACAGCTCTGCTTGAGCTCTCGCCAGCACACACATCCTGGGCGCACCTACCAGGACCACAGCAAAAACAAACAAACAAACAAAAAACTTGATATTGCAATCGTCCAAAATCACAGAATTCCTTTTTCTTTCTTGTGGTTCTGGGAATGGAACCCTGGGCCTTGTGCACACCAGGCAAGGGCTCTATCACTGAGCTACTTCCCAGCCAGAGAACTCTTCAGAATCCATTATCTATCAATTCTAGAAGGTGCTATCTTAGGAAACTTGCTGGTTGGTGTGTGTGTGTGGTCTTGTGAGAGTCCACTACAGCACACAGTGGCCAAGGCCAGAAAGTCCACCAACCTCATCTTCAGATACTTGTAACACAGATCCCAGATTCAGGTGTGGCTCTATGAGCAACAGAATATGAGGACAGAGGGGCTGGGGTTGTGGCTCAGTGGTAGAGCGCTTACCCAGCATGCAAAAGGCACTGGGTTCGAACCTCAGCACCACATAAATGTGATATGTGCAGTACTGGTTTTTTATTTTTTGGGTGTGCGTGTGGTGCTGGGGCTTGAACCTAGGGCCTTGTGCATGTGAGGCAAGCACTCTACCAACTGAGCTACATCCCTAGCCCTGTACTATTGGTTTTGATAAATATGTGAACCTTGTATTAGATGATGCAGAAGAGATTTTTTTGGGGGGAGGGGTGCCAGGGATTGAACTCAGGGGCACTCTACCACTGAGTCACATCCCCAGCCCTATTTTGTATTTTTTTTTTATTAGAGATAGGGGCTCACTAAATTTCTTAGCACCTCACTAAATTGCTGAGGCTGGCTTTGAACCCACCATCTTCTTGCCTCCGCCTCTGAGCCGCTGGGAGATTCATTCTTAAAGGCAATAAAACAACTAGGTCGGATCATGTTAAAAGGAGATGATATTACTCTGTTACAAAGTGGTTCTGGGAATGGAACCACTAGAAATGATCAATAAAGTGAGAAATTTACAGAGAAAGCTACCATCTTTTTTAGGTGTTCTTTGCTGGGAATACAGTTCTAAAACATCTGTTTTGATTACCCATTTTGATTACCTTTATTACCAGATGAAAACAAACACTGGGGGGCTGAGGGACTCTTTTTATTAAAAAATAAATAAAAAATAAAAAGAATCTGGATCTACCTCACTAGATGCTCAATTCCTCAAGCACTTTCAAGGCCAAACCAGGTTGTAAAATTCAATCCCATTTTTAGGGCTGGGGATGTGGCTCAAGCGGTAGCGCGCTCGTCTGGCATGCGTGCGGCCCGGGTTCGATCCTCAGCACCACATACCAACAAAGATGTTGTGTCCGCCAAGAACTAAAAAATAAATATTAAAAAATTCTCTCTCTCTCTCTCCCTCTATCACTCTCTCTTAAAAAAAAAATTCAATCCCATTTTAGACATTTTTTCAAATCTCATCATCTACAATACTTAAGTTTCAGAAAAACAGGAAGGCTCTCTAGGACTCCGACAATAATCATAATGGTTAAATCCATTAAGTCCATGCACTGACTTTCACCACCATCCCCCCAAATTCCCTGCTCTCAGAGAAAAAGAAGTAGAATTCCTCAATTCTAATAAGGAAAAAAACACAAGAGACATTTCATTTTGTGTATCACCACACAAAATACTCATTAACAAAGGGCAACACGACACCCTATCTTAACTGAGGAGCCAAGCTAACTGAAGTCTCCACACAGCAAATATTATTAACAAAGGGCAACACGACACCCTATCTTAACTGAGGAGCCAAGCTAACTGAAGTCTCCACACAGCAAATATTGTGTCCTACCCCAGACTAAAGGAAAACACTAATAATCCCACCCCAAAATGCTTCAGCAGAGTCTAATCATGAATAAGAAATGGACAAATCCAAGTTAAGGGCCAATCTATTAAGTCCTGCCCAATAGCCTTCAGAGGTCCAGAGCATGAAACCAAAGCCTGAAGAACTATTCTAAAATAGAAACAGAAATAAAAAAGCACCTCAGGATGGGCAAGACAGCACACACCTGTAATCCCAGTGGCTTGGGAGGCTGAGGCAGGAGGATCCCAAGTTCAAAGCCAGCCTCAGCAACTTAATGAGGTGCTAAGCAACACTGTGAGACCCTGTGTCAAAATAAATACAAAAAAGGGCTGGGGATGTGGCTCAGTGGCTGAGTGCCCCAAGTTCAATCCCTGGTACCCCTAAATGGGGGGGGGGGAGGCACATCAGCCAGGTGCGAAAGGTACTACTCAAAGCTGATGCAGGAGATCCCAAATTCAAAGCCACGCAGGTCAACTTACTGAGACCCTTGTCTCAAAACTTAAAACAATAAGGACTGGAGACAGGGCAGTGGATGGACGCCCCTGACTTCAGTACGCAGAACTGCTAAAGAAACACAGGAACAATAAAGCACACAGAAAAATAGGAAGCTGGGTGGAGACCCCTCCTGGCCTGGACTCCTCCACTGTTGTGCAGAGACATCTGGAAAGCCCAGTGGGAAGCTCTCAAGGATGTATGGGCAATTTTTATTCCTTTGCTGTTCTGGTCGCTGTTTTGCAAGTTTAAAAGTTTCAAAATAATTTTTAAGGAAAGGGAATGTAGTTCAGTGGGAGAGCAAGTGCTCAGGATACACTAGGCTCAGGGTTCAATTCCCAGCACCACAAAAAAATAACAATTTTTAAAACACTAAGTACATATGTGCCAAGCTAATTAAAATTTTCTCCAAGGAGCCAGACACAGTGGTGCACACCTGTAATCCCAACAGCTCTGGAGGCTGAGACAAGAGGACTGCAAGCTCAAAGCCAGCCTCAGCAAGGGAAAGGTGCTAAGCAACTCAGTGAGACCCTGTCTCTAAATAAAATACATAATAAGGCTGGGGATGTAGCTCAGTGGTTGAGTGCCCCTGAGATCAATCCCCAGTAGCTGCCCCCCCCCAAAAAAAATCCTCCAAGGGCTGGGGGTACAGCTCAACAGGTGCTCCCAGGGCTTTGACTGGTTACATTTTATCTGTATTGGCTACATAAAAAAGCTGGAAATGGGCTGGGATTTTTTTCCTTGCATTTTAAGAACTACAGCCACGTGCAGTGGTGCACACCTGTAATCCCAGTGAGGCTAAGGCAGGAGGGTTGCAAGGTCAAAGCCAGGTTCAGCAATTTAGTGAGGAGGCCCTGTCTCAAAATAAAAAACAAAAAGGGTTGGGAATATGGCTCAGTGGTAAAGCATCCCTGGGTTTAATCTCCAGTACCTCCTCCCAAAACAATAAAATAAAAACACACAGGAGCCTAGCACTGTGTGGGAACTGTCCCCTGAGCTCGGTCAGCCTTGCTTTCCTCAATCTCGAGATGCACACAGTGCCCACCTTCCCCACAGACTGCTGTGAGCACTGGAACAGCAACCTCAGGACCCTCAGAATCACTACCTCTGCAGGGGACTCCAGCCCCACACTCCCATCTCCAGCTCCCACATCCTCCCACAGAGACCTGGTTACTTTTAAAGTAGTATTTTTCTGTTTTTGGACTAGTTTAAAATTAGTCCTTGTAATCAATCAAAATCTGTCACTTCTGCCTCTGAGGAAGAGACTTCCAAAAAAGTTCTTTAAATGCACTACTTTCACTTCACCAAACTGAGCACTCAATAGTGCACCAAGATCCACCTGTAACTTGATTCCCAAACCCTGCCCAGCCTGGCTACCCTCTGGGCACTCTGAGTCTGACTGTGTAAGCTCAGTCCACCAGAGACCATATCTGGACCTGTAGCTCCCAGGATTTCTACATTCTTTGCTTATTTAACCCAGAGGATCATTGGAATCCACATTCATAAGAGCTCATCTCCAAAGGGTTAACAGGTACTTCCCACATGGAAATAAATCAGGTTGGTATTTCACTCAGAGAGTCTGTCTTACATATGTGTAATAGGAAGGTAGGAAGTATCACTACTTACACTAATATATCCACTTCAGTGGACAGCATAAACTGAACAAACGAATCCACTTTAGTTCATTTAATCTTTAGAAAATACACATTTAACGACAGCAAGTGCTTTGAAATAAAAAATAGATATCCCTAAGCCAAACCCTTTGATGAAGACAGATTTTTAAATCAAGATTCTGAAATTTTTAGGCTGAGACTGGTAGGACATCCCTGTCATCCCAGATAATTGGAAGGCTGAGGCAGGAGAATCACAAGTGCAAGGCCCTGAGCAACTCAGTAAGTCTCAAAATAAAAAGGGCTGGGGGTATATTTCAGTGGTAAAGCACTACTAGGTTAAAATACCCAGTAATAATAATAATAATAGAGCCAGGCATGGTTGCACACATCCCAGCAGCTCAGGAAGCTGAGACAGGAGAATCAAAGCCAGTAGTTCAAAGTCAGCTACAGCAAAAGCAAGGCCCTAAGCAACTCAGTGAGGCCCAGGCTCTAAATAAAATACAAATAGGGCTGGGGATGTGGCTCAGTGACTGAGTGTCCTTGAGTTCAATCCCTGATACCAAATAATAATAATGATAGATAGATATGAATAGATATATGCACACAATAGATATATGCTGTTTATAGCAGCACAATCAATAATAACCAAACTATGGAACCAGCCTAGGGGTTCATCAATGCAAGATTGGATAAAGAAAATGTGGTACAGATACACAATGACTCAGAAACAAAAAACAATTAAACAGGAGCAGTGGCACACGCCTATAATCCCAGTGACTCAAGAGGCTGAGGCAGGAGGATCACAGCTCAAAGCCAGCCTCTGCAGCTTTGTGAAGCCCTAAGCAACTCAGTGAGACCCTGTCTCAAAAATAAAAACTAGAAAGGGCTGGGGATTTGGCTCAGTGACAACACCCCAGGGTTTGATCCCTGGCTTTCCCTTCCCCCCCAAAAAAGAATGAAAGTGTGTCATTTGGGCTGGGGATGTGGCTCAAGCGGTAGCGAGCTCGCCTGGCATGCGTGCGGCCCGGGTTCGATCCTCAGCACCACATACCAACAAAGATGTTGTGTCCGCCGAGAACTAACTAACTAAATAAATATTAAAAAAAAAAAAAAAAAACTCTCTCTCTCTCTCCTCTCTCTCTTTAAAAAAAGAAAAAAGAAAGTGTGTCATTTGCAGCACAGTGGATGAAACTTGAGAGGACATGTTAAGTGAAATAAGTCATGTTTTCTCTCATGTGAAGTCTGGGGGATAGGAAGGAAAGAGGAACAAAAAGGTGTGGAGGAGTGTTTCGTGAAAAATCAAAAATCAGCAGAGGAAAGGGACCGAGGTGGGAGAGGAGAAGGGAAGGGGAAAAAAACGGGCTGGGGATGTAGTTCCCTGGTACAGCACCTGTCCAGCATGTAGGAGGCCTGGGTTGGGTTCCATCACCAGTACCATAAATAAATAAAAACAAAATACAAGAAAAATCTCATCAGCCATTCAGGAGAACCTACCACTTTTTCTGGCACAAAAGTTTAAGAGAAAATGTTTCTAGGCATTCATTAAACTTTTAAACTGACAGTTCAGAATTCCAAATACAGCAGCTTGTGTGTACAGAATGTGTCCCTTTGACCTTACTCCAGATTTAAAAATCATTTGAAAGAGGAAATGAAAACCAAGTCCCTATCATGTATAAGTTCACTTTATTTTTTAAAATGTATTCTTCACAGAAGGTAGGTGATAGGAAAAAGGTGTTTTGCCAGAACTGGTGTCCTGTCTCCAAATACTATCCATTTCAATCCTAAATTTACTAAAAATGACCATAACCTATGTCCTTACCACATAAGGGTGTTACCAGAAGGTAGATAGGTACTTGATAAAGTGCTTCATAAAACACTCAGCAAGGGGCTGGGGATGTGGCTCAAGCGGTAGCGCGCTCGCCTGGCATGCGTGTGGCCCGGGTTCGATCCTCAGCACCACATACAAAGATGTTGTGTCCACCAAAAACTAAAAAATAAATATTAAAATTCTCTCTCTCCTCCTCTCTCTCTCTCTCCCTCTCCCTCTCTCTCTCTCACTCTATTAAAAAAAAAAAAAACAGCAAGCTGAGTGTGGTGACACACACCTGTAACATCAGCTGCTCTGGGAGGCTGAGGCAGAAGGATCACAAGTTCAAAGCCAGCCTCTGCATCTTAGGCCCTAAGCAACTCAGCAAGATCCTATCTCAAAATTCCAAAAAATAATAAAAAGGGCTGGAGGTGTGTCTCAGTGGTAAAGCACCCCTGGGTTTAATCCCTGGTACCAAAAAAAAAAACAGGGGTTGGGGTGGGGGATGTAGCTTAACGGTACAGCTCTAGCTTACCATGTATGAGACCATGGGCTCAACCCCAACACCAAAAAAAAAAAAAAAAAAGGTTTATACTATATATGCTTTAACATTTTTTTTAAATCACTCCAAGAAACCACTTAATGTTTATTATTAGCATGTGTGAAGGCCTAGGTTCAATTCCCAGCACTGCAAAAAGAAGAGACCACTTGGAAAAAAGAAACGGAGTGGAAGTGTTGATGATGGAAAAGGCAGGCGCAAACTCCTCTCACAGGGCATCTCTATGCTAGTGAGAGATGTGTGCAGAGCCATCCATATTCTTCTGCCACAAAGAGGGGTTAAACATACATACAAGGGCTGGGGATGTGGCTCAAGTGGTAGCACGCTCGCCTGGCATGATCCTCAGCACCACATTATATTTTTTTTTTTTAAAGAGAGAGTGAGGGCTGGGGATGTGGCTCAAGCGGTAGCGCGCTCGCCTGGCATGCGTGCGGCCCGGGTTCGATCCTCAGCACCACATACCAACAAAGATGTTGTGTCCACCAAAAAATAAATAAATAAATAAATATTTAAAAAATCAGCTTTATTTAAAAAAAAAAGAGAGAGTGAGAGAATTTTTTTAATATTTATTTTTTAGTTTTTTCGGCGGGCACAACATCTTTGTTTGTATGTGGTGCTGAGGATCGAACCCGGGCGCACGCATGCCAGGCGAGCGCGCTACCACTTGAGCCACATCCCCAGCCCCTCAGCACCACATTAAAAAAAAAAAAAAAAAAGTTGTGCCCACCAAAAACTAAAAAATAAATATTATAAAATTCTCTCTCTCTTTAAACACACACACACACACACAATGACAGCAACTCTTGCTCCCAGGTGTAGGTAAGAAAGATGTGAAAACAAGGACTCCAATGACACCAGACAATGCAAAATTCTTATGCATAGCTGCCAGAAGGCGGAAACAATCCAGGTGCCCATCCACAGATGGGAGAGACCAATAACAGAACATTACTCAGCCTTAAAAAGGACTGGTGTTCTAGAACATTCTATAACTTAGAGCAACAAAAACATTATGTTAAGTGAAATAAGCCAGACACAAAAGCACAATTACTGTGATTCCAATTATGTGAAATATCTAAACCAGGATGGCTGTAATCCCAGCTACTCGGGAGGCTGAGGCAGGAGGATGGCAAATTCCACACTCACCTAGGTAACTTAGTTAGAACAGATCTCAAAATAAAAATTAAGAAGGGCTGCAGATGTAGCTCAGCATAGAGCACCCCTAAGTTCAATCTTCATGACCAAAAAAGAAATATGTAGGCAGGACTGGGGTGTAGCTCAGTGGCAGAGCACTTGCCCAGCACCATGAGGCTCTGCAAAAGAGAAAAATAAAATAGGCAAACTCATAAAAACAGAAAACAGATTAGCAGTTACCAGGGGCTAGAAAAAGGAATGAGGCATTTTTATTCCATGGGTACAGGGAGTTCTCTTTTTGGGGTGATAAAAAAGTTCTAGAAATAGAGGTGTGAATGGAATTAACGCTACTGAACTGCACATTTTAAAATACTTATTAGGAAAGAAGGAAGGAAAAGTGGAAGAAAGAAAACAATGAAAGAACAGGTGGAAGGAAGGAAGCCGACAAATCTTCTTGTAAGATCAATTTCTCTGCCATTTCCCCTTGTAGACATAATATGGGCCATCTGTCATCCTCCTTTGTCAAATCATTTCATAAATGAGATAATGAAATGTAATTCAGTGTTTTAAAGTCTTAAGACCAGAGTGGGGGGTTGTAGCTCAGTGGTAGAGTGCTTGCCTAGCGTGTGCAAAACCCTGGGTTCCATTCCCAGGCATGGCAAAAAATAAAGTAAAAAGTCTAAGACAGCCTGGTGATACACACCTGTGATCCCAACGATCTGGGAAGCTGAGGCAAGAATATCACAATTTCAAGGCCACTCTCACCAATTTAAGGAGATCCTCAGCAACTTAGTGAGACCCTGTCTCAAATTTTTTAAAAAGGGCTGGGGATATAGCTCAATGAATCAATCCCCAGTACCAATTTACAAAAGTCTACAACCAAGAGCAGTTATTCATTCTAGTTCAGTTCCAATATTTCATTTTCTCATTGAAAACAACTTTTGATCTGAGAACAATCTATAGATAAGCTCTATTCACATTTACATGAGAGTCAATAGTAAGGCCTGTACTCACATAGAGCAAGTTATTTACAACAATATATTAAGCAACATTTTCTCAGTTTCATTAATCAAACTATCAAATTTCTTTATATATATATATTTTCTTAGTTATACGTGGGCACAATATCTTTATTTTGTTTATTTATTTTTATGTGGTGCTGAAGATCGAACCCAGGGTCGCACACGAGCGAGGCGGGCGCTCTACCTCTGAGCCACAACTCCAGCCCTAAATTTCTTTTTTTTTAGTATTGTTTTTCAGTTATAAGTGGACACAATACCTTCACTTTGTTGTTTTTATTTTATTTTATTTTATTTTTTAGTTTTCAGCGGACGCAACATCTTCATTTGTATGTGGTGCTGAGGATCAAACCCAGACTGCATGCATGCCAGGCAAGCGTGATACTCCTTGAGCCACATCCCCAGCCCTTCACTTTGTTTTTATGTAGTGTCGAGATTCGAACCCAGTGCCTCACGCTTGCTAACAGTGGGGCCTGACCACAAATAAGGTAACTTTTCTTACTTCCTTAATTAGGGCAAAAAAATATTCAATTATTCCTAACTCCCTTACTCTAATTTCTATGTCAAATATGAAGATTCCCAATGGAGAAAGAAGGCACCACCTTTAGACTTATGACAGGGGCGGGGGATGTGGCTCAAGCGGTATCGTGCTCGCCTGGCATGTGTGCGGCCCGGGTTCGATCCTCAGCACCATATACAAACAAAGATGTTGTGTCCGACGAAAACTAAAAAATAAATATTAAAATAAAATTCTGTCACTCTCACTCTTTAAAAAAAAAAAAAGACTTATGACAGCGTAAGATAAAAATAGGAGTGAACTTATGTGTTAGGCAACTAGCTCCAGAAAGCTAGTTTTCGATTGTAAATTCACTATTTACAAAATAGACATGATTAGTCCCCATTATATAAATATATCAGCTCTAACCTAACTAACCAGATGTCATTTCAAATAGCTACCCTAAATAGGATCACACTCCACTATTCTCTGCTTCCTCAATTATACCCTACTATGTTCACATACTGTGCTTCTTTCAAAAATAATTTCAGAGGGCTGAGACTGTAACTCAGTGATAAAGTGCTTGTCTTGAATGTGTGAGGCACTGGGTTCAATCTTCAGCACCACAAAAATAAAGATACTGTGTGTTCATCTACAACTAAATTTATTTTTTTTAGAATTTTAATATTTGTTTTTTAGTTTTCGGCGGACATAACATCTTTGTTTGTATGTGTTTTTTTTTTTTTAAGAGAGAATGAGAGAGGAGAGAGAGAGAATTTTTAATATTTATTTTTTAGTTCTCGGCGGACACAACATCTTTGTTGGTATGTGGTGCTGAGGATCGAACCCGGGCCGCACGCATGCCAGGAGAGCGCGCTACCGCCTGAGCCACATCCCCAGCCCTACAACTAAATTAAAAAAAAATATTTCAGGGCTGAGAATATAGTTCAGTGTTTGAACACTTGCCTACCATCTGTGACGCCCTGGGTTCAGTCCCCACCACCACCACAACAGAAATGTTCTCCTTAGCCACTGTACACATGATGTCATATTCACAAAGGGAGAAGCCCATGAAGAACTACGCCCTTGTCCTTAGAGTTTCATTAGAGATCAACACTGTACTAAATATTAGAAGTTATTACTGGCTACTAATTTTTACTTCCTCAATAAGTTTAATTTGCCAAAGTATCCAGCATGTATTTTCATAGCTACTGTAAACTGAAGGTTGGCCTCCTGTATTACACAGTTTGAGTGAACAAAATTATTTGAAAGCCACCTACACCAACATGCCTGTAATCCCAACAACTTCAGGAGGCTGCAGCAAGACAATGGCAAGTTAGGACAGCCTGGGCAACTAAGCAAATCACTGCTGAAAAATAAACAAAGGGCTCAAACCACACATGTGATGGCACATAGTAATCCAAGTAATTTGGGAGGCTAAGGTAGGAGGATCACAAGTTCAAGGCCAATCTCAGCCAGTTATCAAGGCCCTCCGGAGGCGCAGCCGCGACATCGACGCGCTGCTGGCCCGCGAGCGGCGCGCGGTGCGGCGCCTGGTCAAGATCCTGCTGCTGGGCGCCGGCGAGAGCGGCAAGTCCACCTTCCTCAAGCAGATGCGCATCATTCACGGCCGCGAATTCGACCAGAAGGCTCTGCTGGAGTTCCGCGACACCATCTTCGACAACATCCTCAAGGTGAGCGGGCCCGCCCTGCCCCGCCCGCACACCTGTGTCCAGGTGGGCGCTGGTAGCGGCGGCCAGGCGCGCGCAAGCTGGGGCCACGGCCGCGCGCTTTGTCCCCCGCTCTGCGGCGCCGCCTGGCTCGCAGCGTCGTCCACTGCTCCCGCGACCAGGTACCCCTGCACGGAGTCGAGGGGGCCACTAGCCTGGGTCACCTGGGGCTCTCCTGCACGCCCCCTAGTCCCCGTCGGCCTGGTGGCTTTGCCCCTTCTCCGGTGCTTGGGGACGTTAAGAGTAGAAGCTGGCCAACTTCTGGAGACTTGGGGGCGGAGGGGTGCTTGGTGATGGAGAAAGCCCCCCCTGGACGCACCCTGGCAGGATGGAGTCCAGGGTTTCCCCTGCAGCTGCGCTGGGTGAGGGAGCTGAATTTGCCCTGCCCAGCCAGCAGCAAGCCCCGAAGAGCAGTGAAGTCTGGAGGAGAACCAGTCATCAATCTTAAGTTTTAACTTTATAGTAGGAAAATTTCAAGCATATACAAAAGTAGCGAAGATAGTAGAAAGAACTGTAGTGTACACCTCTCAGCTTCAACAGCGATCATGTCCAGGCCAGCCCAGTTCACCTATGCCCCCATGATCTCCAAGCAAATTCCAGACGTTGTACAGTGGCCATAGAAAACATAAGATCGCTCAAGATAAAGGCCTTGTTTTAAAAAAATATATATATTACCATTAATGAAAAAGGTTATTAGTAAAAGTAGTAACTCCTTAATGTTGCCAAATATCCAGTCAGTGTCCAGATTTCTTCCATTGTTGCTTTATAAGTTTTATTTGTTTGACCAGGATACAAATAAAATCCTTACATTGTGTCTTGCTCCCTTTATATCTTTGCTGTGTTTGCGGAAGGAACGGTAGAGTTGACTGTCCACTTTCCAGTGTCTCACTACTGTGAGCTCGTGTAAAAGGCCCCAGAGAAAGGAAATCTGGAGAAAACTGATGAGAAGGGGAGAGGAGAGAGTCAGTCCTGCACCTAGATTGGGTCATTTCCTTTTTGAGTTTCTTATCTATACACTTTTCATGCCCCACTCTTCAACTTTTCCCAAGTCCATTTTGGAGAAGCCAAGTTACAGGTCTGAGGAACAGTTGTCTCCAAGCAGACGTGGAGAGACATTTATCTACCAGAAAACCTGCCTGGAGACTCAATTTTATGCTACCTGAGGGAGTTTACATTTAGCAAAGGGCAGGAGAATCGAATCTGGGACATCTCTTTCACTTCACCCTGGAAGCTCCCCTCTGGCCATGGTGCCAAGATCCTGAGCCCCAGAATTCCAGGCCGGTATTCCCACTTTACATTTTTGTTACTAAAATATCTCATTTCAACACAAATAGGTCATTTGGGATTGTGATGGGAAGAAAATAATCTGAATGATAAAACATCCCTTTCCTTTTCACCTCTTTCAAAAGCCCCTCCAGTCAGGGCTCTGGCCAAACACTTGATGAACTTTAAAGAGGAGGTGCCCAGTGCAGCTCATTAGAGATCAATTGTGTGCTTCAAAAATCTCCTCATCTTCTAGGGTAAAGTGCACTTGAATATCTCTCAGAACCTGCTCTCTTAACTTCTCTTCAAAAGGCTAGTTTAATTTTTGCTGCTTTCCTAGACCTCGGAACAGGCAAATTTGGCTGGTTCACTGTCTCCTGGTTTCTTTCAGTTCAGGATGCAGGAAAAATATTCAGAAACAGAGGGCTCAAATCCAACTTGGTACCCGAAGCATATTTTAGAAAACTCAGTCTTAACCTTTTCCCAATGCATATGAATGTTAACTTTTACTCTCTTCCTTATCAAGAGAAATAAGATTTGTTAAATAATATTAAATTTTCTTTCCCAATTTGTTTTTTTTTTTTTGGAGGGGGGGAGGTGGAGATTGAATTCAGGGGCACTCAACCACTGAGCCACATCCCCAGCCCTATTTTGTCTTTTATTTAGAGACAGGGTCTCACTGAATTGCTTAGTGCCTCATTTTTGCTGAACTCGAAATCCTCCTGCCTCACTTTCCCAAGCCACTGGGATTATAGGTGTGTGCCACCGTGCCTGGCCCCAATTTGTTTCTGACTAATTGTAGTTCTATATTAAACTCATTTTATCCATTGTGAGGATTTTAAATTCTAGTTAGAAATTCATCTTTTAATTTGAAACAACAAAAAACTTTTCCTCTCCCCCATTCCCATTTTTATTTGGCCAAAATAACTTCAGAAAGAGACTTTTTAAGTAAATGGCTTTGTAGTAGCTTCAATTGTGGACATTTGAATGATACTGTTCAGAATAATATTTATAGAGGCTATTTTTAAAGCAATCTGTGCTATGCATAATGTGCCAGACCCTTTCTGTATGGCATTTAATTTTCATAACACTTTCAAATGGTATTGTCCCATTTAGCCAATAAGGAAATTGAAGATAGAGTTTTAAAATCTCAAGGTTTCGGCTATCTAATTAGCAGATGGCAGAGCTGGAAACCAAACCTGGTCTTTTTTAATCAAACTTTTAATTTTGCAATAATCAGAGTCCTGTGCAGTTGTAAGAATAACACAGAGATCCTGTATACCCTCTACCCACTTTTGCTCAATGGTAATATGTTGTAAAACTGTACTACAACACTACAACCAGAATATTGGCAATGATACAGGCAGGACCCAGACCATCACTAAAAGGCTCTCTAGTTGCCCTTTTGCAATCTCTTTTTTTATGCTCCCCTCCCAGACCCTATCAGTGACTGATATATTCTTCAATTCTATAATTTTGTTATTGGAAGAATGTTGTATGAATGGAATCTTACAGAATGTGATCTTTTAAAATCAGCTCTTATCTCTTAGCATAATTCCTTGGAGATTCAGTGCAAGTAGTTGCGTGTATCTATAGTTCTTGCCTTTGTTTAATATTTATTTTTTAGTTGTAGGTGGACACAGTATCTTTATTTTATTTTTATGTGGTGCTGAGGATCAAACCCAGTGCCTCACACATGCTAGGTGAACACTCTACCACTGAGCTACAACCCCAGCCCATCTTGCCGTTTTATTGCTGAGTCCACCATTTAACTCTTCTCCTATTGAAGGATGTTTGGGTTGTTTCCAGTTTCTATTACAAATAAATCTCCTTTAAACATTCATGTACCTACATTTATACCTACATAATTTTTCATATATCTGGGATAAATGCTCATGCATACAATTACTGGCTCATGTGGTAGTTGCACATTTAGTTTCATAAGAAACTGCCAGTTTATTTCCCAAATGATGTGCTATTTTACATTGCCATTATCAATGTATAAGAAAGCCAGTTTCTCTGCATCTTTGCCAGCATTTGGTGTCATTGTTTTTTATTTCAGTTATTTTGATAGGTGTATAATGACATCTTCTTGTAGTTTGGGGGGGCTTTTTGTTTTGTTTTGGTACCAGGGATTAAACTGAGGGGCATTCAACCACTGAGCCACATTCCCAGTCCTATTTTGTATTTAAAAAAAAAAAAAAATATATATATATATATATATATTTTTTTTTTAGTTGTAGCTGGACACAATACCTTTATTCCATTCATTTATTTTTATGTGGTGCTGAGGATCGAACCCAGCGCCCTGCGTGTGCTAGGCAAGCTTTCTATGGCTGAGCATAATCCCTATTTTGTATTTTTATTTGGAGACAGGGTCTCACTGAGTTGCTTAGCACCTCACTGTTGCTGAGGCTGGCTTTTGAACTCATGATTCTCTTGCCTTAGCCTCCAGATTCTTATAGTTTTAATTTGCATTTCTGTAATGGTTAATGATGATGAACATTTTTTCATGTGCTTATTTGCCATTCATTTATTTTCTTTGGGAAAGTGTTTCCCTGTTTTTGTCCATTTTCTTATTAGGTTGTTTGTTTTTTTATTGTTGAGTTTAGGGAATTCTTTATATATTCTAAATACTAGACCTTTGTTATAGATGATGAATTATACATATTTTCTTGCAGTCTGTGGGCTGGCATTTTATTTTTTTAACAGGCACCTTTGTAGAGCAAAATTTTTGTTTTCAATGAGGCCTAGTTTACCAATATTTTTCTTTTATAGATCATGCTTTTGACATCAAGTCTGAGAATTCTGCATAGCTCTGGATCTCAAAGATTTTTTCCTTACTTTTTTCTAAAAGTTTTGTGGTTTCACATTTTACATTTTTAGTGTGTGATCTACATTGAGTTAATTTTTGTGTAAGGTATGAGATTTAGACCAAAGTTCATTTTTTTCTGCCTGTGAATATTCAGGTGCTCAGGTACCATTTGTTGAAAAGGCCATCCTTCTATTGAATAGTTTCATGCATTTGTCAAAAACCAGGTGGGCATATTTATGTAGGTCTGTTTCTGAGTTCTCTTTTCTGTTCCATTGATCTGTATGTTCATCCTCGTGCTACTATCACATTATGTTGATTATTACATAATTCAATTTTAATATCAGATAGGGTGATTTCTCCTATTTTGTCTTTTTCAAGATCACTTTAGTTATTTCAGGGCCTGTGCCTTTTTTTTTCTGATAAATTTTAGAAATCAGCTTTGTCTGTGTCTGTTTTTTAAAACTTTGTTGGGATGCTAACAGCAATTATATTAATATGAATCAAATGAGAGAAAATTGATAGCTTTGCTAAATTAAGTCTTCCAATCCCTAAACATGGTATGCATTCATTTAAGTCTTTGATTTCTTTTATCAGCCTTTTTCACATTGCAGCATATATATTCTGTACATGATTTATTAATTTTATACCTAAGTATTTAAATATTTCTTTAAAGCAATTGTAAATGAGATTGTCCTCTTACTTTCAATTTCCACATACTCATTGTTAATGAAAACAATGTGATTGTTTTTTATATCTTGGTCTTGCATCCCATGACCTTGCTGAAAATTACATCAGAAGAGCTTTCCTGTGGATTCTTTGAACTCTACATAGACCATCATGTTAGTTTGTTAGCTACAAGTAGGGAGTTTTACTTCTTCTTCCCCAATTGGTATGAATTTTATTTCTTTTTCTTGTCTTACAGCAAAGGCTATAACTTCCAGTATTATGTTGAATAAGAGTGATTAAAGTACTGATTATCTTCTCTTTCTGATCTGATGTTGATGATTTTTGCTTTCTGTATTTTTGTCAGTCTTCATAGAAGCTTACCATTCTATTGATTTTTTTTGCCCCCAACCAAAAAGAACCAGCTTTTGATTCCATTGATTCCACCCCCGCTTCATTTCCTTGTTTTCAATTTCATTTATTTCTGTTCTTTGCTTCTTTTGTCCATTTACCTTAGATTTATTTTGTTCTCCCCACCCCTATTTTCTTGAGTTAGAGACTTAGATTACTTATTGAGATCTTTTCTCATTTCTAATATAAACATTTTAAGTGTTGCAATTTCCCCTCTCAGCACAGCTATAGCTGTGTCCACAAAATTTGAATGTTCTACTTTCATTTTTATTCAGTTTCATGGGTATTTTATTTCTTTCGAGATGTCTTCTTTGACTCATGGATTATTTATTTATAAGTGTGCTGTAGTTTACAAATGTTTGGAGATTTTTCTATTATCTTTCTATTACTAATTTCTATTACTAATTTCTAGTTTGACTCTAGTATGTTTAGAGAACACACATTGTATAATTTCAGTTCTTTGAAATTTGTCGAGGTTACTTTTATGACCCAGAATATGGTCTATCTGTCATATGTTTTGTGGTCCTATGTTGGTAAATATTCCATAGGCATTTGGGAAAAAAATATGTATTCTGTTATTTGTTGGAGTGTTCTACATATCGTCAGTTGATGCTGCTGGTTAACACGGCTGTTGACTCTGTATCCTTGATGAAATTTTGTTCAGTAGTTCTATCACTTGCTGAGGGTTGGATATGAAAGCTCCCAATTTCTTCTTTAATTCTGTCAGTGTTTATGTGGTACATAAACAATTGGGATTATTATCTACCTGATAGATTGAGCCTTTGCCATTATGTAATGTCCTCTCTTGTCTTTACAGATGTCCCTTAAATTACAATGTGATTACTCATCCTGTCAATTTGCAACTCTTTGTAAATTGAAACTGTTATAAGTCAAAATGCATTTAATACACACCTAACCTACTGAACATCCTAGCTTGGCAACACAGTACACTGTTGTGTTCAGTTTTTAATCCTGAGGACATGTGAGGCTAAGCTGGAGCTGCTGCCCAGTATCACACGTATCTTACTGCATTCTACTAGACCAGAGAAGATCAATATTAAGATATTGAAGTAGGTTTCTATGGAATGTGGATGGCTATTGCACTATGATAAAGTCAAAAAAGCTGAAACATAGTAAGTCAGGAAATCATCTATAGTAATTTTTTTTGTGCTAAAAGTGTCTTTATCAGTTATCTTCACATACCCACTTCTGGGTTTTTTTTTTAATATTTATTTTTAAATTGTAGGTGGACACATACCTTTATTTTATTTTTATGTGGTGCTGAGGATTGAACACAGTGCCCCATGCATGCTGGGCGAGTGCTCTTCCCCCGAGCCCCTCCACTTCTGTTTTTATTAATGCTTTCAGGGTGTCTGGTTTTTTCCATTCTTTTAACCTACCCATATTGTTTTGAAGTGACTTTTGTGTGGATTTTTTAATCCAATCTTCCAATTTTAATTAATTTGAATATTTAGATTATTTGCATTTAAGTTAAGGTTATTAATAATAATAATAATTATTATTAATGTGTTAGGGAATAATTTGGATTTTTTTAACATCTTTTTTTTTAAGTTGTAGATGGACATAATAGCTTTATTTATTTATCTTTATGTGGTGCTAAGGCTCAAACCCAGTGTCTCACACATACTAGGCAAGTGCAGTACCACTGATCAACAACCCCAGCCCCAATAATTTGGATTTTTGAAAATTTTTTAGAGAATCCTTTTGGGTTTTTGAAATTTTTTTATTTGTATAAATTTTTTATTCTATTGACAATAGAATGTATTATGTCCGTCTACAACTTTAAAAAAAGATATTAAAAAATATCCATGCGTACATGGAGTGTAATCTCCCATTTTGTGATTATACATGATGTGGAGTTATACTGGTTGTGTATTCATATATGAATAGGAAAGTTATGTCCAATCGTTCTATTGTCCTTCTATTCCCATTCTCCCTCCCTTCCCTTCATTCCCCTTTATCTAATCCAACGAAATTCTCTTCTTTTGGGTTTTTTTTTGTTGTTGTTGTTGTTTTTCTGTTTTGTTCTTACTTTTTTATGGGCTATCTGAACATGTTTTAGGACTCCATCTTGATTGATTTTTTTAGTATTGCATTTTGAATCAATTTCTTGGTAGTTCTAGATTTACAATATACATAGGTAACTTATCCAAGTCTCCTGACAAGGGTGTTTTACCACATTAAGTTTCCATTTAGTTTACCCTCTCCACTTTTCAAATATAAATATTTTAAGTATAAATATAAATATTTTAAATATAAATATAAAAGTGGAATATTACTAATGTCCTCTTCTTATCTTTTATATCTGCACCTCTTCTTACTCTTCTGATGGTCCTCTCTCCTTTCTGGAGTTCACAGCCTTCTGTTCTCATTCCCTTTCTGTTTAAAAAAACTGCAGCTGGCTGTTCTTTAAGAATAAGTCTGCTTGCAATAGATTCTCCAGGCTTTCTTTCATCCAAGAAACTTCTGGGAGGGGAGGGGGGATAGTAGAGGATAGGAAGGGCAGCAGAATACAACAGACACTAGTATGGCAGTATGTAAAAAAGTGGATGTGGAACCAATGTGAATCTGCAATATGTATACGGGGTAAAAATGGGAGTTCATAATCTGCTTGAATCAAATGTATGAAATTTGATATGTCAAGAGCTTTGTAATGTTTTGAACAACTAATAATAAAAAAATTTAAAAAAAAGAAACCTCTTTATTTCCCCTTCATTCATATATATATATATATTTCCCTTTATTTTATTTATTTATATATGGTGCTGAGGATTGAACTCAGGGCCTCGAATGTGCTAGGCAAGCGCTCTACCACTGAGCCACAACCCCAGTCCCTCCCTTCATTCCTAAGGGACATTTTTTTTGCCAGCTGTAGAGTTCAAGCTCTCGGTTCTTTTAGTAGTTGAAGAATGTGCCTTCCCAGTTTCAGATGAGAAGATGTTGTCATTTGATTTGGTGTCCCTCTATAAATTAATGCTTTTTTTGTTCTCTGGTTGCTTTTAAGATTTTTCCATCATCTTTAGTTTTCAGAAGTTTGATTATGATTCATCTTAGCATAGGTTTCTTTCAGATTATTCTATTTGGGGATTATACAATTTACTGAATCTGTGCCTTTATGTGTTTTGTCAAATACAGGGGATTTTTCAGGTATTTTTTCTTCAAATACTTTCTCAGTCCCACTGGTTTTCTCTTCTCCTGGAACTGATGGCTGAGCTCTTTGCTCTTTGGTTATTGACCTCCAGGTCACCAAGACTATTACCTTCTTGAGTGGGGTTGTAGCATCAGCCTCCTGCCACCTCCTAGTCATTGGGTTAGGGTCCTGTTTGAGGCCAAGGTTCAGGCCCCCAGGGCCCTGCTGACACTATTCCTGTAGGGGATTTGCTCTTCAGGCAGAGGGGGGAGTCGGATTCCTGTCTGGCCTGCCAGAACTACCTGCTGGGCCACTTGGGAGTACCAGCTGTTTCCTCAGGGCAGGAAGATGACGGAAAACCAACTTCCCTCCCCTCGAAACTTTGCTGAAACGTCAATGGGTGGCATATGTGGGGTTTTTGTTGGTGTTTGGCTGGAGCAGAGTGGGTATTTTAGACAGCTTTTTCACTGCTGTGACTAAAAGACCCGACCAGCACAATTGCAGAGGAGGAAACATTTATTTGGGGGCTCACGGCTTCAGAGGTCTCAGTCCACAGACAGCAGGCTCCATTCCTCAAGAGTGTGGCAGAGGGAAGGCGGTGACATGATGATCAGGAAGCAGAGAGGTCAGTCACTAGTTGCCAGATGCAAATATGTGCTTCAAAGCCACACCCCCAAGTCCCCTCTCCTCCAGCCACACCCTACCACTTCAGTTTCCACTCAGCTAATCCCTATGAGGGGATTAATTCACTGATTGGTTAAGACTCACAGCCCAATCATTTTTCCTGTGAACCTTCTTGCATTGTCTCACATGTGAGCTGTGGGGGACACCTCATATCCAAACCATAACAGTAGGCATTGCCAAAGGGTCTCCTGCTGTAATCCCATCTCTCCCTAGGTGCATTTGCACCTGGCTCATCTTGGGGCTCTTTTTTCCTCTGCCTCCTGTCTCTTCCAGCTGCCCTCTGCAACACCTGATTTGTGTGGGTAGGAGGTAACAGGATACCCAGGGGACTCACCAGCATGTCCTTCAAGTCCAGAGGTTCCGAGGCAGCCTACCTTCTTTCCCACATTTGCTTATTGTGTTTTCTTGATACTGTGTTTTGCAGTACTGGGGATTGAACCAGGTGCTCTGCCCAGCCATTTTATTTTATTTTAAATTTTGAGACAGGGTCTTGCTAAATTGCTGAGGCTGGTCTCGAACTTGCAATCCTTCTACCTTAGCCTTCCAAGTAGCTGGGATTACAGGCATGTGCTGTCACGCCCCATAGCCTGCCATGTTATATCCAAGATTTTTTAGGGGTGGAGATACTCCATCTTGATGGTACGGCAGTCTTATCCCCCTTGTTCTTTGATTCTAGATGTGGTGTTCTTAATCACAGGTGTGCCTGAATTTGAATATGTGATTTCTTTAACTTCATTACCTCCAACCATCCTCTGCAGTTAATTATGTGAATCTACTAGTTGCTTTGACTTGCTATAAATAGTTCCAGTAAGACTGGTTCATTCTTTTATAATCTTAAAGATGAAACTCTCTCATTTCCTTAGTGGGCTTTCCTTAAAGTTCGTGTGTTTGATATTTGGAGTTTGCTCCAAATTAATACCTCCACTTGGCACAAGCTCAAACCCAGCTTGGATTTGATTTATAGTAGTTCCATAGCCTCTTGTGTGTGATAACATGCATTACAAGAGGGTTTTGGGTTTTTCTTTTTTCTGTTTTCTTTTTTCTTTTGCAGTGCAGGGTATTGAACCCAAGGCTTCATACATGTGAGGCAAGTGCTCTACCTCTGAGCCACATCCCTACCCTTTTTTATTTTATTTGGAGATAGGGTTTCATTAAGTTGCCAAGGAGGCCTCAAACTTGTGATCCTCCTGCCTCAGTCTTCTGCGTAGCTGCACCTGGCTCAAGAACATTTTTAATGACTGAATTTCATATCCAGTTAGAAGTAAATAAGTTGTTCGAAGGTTTTTTTTATTGAATATACATAATACCATGCCCATAATTGCATTGGTATCTCTTCTAACCACTCCAACATAGTTCCACCTTATGTATATGTGTGTGTGTGTGTGTGTGTGTATTGCTGATTTTAGAAACTTCTTGAAGATTTGATTACTAGAATGGGTGGTCTCTGAAACAAAAGAATTGACAACTGAATTGTTGATACTGTTGACAATGAAATGAAAAAATTACATTCAACAAATATGCAAGGCCTTATGCTAGGCGCTAGTGGCATAAGGAGTAGTCAATGAAAAGTGCCTGTTCTCAACCCTCATCTGTTAAACTGGAGAGACAGTTGCACAAATATACTTAACATAGAGTGTGAATGTACACCCTGTAAGCACCACTATGGAAGTAGTGAGTTGGTGGGAGAACAGGGAAGATTAACACTGGCTGAGGAAGCTGAAAGGCCTTGTCCAGGAGGTGTGATTTGAGCTGGCTTTGGAAGGCTCTACAAGATTTCAACAGGTATAGTAGGATTCACAAATGAGACCATCTCAGTGCTACAGAAGTCTACCAGTGAAATTGGTTTTGTGATTGTTGTTTATTTTCATTTATTTATTTATTTATTTATTGGGGGTGCTGGTGCTTGAACCCAGGGGTGTTTTACCACTAAGCTATACCTCCAGTCCTTTTTATCTAATTTGGAACAAGGTCTCACTAAGTTGCTCAGGCTGGCCTCAAACTTGATCCACCTGCCTCAACCTCCTGAGTTGTTGAGATTACAGAAGTACACCACCACACTCAGATATCAATGAAGAAAACTCTAACAGGGAAAAATATTAAAAGGAGACTCAGCACAGGAGCTACATGGAATTTCCTAGTCAACGCAACTGGTCAGATTGTGGTAGATTTTGACATACCCTGTATTCATCACATTCTAGCTAAAAGCTGTGGGTTTGATCCCTGGAAAATTCATGTATATACACATCATTCCAAGGGGTTTTCTGAATGCCCTAAGTTCCAAGAGTGGGCCTACAAGTGGTCTAGGAACTACTTTATTATTAAGAACTTTTATTGTAGAATAGTTAAGATTAAGCTAACTTTTTGGAAGTTTCTTTTTCTTTTACTTTTTGGGTTTTTTTTTTTTTGTTTTGTTTTGTTTTGTTTTTTTAGAATTTTGTTGTTTTTGTGTTTAAGACTTTGAAGATGCCAACATTGCTGATTTGCATTTTTTGGTTTTTGGTTTTCGTATTTTGTTGTTGGGTTTTGTTTTGTTTGTTTGTACCAGGAGTGAACCCAGGGGCGCTTAACCACTGAGCCACATTCTCAGCCCTTTCTTTTAATTTTACAATCAGGGTCTCACTGAGAGTTGCTGAAGCTGGCTTTGAACTTGTGATCCCCCTGCCTCAGCCTCCAAGGCTGCTGGTCATATAGGTGTGAGCCACCATGCCCAGTTGCTAATTTGTGTTTTTAAGCACTTTGCAACTCTTGCCTGCAAGATTCTGCATGTCTTGGGCTCACAAAGTACTGCTTGGGACTCAGTGCTGCAGTGGGTTTGCGTGAGAGCAGAAGCACAAAGCTGCTTCTGGGGTCTGGAGCACAGTTGAGTTTTTATTGCCTTGTTGGAAAATTTCATTTAAGTAAGCAAATTTACTTTTACACTGGGAAACACATGGTTGGTTTTTTAGTAATGCCCGAAACCAAAAACATCTTTTTCCATCAGTTGAGAGACATACAGACACACCCCTCTGGCCATTGTTGAGATTCAGAGCCCTAAATGCCCTCTAGCTTCCAAGTTTACATTGTAACCAATCATGTCAGGGAGCAGTTTTTGGCCTTTAGTCACCTGTAGTGTGATATTTGGAACATAGCTGCTAGATGCTGAACAAGGTTCTGTTGACAGCTCATAATCATTTTGTTGTTACATAGTTGAGAGTGGGTCCATGGATGGTATCATTTTTTTAAATGTAGCTGAAGATTTAAACTTGAGGCTCATCTAGAGATGTAATTATAGGGCTATCTTCAAATCCAAGAAACTTATATAGTGTAATAGACCTGGTACTTTGCTTAAGAGACAGGCTGGTTCAATTTATTCTGTAGCTATTATTATTTATTTGTATTCAAACAATGAATCTGAGTCTTCTTTCCTCTTGTATCAAATGGCTGGACAAAGCTACATAGTGTCAACTGTCCTTTAAGGGAAAGCAGAGTGTAAAGTTTCTGACCCTTGCAATAGTTTTTCTGTATGTTTATTTTGCCAGTTAAGATATTTGTCTTGAAGAGCCAGGTGTGATAAGGCACTTGTAAACCCAGCTACTCAGGAGCAGAGACAGGAGGATCCATGAAGCCCACAAGTTCAAGACCAGCCTGGGCAACACAGCGAGACATCTCTTTTGTTGTTGTTGTTGTTGGAACTGGGGTAGGGGGATGTGGCTTAGTACTAAAGCATGTGCTTAGCATGGGTGAGGCCTGGGTTTTATCCCCAGCACCACAAAAGAAAAGAACTGTGTGTGTCTACTTCAGGATTGAATGTTCAGGTATGCCCAGGGACATTGGTTTTGAGAATAGAAGGCATAACTTGCCCTCTGCATAGTTTGTCTGTTGGAAGTGCCCATGCCTCTGTGTTGATTTCATGAATCAGCTGGTTTGCAACTTGAACTTCGGATATGCAGCATTCATATGGCAGTAAAGGGACAGTCCTTACTCCTGGGAGGGTTTGTGAGCAGGAAGATGTAGACAGAGAGCAGCACGTGGGTTGTTATGGAGTCCAGGGGAATTAGTCCCCGACCCTTGCTGATGCCCACTGAATAGCATCTTTGTCTAGATTTTGGCATCTATTTTACTATCTGGTCTAAAGCTTCAGCCCTGTTGCATCAGACCACTAACCTTAGTATCACTGAAGTGAGCCAGTGCTGTAGGCATTAGGTAATCAAATGACTGTGGGAACTGAGTTGAGTAGAACCAGAAGCTGAGGAGACACTCATGTGCAAATAATTTGGATTTTGTTGTCATTATCCTGAGGAAGTATTCCCATGACTGTGCACTGTGGCTGTACCAAGCCCTCCAGTTTCTGTTTGGAACAGACAGGTGGGTTCCTGCTGTGATCAGGAAGGGCCAGGTGGATGTGGAGGAAGACCTTCCCTATCACTCAGAGCTCTGTATGTGTGCAGCCTGAGTGGAAGAGACACTTCCTCCTCTCCTGGAGCTTCCTCTCCTAGACAGCTCCTTTGGGACCAGAAGCCCAACAGAGGAGGGCAACGTGGTGGGGTGAAGCATCACTGGTTATACCACTGGGAGGACAGGGAGCCCTTGCCTGGCTGTAAATGTGCCTATTGGATGTGTGATTAGATTCTCCTGGCTATGCTAGCAGCATCCAGGGCCAGTCCCAGGTTCAGACTGCTGAGGAATCTCTACAGGACAGCTCAGTGCTGGGAGTTGGTCAAAGTGCGCATGCCTCCACAGTCACTGACAAAGCTCCAAGTGACACAGTTGCATTAATTTTCAGGGGAAAATATTGTTCATCTTTGTAGACAAGATACACAGTATTCCAAGCCAAAGACTTGACATTAACCAAGGAAGGAAAGGGAGTTGTTATTTAAAGCCTCACCTTAACTTCTGACTAGCTGCTGACTAACTTAGAGGGACTAGCCGCTGCAGACATTTTTTTTGCAATTTCTGTAATACTTATTAGCAGAATTTATTTCTTTTTTTAGTTTTTTAGAGGTCCTAGAAATGGAACCCAGGGTCTCATGCATACTAGGCAAGTACTCTACAACTGAGCTATACTTCAGCCCCCCCATTAATAGGATTTTAAAAAATCTATGTACTCCATTTTAAAACTAATTAATTAATTATTGCTATGGGGATTGATCCTAGGGGTGCCCCACCACTGAGCTACATCCCCAACTCTTTATTTTTTATTCTGAGACAAATCCTTGATAAATTGTCCAAACTGGTATCAAGCTTGCAATCCTCCTGCCTCTACCTCCCAAGTTGCTGGGATTGTGGGCATGTGCCACCACACCCACCCTCATACTCAGTTTTTACCTACAATTCTTAGCACACACAAGGTGACTAGTAACTGTTTATATTTTTGTGGCCACTTAGATGTTTTTCCTTCAAGGCAATGAAGTTCCATAATTTTAGTTTGAGGATGGGGAAAGGAAATGTTTTTTCCCAGGGTTCTGATGACTTGATGAGATAGACATAAGTCAAAAAGCATTAACCTTGCAGAGTAATGTGGAACAAGACAAGAAACTTCCTAGGAGATTAGCAAGTTGAAATTGAGAAATAGAAATCTGGTCATTTACCTTCTTATCAGTACGTGTTTGGTATGACTATAAAGCAGTGAAACTATTTTTAAACAAACAAACCAGGACCACCAGAACATACTAGTTAGAGCAGATGTGTCATTAAAGGAAATAACCCAGGGAAGCCAAGTCACCCACTGCCTATTAAGTGTCCATGTGCAGACAGACACTTCTGAGACTTCAGGAAAGGCAGCCGGCCAGTGGGAGGGAAACCGCCCCATGTAGGGAGAGTGCGTTTTGAGAGTACCTTGCCTGTTACTGCATTTGACCCTGGGAGTAACCCTGCCAGGATAGGCAGGGGCCCTCCACTGATTGGGGTAAGATTCTTTATCTTCCCGGCCTCCTGTGTCCTGGACAGGAATTTCAGCTGCCTGGATTCTCCTGCCTTCTCTCACCATCCCTCTGCCCCTGTGCTCAGGGAAGGAGGAGCAACTTGGTAGTCTAGTGTGTTCGGGAGGAGAATGTGAGCAGGCAGGGCTTAGCACCCTCTTCAAAGCCACCCTGCCCCCGGGAGTGTGCCGTATTCCTGCACCAGCCGCAGGGCCCCCGGCCTGTGTTGCCAGCAGTGCTAGTGAGCAAGCCCTACTTGGCTGCACATCTGAAACCAAGCTCTGTAGTCAGAAAGCCAGCGTTTTGATCTCCATCTATCTGACACCTGTTTTGATTTGCCCCCGCCCCCCCCCCCCCCGGAGCTGGAGTAGAAAGGGGGCAGGAGTAGAAAGGAGACTCATGTGAGGCTGGATGCACACTACAGCCAAGGATGGAGAGAGACGATTCTAGTGCGGTGGTACCTCTTGACCTCGGACTTCCTGAACATTCTCTCCAACACCCTCTGATCTGGGGAGAAGTAGACCCAGGATCTGGAATATAAGCCCAGGGAAAAGTTAGAAGGGGACCTCAGAAGTAAAGGACCATGTCAGGCTGAAACTGCACCATCTCCAGAGCCCTGGGCTGGAGCCAGGCTCAGGGGCTAGGGAGTGAGCTTGAGGTCTAGGTCACCAAATAGAACTTCACTGAGCTCAGACCAGGTTTCAGCTGTTGTTCACCTCTTCAAACATGCTTTGAAAGCAACCTCTGTCTGTCACATTCCAGTTCTGACCTGAGAAGAAAATAGGTAGAAGTGGTATCAGGGAGATTGACCTGGAGAACTGCTGAGAAAAGTTCTCAGCGCTTGGAGAACTAAGCTTGAGAAAGTTTTAAAGAAATGAAATGGTAGCTCTGAAGTACTGTAGCCAAATTAGTAGTGGTGTTGGGGAACAACATGAAAAAGGCAAATACAAAACCAAATCTGAAAAAAAGCCAAACTGTGAGATAGAAGCATTGCTCAAAAGTGCTTGATATCATGCAACATTACCAAGCATATAGATTCTATGAAACAAAAGCTTCAGGATATGATCAAGAATAGCTGAGATAAAAAGGAGATTTGCACAGTTAATGAGATAAGTTAAAAATCCAGATAACACCATTATAGATCTCATATGTATTAAAAACAGAAAGGAAGATAAGCTACCACAGAAAAGTAAATTAATGGTGTGTGGGATTGTGCCCCAATCCCACTCAGCATTGGTGTCCCCACAGTTGTAGAGCCAGGAGTCGCAGGACACCGGACTCCTTTGGATGCTCGCCTGTGAAACAGATCTGGTGTCAGTATCCAGAGAAGGCTTGGTGCTCTGCAGTCCGTCCCTACAGAGGGGAATAAGGGCGGCTTTGCCAGTTCTCCTCTCTTCTTTCTGAGTGTACACTGCCTCGGGCGGCGTCCTGGGTCTGGGCCAGGGGCTACAGATGGCCTTTTGTCCTCTGAGCCCATCTCTGCTGGCACTGCTGTGGCCTTTGTCCTGCACTGCAGTGCAGTGTGGGTACTCCCACTAAAGAAGGGCCTGTTTGGGCAGAGGGAAGTTTATCTCTTAGGCCACCTCTTAAACTAAGGTCCCAAGAGCAGGAATAGTTTTCTTCTGGTGTCTCACCAGTGCCCACACATAATGGGAGTGGGAGACGCAGTCCAGGCACCTGCCGCAGGTTTGGGAGCAACTCTGGCCCTTCTCTCAGCTGCCTCCTTGGACACTTTTTGGTGCTCAGCTGCACAGTTGTCCACCCCTGTCTCACAGTTCCCTGTTCACAGTAAGTGGCAAGGCAGGGATCAGGTTTCAGATGAGAAACCAGGGACAACAGCCCTTTGTAACATGTGACTCAGCCTGTCGGAAAGTTGGTGACAGTGGACTGAGCCACCTAGGCTGTCTTCTTAAAACATGGGAGTACTGTGTCAATGGTGCTGGTGTTTCTAGAAGTTGCTACAGTGTTTCCTGCACTAGGAGTAGATGTGGGAACTCTGCATGTGTGATAGTTGCTACAGGTGAAGGAGCCAGGCTGAGTCTTTTGTGGAACCCAGTGCAAAACCTGGAAGCACAGGAACGCACGCTCACACTCGTTTGCTCTCATAGATGCACACACACACACAGTACAAAACATTTCAAATACTATGATTCTGTTGTAACAATATATGTAACCAGACCTAGTAAAAAGTGCTTATTTCTAGGATACAATTATAGACATGTTGTTTTTTAAAATGTTTTTTCTACAGTAAACATTATTTTAGAAACTGCATTGATCATAGCAATTTTGTAGTATGAATCCCTAGGAATATAATTTAACTATCCACTAGTGATTAAAGCCTTTTCTCCCCATGTTAATTCCTCTGCAGTTACCCGGAAATTTTCATTTTGAATTGTAGGTGTTGTAACTTAATTTCTGGTTTTAATCTTACTTTAGAATTTTTGTAATCTTGAATATTTTCAGAATGCGTAAATATTTGCCAAATAGACCACAGCATCTTCAGCATTTTTTTTTAATTGGAAACTTGTCTTAATTCTTGGTAACATTTCCCCTGTCCCTCCCTATCCCAAGATTCCCGTTAGGAACATCTTGCAGCAGTGTGGTACATTCAGTACCATCAGTGAATGAACATTGACATATTTTTATTAATTAAAGTCCCTAGTTTACGTTAGGGTTCATACTATTGTACAGTTCTGTGAGTTTTGACAAATGTATCCACCATTACAGGTCATACAGAAAAGTTTCACTGCCCTAAAAATCCCCTGTGTGCTACCTGTCCGTCCCTCCCTCCCTCCAACTCTTGGCAACCACTGGTCTTTTTTAGGATTTTTTGGGGGAGGAGGGTACTGGGGATTGAACCCAGGGCCTCACTCATGCTAAGCAGGTGCATCCCCAGTTTAGCAATCTCTGATCCTTTGCTTTCTCCATAGTTGTACCTTTCTAGAGTAACATATAGTTGTAAGCAGACAACATACAGCCTTTTCAGATTGTCTTCTTTCACTTAGCAATTTATTTTTTTTTTAAAGAGAGAGTGAGAGAGGAGAGAGAGGAGAGAGAGAATTTTTAATATTTATTTTTTAGTTCTCGGCGGACACAACATCTTTGTTGGTATGTGGTGCTGAGGATCGAACCTGGGCCTCACGCATGCGAGGCGAGCGCGCTACCGCTTGAGCCACATCCCCAGCCCAGCAATTTATATTTAAGGTTGCTCTGTGAGTTTTCATGGCTTGATAGTTTATCTCTTTTTATTGTAGAATCATACACCTTTGTGGCTGTACCACAGTTTGTTGTTTCTTTTACCTGCTGAAGAACATTTTGGTGGCTTCTAAATTTGGGCAGTTGTGAATAAAGCTCCCTAAACACCTGTGTGCAAGTTTTAGAATAGACATGTTTTCATCTTGTTTGAAGCATTACTGCTGAATCACATGGTAAGAGTATGTTTAGTTTTGTAAGAAACCACCAAATTTTGCTTTCCCAGCAGCAGTGGATGAGCGTTCTTGTTGTTCTACGCTCTCACCAGCATTTGGCATTGTCAGTATTGGGGGTTTTAGCCATTCTAGTAGGTATGTAGTGGTATCTTGCGGTGGTTGTTTTACTTTGCAGTGCCCTAGTGATGCATGGTGCTGAACATCTTTCCATAGGTTTATTTGCCATATGTATGTCTTTGGTAAGGTGTCTGTTCAAATCTTTTGTCCATTATTTTTTTTTTAATTTTTTTTTAGTTGTAGTTGGACACAATACCTTTATTTCACTTTTTTTTTTTTTTTTTTTTTTTTAATGTAGTGCTGAGTATCGAACCCAGGGTCTCACATGAGCAAGGCAAGCGCTCTACTGCTGAGCCACAACCCCAGCCCTGTCCATTATTTTTTTTTACCATTGAATTTTGAGAGTTCTTTTTATATTTTAGATACATGATATATGTTGCAGAGGTTTTCTTCCAGTCTCTCTGGCTTATCTTTCTGTCCTCTCGAGCATAATGTGTTCAGCATTCACATGTACTTCATTCCTTTTATGACTGAATAATATTCCTTTGTACAAGTATACTATAGTTTGCTTATCCATTTATCAGTTAATGGACATTTGGGTCATTTCTACTTTTTAAAAAATATTCTTTTAGTTTTCAGTGGACCTCTATTTTATTTATTTATATGCAGTGCTGAGAATCGAACCCAGGGCCTCACACATGCTAGGCAAGCACTCTACCACTGATCCACAACCCAGCCCTCATTTCCACTTTTTGACTATTGTGAATAATGCTGCTGTGAACATTCATATGTGGGGTGTGTTTTGTGTGATATATGTTTTGTTTTCATTTCATTGGATATATTCTGTTAGGCAGTTTTTCATTACTATAACAAATACCCAAGATAAATCAACTTCTAAAGAGAAATGGTTTATTTTGGCTCGTTTGGGAGGTTTCAGTCCATGATGAGTTGGCCACATTGCTTATAGTCTACCAGTAATGTAGCCCATCATGTGGGGAGCATGTGGTAGAGCAAAACTGCTCACCTCGTGGTCAGGAGAAAAAAAAGAGAGAAAGAGGAAGGGACCTGGATTCCACAGTCCCTTTCAAGGGCACACTGGCTATGACATGAAGATCTCCCACTAGCCCCAACCTCCTAACCTACCACCTCTCAGTAGGGCCAGAGGCTGGGGAACAAGCCTCTAACACATGGCTTTTGGGAGACATTTAAGATCCAAACTATACACATGCCTAGGAGTGGAATCACTGGAGCATACAGTAGCTCTTATGTTTTTTTGAGGGGCTGCCAAGTTGTTTTCCAAAGCAGCTACACCATTTAACACTTGCTTCAGCAATGAACATGAATTCTAGTTTCTTCACATGCTTGCCAACACTTGCTGTTGCCTGTTTTGTATGTGTGTGTGTGTGTGTGTTTAATAGCCATTGTGGTTTTGATTTGCATTTCCTTAATAGTGTTGAAAACTTTTCATAAGCCTATTGGTTTGTTCTGTCAAAGATTGACTCTTTTTGACTTCTTGAGTTTAACTCCTTGCTGTTTAATCAAACCTATATGAAGACTCATTATATTTTATATATAATAAAGATGTATATAGACCTAATGGCAATTTTGGGCACCAAGGAATTGAAAATATCCTGTGATTTTAGGGAGTTACATTATTATTATGATAATGATGATAAGGAAGAAGAAGAGGAAAAATGTTGCGAGTGTATAATTGGAATGAAAGTCTGTCCAAGACTCGTCCTTCTGACTGTCTCGATTGCTGTGTGCCTGCATCTCCACAGGCACCCTTGCTGATGTTTCTCCTCTGTGTACTTCCTTGGGTGTCCTGTGCATGACTGCTGTCCCCATAAGACTTCTCAGGCATTCTTTTTAAGTCTGCTTTCTTCCTTAAGAAATGACAGCAGGCCTTGATTTCCTATCAGATCAGGTAATTTCTAAGCCAGAAATGACCACAGTTGTTCTATTACCCTTGGGCACAAGTGTGCACACTCCTTGCTAGGCTGGCCCCTCCCCTCCAGTGCCTTCTTCCTTACTTTACTCTTTCTCCATTACTTGGCTTCTTAATGTCATCAAGTCAAATGCAAACACACCCCATAGAGGGTGACGAGCTTCCTGGCACACTGCAGGGGCAAGCATGGGGTGGGTTGCTTGGGTCTGCCTTCCCGGGGCCTGGGGACTGCCCATATGGATGAGAACAGTAAGCTTCCTGCTTTCTGGCTGTGAGGCAGCACTGGGGAGTCCTGGAAGGAGATCAGAGGGAGAGACAGATTCCTTCTGATACTACTTCTATGCCCCCTCTACCTTCCCCCCTATAATTCACTAATTTGAGTGTGTATTTATTTCCTGTTGAGCACCAGAGTGATTTAGAGAGTAAACTGGCATGACCTCTCTTCAGCGAGCAGTGCAATGATCCAAGTGGTCACAAAGCCGTGTGTGATGCACAGAGCAGGTTGAGGGTGAGGCCAGCCAGGGATCTGTGTCTGCTCAGTGTACGGCCAGAGCGGGGGCCTAGATGCCTTGCTTCACCTTAGTCTCATAGCACTACTGAAACATTTGCAGCACGTGCTGCTCAATCACCTGGTAAGCTTGCTAAAATGCAGATTCTAGCATTGCAGGACTGCAATAGGGCCTGAGATTCTGTACTGCTTTAAGTTCACAGTGATGTTTATGCTGCTCCACTACACTTCAGGTAGCAAGGATATGAACAATATTAAAAAACCTGCAGCAACCTAACTAAATAAAAATAAAAAATAAAATCCAAATATAAATAATAAAAATAAAATCCAAACAAAAAACAAATCCATTCTTTCCATCACTGGAAAAAAGCAAAAAACAAATTGTTGACCAGACCAGATTGCAGGCACACACCTGCAATCTCAGCAACTTAGTAAGACTCTGTCTCAAAATAAAATTTCAAAAGGACTGAGGATGTGGCTCAGTGGTGGAATTATTTTCCTAGCCAGGAACAGTTAGTGAAATGATAGCATGAAATGGGAACCATAAGACATTACTAAATCATTTAATCAACTGATATTTATTGAGCCACCTCCTCTTCTTCTTCTTTTTTTTTTGGCACCAGAGGGGCTTAACCACTGAGCCATATCCCCAGCCCTTTTTATTTTTATTTTTTTTTATTTTGAGACAGGGTCTCAATAAGTTGCTACCCTGGTCTTGAGCTTACAATCCTTCTGCCTCCTGAGTCCCTGGGATTACATGTGTGCACTGCTGTGCCTGGTGAGCCACCTATGTTTTAGGTGCTTAGGAAAGAAATGAAAAACAGATCCATTCTTTCCATCACTGGAAAAAAGCAAAAAACAAATTGTTAACCAGACACAATGGTACACACCTACAATCTCAGCAACTTAGTAAGACTCTGTCTCAAAATAAAATTTAAAAAGGACTGAGGATGTGGCTCAGTGGTGGAATTATTTTCCTAGCATGTTCGAGACCCTGGGTTCAATCCCCAATACCAAAAAATGAAAAAGAAAATTAAAGTTGTTGCCTCACAGAGCTTACATCCTAGTGTTGGAAATAGACAATCAGCACAACGGATGAATGTTATTAAATGTTAGGAGGTGAGAAGAACCCTGGGCAAAGGGTAAGAGCTTGAGGGTGGTAGGAATGTCCCCCCATGGTGACACCAGAGCAGTGAAGAGGAGTCTGGAGACACACACATAGAAAAAAGTGCTGCCCAGTGCAAGGCTGGGTACCAGAGGGACCTTGGAGCCAGTGTGTCTGATGTGGGATGAGGGCAGAGGGCTGCAGGTCCCAGGCTGTAGCTCTGGTGACACATAGCTCCTTTGGAAGGTCTCAGCAGAGGAGTGATAGATCGGCCTCGGACACCCAGAGGATTACTCTGGCTTCTGGCACTGGAGGGAGGTCAGGTGGTGCAGGGTCAGCAAGCGAAGGCTATGGTCTGATCCAAAGAGCAGGGTGTGAGCATGGAGATGGGAGAGGTGGTCTAAGTTGGAAATGTTTTGAAGGTATCAGTGTTGAAAACTATAGTTTTGAGACTCGGAAACATGGCTGTGATATTTTAACTAAAAAGAAGTGAACTGTTTTTCAAGATACACATTTTTAGTGTTAAAAAAATAAATGGTGGTGGGTGGGGTATCATGTCATTCACCAGAATAATAATTTTCTCTAATTAAAGGAGATTTATTTTTATTTCGGCCTACTTCTGTCTTCCAGAATGCACATTATTTGTATAGAAAATAACTTTAAAGTCAGGCAAGGTGGTATAGCCCCCCCCAGCAACTCTGGAGGCTAAGGCAGGAGGATTGCAAGTTCAAGCCTGGACATTTTAGCAAGGCCCTAATCACCTCAGCGAGACCCTGTCTCTAAATAAAATATTTAAAAGGGCTAGAGATGTGACTCAGTGGTTAAGCACCCCTGGGTTCAATTCCCAGTGCCAAAAAACCAACCAACCAAACAAACAAAAGCTTTAAAAAACAACTTTGCTGATGTAATTTTACTGCATGTCCTTTATTTCATCAAGATCAGTCATTTGCGTTGCATTTTATTGTAATCATCTGTAGTTTGTCCTTTTCTGTTGTTAATTCTGTCTAGCTCAATAGAATGCAGGATCCTTTGCAGTTTGGGATTGCGTTTTGATTTCTCTTTTCCAGCTCGTGACAGATCCTCCCTAAGTGCCTATTGAATGAATTGTTCCAATTCTTTTGAGTCATGCCTGGCCTCTTCCAAAACAGTTTTGTTTTTCTAAATCTGTGGAGGTTTATTATTAGCATGGCTGAAAGACCAAAGCATGATGTCTGCCTCTTTAAGAGTCTAGTTTCTTCTTCCCCCTGTTCTCTTTCCTTATCACCTGCCCCAGGTGCTCGCCCCACACCACCAAAAGAGGCTTATTTGAGCTCAGAGAAGTTGTAATATCGGAACACACATTTGCCCTCACTGCTAGCAGTTCTTCAGTTAGATAAGTAGCCTTTTTATATAAATAGTTCCCTCTTGTCTCTGCAGTTAGAAAACAGGTCCCTTGGGCTTATTTGTGTATTGTGTGAAGTGGAAGGCGAGCTCCTGGGACCTAGGCCTGTACTGTTCCCAAAGTGTGGAAAAAGTCTTTCCCCCAAAGCCTGTTGTACGTGTCTTAACCCTGACTTTTTTGTTACAAATATTGTATGAACAGTTACTTTTCTCAAGGCCATAGTGGTAGCTGGTAACCGTAATTCTTGATAGACGTTTTATCTCTAATCTCTTAAACCATATTGGATTCCAGTAAATGTGAGGTCACAGCGTGGGCAGAGGAACTCGGATGACAAATTCATAGAGCATCTTTTCAGTTAGTGTTCTGAGGAGTGGCTTTAGCAGACTATCTTGGGATTGGGGGCTTGAGAATGTTTGTTTTGTTCAATTCCTTTGCAAGTGCCTGGCTTTGATCTTTGTTAGGGTTTGAGGAAGGGACTTGCTTAAGAGGTATCTTAGATTTGGGAGGTCAGAATAGGCCAGATTCCCACTCTCAGTTAATGGACAGATGGTCATTCCAACAGGTAAATCTTTCAATTCTGAAGAAATTGTCCCAGTGAAACCTGGTAGGTGAAAGAAACAGGAAAACCTACCAAGGAAACAGTTCAAAGGAAGAGTAGCCTTCAGGAATGGCAGCTTTAAGTATAATGGTTTTAGGAGGTTGCACCCCCTTTTCATCTTTTTCCTAGGCATTGAACCCAGGGTCCTGCACATGGTAGGCAAGCGTTCTTCCCACAACTAAGCAATAAGTTATAAAACAGAGATTGGGAAAACCAAATAAATACATACTAACCTTTTTAAGCTTTATCAAGAAATGTCTGTGTTTATCTGAATCATCTCTGTTTACACGCATGTTGTGTTTTACATGGTTCTAGGCAATGCATCCCAGAATGTCAGTCCTTGGCAGCATGCAGGGACCTGGCCTTGCACCTGGCTCAGTGCCCACACAGGATAGGCATTCAAATATTTATTGGATGTATAAATGAATACTTTTAGAGGAAAAAAGTCTGAGGGAACTTGGAAACCAGTTTTAATATTGATTATCTTGAAACAAAGTATTTGTCACGTTTTAGTAACATGAATGTGGAGTTCTATGAGTAGGAGTCTAGGCTAGCCTGGGTTTCCTGGCAACTAGCTCTTTGCTGGCAGACTTGGAAGAGAAAGAGAGAGCTCACCTGGTATTGTGCTTTGCTGTCTTGCTAAGGTGGAGGGGACAGTGGAGCAGACAGCTAAGACAGAGAATCCCTGTAGGAGTTCACTGTCCGTTGAAAAAATTGCTCAGGGTGAATTGTTTTGCCGGAGGCCACCCAGTGAGTGCGTTGGGAGTTGCAAGCCTAATTTCCTTATATAGAGTCATTCACACAATTTGGGAGTTTCATGTGCAGATGATAAAAGCAGTTCTCTATCCATTACTCTCTGGAACTGACTACTCACGGATATAATTTTTCCACTGTCAGCTGGAGCCTGACATCCATTTTCTCACACCCTGTAAGTTGTTTGGCTCATTCCTGTGGAGCATCAAGAGGGGCACCAGGCTGCAGGAAGCAGTGTGTCCCCACTGTTTTGAGAAGAGGGAGTATCTTCTCAAGATACTGCTGCCTTTCTCAACATCTCTGTAGAACATCTGTAACTTAAGCATGAACATAGAACCCTTAAGCCTAGGATGAGCAGAACATGCATCAGAAAGTCATAGATTATTAGCATCTTTCACTTGGAATATTCTGTAGAGCCTATAGGAGTGGCTTCCGTAGTCTGATCATATTGACAGGTGGTAGCGGTAAGGTTATAAGGCAAAGGCAAGGTGGCCATTGGCCACGAGATGGTAACTGATTGGTGGGAGCAGGTCTGGAGAAGCAGCAGCTCACGGATTTTGTGTCATTTTCTTACTCTGCATTTCACATCACTGGAGAGGAATTTCTATTTCAACTTAAAAAAAAACCATTTTATTGAGACATAACTGCCATTGCATGCTATTCACTCATTTAGAGTCTACAATTCAGTGAATTTTAGTGTAGTTATAGAGTTGCGTGACTATTACTATAGTCAATTTTAGAACATTGATGTCACTCCAAAAAGAAACCCTGTACTCATCGAGGGTCTCCCTGTTTCCCTCCAGCTTCCTTCCTAGCTCCAGGCACCCACAGCCTTCCCATCTCCATTGACTCGTTTCTCTGAGCATTTCAGATGATTAGAATCATACAGTATGTGTTGTTTTATGACTGGATGTTTTTCTCATCTTTTGAAGTTCATGTACCTTGTAGAATTCTTTTATGTGGCTAAAGAGTGCTCCATTTTGATAGACCCATTTCATGGAGCTCAGGTGACAGACGTTGGGTTGTCTCTATCTTTGGGCTATTAAGAATGCACCGCAAGCTTTAGTGTGCCAGGGTGTGTAGGGACATGTTTTCATTCCTCTTAGGTATATCCCTTGGGGTGGGATTGCTGGGTCACATGGTAACTCCGTGTGTGACATTTTGAGCTGCCACTGTACTGCTTTCCAAATCAGCTGTACCCGAGGTGCAGTGTTCTGTAGCCTTCCTTAGATTTACCCTTCCTGGTGGCTGTGAGGTGACATCTATGGTTTTGATTTGCGTTGCCCTGTTGGCTGATGAGGCTGAGGTTCTATTCATGTGCTTTTTGGCCTTTTGCATTTCTTCTTCCTTGGAGAAATGTCTATATGCAGCCTTTGCCCATTGTTTATTTGTCTTTTTATTATGGAGACTGGGGAATTCCTTAAGGGGGCTGTTTTTGATTATTGTGTGTCTCACTTATTAATCTCTCTGTAGCATGTAGGCGGAGTCTCCTTGGCTGTTTGAGTTTTCTGTTGCTGCTGTAACTCACCACAGACTTAGGGACTTGAATCTCTTACTAGTTAACTCACAGTTCTTGGGTAAGAAGTCTGGGCGCAGTGCGGCTTGGTCAGTTGCTGTGCGTCTCACAGGTCAGAAATGATCGTGTCAGCTGGGCCACGTTCCTTTCTGGAGACTATGGGGAAGAACCGGCTTCCATTCTCACATAGGTTGTGGCAGATGTCCACCCGCTGTGGCTGTAGGGCCAGGACCTCTCCCCAGCCTTGCACAGGACCCCTGTACCTCAGAACCAGCAGGGGCATGTGCGATGCTGTAGGTCCTGGGAATCTGCTTGACTATTCCTTCTTCATTGACTTATAAGGACACATGCAATTACATCAGGCCACAAGGTGATCCAGGATAATCGCCTTATTTTAAGGCCAGCTGAGGGGCAACCTTAATTACATGTGCACAGTCCTTTCATCTCAGTGCCTAGATAGTGTTAGATTGAGTAACTGAGGTTACCTGTAGAATCCCCACCCAGCAATGTGGGCCCACCTTGTGGCCTTGTGGGGGAGGGCCACTAAAAGTTAAGGAACTGCTCAGAGAGAACAAGTAGAAACAGATGATCAAACCTACAACAAGGCTGGTTTGATGCACCTCTCCTATTTATATATATATGAATTATTTTTTTTCTTATTGCACCTAGAGTCAGTTTGTCTAGCCTCTGGTCCTCTAGTTCTTGGTTGGAGTGCTTTTGCTCTCCAGGTGATGCTTGGAAATGTCTGGAAACCTTTTTGGTTGTCACAGCTGGTGGGGGTATCAGCACTTAGTGAGTGGAGATGCTGCCAAACACTCTGGTACGTAAGACAGCCTCCGAGTCAAGAACTACCCAGCCCAAAATGCTCACAGTGGGTGCCAAGGCTGATCCTCATCTTTGTCAGATGAACAGTCTCTACATGGCAGGATGGCTCTGTGTGTTGACTGTTAATGTCCTTAACAATAAGTTCAGAAACTGCTGAACCCTGACATACCCTTTAAGTCATTGTATAGTCATTCCATGTTCAATGAATTAATTTAAATGTATTGCATTGAATTTTAGTGCCATTTGAAATGTTAAGGGTTATTTTATGGTGTTCTAGTACATTTAGAACTAGTAACTTACTAGTCACTAGAGGGCAGGAAGGAGGGAATATAATAACCATCCCAGCCATTCATTGCCCACAGTTAAACATGGTAATATCTGTCATGTTTGCTTCAGGTGTGTCTTCCCCTCTGTCTGCATCCAGTGTTTCTCCCATGCTCCTTTCCCCTCCGACTCTAGCACTGGAACCTGCTTGGCCTGGACTCAACCTCACCCTCTCCAGCTAGGGATCATTCATTTCACAACACCTGAGTGCCAGGTGCTGTCCTTGGCTTTGGGAACACAGTCCTTGATGTCATGAAGTTGTACTCTTGGGGGTGGGAGGTTAGAGACAAGTAAGTAAAGAAATATGTAAAGTTAGATGATAAGCCATACAGCAGGGTGAGGGAGGTCCCAGCGGAGTGGGTGTAGTTATGTGCTGTCTTAGGAGGCTGTGCTTGGTGTGTTAGCAAGGACTTGCAGAGGAATCCACATGCTGATTTCTGGGGAAGGTGCCCCAGGCAGAGGGAAGTGTGCCTGGGGATTGTGGCCAGTGGAAAGGCCGGGGTAGGCCAGCAGGTTGAGAAAGGGAAGAGCCAGCCAGTGGATGTGGGGCCAGTGGGCTGGCCACACTCACTTAAAATGGAGCAGGATGGGAAGCCACTGTCTAGGTGAAGTAGAGACATGAAATGATCCAACTTAGGCCTTTAAAAGGAGGACTCCACGAAGTTGCAATGCTGAGCCACAGCCTGGGGGTCACAGTGGTGCAGATGCACCCCCTGGGTTGTTCAGTCTGGGAGGAGGAGTGTGTAATAAGAAATCTCAGGGATGCGTTCTGTGCGCTTCATCATTCCACAGGCCTGTTTTCTCATCTGTGAAATGGTGGTGATAATCTTTGTTTTCTCATGGTTGCCCTTATAATGGAATGAGTTGAGAGCATGCAAGACTTTTGCTGGACACAGCAAGTATCTGATTAGAATTAACTCCAGTATTATTATTCTTATTCTTTTTTTTTTTTTGGTACCAGGGATTGAACCCAGGGGCATTTAGCCACTAGCTACATTCCCAGCCCTTTTTTATATTTTATTCTGAGACAGGGTCTTGCTTAGTTGCTGAGGCTGTCTTTGAACCTGGTATTAGCAGTATGTGCCACCATGCCTGGCCCCTCCAGTATTATTCTTACTATGATGGCTGCCACCCTTCCCCCAAAGGCAGCCACTATCACAAATTTGATATTTGTTCAATCCATGTTTTTATGCTTCTGTTACTTATGTGCATATCCATAATCAAAATATGTATATGTTTTGTTTATATATATAATTAATATCTATTATATATATAATTAATATCTAGTATATAATTTGTTTGATATATAATTTACATACTCACATATAATTTGTTTCTAAGGATTCATATAAATGGTGTCAAATAAATTATTTTCCTAGCCTTACATTTTCATTCTGTCCACGTTGATACATGTGGGTCCAGTCTGTTCCAGCCCTCACATAGCTTGCCATAGTTTGTGATTCATTCCCACACTGATGCGCAGCTGGGTTGTTTACCGTTTTCTCTGTGACCAACAGTGCTGCACTGTGTCCCTGTCCACGTCTGCTGGTGCACTGTGGCCAGTTTCTCTGGAGCGTGTACTTAGATGTGGGATGTTGGTTCTGAGCTGCAGGCAGTCCCAGCTCCTAGGTGCTGCCAAACACAGCTTCTCAAGGAAGGTCTTAGTCAACATAGCTATTAAATAACCTGGAAAACCACATTACTTATTTTAGATTAATGGAAAATTCACCATAGATAGATTATTGGGACTTAGCAAATATATGTGCTACAGAAAGGAGGAGAGGAGTAACATGAAATGTACCTGGGATTTGTTTTAATCAGGCACGGTAAGACAGGAGAACATGGACATGACCATCATGAAAGAAGGAGCTTATATTCATAGGTCCCTAGAAATAGGAGTCAGGGGAGCACGGGGAAGATGTGGTCAAGAAGAAATGAGCAAGGCAGGATAAACAGTTGGGGGCTGGGTAATTTGCATCAGATAGTTTACATCCTGTAGTGGTTGTGAGGTGGTCCCTGATTGCCTGGGGTGACTGGGCCAGAGGAACAACACCTCCTGCAGTGTAAGGGTCAGGTGGAAGGGGGTCCTGAGTTTGGGCATGGCTTGGTTGGCTACACGTAAAGAGCTTCTCATAAGGGAGTCAGTTCTTTCTGTTCCTGGACCAGGTGGTGTCTCCAGGATCAGCAAGGCCCCAGATGTCAAAGCACCATAAATGCAGAAAGTAGAAAACATGATTAATACCAGAAGTTATTCAAAGAGAGTTATGTCACAGTTATGTAGAGCTGAGAAACATGAGGGCAATCATGTTTTCTCTGCAAACTGTACTGTTCCAGGCTCACCTGGGCAGAAGTTGGAAAGCACAGCCACTTGAGGGGACTTGGAGGTGCTCAGCCTGGGCTCCAACCCTGGAGATGCTGATTCAAGAGCTCTGGAGTAGCCAGGCACAGTGACCAGGCCTATAATCCCAGCAATATTTTGAATTTCATCAATATAAAAATTTGTTCTCTCTTATTGTGAAGGTAATGATGTAACATTCTTGATAGTGCCTACTGGCAAGCCGAGCCTGCAGTCTTCACTATCTGATCTTTACTGCCGCAGTCTGGCTGCAGCAAAATAACGGGGGGGGGGGGGGGGGGGGGGGGGAGTGACGAGCAACTTGTGTAGATTGATGCAGCAGGAGTGGGAGCCGTTTATTGTAGGACAGGAGGGGTATATATACATTCCACACAGCTTATCTTAATTAACATAAACTAGATACAGCAGTCAACCAATAAGGAATCTCTATACTTAATGGCTTGATGGCGTTACTTCATAAATCACTCCCTCTGCAAAATGCCAGGTGCCATCTTGACTTGTTTACAGACTCTAACACTTTACAAGAAAAAAAAAAAAAGAGAACTCCTGGTGCTTCAGCTTCTTCCTCTTAGAGTGCCTTCACCTTGTATTAGCAACCCTCAGGAGCAGGTAGGCGAGGCCCTTCTCCCCCCTCAGGGCTTCTCATCCTTAGCTGCATCTCCCCCAATGAATTTGTAACTGATCCCAAAGCTCTTTTTTTTTTTTTGGTCTGGGGTTTGAACTCAGGGGTACTTTATCACTGAGCTACATCCCCAGCCTTTTTCATTTTTCTTTTTTGACACAGGGTCTCACTAAATTGTTTAGGGCCTTGCTAAGTTGCTAAGGCTGACTTTGAACTTGCAATCCTCCTGCCTCAGCCTTCCAAATTGCTGGGATACAGGTGTGCACCACCACACCTGGCTTAGAGTACAGCTTTTTGTGATACAGGTATACTGATAAGAAGTGGGGAATTCCTTCTGGAGGGAATAACATTTCAGTTCATTCAGTTCATTGCAGTTCAAAGTTAGTGTTCCTGACCATCAAATCAGTAAAAAACAATTCCCAGCTCACAGGCCAGATGGAGACAAGAGATAAGATGGGTTTGACCCACCTGCCCCCCAAGAGATAAGCAGTCAGAGTGTCTGAGGGGGGGAATGATCAGCCTCCTTATTCTCTGTCCCAGGCAGCTCTTAGCCCAGGGTGGTGAGGGGAGAGACTTAATGTTGTTCTTCGGTTTTGTGATAGTATAATATAGACCCATTCATGCTGGTCTGAGGTTTTGCTGGCTTCCACCCTCAGATTCAGACTGAATTATAGGCTGTGTAACAAAGTTCAGCCCTGGAGAAGGCCATCTCAGATGACCCAGAGCAAATGTGAATGCGAGGGCTTTGAATTTGAAATTTTTTTTTTTTTTTTTTTTTTTATTAAAAGTCACTAGTAATGCAGTGGCTTTTATTTTTTTATTTATTTTATTTTTTTTTTAAAGAGAGAGTGAGAGAGGAGAGAGAGGGGAGAGAGAGAGAATTTTTAATATTTATTTTTTAGTTCTCGGCGGACACAACATCTTTGTTGGTATGTGGTGCTGAGGATCGAACCCGGGCCGCACGCATACGAGGCGAGCGCGCTACCGCTTGAGCCACATCCCCAGCCCATGAATTTGAAAATTAATTATGAAAATTAATTTCTTAAGGTCTCCATAGCTGAATGCACTGGGTTCATATCTTGGTGAGTGTAAAACCAAAAAGCACAACCAGGAGACAGAAGAATGGAGAAAGGCTTTATTACATCAGTGAGGAGTGCGCTGGAGTCCTTGAAAGCCACAATCTCCCTGATCAAAGAAGGCTGGAGATTTTATCAGGGAGCCTACATGTATTCATGTAGCACAGGAGCGGGTGGGCATACTCCTGAGCATGCCCAGTTTGAGGTCATCAAGTACCTATTCAGGAAACATGGCAGACAGGAGCACTTTTGGGCATACTTAGTTCATTGTTCTAATGAGTTGAGTTTACTCCAGGTCAACTAAAAGGAGTCACAGTGGCTTGGTGGCCTTGGATGGTTCCTATTGGATTTTTCCAGAGTTTTAGCTAAAACAAAAAGAAAGAAGCTGGAAAGTGTATTGACTGCCTTTAGGGGGTGGCGGGTATGCAAGGGAAGGAGCCGCCCCTAAAGAGCCCATCTTGCTTGGCAGTCAACATCTGCTTTCCCAAGGTCTGGTACTGGGGTCATGGGGAAATGGAACCTCTGTTGTATTGTCTTTTGGGCCAACTGTGGACAAATCTGAAAGCAACTTTGTCTTTCATACTTGGGTAAGCAAATGACTAAGAATGCCAAGCTCGTCTACTCTGGCGAACTTTCATAGATTTTATATTTTTTATTTTTTTAGTTGTAGATGGACAGACACAATACCTTTATTTTATTTATTTATTTATTTTTAATATGGTGCTGAGGATTGAACCCAGTGTCTCACACATGCCAGGCAAGCACTCTAAGATTTTTTTTTTTTTTTTGATAAAGTGACTCTGACATTAAACCTCTCCCCTTCCTAAATTATTTTACAATGTTTTCCAATAGTAGTCCAGGGGATATCTGTAAGAGCCACGTGGAGCCTGGCCACCACCATCGCCCTGCGCCCACCTCTGCTGTGACAGTTCTCTCTGCACACGCTCCTGCCACTCTGATGTGGTGTTTAGTTTTTCAGAAATGCTAGGCTCAGGGCCTTCGTCCACGAGATTCCTCCCACCAGGAAAGCTCCTCCTGCTGCCTTCTGCATGGCCTGTTCTTCCTCCTCTGAAGGTCAACTTAAGGGTCACCTTCTTAGAGGGATAGCCCTCCCCTGCAGCAGCCTCCTTCCTCTAGCAGGGTGGTTCTCTGTGGAGCAGGGCCGCCCTGCCTGTCTGTTGACTTGCTGTTTGTATTGCTATTCCCCAAGCACGTACTCTTCAGGAGGACCTGGGTCACATCTGACTTGTTCACTGTGGTCTCAGTGCTGCCACAGCACTGGGCACGTGGTGACTTTGGGGGTGCACTGAATTGAATTGATGAAACTGCTACAGGACTGCAGCAGTGTCCTGGTCACCCATGCCTTGCGGGGAGTGCCTGTTGTTAGACACCAGGAATAAAAAGGTGGACACATCACAGGTACTACACTTAGGGGGCACCCAACCTACTAGGAAGGCTGAGAAGCCAATTCAGGTTTCTCTACCAGTTCAGGGGACAGGTCCACACAGTACTGTAGCGGGCGAGTCAGGGATCCTTTCCAGAAAGAGTGTCAGGCACAGCTGATAAACTTGACAAGGCTGTTACATATATGGAATTCACATCTGGAGGGAGATTTGACAGAGTACCTTTTAGATTCCTTCCAACTCAAATTTTGTGCCATGGGAGAAAAAAAAAAGAAAGAATAAGGAATTTTGTGCTGGGGGATATGGTTTTAAATAGGATAGGCCTCACTGAGGAGGACTTTTGAATAAATACTCATAGTTTCAAAAGAAATCCTCCCAAAGTCTTGGCTTATGGACTTGATGTTATTTGTGAACTTAGATAAAAATGGTGAGGGTTATTCCCATATCTTCGCTTGTCTTTAGTCCAGGTTATTGGAATTCTTAAAGACACATGTTGGTTTACATGGCTCACCCATATTAGGGAGGGTAGTCTGCTTTGCTGAGACCCCGGATCCTGCTGCTGATCTAGTTGAGGAACAACCCATAGACACACCCAGAAACAGTGTTTTTTGGGGCCTGGCCATGTGACACGTGCATTTAGCTTCACAGTCTGTTCCCATCTCATGAACAAGGACTCTTCAGACACACCCAGTGATAGCATCCTGGCTGGGCACCCCTGGCGGGTCATGTGACACGTGCAGTTAACATCGCAGTCTGTCCCTGTGTTATGGACAAGGAGCCTTTGCAAACAAGTGACACAGGGACAGACTCAGACTCCAGATCTTGTCTCTAAAGCAGCCTGCCCCTCTCTGGGTCCATCGAGTTCCTTGCACTGGACACTTGCTGCATCTCCATTTTCATTTCCTTCCCAGGTTGGTCTGTCTCTTGTTAGGCATATTTTGTTTCCCACGCCACTCCCCTACTTGAGAGCTCTTTGTCCCCAGCTTCTACCCCTGAGGCATAAGGACATCCCAGTTCACTTCCTACAGGTGTCCTTCATTCCAGGTCTCTTTATGTCTATCCCAGCAACAAACCTCACAGACTGGGAACTTCCGCTTCCTCTGGAGGGAGGAAGAGGAGGCAGGAGACAGGCCAGTAAGGAGGCATCACTGGAAACCTGATAAAGTCTATACAGTGGCAACTCCTTTTTAAGATAACTTTAAAAATAGAAACATCACTCTGCAGAGAAGGAGCATTCTGTTTCACCAAATCCTATAAATATTTATAACTTTGAAACCTTGTTTCATGATAGAGCTGGAAAGCATAAACTGAGCCCTCTTACTATTGAGGGTGAAGCAATTATATCTGAAAGGTCACTCAGTTCTGTTACTTTTATATATGTATTTATCCTTAAATCCATTTTTTAAAAAAAGCCAAATAAGTGTACATTGTTTACCAACTTTGCCTTTAGTTAGAGGTAGAGTTTTCCTGGTAGTTGTAGTAAGTGTCTGCATTCAAGTGGCTTTGGTCAGGCACAATCATGGAAAGGTCTGTCCAAGTGGGACATCAAGCCCTGATGTTGGCAGAGCACCAGCATCTGAGCACCTCTAGAAGGAGCAAGTAAGCTAAGGAAAGCTGGGTCTCAATGATTTATCATAATTTTGAGGAAAGCAAATGTGAATCTTTAAAGGAGAAACTATTAATGTCTTGGAAATGGTGTTTTTTTTTTCATTGAATTAGTAGCAGGGGGACTCACTCATTTTCAGGCTTCTGATGGCAAGCAGTCCACATGCTGGTCTGTGTGCACTTGAAGTCCTGGTGTTCTCTGTTCTCTGTGCTGCTGCCGGGGCATCTGCACACCCCAGTAACCGGTGCTTTGTCTGTTGAATAATGGACCTCTTCCTACTTCACGAGGAGGTGAGCTGGGGCTTGTCCCTAGTTCTTGATGAAAGGTGCTTGGTTGATGAGTGGATGCTGGTGTCCAGTATGGGCTGCAGGACTGATTTCCCAGTGGTCAACAATCCCTTGCAGGGAGCCTCAATCTCAGCATAACATGCTGCTGACGTGACCTAGTGATCAAAACCATGGCTGAGCTCAATGTAGTCTGGGAACTTTTGCTGAGCGTGCCCATTGGGAGCTATCAGAAGAAACCTGTCCCTTCCATACTATGATTATAAATATGCAGTGTGCATTGTGCACTTTCAATTAAATTGATCTTGCATTGCAGTCTTGTCTCAAGTGATTTTTGGAAGAAGTTTTTATAGTAAACAAGAAAGTTACTTTGTCATAAAATTCATCTTAGTAGCCGAGCACAATGGCATGTGCCTGTAGTCCCAGCTACTCTGAGTCTAAAGTGGAAGGATCAGTTGAACCCAGGAGTTCAAGGCCAGCCTGGCAACACAACCAGACCCTGTCTCTAAAAACAAAACAAGCAAACAAATTCATCTGAGGAATAAGAAACAGCAAATGTATGCTCCTGCACCTTTGGAACGTGTTGACTCATCTAGTTATCCTGGGCTTTCTCTGCACAGTTGGGAAATTCGGGTTCCTGCATTGCCTTTGCTCTGTGGAAGTTGGTGTGAGAGCAGCCTCTTGTGTGTGTTTTGCGCACAACGTGGGCACTGTGCTGTGTGGACCAGGAGAAGGGGCACGTGGTCCCATGCAGAGAGCAGGTTCAAGTAAGCACAGGGAGGGGTTAGCCCTGCCCAATGCTGCACTGAGCTCCTTCTGGGTGTGAAGTCACGTCCTGAACCTGCCAGGGCCTGGCCCAGGGTCTTTGGACTGGGTTTCCTGTAAGCTTGTATTTTCTTTCAAATTCTGGTCTTTTGCTGCTGGAAGATGAAATCCCCTCACTGACTATTCAGGAAACATGTGTTTCTAATGATTCCCTAGAGGCTGAGCTGCTGGCCTGGGTGTTTTGTTGAATTAGAGCTGACCAGGGGCCCCACCTCCACGTCTCTTCTCATTATCTTGCAGCAACTGCTGGATCCAATATAAAATTATTGTCATCTAGAGCTAAGTTGCTCCTAAAGAATATGACATGATGAGTGATAGTAGTATTGCTAATACTAGTGGTATTATTGTGCCCGTCTAGGGTTCTGTGGCCTGAATATGTTCTCCTAAAATTCTTATGTTGAAATTCTAACACCCAAGGTGACAATATTAGCAGATATGGGTCCTTTGGGAGGTGATTAGGTAAGAAGGGCAGAGTCCTCATGAATGCCATTAGTGCCTTTCTAGGGGGACCCCAGAGAGCTCATTCACCTCTTCACCATCGTGAGGAAACAGCCAGAAGGCACTGTCTGTGCACCAGGAAGCAGCCCTTAACACTCACCACGTGTGCTTGTGCCTCATTCTGGGACTCCCAGCCTCCAAACTGAGAAATTTCTGTTTATCACTTCCCAGTCTGTAGTACTTTGCTCTAGCAGCCCAAATGCAGTAAGGTATATAGCAAACTCTGAAAAGTTAGATGCTTTGTAAGAGGTCCCACTGCCTCACCGTGACCCCTTTCTAGTATCAAGCCATTTCCCAGTGAGAGTGACTGCCAGCTGAGAGTTGTGGCACTGGAGGGCTGCCCCCGACTCAGCAATGCCTTTAAAGGAGAATCTGAATTTTATTAATCATAAAAGCATCTGTATACTTTGAAAAGAAGTAAAACAGATGTAGGAAATCGCTTCTCTGTAAATACAGTCAGTCACTTCACAGTTTTAATCTACCTGCAACAGCAAATTAAGCTGTCTTCTTTTTGGTTGAGCTTTTCTTTGACATGTAAAGGAGATGTATATAAAAGGAACTTCCAGATCCACTATACGGCTACTTTTTAAAAATCTAGGATGGGCCCATATTGCTAAGCTCATTATTGAGTACTTATGTGGAGGATGCCCCTTAAAGTGACTCATAGTGTTTAGTTTATGTACTATTGATCAGCGTTGGTGCAAGGCAATCTAATTGCTCTAAATATCTCATATAAAAATACCTGCAATTGGGCTGGGGATGTGGCTCAAGCAGTAGTGCACTCGCCTGGCATGCATGTGGCCCGGGTTTGATCCTCAGCACCACATACAAACAAAGATGTTGTGTCCGCCGAAAAAACTAAAAAATAAATATTAAAATTTTCTCTCTCTCTCTCTCTCTAAAAAAAAAAAATACCTGCAACTCCAGGAATCCCTTAGTGCACCCCATGAAGGAGCAAGGCTGGCTTGCTCTACAGGTGGGGACCCTGGGAGCCCTTGCTCTTCTCCCCACACTGGGCATCTGCTGTGTGCCAGCCCCAGAATGCAGGAAGCAGCAAAAAAAAAAGAAAAAAAAATCTGCCTCTATGGGGCTGACCGTCCAGTGAGGGAAGAAATAATAAACAAGACAGAGTGACCTGTGACGGGCGTTAGCTAAAGAGAAACAAAAAGTAGGGAAGGTGTGTGGGAAGGCGGGCATAGCATGTGTGTGGATGTGATTTCACACTCCGTGCAGGAAGAACCTTGCTCAAAAGCCACTCTTTGTTCAGGTGACAACAGGAGGGATACTGAGGAAGTGAGCCCTATGGAGATCTGAGCTTGAGAATTTCAGTTGTCAGAAACCAGATATATAAAGGCCCTGAGGCAGAGACTCGAGGCTGGGGAGGCTAGAGTAAAGCAAATCACAGTGCTGAGGAGGAGGAAGAGAACTCAGAGGTACCAGACCAGGTCCTGTGGACCTTCTGGGCCTTTGTGAGGCCCTGGGCTTTTGCTCTGATATGATGCAGACCTTTGAGGTTATGAACTGATTCGGTGTAGCAGGCCGACCTGGCTGCGGGCTTTCAGAACAGACGGACAGGGGCAAGTGTAGACATGAGGAGACCAGTTGGAAGACTTGGTGGTAACACAGGTGAGAGAAGATGGTGGCCAGGCCAAAGCAATAGTCTGGGAGTGGCAAGAAGTGGTCAGGGGCCAGCGATTGCTACAGGTGCATGCCAGATGGGTGGGATGTGCCACTCCCAGCTACAGGCCATTACTGCGCTCCCACAGTACAGGCCTGCAGAAGCATGGGCCTCCTCTGTCCAAGACAGGCCCTCTTGACCCCCTGACTCTAGTCCTGCAGGGTGGCTAATTCAGATGCCTGAGCACCCTCCCCCTGCCACCGATGGCCAGTCTGCAGGGGAGGCACAGGCCACAGGGGCACAGTAGGTGTCTCAGTCACTGCTCTTGGTGATCTGCAGAGGGTTCTGATGTAGTTTTTCCAAAGACACAATGGTGACAGGGTCCTGGACTCCTGGGTCGAGCTCAGCCAAAGCCAGGATTAGCTGCCCAACAGGACTGCTGTGTACACTGCTGGAAACCACCGTGCACGACGGCCTCTCTGCCTAAAGGAGAGCCAGGGCTGAGCCAGAAGAAAATATATTAGCAGATTCCCGTATCAGACACTGAACACTGCAGAGCCCAACGCTGCTGTTCTGTAAACACGTGCTCGTGAAGTCTCATTCAGGACGCTTGTTTTCAGCGTCCAGTCCATGGAGGGCAGAAGCCTGAAGGACAGGGTTGTTGCATGGCAACCTGAGACCTAAAAGGAAGGAAGCAACTGAGTAAAAAGAGCCTTTTTAAGTGCTTTACCTCATAATCCGCCCAAGCCCCCACCCGGCAGAGGAGCACTCTTCCCAGGAGTTCTTTCTAATGAGCAGAGTAGCCATCCTCTCTCCCGGGTCTGTTTATGCCTCAGACTTACCACTTAATTTGAAATGCTGCAGTGTGACAGTTGGGAATGCATCTGCCTGATGCTGATACTTAAATTTATTGACATGCCCAAGTACATTTCTGACACTATTTATGTTCCCATTGAGTTTATTTTCTGCAGTAGTAGTTTTATCTTCTTTACGCTTCTCTCCAGTTGGTTTTATCATCAACCCAACACCCCACCAGATAATTTTTTGCTGTTTTTTTGTTTTTTTTTTCTTGCAGTGCTGGGGATGGAACCCAGGGCCTTGTACATGCTAGGCAAGTGCTCTGCCATCAAGTCTCCCTCGGTCCCCTCCAGATGGTTTTAGGGGCAAGGAAGGAGTATAATGAGCAGGCTGGTTTGTTATTCTGGCTAATCCTTGCCTCTTACACTTTACTTGAAAGCTTCATTATTTCAAAGGGATTTCTGTTCATATAGACAATAATTAAGGTTAACTCTTCAATCAAATTCAAGACTCTCCTGATTTTAAAACCTCTAGAAACTCAGGTTAAGTGTTTTAAATTTGTTCTTTATGCTGTGGCATTAAAAGTTTTTTTGGAAGAGTTGGCTGAATCAGATTCTCTAATTGGAAATCTAAGATGCATGTGAAATTTAGGTATTTTGGCTACCAAGTAGTTACTTTGTTATTTTATCTATTATCTATTTTATTGTTTAATAATGGCTATTTTACTGTAAATAGGAATGAGATAAAAATTAATATATAGAATATAAAAGCTTATTTGAAGTATACAAGCCAAATATCTATCAATTTTCCTTTTTTTTTCTCCTACTGTGGACTGTTGGGATGTATTTGCTAAATTTTTTTCATTTTAGGTCAATTAGCATGCTCTTTCTCTGGGCTTCCATCTGAGGATATGCCTGCCTAGATGTTGCTGGAGAACAAGTTTAGTAAAGCAAATAAATCAATTCAAAACACAAATTGGTGAAGTTAAAGGAAAACAAGATGATAAAAAAAAAAAGTGTAAATGTGTAAATTGGGACAACCTTTCCAGAGAGCAGTTTAGTACTAGTTATCAAAAGTCTCAAAACTGTATGGGTTTTGACCTTGACCTCTGTAATGCAGCTTCTACCAACTCACCACAAGAAAATAGTCAGATATGTACAGGAGGCTTTGCGTGGTCCACACATTGGAAATGCCTCCCACATTAATGAGGGATTGGTGTAACTCTAGCATATCCCATGTGTTGACCTACTGTGCATCAATTCCAATCCTGAAAAGATGGAAGTAATTAATGGCTTGGGAAAGTGATTGTGATATATTGCTAGAAATGTTCTTCTAGAGCTATAAAATGTATACATTGGGCTGGGGTCATGGCTCAGTGGTAGAGCACTTGCCTAGCACATGGGAGGTTCTGGGTTCAATTTTCAGCATTGCATAAAAAAAAATAAAGATATTTTTAAAAGATGCATATCTATACACTCTTTAAAAAAGAAAGTATATACTCACAAAGAGGATTTCTAGGAAGAATGAGACAGTTAACATTCCAACATGTTGATAAATGTTATTTCTAGGTAGTGATGGTTTTGATGATTTAATTTTTTATGCATTTCTCTATTTCCTATGTTTTCTACACTAAAAATGTATTTTTATGTGTGTAATCAGAAAGAGATTCCATTTTTAGAAATGTTACCATACAGCAATGCGGTTCAATAGCAATATAATGTAAGCCACAAATGTGAGCCACATGTGAACTTTAAATTTCCTAGTAGCCTTTAAGAAAAACAAAAAGAAACAGAAAAAATCAATTTTAATATTATATTTTATTTAACCCAGTATATTCAAATTATTATCACTGCAACAGGTAATCATATTAACAAAAAGATGTTTTGTTTACTTTTCATAGTGAATTTGAAATCCATTATGTATTTACAGTAATCTCAATTCACACTGGCCACATTTCCACCTCTTGGTGGCCACTTGTGGATATGATGGAGCAGTCAAGGGATATTCTAAAGTGCTGCTGGGACAGAGAAGTTCTACTCTCTGGAAATTAGACAGAAGTAGAATCTGAACTCAAAGAATTTATTGACTGAGCCAGGCTTACAGCATATCCCATACCTCTAGATTTTAATTACTGTTTTGTGAAAACATTCTGCAGATTCAAAGGTCAACTCAGATCTGGTCTAGTCTCAGCGCCTGCTGTTGGCTGTGTGAAAGCAGCAGTATGTGCTACCTCTGCCTCTTGCTTCTCTCTCCTCTCATTCCCCAGGCATAACCACTCACAGTATAGATGTGGCTTTAAAAATCCTAGCTTCAGACTAGATCATGCTTTGTAGCTGTGGATGTGCGGCTTTGCACTTGTTTTCTCATCTATAAGGAACATTCACCTCATGGAGTTATAAAGATTAAACCAGCTAACAGATGTTGCATAGTACCATTAACAGGGCAAGCACCAAGCATGTGAATGGTGTGCATTTTTATAGCTTCTGTGAACCAGCCCTTTGTTTGTTAGACTAGCATGCAGTTTATGCAAACCCGCATTTGCTTGTGCACTTGACATCTCCATCAGTACTTAAAGGCTCTGTGGGAAGGCTTTGCAGGTACTTTTGTGACCTCTGCACCTACATTTACTCTTATATGCCTAGGGCTGAGTGTGATGAGGTTTGACTAAGTCAGGAGACTGTCTTTCTAAGTGGATGTTAACTGTGTATCCTTTTCAGCATCTTAAGTGGAAGAAAGTATGTGATAGCTCCATGGGCCACACCTCACCTTGCAATCCAAGATGGCGCTGAGTAATGGGACATGGCTGGATTTCATCAAAACCAGCCTAGTTGTCAGACACAGTGGCACACACCTGTAATCCCAGCACTCAGGAGGCTGAGTCAGGAGGATCCTAAGTTTGAATCCAGCTTCAGTAACTGAGTGAGGACCTACATCAAAATTTAAAAATAAATAAATAAAAGGGTGAAGTGCCCCTGGTTTAATCCCTGGTATCAAAAAAAAAAAGGGGGCCTAGTGATGCTACCCCCAAAGGACCAAGGTTTCACAATTTCTCATACCTCACATTGTTCCTTTCCACTCTCTTGTCAGTGCCTCACAAAACCCAACTTGCTACAGTTGTACTCTGATTCTTGGCCAGTCTGCTAGATTTGAAGGAGTGAGACATAGGAAAGGGCCTCGTAGCAGGCTTATCTACAAGAGTCTGGCCCCATGACTCTCAGCCCACTACCCACAGGGGGAGAAAGGGTCATGGTTGGGACCCAGCGTGTGTGTGTTTGTGTGTGTGTGTGTGTGTGTGTGTGTGTGCGCGCACATGAACATGCAGATGTGTGTACATGTCCATCCAGATTTAGCTCTCCTTATATAGGATATCTATTTTAACTAAAACAAAAATTCTATGCAATACTTACCTTTGCAATGTATAGTTTATTTAGATGTTTGCCCTTATATTTCATTTTTTTTAAATGCCTACTAGACTATTTCACAGTGGGCATTCTGGCTTGAATTTGAAAACACCGAATTAGCACATTAAACTAGATACCTGTATTTGCAGGCTTCTTTCCCTCTTGGAATGATCTTTAGCATTTTTTTTCCTCACATTTCTCTAATATTTTATATTCTTAACCAAAAGGCTTCATTTCCTTCTTGTACCAGCATTCATCCGAATAACATTTAGTGAAATATTTAAAAAGGGTCCAAGGGTTATAGCCTGACACCTGAAAGAACAGGAGGGAAAAAACTTGGCTTATGTATGGCTCCCGGACGTGATTTCAGAAGTCCCCTGAATGCCACCCTGGATTTCTGAAACAGCAAGACTTCTTCCACTTTCCAGTTTGGGAGCTCTGAGGAAATCTGAACTGATGCTGAATTCCTTTTTTCCTTTTTCCTTCTGGCTTTCAGGAAAACTTGTGCTAGTTATCTGAAAAAAAAATTTAAGGATGACTGTAGCTTCTCGTGGGCACATCCTGAACCCATAGTTTTCCCATCGTTTCATTTATTTCCTGAAAATCATACTGAGATTTCTGACTGCCCTGTGAAATTCAGCTTGTCAGTAACTGACCCAGGTGTCCCTGCTCCCAAGCTACCTTTCTGGGGACTGGTAGCGGCTGCCTGGTGACTGTGGCCTGCACAGACTGTGCTGGGCTGCTGTTCTCTTAGCTCTGTGTGGGTTGATAGGTGGGACACGTAGTGTCACCTGGTGCTGCCCTGCCTTGGTGTGTCTTGTAGCCCCACCCACCACATGGGTCTGGAGGCAGCCCTCCAACCTCCAACCTTGCCCTTTTTCAAAACCTGTTTTTCCCCCATTTCCTACAGAAGTTCCAGATTTCTTAGCTCACCCCAGTTTGTCTTTAAACTTCTTTCACCAGGGTGGGACTTTTCTGGCTGTCCTCCATCTTGCTCTGACCTTCGCTTGCAGCATTTATCTCAGGACTCTGCATCTGATGGCCTGTGGCTCATCTGCTGTCTCTGTCCTGCTGCCAAGGTGTTTTGAAAGTGCTCCATGTAGAAGCCACCTGGCACTTTGCTTTGCCCAAGGAGAGCCCTTGAGCTTTAGTTGGTAGCACTCTGTGGGTGGCTTTCCTGGCAAAGCAGTATGCATTTGTCCCAGAAAGCAGCCTCGGAGAGCCAGGGTAGGTGCAGGCAGGGGTGGCCAGCTTGGCTGCAGCCAGCTTCCCACTGGAAGCTGATAGAAACTTTGGGGCCAGGCTCCTCGCCTCCAGCTTTCCTTTCTCACTCTCTCTGACCTTTGAATAGAAGGTACCCTGCACTTCAGTTCCAGAGAGAAACCGAGAGGAGTGTCTGTCTTTGTTGAATTCATTAATTTAAAGAAATGTATCCTGTTTACATTTCTGGCAGCCTTTCTTTGAGTTGGATGGTGGCCAAAGGCAAACAAGCCAGCCTGGTGGAGTTAAAGCATGGAGCTCTCCAAGTACGCAGGCCTCGTCCAAGTGCATGCTCAAAACCGGAAAATGGCCTCAATGTAACTGTCTTGTCCTATAGAAAAGGCTTGTTCTATTTACTAGCATTTTATATCCGACTTAGCTGTAGTATTTATTGTGGGAAGGTTTTAGTGGGGAGTAGCTACTCTAAAAAGATTTGGCTTGATTAGCAGCTAAACTAACAAAATCTATTTGGAAGTGAAATAATAGGATTTACAATTTTTGGTCCTCTTCCAGTAAAACCAACATCCCCACCACCACCACCACCCATCTACATTCCCCAGCAGTCTGGAATATATGCTCTGACTCGGAAGTTCAAGTTGCTGGATTTATAAGTTGTCTTAAAAATGCTCTTTGAGCTGTTTAAAGTGTTACATTGTATTGAGATGAAGTCATCAAATTGCTTGAGACTTTAACTGTTTGTATTTGCACAACTGAGAAAGTATATGATTATCAAAAAAGTTAGGATTTGGGTAAAACTGTTGATGAAGGCTCTCCTTTGTCGTAAAGGAACTTAAGTCTGTTGTCTTCTGGCCTGTTTGGTTTTTGGTTTTTGTTTGTTTGTTTTCTATTTTCCGTTAGGTATATGTGAGTTTTAGGATTTTCTTGGCTTTTGTCTTTCAGGAAATTGTTTTTTTTATTGGAAAAGACCAGGCTAGATCTTTTTTTTTAATCATAGCTTATTCTTATACTAGTATCTGACTGAAGACACTAGCAACTCTTACCAGTCTGCAAGATAAACACAATGTCACCAAAGACCTGAAGCCCCAGAGGTAGTCCACATGTCCCTCTAAGAAGGAGAAAGAGTGGACTTGGAACTTGAGCAGATGTCCCAAAGCAGAAAACTTCCCTAGAAGTCTGTTTGGGAATTTCAGAATAAAGTTGGCAGGGAGCAGTTTTTGACTTGAATAATTTAAGTGGGCCAAAGAGAGCCATCTTTTCTCCTGATGCCTTTCCTGCAAACGAAGTGAAAAAGATACAGAAAGTAGACTCCAGTTAACTGTTGTAATTCAAAGTTCATCATTAATTTTGCCAACTGCCATGATTTTTTATAAAGTAAGGAGTCTGTTCTTCGTGGCTAGGTGCAGCTGGTTGGAGTAACTGTGGCTTACTCAGGTGGCATCCAGCAGGCTATTGTCAGGTATCTACTATGTGTGTGTAGCCAAACCGAGGTCAGCCCCAGATTTCATCTCTGACATATAGAAATGATACTCCCCAGGGGTTGTAGATTTCACTGGGAGGGAGGTCACACTCCTTATGAAGCTAAACAGTTGTATAAAAATAGCACCTGAAAGGGTACCTTAAGGGTCAGACAGTGTGCATATTGAGGTGCATTGGCAGGGCTGGTTTCCTGACTCGGGGACAGGCAAAGGCTGAAATCCTGTCTAGGATTTGCCAGTTTGGGGACTGCATCCACCAGGACAAGAGGGGTCCTTTCTCTGACTTGGACAAAGGCTTCAAGACCCTTTGCTCAAATCTCATCAGAGAGATCAGTGCTGCCTTCTGCATGTGCAGGTAACTTTTGCTGTGCATGATGTGGAAAATTGGAATCATCTTTGTTTTCTTGAGTTCTCGGACCTGTGAATATATTGCTCTTTGGGGAAGGCTGAAGATCACGGTGTAGTCAGAGAAAGAGGTGAGATGGGAGCATTCCAGAGGCAGCAATGTGGAGAGTGAGGAACAGGAAAGAGGAAAGTGGAGGACTTGGCTCAGTTCCCCCAGGATGGGTTCTGACCCACTGTTGCCCTCAGTATAGGAACCAACCCTTCAGAAAGCTTGGCTAGAGACCCAGCTCCGATTAGGAGTTTTCTGAGCCTTACCTTTTCCTACTACCTCTTTTCCCTTGGCCTCTAGTAACCTTCCCTTTCCATACCACATAGTCAGGGCATACATTACTGTGACTGCTATTTAGCTTTTTAAAAACTTTATTTTGAAATAATTATAGGTTCATAGGAAGTTGCAAAGATGGTATAAGGAGGTATCATCCAGTTTCCCCCATAGTTATGACATACATAATTACAGTACAATATCAAAGCCAGGAAACTGACACCAGTACAGTGTGGGAGGGGCTCTGTGCCATTTTATCACCTGCATAGATTGGTGTGACCAACAGTCAAGACCACAGAGATCTCTTTAGTCATCCCCCTCCCTTCCCATCACTAACATTAACTCCTGGCCCCATTTCTCCATTGTCCATCTCTATAATATTGTCACTTTGAGATAATATTACATAAAGAGAATCACATAGTTGTGACATTTTGAGATTGACTTTTCTCTTTTGACATCATGTGCTGTAGTTCCCTCCAGGTTGTTGCGAGTCGATAATTCTTTTTTATTACTAAGTGGTATTCCGTGCTATGAATGTATTGTTGTTCCCAGTTTGGGACTCATGGTAATGAGGCTATTGTGGACATTCCTGCGCATGCCTTTGTGTGGACCTCATTTCTCCAGCACAAAACTTAGGACTGAGGTTGCGGCACTGTGTCATAACCATGTGCTTAGTTTTCAAAGAAACTGTCGACTCCTGTCCACGATCTGTGCTGGTTGTGTTCCCATTTCTCCGCGTCCTCACTGCCACTTGGTGGTGTCACTGCTGTTCCTTCCCGCTGTTTCCCAGCGTGTGGAGGTGGCTCCTGGAGGTCCGGCCCTCTCTGCTTTTCCCTGGCATCTCGCAAGCATGAACCTCTTCACCTGCTGATTTCTCATCTGCTTGCACTACCTGCAGAAATATCTCTAAGTGTCCTGTGCCTGTTTTCTAGCTGAATTTTTAAAATTTATTTTGCTTTCTAAGCACCAGTTTTCTTTGTGTTTTTTCATTCCATGTGTTTTATTGTACCGTATAATTGTACATAATGATGGGATTTGTAGTTATATATTCATACATGCACACAATTTAACAATATAATTTGGCCAGTGTCACTCCCCAACACTCTCCTCTCCCTCCCCACCTTCCACCTCAAGTCCTGTTCCTCTACTGATCTCCCTTTGATTTTCATTATATCCCTGATCCCACCCCATACCTTTTCCCCCCTTTTTTTTCTCTGTAGCTTCCATATATGAGAGAAAACTACCCATCCCTTGACCTTCTGAATTTGGCTTATTTCACTTAACATAATGGTCTCCAGTTCCACCAATTTTTCTGCAAATGACATGATTTCATTCTTCTTTATGACTGAATAAAATTCCTGTGTGTGTGTGTGTGTGTGTGTGTGTGTGTGTGTATCACGTTTTCTTTATCATTTCATCTGTTGATGGGCTCCTAGGCTGTTCCATAGTTCAGCCATTGAGAATTGTGGTGCTGTAAATATGGATATGCAGGTATCATGAACTTTATGCTTTAGGATAAATACCAAGGAATGGGTCATATGGTGGTTCCATGCCTAGTCTTTTGAGGATCCTCCATACTGATTTCCCGGAGTAGTTGTACTAATTTATAATCCCTCTGACAGTGTAGAAGTGTTCCTTTTTTTCCACTTCCTCTCCAGCATTTATTATTCTTTGTATTCTTGATGGCTGCCATTCTGCCTGGTGTTGACTCTGGGGTCCTCTGGACTGGAGGTCAGAGTCCCACCCAACTGTCACCTGTTTGGTTTCCAGATGGAAAGGCAGATGCTCTGTGCCCTGTGCTACTCTGCAGGGTACCGACCATGTAAGAGAACACTCAGGGGACCTCAGAGAACTCCACCTCCATAGACACCATCTTGCTGGACTCTGATCTGATTATGATGAAACAATCCAGCTCAGCTGGCAGCCGGGCCGTTTTCCTGAGATGGACGACCCCACAGCCAGAGACCTTCCCTAGTACTGTTTCATGTAGGCTATTTCTCCATCCCTTTGCCCTGTCTGTGAGGTGAGAAGGGGCAGAAATGCTCACTTTTGGTTTTTTAACAGTGAAGAAATAAGCAAAAGATGGAAAGCAGTTTCTCAACACCCCAGACAGTGGTGGCATCATCACAAGAACGTGGTCCTAGTTCCTGCCCAGGTGGGGTTAGTCTTTCCCTGCTGCATGGCTGCCAATTGCCAGTGTGTTTTCTCACCCAATTGGGACAAGTGACTGTAATCTTCTGGTTTCTAGGAGCTGCTGGATTTCTGACTATGTCTCCACTTCCTCCCCCACTCAGTGCTTTTCAAATGCATGTAGGAAACAGTGGCCCATTTGGGTGTTGGTGTACACACCTGTCTCATAGGGTGTGGTCCCAGGAGTTGAGACATTGGTGCCACAACAGAGCAAACCAAAGGCAAATCTGGTTGCAAGTTTCACAGCTTGTGAGTTTTCTGCTTTCTGACAGCCAGCGCCTATACAAAGGTTCTGTATTTTGATGTCGTCTCAGAGCACAATTAAATCCTTTTTCCCTTCTCTTATTTCCTAGGGCTCAAGGGTGCTTGTTGATGCACGGGACAAGCTTGGCATCCCTTGGCAGCACTCTGAAAACGAGAAGCATGGGATGTTCTTGATGGCCTTTGAGAACAAGGCAGGGCTGCCCGTGGAGCCCGCCACCTTCCAGCTCTATGTGCCAGCCCTGAGCGCGCTCTGGAGGGATTCGGGGATCAGGGAGGCTTTCAGCCGCAGGAGTGAGTTCCAGCTGGTGAGTGGCCTCTCACTTGACAAGACCATTTTGACCTTTAGCAGAATTTCCTTATAAATTGTGTGAAAATATAGGCAAGGTGTCTGTTGTTATAAATCCTGGCAGAGGCTAACGGAACGGAGCCACCAAAGGATGCTGCACAGTGCACTCGGGCCAGAGGCATGATTGCACTCAGGTAACGCAAAGGTGTGCCACCCAGGAACTCGGACATCAAGAAGGTGTCCTCTGTAGTAGGAAATCAACGTCCCCTTAATGCGGCTTCCTGGCTGTGATGTGTGGGAGATAGAGATGGGGGTGGGTGTTTCCAGATCAATCTGGGGAGCTGATCTCTGACCCCTTTCAACCTGCTCTCCTCAGATTCATTCCTTCCACTTTACAGGCTGAACGTGTCACAGAGCTTATATATTTTAGTCACTTAGACTGTTTACCATGCAAAACTGTAACCAGAGAACTGGAGATGCTTTGCGTTTTTGCCCTTTGGCTTTTCCTCAACTGCCCTTTAATACTGACAGTATGTAAGGAGAAGCATGGGTTTCCCTTCTAACCAGGTCTGCCCTCTGTGCACCCAGGGTCCATGGTACAGGGTCACCTCCTCATGCCTTCCCCGATCCCTTGTCCCTGGCCTTTCTTCATAGTTTGCTATAATATGATTTAGACAGTGTGGACTTGTGTTCTACTGATTTACAAACTATAAAAGCTATTTCTTAGGACATGCCATTCTGCAAGTTTCCTTTTTACTCCACCTGTTGAAGTCCCCCCACTGTGATCTTTGTCCGTCCACTGTCATGTGAGGATGTTCCACGTGTCATCATGTTTTTAATTGTTTTCTGTGTTTTGCTGTTACAAACTGTTGTGATTGTTGTTGTCTGTCTCCAGATGCTAGTTCAAGGGCTTCTCTAGGATGTATACCTCGGTGTAACTGTCAGATCCTGGGGCACATGCATCTTCACGTAGACAAGATACTACCAGAGTATTTTCCTGAGTGGCCGGATCAGTTACTGCCTCTGCCAATAGTGGAAGAGGGTTCCAGGTGTTCCACAGACGGGCCAATATTTAGAATTATCAGGCCCCCAATTTTTAATTGTATCTCATTATAGCTTAGTTGAAGTTGCCCTGAGTTTGTTTATACAAACAAAATACATACACATTTTCTCTTCCAGGAAATGCCTATTTGTGTCCTTTGCCCTTTTTTGGGGAGCAGGGGTAGAGGGGTTGAACTCAGGGTCACTTAACCACTAAGCCACATCTCCAGCCCTATTTTGTATTTTATTTAGGGATGGGATCTCACAGAGTTGCTAAACACCTCAACCATTGCTGAGGCTGGCTTTGAACTCATAATCATCCTGACTCAGCCTCCTAAGCTGCTGAGATTACAGGCATGTGCCACCCTGCCCAGCTCTTTTGCCCATTTTTTTTCTGAGTTTTTTAAATTTCCATATTCAGCCAACAGATTCTGCGGTGCACCAATGACCCTTGCAGTTCAGTCTCTGCATGCTTCACCTCACTTCCTGCAGCACTAGCATCTTATGCGACCACAGTCCACTGCCTGGAACTAGGAAACACATACTGGTACAATGTTTGGACCTTATTTAAATGTCACCTGTTTGTCCTCTGATGTTTCTTGTGTGCCAGAACCAGCTCTGGGATCTCCAGTGTGTTGTCTGTGCCCTTGGTCTCCTTTGATTTGTGACTTGATCTTTACTTGTCTTCTATGACCTAGAGACCTAAATACCACTGGCCAGTTGCTTTGTAGAATGTCTCTGTTGGGTCTGTCTGGTGTTTTCTCATCTTTAGCAAGAACACCATGGTAGTGACATGTGCCCTGCCTAGAGTACTATGTCAGGAGATGTGTGGTGTAGATGTGTCCATTACTGGTTACTTGGTTAAGGCGGTGCCTGCCAGGTTCTGTGTTGCTAGCACATGTCTTGGGGAGGTGTTTGGGACAATGCACATATCCTGTTTCTCATCAAGCTTTTGCCCACTAATTTTCTTTTCTTTTTTTTTTCCCCACTAATTTTCATCGTAAGGGAACCTTAAGAATGACATTGTCCTAATGTTCATTCATTTGCATATTCTTTATCAAGTTAACTTTAATAATTAAGAGAAAAGCATGAAAAGAAGCAGAAGATGTGGTTACCATAGAAACAAAAAATCTAAATCGTGTTAAAGGCAGGAACATAAGAATCAGCTGGGAGAACATAAGTTAGCATCCAAGTGTGGAATTTGAGGGGTTAAGTCTTTTCCCCCATAAGCTCACATGATCTGGGAAAGATGATTCTAGTCTATTCAGAACTGGAATTGGAAGGAAATTGCTACTGTCGATTGAGGACTTACCAAAGAAGGAAATGTAAACATCCAGAGCTGATTATTCACAACGCATGTCCAATAAGCACCCGCCCAGGAAGTCAGTGTGTGCACTGGTGGTTTCCTCAGACTTATCATTTGCCTTGTTCCTCTGGACACAGTGTTTTAGAGCTGGAAAGAACCCCCAGCTTAGGAAGTCAAGCTCTCGAATTGTTTCAGACTTGGACACAAGCCCAGAGAGGTTGTGGCTGGGTTGAGGTCACATCTGGTAACCACTCTGAGAAACTGGAGCCCAAAAGTCCAGTCACTTAATTCTCCCTGTGTTCACTCCCTCAACACTTTAGAGCACCTACTGTGCGCCAAACACTGTGCTCCATGCTAGGGATACAGCAGCAAGTAAGACTCAAGACATGTCTGTCCCCAGAGAGCTTTTAGTCTTGCCATCAACCTGGCATGGGCCAGGTGAGGCTTCCGTGGGGCCTGCAGCTACCTCTTTGTTCATCTTTCGCTTCAGGCAGCGTGACTTTTTGGGGCTGTGGCCACCTGAAAAATCTGATATTCTTGACAACTATGTGTTTTGTTTTAAATTTTTTTTAGTTTTAGATGGACGCAATATCAGTCAGTGCCTCACGTGTGCTAGGCGAGCACTCTACCACTGAGCCACGACCCCAGGCCCACAACTATGTGTTTTTAAAGACCATAGTAACTAAAAGCAAGCATGACAGTATTAAATTCTTGTTTTTTGAGTACTGGGTACATAGATGTGTGTTATTCTTATTTTGTACATTTCTATGTTTTTCTTTATTTTTAAAATATCATAGCATTTTATTGAATAACTAGACAGTAGGCCCTTAATAGTCATTATTGTCAAAATATACAGCCAAAGTGCAAAAGGGTGACTGTCTTTAGTCAACTGTGCTCCTGAGTAGCCCCAGCTTCTGTCCCCCACTTCTTTTCCTTGGTGTCGAAACCTCTCTGGTTGATGTTTCAGTGACTTGGTTTTTGCTCTTCCTCTCCCTGCTGACAGAACCCACAGCCTCTGACAGTCTTGTGACCCCCATTGCTCAGAGAGCTGCTCCCGGCCAGGTGGTGGCTTTTCCTGCCCCTCCACCATCCTGGGCATCCTTCCAGCCAGGGACAGAAACAAAAAGAGGAAGACAGAGGGTTGGGCCTGGTGACAACTTTGTGACAGCCTCTCTCCTCTGAAGAGCGTGGGGGCTGGGTGCTCCCTTTCCAAAGAGGACACAGCCCTGCATCTCCTGCCACGAGTCCAGGGGACTACTCACTGTGCTCACCGCCACTTACACACAGGGTTGATGTCCAGTCTGTGGCCCAGCAACAGAGAAGGGAAGATGACCTTGCCCTGACCAGCCTCGCCTGCTAAGCCCCTTCAAGGAAGACACAGCAAGGCCCTCGATGGGGGGATTGTCCTAACTGCCACGAATGTCTTCTTATGTGCCCTCTTTGTTTGTTTTTGTTTGTGGTGCTGGGGAATCAAACCCAGGGCTTTGCATATGCAAGGGAAGCACTCTGCCACTGAGCTACATCCCCAGTCCTTTCTAATATGCCCTCTTCTTAAATAAAAGGGAATTTAAAATTTTTTAAACATAGCATGCAAATTTTATTAACGAATGTGCTTACAGCATAGCATGCAGTTGATAGTAGCAGGAAGTGTCTACTTTCTGTTATACCTCTTGCTCTGGGGGACTAGTTAATTAGAATGATTTGACCTGGGCACTTGGGTTTTCTGGTGTGTGACTCCTGCTCTGAGGGTGACCACCAGTCTGCACATCAGAGCCCCCTTGCTGGGCCGTGTGCTGGGGATTCTTTCTAAACCTGAGTTCTCTCTGAACACCAGACACTGTGCTGTCAAGTCCAAGTCCCTCGAAGAGCTAGTAGGACAGACAGATGTGCAAGCAAATAACCAGTAGTAGTGAAATGTGGTGAGAAATATAGCTGAGGAGTGTGCAGGCCATGCCAGCCTCTGAGGGGAAAGAAGGCAATGCCACCTGGCAGGAAGTTGTCCAGGAGATGTGTTTGGAGATTTTTCCAAAGGTAGGTAGGGATGAACCAGGGAACAATTGGAGTGAGGTGGCAGAAGGACAGAGACTGGTCCATAAAGGGACTTCACTGGCTGTAAACAGAGTACAGGCGACCGAGGGTGAGGCAAGAGCACTGTGTGTGGTTGGAACCATTTCTCAGCACTTTCTTCAGCTGTCCCCACACTTGTCTGTGCTGCTCATTTTTGGCCCAGCTCCTCCTGTGCTGGCAAATGGCAGCAGCAAGACCCAGACTCACATGTTTCTGCCACCAACAGGAACAGAGAGGGACTAGGCATGTGGCCAGGGAAACACTGGGCCTGGGTAGGTTTAGGTGTGGCAGAACTTTCTGTCTCTGGACAGAGTACTGAGAATGGTGGGGTGTCCCTCACTCTGTGCCACACCATGGGGAAGGGAATCTCACTATGGCATGGAATGACCTGTAGGCAGAAGGCATCACTGGGGTTTTGAAAGCAGAAAATAACAGATGTGAGTCGCAGTTTTCCCAGGAACATCTTCAAGCATTGTGAAAGGCAGCCAGAGGGAGGCAGGGCGGGACACGGCTCTGAGAAGCTGCACCAGGGCAGGTGGCTTCAACGTCTTCAGCATAACCCTTTGCTGCTTTTCTGGTGAATTTTAGTCTTTGTCACTGTATGTTCCTATACACAGGCCACGTGAACAGACTGGGGAAACCGCTAGGTATGGGACTAACCCCCTGGATTAAGGAACCTGGTTTGATTTTCATAATGTGCTATTGAAGTTGTGGCCAGATGACCAAGTGGAAGGGTCAACTTGTTACCATAGGTTAGGTGTGCCCCGTCTCCCTCAGAGCATGGGACATTATCCCAGAGTGTGGCACACCCATCAGAGTCCTCTCTGCACTTTGCCCAGTTACACTGAGCATGTGCTCATGTCCAAAGCTGGGGCCTTTTCTCAGGTGGAGGTGCCACACACCAAGTGGCCCATCTCTTCTGTCCTCGCCTCAAACACTTCTTGCTTCCCCCTTCTCAGCTGTCAGGAAGAGTCCTGAACCCTGAATCATTTTCACTGCCTTTCTGTTCTTGTTTCAGAGTGGCAGGGTCTTGTGCTTTCTCGAAACGTGTTCACATCTTGGAGTTGGAAGATGCGGGGAGAGACTCCAAAGACTCAGGCGATGCTGTGGCGCGTTGCTTCTTGATTTCTGGGTATCAAGTGACTGGGCTGATACAGGGACTTTTTTTCTGCCATACTTAAAGGAATCAAATCTTTGTAACATTCCTGGAGACTGCTAGAAAAGACTGGAGGTGCAAGGTGCGTTTCAGGGGTAGAGGAGAGACAGGTGGCAGTGTGGATGCTGCTGCAGGAGGATGACGCATCTGCATGGCGCTGCCAAGGAAAACCTGCTGCAGCTGAGGGATCCCTGGCATCAGCAGCCTCATCCTTCCCTGAAAGCCACTCGTGCTACCTTCACTTGGAGAAGTCTGGGCCCCCTGATGTCCCCAGATGAATGGCAGTAGCACACAGGCTGGGGTCCATGTCATCAAACTTGGCTCTCTTCCCTCCCCTCCTAGTCTCACCTGGGTCTTGTGCTTTTTAGGGGCACGGGCCGTAGAAACATGGCTTATAAGTTCTCAGGGCTTTTTTTTTTTTTAAGCTTTTGATAAAGCTCTGCCATTTGTCGCAGATGGCGAGTCTCCCTGATGTCTGTGCTCTTACGATGGATTTTGGCTGCATGCAACTGAAAACCCAAAATAGCAATGCGATTCAAATGTGAATGTCTCTTCCCTTTCTTGAAAGAAGCCCAGAGGTAGCCAGTCCAGGGACCATGTGGGGGTATCTATCTAGGCCTTTTCCAGGGTCCTGTCGCATGGCTTCTGTTCTCAGGTGTAGCCAGCAGACTATATTCCAAACAGAGAGAAGGAGGCTGGGGCAAGGTGTACCCTCTGCTCTCATGGTTGCTTCCTAGAAGCACCACCCTACACTTCCTCCCAAGTCTCAGCTGGAGTTTATTGACTTGGTCACACCTGCAAGGAAGCCTGCAATTAGGATCTTGGTGGGCAGATTGTCACTCAGGAGGAGGGGGAGTGTGATGGAAAGGCATCTGGCACTCTCTGCCAGAGTGCTTTGGGGCCTTTCCTGCCTCCATCCTGGCAAGCCAGTACATCATGTGGAGCCCACACTAAGGAGGTCAGAGTTGGGCTGTTTAAAGTCCTTTTAACTCTTTATTGGGTAAGGAGGAAATTCTAATGTCATGTCATAGTCTATGACTCTTATATGGGCTAGTGGAGATAAATCACAAGTGTACTTTCAGTTTTGTGCACCTATTTCAGTTTGATGGAATTGATTCCACAAAATTTTGTGGATATGCTCTCCTGTATCTGGTGTTCTTGTAGGTGCTGGGCAAATAGAAGCAAACCAAGACCCCTGCTTGTGTGGAGCTGACTTTCTGGTAAGCAGAGAGCCAGTGACAGTAAAGTAATGACACACATACGTGCATGCACCTACATGTGCATTATGTCACTAGAGAAAATCAAAGCAGGCACTGGGGTAGAGGGTGTGGAGTGGGAGAAGCTGGGAGTATACACATGGACACACAGGGTGGCCGTGAGAGGTTTCTTCAGCAGGTTGTTGGTCTCTGGTCTCCTGCACCTTAGTTTTCTCTACTTTCGTGGTGACAGAGTTGAGAATATAGCCCCAGATCCATGGCTACTTCTAGCATTCTCTACAGCTAGAAGTAGCCATGGGACTAATTACTGGGACTTGCTCTTAAAAAGATGCCAGACACATTTGCCCCAGCTTCTCTGCCCCTTCCTGCCCAGTGTCAAGGTCTGGGTGGTCAGTTCGAACCCACATGTGGCAGTGGCATATGGCGTGTGGCAGAGCGCCCAGCCTGCCTCTGCGTTGGATTTCCTGGAAGGCTACAGAGGAGGTGTCCCAGGGGGAGAATAGCGAGTGCAAAGTCCCTGAGCTGGGAGTGGGCCAGGTGTTCCAGAAGAGATGGGGCCTCAGGAGCACATGGGTGAGAGGGGCCAGGTCCCAGTGGCAGCTGTGTGTTGTGGAGTGCTTCTGATGGTCCTAGAAAGGCTTGGGCTTCAGGCAGAGGCACGGTGTGGTCTGGTTTATGTTTTAATAGGACTGCTTTTGCAGCTTCACCAATGATAAAGTGAGGCGAGCCACTGGGAAGGTGGCAGTAGCCTAGGTGGCACTGCAGAAGCACTGGGTGTGGCCTGCTTCTGGGAGTCCAGATTTGGAGAGGGGATTGTAGGGCATTGAGGCTCACTGCTCACCTGGGTTAGGGATCCCTGGCGCCAGCCCTGATGGTGGGTTCAAGCCCCCGTTTTTTATCTTATGTTCTTACTTTCAGACACTTGATGAAGAGGTCTACATGAGCAGCTCCCAGGCTACCTCACGTGTTGGGAAACTGCCCCCAGAATGCAGAGCGTAAGGAGCTGAACCCCAGCTCATACCATCATGCCATGTCGTGGGCATAGCTCACTCTCTGCCTGGAGACACGTTCTAGACCTAATGTTCCCAGTGTCTCCATGACCTTCAGGTCCCGAGTAGGGGTGTTGGTTGGGAATGCTCGGAGCAGAGGCTGCGGGTGGAGGTTGCAAGTTTAGAGCAGCTGAGAGGCCCAGGCCTGAAGTACCAACTCCTCCCTGATTAGCAAGAATTGAAGCCAACCAATAGGACCAACCCAGTGCACACCTCCTCCAGATGCACCCTTTACCCCAGTCCCCAGCCTTCTAGGCTCTTTCACTCTAAAATTTAACTGTCTTGATCAGAAAAGTTCCCATGAATCAATAGATTCTTTTCATGCGTTTATTGGCCATTGGCTGTTGGCACTCTCTTCTTGTTTTTCTGTTGGGAACAAGTTCCCTTTGCTTTGTGCCAGTCTGTCACCAGGTGCCCATTTTTCAAACCATTCTTTTGTTCTTCTTTTTTATTTTTTAATAATTATAGATGCAGAGGAAGTTGTAAAGACAGTCTCCAGTTTCCTTCACAGCCCCCCGCCACCCTGTGGCTACATCATGTGTGATCATGGTATCATAGGAAACCGGGAGATTGACTTTGGTCCAGCATGTGATTCTGTGTTGTTTTATTAGCCCATAGATGGGGTGCAGAGCTGTCCACCACCAAGACTTGCTCGAGCTCCCCCTTGATGGCCACTCCCACCATTCTATCCAGGTCTCCTCCTTTGGGGGATGTTATGTAAGTGATGCCACACGGGAGAGCTTCCAGGTTGTCATCTTTATCAATCATTTACCTTTTTATTTTTGAATAGTAGTCCATGGAGCGGCGGTACCACAGTTCATCCTTTATACACGTGCATGCACACACACCCACACATATGCATTTATCTCAGAAGTTCAGTCAGAAATATCAGAATTAGTGAATAATTTCTAGAGAAAATGGAGTTATATTTCAGATAGTCAGGTGTCCAAAATTACTGTCTTGGTTTTGTAATGTGTATTCACATGAAACTTCAAACTAAATTAGAGCCTAAAATTTGAACCTTCAAACTAAATTAGTGATTCATAGTGGAAGGTCTTAGCTTTCTTAAAACTTTCTGTTAGGTCAGAAGGACTTGAAAATCCAAGTCTTCTGATGTGAGACCTCCTCAAATCTGAGAGATGAGGATATAAGCCTGCGTGACACATGAGCACCCAGAGAGCTTCCAGCAGCTACAAAGTCAGGTGCTCATGTGGGTCCTGAGCCAGCCCCGCAGGGGTGGGACACATGTCCTCCCATGAGTGGCTCCAAAGGTGTGTGCTGTTCTCTGAGCTCACATGGGTGAGAAGCTTGTGCATCTGCCCCGTTGTTGGCCTTTCTTCTCTTTTCATTAGTCTCCAAGAGTATATGGTTGCAAGCCAGAAGTCCCCTCCTGGACAAAGCAGTGGAAGCATGTGCATTTCAATACAGGTCCTGTGGGACACATTGCTCTAAACTGTGCACTGGAGGGTTTGTCAGCCAGTGACACAGTGGCCCAGGTGGGAATTGGATACATAGTAGAATTGATAGTGAAATCTCCTACATGATAACAAGGCCAGAAACCCAAAGGAGAAGAACAATGGACTTGATTCATAAGCATTTTTAATTTGTGTTGCAAAAGTCAGCTTGAAACTGGCAAATGACAAATTGGGGAGAAATTGCAACATATAAAAAAGGGGGTTTTGTATGTTAAAAGTGTGTGTGAAACAACAGCTTGCTGCATGGACAAGCTGTAACGAATCAGTAAGCGAGGGGTTTGCCCCCAGTTTGAAAACTGAGGGAAAGAAGAGGTCAGATACCCAAACTTGCCTCTAGTCACAGAAATTCAAATTGAAGCAATAATGATGTAACCTTCTGTCAATTAGAACAGCAGTGATTTAAGAGAGTCCTACTCCAGGCTGACTGGGTTGCAGGAAGTAGGTCCTGTCCTACACAAGTGGTAGGAGAAGGCAGGGATCGAGTTCTCCACGGTGCATCAAAACATACACTGTCCTATCCTCTGACAGTAATCTGTCACCCAAGGAATTTATCTAAAACAATAATGGTAAGATTTCCGGCTTCTAGTTATAGTGGACTGGTTATCCAAAGACCTGCTGCAAATAATTGAAACTGCTAGATAAAGTGTTAAAAATAACTTTACAAAAGCCACTAAACACCAGCAGGATTATAAGGGATGAGAGCCCTGAGAAGTGGTGGAGCCCTGGCAGCTGGCCTTCCTGAGACACTTGGTGGTTGAAACTCTGAACCCGAGCTGTGCTTTTTGATAAATCTTTTTGGGTCTCAATTGGGACAGAAATTGAAGATTGTCAAAGTTGGGGGACCTGATTGGCGACTCCCCTGTAGTGACCTGAGACGTCAGAAGGCAAGGATGAACAAAAAGTTAACTCACAAAAGGAGAAAAAGTAGAGAGTCAGGGTGTGGGGGCAAGGTGGGGTGGGGGACAAAATAAGACCCATGGGCTAGCTCCCCTGGGGACTTGTCACCTGGATTCACACTAGAGCAGTCCATGTAACCTCCATGCTATAGATTCAGTTTAAAAGGGACCCCAAGGAGCTTAGGCTGTGGCTGGGCAGTAGAGCACTTGCTAACACGTGTAAGACACTGAGTTCGATCCTCAGGACCACATAAAAATAAATAAATAAATAAAGGTATTGTGTCCAACTAAAAAACAACAATAGCAGCAAAAGTGACCCCAGCAGACAACGCTGCCCCAGACGGAGATGCCGCTGCAGCACCCAGAGGGCTCTTCTCTGTGCCTGGCCTCAGTTACCTCTGGCGCAAATGCCCACGCTACCTCCGTGGTTGGTGCAGCTTAACCAGAAGTCTCCTGTCACTCAGCTGCCAACTGCACTGCTACCGCCATTGCTTCTGCCTCTGATTCTGCTGCTGCCAGCCTGAGATCCCCTGGAGGTCTTCTTTCTGGGTGCCGCTGCTCCAAAAGAACTGCTGCCCTGGATGCAACTGAAGCCAACACTGCTGCTGACTCCCAGAGATCGTATGGTAACGCTGCCCCAACAGCTGCAGTTGCAGCTGTCATTGCAACCACCTCTATTGCTAACCCACTGTCTGCTGCCAACAACCACTGCCACTACTAGCCTGCTACCATGGCCTTGAGGACTGCTTCAGGGGAGACTTCAGGTTTGGTTGCACATGGTTGCACCCATTTTGGGACACCAGCCAGGGCCTGGGGCCCAAGTGCCAGCAGGTTTACCACCACAAGAGCCTCTGTCTGGGAACTCCAGCTGGGACTTGCAGGTCCAATGTGGGGGTGCCTGCAGATTTGGAGTGGCCTGAGGTCTTCCTGCTGAGTGCATATCTCAGAATTGCTCCTTTGCATGAGTGTATCCCTGATGGTCCCTCTGCAAGAAGCAGCATTGAGATCTTGGGACTGCAACATGGCCGAGCCTGAGGTATGAGGCCCAGATTTGGTGGGATACAGATTGGGTTTGAGAGGGCTGATCTAGGTTTGGTGATCCCAAGAGACTTCAGAAACAGGGCTGAGAAACTGTTGAACACTGACAGACAGAAAGATTTTTTTATTTTATTTTATTTTTTGATTCACTAATCTCTCTACCATATTTGGAACAGGATGTTTTTTATGCATCAGTGTGTGGAGGACAATGAAATATGAATGGCATTTTGCATTTTGTTGTATTCTTATGTCTTTAATTTTTTCTCTTTGTTCATATTCTTCCTCTCTCATCTATTTTCTTGGATTTTCTTTCCAATTTTTCTCCAACCAGCAGCCAATCTCTGTTGGCTTCCTATAAATTTTTACTTCTAGCTTCTCTCTTCCTTCCTTGTGAATATTGCATACTACACTACCTCTGTTCTCTCATCCACCATTTGGAATTATAAATCGTTTTAACAAATATTCTGTTTGTACTGTAGATAGTTATTGAACTCATCATTTTGGTTTAATGTGAGAAAGCAGTAGACGCCTTAGTGGGAGCTATTAGGTTTAAGGCCATGTATTGTGTACACTGGGCGCTGTTGATATTGGTCTCACCAGTAAAGGCAAAGCGCTGGAAACCTTCAGGGACACTATAGGTCTACAGGGTAGAATTTATCCTGCCTTAAATCCATACTTTTAGATGGGAAAACACACTAGCAACATGAAAAAACAAGGAATTAAAGCATACAAACAAACCAAGATGCTTCAACAACAGAAGCTACTGATAACACAGTAGAAGAAATGTCCAAGAAGGAGTTCAGATTGTATATCATTAAATTGATATGTGAAATAAAGGATAATATAAGGAGTAAAATCAAAGAAAAAATACAGGAAGTGAAAGACCACTTCAATAAAGAGTTAGAGATCGTGAAAAAAAAAAAAAAACAACAGAAATTCTCAAAATGAAGGAATCAGTAAACCAAACTGTAAATTCAATAGAAAGCATCACCAACAGACTAGACTACTTGGAAGACAGAACCTCAGACAAAGACAAAATATATAATCTTGAAAGTAGAGTTGGACATGCGGAGAAGATGGTAAGAAACCATGAACAGAACATCCAAGAATTATGGGATAACATGAAAAGACCAAATTTAAGAGTTATCAGAATAGATGAAGGAGCAGAGATACACAGACCAAAGGAATGCACAATCTTTTCAATGATATAATAGCAGAAAATTTCCCAAATCTAAAGAATGGATTGGAAATCAAATACAAGAAGCTTACGGGATCCCAGATATACAAAATTACAGCAAACCATACCAAGACACATTATAAAGAGAACAACTAACACACAGAATAAAGATAAAATCTTAAAGACTGTGAGAGAAAAAAATCAAATTATGTATAGGGAAAACCAATTCAGATCTCAACTGACTTCTCAACCCAGACCCTCAAAGTTAGGAAGCCCTGGAATAATATATTTCAAGCTCTGAAAAAAAAAAAATGGATGCCAACCAAGAATTTTATATCCAGCAAAATTAAGTTTCAGATTTGAAGATGAGATTAAAACTTTCTGTGATAAACAAAAATTTAAAAAATTCACAACTATAAAGCCTACACTACAGAGCATTCTCAACAAAATATTCCATGAGGATAATGTGGGGAAAAAAAAAAGTGAAAACCAACAAAGGGAGGATCTTCACTAAAGGGACATTCAATCAAATGAGAAACTAAGACAAATTAAAAAACCAGAAATAAATCAACAGAGAATACAAATCATATCTCATAACCTTGAATGTTAACAGCCTCAACTCATCAATCAAAAGACAGACTGGCAGATTTGATTAAAAAGCAAGACCCAACAATATGCTGTCTTCAAGAGCCTCACCTCATGGGCAAACCATCCACAGGCTGAAGGTGAAAGGATGGGAAAAAACTTATCACTCATATGGATTGTGTAAACAACAGGGGTTTCCATTCTCTTCTCAGATAAAGTAGAATTCAAAGTTAATCAGAAGAGATAAAGATGGACATTTCCTACTTCTTAAGGGAATTATATATAAGCAAGACATAATAATTTTAAATATTTATGCCCCAAACAATGGAGTGTCTATGTACATCTAACAAACCCTTCCCAATTTTAGTAGTCAAATAGACCACAATACAATAATAGTGGGTGACTTTAACACACCTCTCTCCCGACTAGACAGATCTTCCAAACAGAAACTAAATGAGGAAACTATATAACCAAATAATACAATCAATAATTTAGACTTAACAGACATATATAGAATATTTCATCCATCAACAAGCAAATATACTTTCTTCTCAGCAGCACATGGCTCCTTCTCTGAAATAGACCATATATTATTCCACAAAGCAACTCTTAGTAAATACAAAAAAAACAGAGAGAATACCCTGCATCTATCAGACCACAGTGGAATGAAACTAGAAATCAATGATAAAATAAAAAATAGAAGCTACTGTAACAAATGGAAACCAAATAATACACAACTTAATGATGAATGGATAGTAGAAGAAATCAAGGATGAAATAAAAAAAATCTTAGCAGTAAATGAGAACACTGATACAACATATCAAAATCTCTGGGACACTATGAAGGTAGTACTAAGAGGAAAGTTTATTGCATTGAGTGCATTCATTAAAAGAATAAAAAGTCAACAAATAAATGACCTAACACTACATCTCAAAGCCCTAGAAAAAGAAGAACAAATCAACATGAAAAGCAGTAGAAGACAGGAAATAATTAAAATCAGAGCTGAAATGAATGAAATCGAAACAAAAGAAACAATTGAAAAAATTGACAAAACAAAAAGTTGGTTCTTTGAAAAAAATAAATAGATAAACCCCTGGCCATGCTACCAAAGAGAGAAATTACTAAAATACAGGATGAAGAAGAAAATATCACAATGGACATGTCTGAAATACAGAAGATAATTAGAACCCATTTTGAAAATTTATACTCTAACAAAATAGAAGATATCGAAGACATCGACAAATTTCTAGACATCTGACCTACCCAAACTGAATGAGGAGGTCATACATGGTTTAAACAGATCAATTTCAAGTAATGAAATAGAAAAACACCATCAAAAGCCTACCAACAAAGAAAAGCCCAGGACCAGATGGGTTCTCAGCCAAGTTCTACAAGACTCTCAAAGAAGAATTAACACCAATACTCCTCAAAGTATCCATTGAAATAGAAAAGGAGGGAACCCTTCCAAATTCATTCTATGAAGCTAATATCACCCTGATACCAAAACCAGACAGAGATGCATTAAGGAAAGAAAACTTCAGACTAATATCCCTAATGAACATAGAAGCAAAAATTCTCAATACAATCCCAGCCAATCGCATGCAAAAACATATTAAAAAGATAGTGCACCACAATCATGTAGGGTTCCTCTCAGGGATGCAAGGTTAGTTCAATATATGGAAATCAAAAATGTAATTCATCATATCAATTGACTTAAAAGATAAGAATGATAGGGGCTAGGGATATAGCTCAGTTGGTAGAGTGCTTGCCTTGCATGCATAAGGCCCTGGGTTAAATCCCCAGCACCCCTCCCCCCCAAAAAAAAATATATATATATGATTATCTCAATAGATGCTGAAAAAGCATTTGATAAAATACAACACCTCTTCAAGTTCTAAACACTAGAAAAAACTAGGAGTAGTAGGATCATACCTCAACATTGGAAAAGCTACCTATGCTAAGCCCAAGGCCAACATCATTCTAAACAGGGAAAAATTGGAAGCATTTCCTCTAAAAACTGAACTAAGACAGTGATGCCCTCTTTCAACACTTCTATTCAACATAGTCCTTGAAATTCTAGCCAGAGCAATCAGGCAGACAAAAGAAATTAAAGGGATATATGTATAGGAAAAAAGAACTCAAATACACTTTTTGCTGATGACATGATTCTATATTTAGAAGATCCAAAAAAGTCCTCCAGAAAATTTCTAGAACTAATAAATTAATTCAGCAAAGTAGCAGGATATAAAATCAACACCCATAAATCAAATACATTCCTATACATCAGCGAAGAACCCACTGAAAGAGAAATTAGGAAAACTATTCCACTGACAATAGACTAAAAAAAATAAAATAAAATACCTGGGAATCAGTCTAACAAAAGAGGTGAAAGACCTCTACAATGAAAACTACAGAATACTAAAGAAAGAAATTGAGGAAAAACTCAGAAGATGGAAAGATTTCCCATGCTCTTGGATAGGATAGGCAGAATTTATATTGTCAAAGTGGCCATATTACCAAAAGCATTATGCAGATTTAATGCAATTCCTGTTAAAATCCCAATGACATTCTTTATAGAAATAAAAAAGGCAGTCATGAAATTTATTTGGAAAAATAAGAGACCCAGAATATCTAAAGCAATCCTTAGCAAGAAAAGTGTAGCAGGAAGCATCACAATCGCAGACCTTAAACTATATTACAGAGCTATAGTAACAAAAATGGCATGGTATTGGCACCAAAATAGAGTTGTAGACCAATGGTACAGAATAGAGGACAGAGAGACAAACCCACATAAATATGGTTATCTCATACTAGACAAGGGTATCCAACAGTTTTTTTGTTTGTTTGTTTTTTGTTTGTTAGGCAAGCACTCTACCAACTGCTCAGTGGAGTGGTAGAATGCTTGCCTCGCTTGCACAAGGCCCTGGGGTCAATTCCCAGTACATAAAAAAAAAAAAAAAGTTGACATTTTCAAACTGTGACAGAGACTGCTGGCCAGCAGCAGTCCTCAGGGAAGGAATCATCAGGACTAGACTTAAAGCAGGAGGACAGCAATTCCAGAAAGAAGGCTTGAGGCCTAAGGAATGACATTACTTTTCTGTTTTTTCTTTTGTTATATCAAATCCAAGAATTCCTTGCCAACTCTAAGGTCACTAGGATTTACTCCCATGTTTTCTTTTTACACTTAGTTTGTTGATACCTTTTGTATATGGAAGGAGTTAGGAATCCCACTCATTCTTTTGCATGTGTTTTTCCAGCGCAAATTGTTGGCTGTCAGTTCCTTCCCATTTAACAGTCCCATCTCCCTTGTCAAAAAGCAGTTGCCCACAGATGTTTGGGTTTGAGCCGTTTCTGAACTCTCAGTTCTCTTCCATTGGCCTGTGCGACCTTCCTTACGCAGTGTCACACTACAGTGGTAATTGTAGCTTTGTAGTAAGGTTTGAAATCCGGAAGTGTGAGTCTCCAGTTCTGTGTTCTTTTTCCCCTTGTAGTTTTGGTCTTCATTCCCCTGAGGACTAATGATGTCAAGTTAATTTTAAAGAATAAAACAGGCAGGACCAGCTCTATCACAGAGGTCAGCAAACTGTGGCCAATGCACTAAATGTCATGTGGCATATTTTTCTATGCTTCCTCAATTCTCACTAAGAATGTTTTGATATTTTTAAAGGATTGGAAAAAAAGAATATGCAGATAACTATTTGTGGCCCACAAAGCCTAAGACAATTATCAGTTGGCTCTTTATCAAAAAATTTGCTTCTTTCTTAAAGAAAAATATATTTTTAGTTGTAGATGGACACAATAACTTTATTGGTTTATTTTTATATGGTGTTAAGGATCAAACCCAGTGCCTCACACATGGTAGGCAAGTACTCTACCACTGAGCTCTACCCCCACCCAAAAGTTTGCTTCTTAATCAGAAACAAAGATTCATTTTTTAAAAAACTTTAATTATCAGCCAGGCATGGTGGCACATGCCTGTAATCCCAGTGGCCTGGAAGGCTGAGGCAGGATGATCACAAATTTGAGGCCAGCCTCTGTGACTTAGCAAGACCCTAAGCAATTTAGCAAGACCCTTTCTCAAAATAAAAAATAAAAAGGGCTAAGGATGTAGCTCAGTAGTTAAGTATCCCTGGGTTCAATCTCCAGTACAAATCATCATCATCATCATCATCATCATCATCATCATCATCAATACAATGGGGATATGGATACAGAATTAGATAAGTAAAGGGCTGGTTATGTAGTTCAGTGGTAGAGATCTCAACTAGTATGCATGAGGCCCTGGGTTCAATCCCTAGCACTACACACACACACACACTCACACACACACACACATAAAGTGTATAAAATTAGGTCAATAGTACAACTACTTAGAGAGCACTGAAATTGGACCCCATGCACACTCACCTAATTTCAATGGATCAGAGATGCAAATATGAAATGCAATACTGTATTTTTAAGGAGGCAATATAGTAGAATAATCATGATCTTGGTATAAGGAAGTATTTCTTAAGACGCTAAAAAGGCAAATACAAGAGGAAAAGACTAGTAGTACATTAGGTACCATCACATTAAGAACTTCACAACTAAGGGCCTCCCCAGCTATGGGAGTGAGAAACTTGTTAGAAATCTGTGACCTACAAAGGTCTAAGTACCCAGACTGTTTCAGGAACTTCCATAGTTCTGCAAGAAATAGGCAATTGAAGAGAAAAATGAGGTCAAGCCCTGAATAGGCACTTCTGAGAGGAAGAAATCATATTCTTGTACATTCTCCAGACTTGCAAGCACTAAGACATCTGACAGTTAATTCCAAGGAGTGGCAAGGACGCAGGAGCTCTCACACACCCAGTGCTGATGGAATGTGGTCTGTGTGCCTGCTCTGGAAAATAGATTGGTATTATTGCTGGAGTTTAAATGTGTGTAGCCAGGCGTGGTGGTGCACGCCTGTAATCCCAGCAATTTAGGAGGCTGAGGATCACAAGTTCAAGGCCAGCTTGGGGAGGCTCTGTGTCAAAATTAAAAAGCCTGGGAATGTAGCTGAGTGGTAGAGAACTTGCCCAGCATGTATGGGGCCCTGAGTTCCACCTCTAGTACTGAAAGGGAAAAGTAAAGAAAAACTGTGATAATTCACCTCTGAAAGGCTGTTAGTTCAGGAAGAACATCTAGGAAAAGTGAGGGCTGCTTTGTCCTGGCTGTCCTTAGGAGGTTGTTCTGTTTTGCATTTAAGCCAAATTAAGTATTTATTGACTTGTAGCTTTTTTCTTTGTTGAAACTGTGGTGAAATATGCCTTTTTCTTACATGTCCAGCCACTAACCCTCTCTAGTAGACCAGCATTAACATTTGAACAAGCTAAGGTCTTTGGAAAAATGCTGTGTAGGTGGTGGGGCTTGGTTTGCACAGTGTTTGCTATGGGATTCCTTGTGAATGTGAATGCAATTGTGATTTACCATTTGATAAATTGGTCGAGGGACTGGAGGGCCTTGTCTTCTGGAAGTAGACAACATCTTTGCTAGGATCATCATCAAACCTTTTTATCAACTTTTTTTTAATTCCTTGCTTGTAAGTTCAAAGTTTAGAAAAAAAAATCTGATTGATTATTTATGAGCCTTTTGAACTGTACAGTGGTACAGTGGTACAGTGGTACAGTGGTACAGTGGTGGTGTTTTCTGTCTGAGTTTGTGCTGCTATAACAGAACACCACAGGCCAGGTGCTTGGGACACAGGTATCTTTTTCTCACGGCCCTGGAGACTGCAAGTCCAGCAGATTGGGTTCCTGGCGAGGGCTATGTTCCTGTCTTGTAGACACTGCCCTCCCTGTGTCCTCAAGGAGGAAGGAAAGCTCTTGTGTCCCTTCTTATAAGGGCATTAGCCGCTTCATGGGGCCCCACCCTCCCAGCTCATCTAATCCTAGTAACCTGCCACAAGCTCCATCTCCTTTTACCATCCCACTGGGGATAAGGGCTATAATACACAAATTCCAGGAGGACAAAACATTCTGTCCATCCAAGTGCTGCGATGTTGTGAAATATACCCTTGGTCTTCATCCCCATTTCCAGACACACATCCTCATGCCTTCAGGCAGCTGATATAATTAAGCCAAGGGGCAGAGCCACCTCTAGCTTGGAGCTGCTTTCCAGGGCATGGACTGTTGAAGTTCCTCTGCCCAGCCCCCTTCTTCCTTACTTTACCCTCAGCTACTGTTGCTCTTTCTCTTCCTTTGTACTCAAACGTTTCCACCTTTGGGACATCCAGATGGGCCACTCTGCTGGTGCAGATTCCAGGCAGCAGTGTGATCTAGCAGAGGGGTCTTCCCTCGGTCCACTTGCATTCAGATAGGGTGACCTGAGACAGAACTAGTGGGCTGTTTTTGCCACCAGGCAGTACGTGGCACTCACCGTTGATCCCAGTTTTGCCAGATGGCCAAAGCACAAGCCAGCACCCTGAGGAATTCTGACATAGGTTTAAAAATGTAGCCAGGTTTCATGTGTGGGAACCAGCCCTTGCCCTGTGACTGCCCCAGGTGGTGGGGACTGAAGTAATGAGGGGAAGAAAGAAAAGTTATGATCATAAACCAGCATGCTCCTCCCTGGGCAAGACTTGCAGTCACACAGTATCCTCCAAGAAAGTCTGGTGGGGACACTCCCTCAGTCCCCGCCACACCGAGTGTGTGCATGCTCAGGAAGGTGTGTGAGCCAGCCCTCTGCTGTCTCCCTGTTTTAGCTAACCAGTGTTTCCATCGCCTGCCCTGCTTCTCCTCGTGTTACTCTGAGGAGGCTCTCTGCCCATGTTGGGCATCACAGGATGCACAGTGCATCCTTTCTCTGAAGAAATGGTGGTCAGCCTCCAGATCCATGAACTGTCTGTCTCCTCTTCTGGCTCATTATTGCACTGAGTATGTGCATCCACCACTGGGTAAGCAAAGCCCAGTCCAGAGTCTGTGTCCACTCCAGTCAAGATCCACTGTAACCCCAGGCCACCAGCATCAGTCTCACTGGGCAGCCACGGTCAGGGCTCCCACCTGGGAGTGCCATCAAAGCTCAGCTGCACAGACTCTTCAGAGTACAGAGCTGGGCCTTATACACCTGGTTCAGGAAGTTGGTCATCAGTTGCCCAACCAGCTCTGTGGGAAGCTCCTTGGGTGGTTGGGATGCCTAGCCAGTGTGGAGGACCACAGATGCACCTCTGGGTGCCTGGTTTCTTCTGCTGTAGCTCCAGGCAGGGTGATGGGAGCTGTCCTTCCTAAGAAAGCCCACTCTAGAACAGGCTGTTCAGATCTGACCCAGGCCTTCAGTGCCCCAGGCTCCCCAGGTCTCTTGCACCAGGCAGTTCTGTTTTTTTGCCATGTTTATTAATAGAGCTGGCAGAGCACTTAGGCTCCCAGAGTTTCCTGAGACACTGGACACAGTGATTCTGCTGAGCTCTGGTGACTAAGGAGGGATGGAGAGTCAAGCCTGTGTTTTCAGTGTTTTTCCTATGCTCTGTTATTCTTTACTGCTTCTTATCTTCTGGTGTGTCCGGAGACTCCGTAACTGAGATCCTCATCTCCCAAGGCAGTTCAGGCTGCTTCTCATTCTGGTGAATTCTGGCTGGTTCTCATTCTCAACTTTGTGGTGATATCTAACTGAATGAGGTTGTGAAATAAAAAGCAGTAGACCAACATCAGAAAAGAGATGCCTTGATCAGTGCTGTTCAAATAAAACCTAGACACCCAAGAAACCCGTCACAGGGGGCTGCCGGTGGAGAGGAGAATGAGCTTTGTTTGTCTAGAAAACTGAGCAGAGCACAGTTGCATGTTGAAACATCTTGCCCTCTAGATTTTTTTCCTTTGCTTTTAATTATTTGGTTTACTTATTCTTCTCACTGTTCATTGCTGTGGCAGGAACTTATCAGGACCTGACACTTGCTGTCCCTCCAGGTCCATGTTCCTATGATCTTAAGACGTCGACTAAGTCTTAGCACTTTATAGGCATCGCCATTCCTTGGGGGTACAGCAGGACATGTGTCTTCAACAATTTTTATTTGTATGGATCCAGCATGAAGAAACAAAATTACAAGTGCACATCCCATTAGCTCTGGTACTCAGAAAATCTGAATATAACACTTAACCAGGTGGGAGGGAACAGCATTGCTTATAACTGGCCCAGCGAGTTGTCAAGCCTTGAACTCCCCTTCCCTGATACAGTTCAGAGACTGTGTAGGCACGCTGGATCTAAATTTAAATTCTGTGTGACCATTTGATACGCAAATCATAGCATGTTTGTTACTAAGCAAAATTACTTAGTAAATTTGCCTAGCAGTAATTATGCCAAGAGAATAAGCTTAAAGTGGGACTCACTAGGGCAAATGGTTATCCCATTTGTAATATGTAAGGCAATGAACATCAGCAAAGTCATGCATTTTAGATTTGTTTTTGGATATTTATCTCAAGAACATATTTTCCACACAATACTTGAATTAAATCTTACCTCTGCATGTCACCATCATTCATTTTTATGTGACTTTTTCTTATAAATTATTTATAAAAGTAAAGGAAATATTAAAAGGTAATGGACCCCTAACCCCCAAGATAAAAACAAAACAATCCAAAAAAAACTATGCTTCCCATCAAATTGGGGTGAAATTAGATAATACCAGTGTACTGAAGGTATGGGGAAACAGATATCTTAAATGTTTGTTCTTTGGGATATATAAATCAGCACACCATTTTGAGAGAGACATTTTTGGCCAAAATATTAAAAATTTCAATGTGTGTAATTTTTTTTGGCGGGGGGTGGTTGTACTGGGTATTGAACTCAGGGGCACTGGCCACATTCCCAGCCCTAGTTTGTATTTTATTTAGAGACAGGGTCTCACTGTGTTGCTTAGTGCCTTGCTATTGCTGACACTGGCTTTGAACTCATGATCCTCCTGCCTCGACCTCCCAAGCCTCTGGGATTATGGGTGTGCTCCACTGCATCCAGCTCAATGTGCATACTTTTTGACCCAGCAGTTCTGTGTACAGGTATCGAGCTTAGGCACATAAATACAGCTGCATGAGGGTAGCTGCCAGGGCATTGATGGTAGGAGCAGAAGTCATGTGTTTGTTACTGTAGACATACCGAAGTATTTGACTGGAGCTGTTACCCCAGAACACACCTGGTGATATTTTGTACCATATTACTTCTCCAAACTCTGAAATTCTGAATTCCAAAATTCACCTGGAGCCGAGGGTTTCAAAGCAAGGAATTGCAATACAACAAAGCAGTCAAAAATTTCAAAATAAAGTTAAAAATGAGCCCACCAAAGTTGATTTTTAACTACTAAACAGATTGGGAGATGATTGCTCTCAAGCATGAGAAGCTTCTACAAAGGATATCAAGCCATCATTGCTCATAGTAGCACAACTCTGGAAATAGTTCACCAGAATGGCTGTTGGTAGGGGCAAGTAACTTTTGCACACTTAATTCAATGGAATACTGGACTGTTATTTAAAAAAAAAATGACCCTTATCTTACATCATATAAAAAACTTACAAAACTTAACTCAGAATGTATTAAATAAATAAGAACTAAAACTATAAAACTCCGAAAATAAAACCAAAGAAGAAAGTGTCATGGTTACTGGATTTGGCAGTGATTCCTTGGATGTGAGTCTAAAGGCCCAGGCAACAAACAAGGACAAATGTGGCACTACATCAGATAAGCCTGTGAAATGGGAGAAAATAGTTGCAAATAGTAGATCTGACACATGATTAACATCCAGAATATACAAAGTCTCCTCTGACTCAACCACACAAAAAAATCAAATTACCTGATTTAAAAATGGACAAAGGACTTCAATAGACATTTCTCCAGAGATGACCTAAAAATGACCAACAGGCCTATGAAACTGTGCTCCACATCACTAGTCATCAGAGAAGTACAAATGAAACTCACATTGAGATACCACCAGACACCCAGTAGGATGACCACTATCAATGGAAAAAACAGAAAATATCAAGTGTTGGTGAAGATCTGGAAAAATTGCAGCCCTGTGCACCACTGGTGGGGAATACAAAATGGTGCAACCACTGTAGAAAATAGTGAGGTTCCTTAAAAAATTAAAAATTAAAAATAGAACTCCCATATGGTCCAGCAATTTCAATTTTGGATATATATGCAAAAGAATTGAAAAGAGGATCTCAGAGAGATATTTGCATGTCATTTAAAAAAAATTAGTTGTACATAGACACAATACTTTTATTTATTTATTTTTACATGATGCTGAGGATTGAACCTAATGCCTCACATGTGGTAGGCAAGAACTCTACCACTGAGCTACAACCCCAGCCCCTGCACGTCCATTATTTGTACAGCATTATTTGCAATAGCCAAAAGGCGGAAGCAACCCAGGTGTTCATTGACAGGTGAATTTATAAACAAAATGTGGTCTGTACATAAAATGGGATGGTGTTCAGTCCTAAAAAGGAAAGAAATACCCATGCATGCTGCAGCAGGAGTGGACATGTGGGACATGATGCTGAGGGGAATATACTAGTCACAGAAAGACAAATACTGTAGGGTTCCAGCTGCGTGAGGTATCTAACTAGTCAAATTTATGGAGATAGAAGTTCATGGTGATTCCAAGGCTTGGGGGAGAAGGAAAGGGGAGTTTCTATTTAATGGACATAGAGGTTCAGATTTTCAAGATGAAAAAGCTCTGGAGATGTTTCAAAACAGTACAAATGTACTTGACACTACTGAAACATACACTTAGAAGTGGATGAGATGGTGAAGTTTATGTCAACATGTTTTTTACACACGCAAAAAAGTATGTATGTGGAGATGTGAAACAGGTCACAGGAAAGACATCACCATGATGAAAACAGAAAGCAGAGCTCCCTACTTCTTGTTGCTGGCTTTCTTGACCTTTAACTGAATATTTGAGTCAGAAATAAAGTCTCAGGTTTACAGAGCACCCACTATTCTCTGTCCATTCATTTGACAAATCTAATTGTATTGACTTTTGCCATCAGCTTGACAAAACCAAGAAGTTATTTTTTTATGATTTTTTTTTGTTTATTTGTTTTTGTTTTTGATGAGGGTGGGGGGTGGATTTGGCTTGGGATTGAACTCAGGGATGTTTACCACTGAGCTATATCCCCATCCCTTTTTTTTAAAAAAATGGTTGTTCACAACATTACAAAGCTCTTGACATATCATATTTCATACATTAGATTGAAGTGGGTTATGAACCCCCAATTTTACCCCAAATGCAGATTGCAGAATCACGTCGGTTACACATCCACAATTTTACATAATGCCCTATTAGTAATTGTTGTATTCTGCTACCTTTCCTATCCCCTACTATCCCCCCTCCCCTCCCCTCCCATCTTCTCTCTCTACCCCATCTACTGTAATTCATTTCTCTCCTTGTTTATTTTCCCATTCCCCTCACAACCTCTTATATGTAATTTTGTATAGCAATGAGGGTCTCCCTTCATTTCCATGTAATTTCCCTTTTCTCTCCCTTTCCCTCCCATCTCATGTCTCTGTTTAATGTTAATCTTTTCTTCCTGCTCTTCCTCCCTGCTCTGTTCATAGTTGCTCTCATTATATCAAAGAAGACATTTGGTATTTGTTTTTTAGGGATTGGCTAGCTTCACTAAGCATAATCTGCTCTAGTGCCATCCATTTCCCTGCAAATTCTATGATTTTGTCATTTTTTATTGCTGCATAGTACTCCATTGTGTATAGATGCCACATTTTTTTTATCCATTCATCTATTGAAGGGCATCTGGGTTGGTTCCACAGTCTAGCTATTGTGAATTGTGCTGCTATGAACATCAATGTGGCAGTATCCCTGTAGCATGCTCTTTTAAGGTCTTCAGGGAATAGTCCGAGAAGGGCAATAGCAGGGTCAAATGGTGGTTCCATTCCCAGCTTTCCCAGGAATCTCCAAACTGCTTTCCAAATTGGCCGCACCAATTTGCAGTCCCACCAGCAGTGTACAAGTGTACCCTTTTCTCCACATCCTCGCCAGCACTTGTTGTTGTTTGACTTCATAGTGGCTGCCAATCTTACTGGAGTGAGATGGTATCTTAGGGTGGTTTTGATTTGCATTTCTCTGACTGCTAGAGATAGTGAGCATTTTTTCATGTACTTGTTGATTGATTGTATATCCTCCTCTGAGAAGTGTCTGTTCAGGTCCTTGGCCCATTTGTTGATTGGGTTATTTGTTATCTTATTGTCTAATTTTTTGAGTTCTTTGTATACTCTGGATATTAGGGCTCTATCTGAAGTGTGAGGAGTAAAAATTTGTTCCCAGGATGTAGGCTCCCTATTTACCTCTCTTATTGTTTCTCTTGCTGAGAAAAAACTTTTTAGTTTAAGTAAGTCCCATTTGTTGATTCTTGTTATTAACTCTTGTGCTATGGGTGTCCTATTAAGGAATTTGGAGCCCGACCCCACAATATGTAGATCGGAGCCAACTTTTTCTTCTATCAGACGCAGAGTCTCTGATTTGATATCAAGCTCCTTGATCCATTTTGAGTTAACTTTTGTGCATGGCGAGAGAAAGGGATTCAGTTTCATTTTGTTGCATATGGATTTCCAGTTTTCCCAACACCATTTGTTGAAGATGCTATCCTTCCTCCATTGCATGCTTTTAGCCCCTTTATCAAATATAAGATAGTTGTAACTTTGTGGATTAGTCTCTGTGTCCTCTATTCTATACCATTGGTCCACCCGCCTGTTTTGGTACCAGTACCATGCTGTTTTTGGCACTATTGCTCTGTAATATAGTTTGAAATCTGTATCGCTATACCGCCTGATTCACACTTCCTGCTTAGAATTGCTTTTGCTATTCTGGGTCTTTTATTTTTCCATATGAATTTCATGATTGCTTTATCTATTTCTACAAGAAATGCCATTGGGATTTTGATTGGCATTGCATTAAACCTATAGAGAACTATTGGTAATATCGCCATTTTGATAATGTTAGTTCTGCCTATCCATGAACAGGGTATATTTTTCCATCTTCTAAGATCTTCTTCTACTTCTCTCTTTAGGGTTCTGTAGTTTTCATTGTATAACTCTTTCACCTCTTTTGTTAGGTTGATTCCCAAGTATTTTTTTTTTTGAGGATATTGTGAATGGAGTGTTTTTCCTCATTTCCGTTTCAGAAGTTTTGTCGCTGATATACAGAAATGCCTTTGATTTATGTGTGTTGATTTTATATCCTGCCACTTTGCTGAATTCATTTATTAGTTCTAGTAGTTTCTTTGTAGACCCTTTTGGGTCTTCTAGGTATCGAATCATGTCATCTGCAAATAGTGATAATTTAAGGTCTTCTTTTCCTATTTTAATGCCTTTAATTTCTTTCATCTGTCTAATTGCTCTGGCCAGTGTTTCGAGAACTATATTGAATAGAAGTGGTGATAGAGGGCATCCCTGTCTTGTTCCAGATTTTAGAGGGAATGCCTTTAACTTTTGTCCATTCAGAATGATGCTAGCCTGAGGCTTAGCATAGATAGCTTTTACAATGTCAAGGTAAGTTCCTGTTATCCCTAGTTTTTCTAATGTTTTGAACATAAAGGGATGCTGTACTTTGTCGAATGCTTTCTCTGCATCTATCGAGATGATCATATGGTTCTTACCTTTAAGTCTATTGATGTGGTGAATAACATTTATTGATTTCCGTATATTGAACCAGCCTTGCATCCCAGGGATGAATCCTACTTGATCATGGTGCACAATTTTTTTGATGTGTTTTTGTATTCGATTCGCCAGAATTTTATTGAGGATTTTTGCATCTAGGTTCATTAGAGATATTGGTCTGTAGTTTTCTTTCTTTGAGGTGTCTTTGTCTGGTTTCGGAATCAGGGTGATGTTGGCCTTATAGAATGAATTTGGAAGAGCTCCCTCTTTTTCTATTTCCTGAAATAACTTGAAAAATATTGGTATTAATTCTTCTTTAAAGGTTTTGTAAAACTCCGCTGTATACCCATCCGGTCCTGGGCTTTTCTTGGTTGGTAGTCTTTTGATGGCTTCTTCAATTTCATCCATTGATATTGGTCTGTTCAAATTGTGTGTATCCTCCTGACTCAGTCTGGGCAAATCATATGACTTAAGAAATTTATCGATGTCTTCACTATCTTCTATTTTATTGGAATATAGGTTTTCAAAATAATTTCTAATTATCTTCTGTATTTCTGTAGCATCTGTTGTGATATTGCCTTTTTCATCCCGTATGTTAGTAATTTGAGTTCTCTCTTCTTCTCTTCGTTAGCATGGCTAAAGGTCTGTCGATCTTATTTATTTTTTCGAAGAACCAACTTTTAGTTTTGTTAATTTTTTCAATAGTTTCTTTTGTTTCAATTTCATTGATTTCCGCTCTGATTTTAATTATTTCTTGCCTTCTGCTACATTTGCTGTTGTTTTGCTCTTCCTTTTCTAGGGCTTTGAGATGAAGTGTGAGCTCATTTATTTGTTGGTTTTTTTCTTTTTTTGAGGAATGACCACCAGGCGATGAATTTTCCTCTTAAAACTGCTTTCATTGTGTCCCATAGATTCCGATATGTTGTGTCTGTATTTTCATTTATCTCTAAGAATTTTTTGATTTCCTCCTTTATGTGTTCTGTAACCCATTGGTCATTCAGTAACATATTGTTCATTTTCCATGTGATGTAGGATTTTTCCTTCCTTCTTTTATCATTGATTTCCAGTTTCATTCCATTATGATCAGATAAAATGCATGGTATTATCTCCACCCCTTTATCTTTACTGAGGGTTGCCCTATGGCATAATATATGGTCTATTTTTGAGAAGGATCCATGTGCTGCTGAGAAAAAAGTATATCCATTTGATGATGGTTGATATATTCTATATATGTCAGTTAAGTCTAGGTTATTGATTGTGGTATTGAGTTCTATAGTTTCTTTATTCAACTTTTGTTTGGAGGATCTGTGCAATGGTGAGAGAGGTGTGTTGAAGTCACCCATAATTATTGTGTTGTGGTCTATTTGATTCTTGAACTTGAGGAGAATTTGTTTTATGAATGTCGCAGCACCATTATTTGTTGCATAAATATTGATAATTGTTATGTCTTGTTGGTGAATGGTTCCTTTTAACAGTATATAATGTCCTTCCTTATCCCTTTTGATTAACTTAGTCTTGAGGTCGATTTTATTCGATATGAGGATGGCCACCCCTGCTTGCTTACAAGGACTGTGTGCGTGGTATATTTTTTCCCATCCTTTCACCTTCAGCCTGTGTATATCTTTTCCAATCAGATGTGTCTCCTGGAGGCAGCATATTGTTGGATTTGTTTTTTTAATCCATGATACCAGCCTATGTCGCTTTATTGGAGAGTTTAAGCAATTAACATTCAGAGTTACTATTGATATATGGTTTGTACTTCCATCCATGTTTGATTATTTATCCTTTTCTTAAAAAATTTAGTTTGTTTCTCCATGATTATCTTTCCCCTCGCCCTCTGTCTTTACTGAGGCACTTCCCACTGATGGTTTTGGTTATTGTTTTTCATTTCTTCCTCGTGTAGTGTTTTGCTCAAAATGCTTTGCAATGCTGGTTTTCTGGCTGCAAATTCTTTTAACTTTTGTTTATCATGAAAGGTTTTTATTTCATTGTCATACCTGAAGCTTAATTTTGCTGGATACAGAATTCTTGGTTGGCATCCATTGTCTTTCAGTGTTTGAAATACATTGTTCCACGACCTTCTTGCTTTCAGTGTCTGTGATGAAAAATCCGTTGTTAACCTTATTGGTTTACCCCTGAATGTAATCTGTCTCCTTTCTCTTGTAGCTTTTAATATTTTCTCTTTGTTCTGTATATTGGATATCTTCATAACAATGTGTCTTGGCGTTGGTCTACTGTGATTTTGTGTGCTCGGTGTCCTGTATGCATCTTCAATTTGTATAGCTGTTTCCTTTTTTATTTCTGGAAAGTTTTCTGTAATTATTTCATTCAGCAGGTTTCTCATTCCCTTGGTTTGAATCTCTGAACCTTCTTCTATCCCGATGACTCGTAAGTTTGGTTTTTTTATGTTATCCCATAACTCTTGGATGTTTTTCTCGTGATTTTTTACCAGCCTTTCTGAGTTGGCTAGACTCTTTTCAAGATGATATATTTTGTCTTCATTATCTGACGTTCTGGCTTCTACTTGCTCCACTCTGTTAGTGATACTCTCAATTGAGTTTTTAATTTGGTTTATCGTTTCCTTCATTTCTAGAATTATTGTTTGATTATTTTTTATAATCTCTATCTCCTGATAAAGATGCTTAACTTCTTCTTTTATCTGTTTATGTAATTCATTCTCAATGTGTTCTTTCGCTGCTTGAATTTGCTGTCTTGTATCCTCTTTAAGGTTCCATTCCATCTGTCTAAGGTGTTCCTTGAGTTCTTTATATGACTATTTTTCTGATGACTCTAGGTCCTCCTGAATATTTAGGCTGTCCTGCATTGTTTGTACTCCTTTTCTTCCTTGCTTTTTGAAGCTGCTCATGTTATTTCTTGTTCTGTTTGACTACTGAGTTACTGTTTACTCCTATAAATTTATTTGATGCTTGGGAGGAAAGCTATTAGAAGGGAAGGGAAGAAGTCACTAAAGAGAATGAGAGTAAGCAGGTAGAATTCAAGGAAGGGGGGATGAGATAATTGAAAAGAAATGGAAAGACAAAAGAAGAAAAAAAATTGGAAATAAAAAAAGAAAAATTTAAAAAAAAATAATAAAAAAATTAAAATTAAAATTAGAAGAAAAAAATTTAAAAAAATTGTAAAAAAATTAAAAAAACAACAAGAAAGAAAAATGAAAATGAAAGAAAAACCCAAATCAAAAAAAAGAGAAAAGAAAAAAAACTAATAAATTCAGTCTTAGAGTTTGATTAACTTCTCTTCCAGTAGGTGGCGCTGTGCCCACCAGGCCAAGTTTCTCCTGTGAATACACGGGAACCAATCACTGTGCAGCAGCTCCTCCCAGACTGGGCGAGTCTCCAATCCTGAGTGCCTAGGGCCTCCTCTTGTGTCTAGTCACTTCCCACTTTTCCTCTAGCCAGGCCCCTCTCACGGGTGCCGCTCACCACAATACTGGCTACACGCCAGGTCTGCTGCTCCCGGGAGCCCTGTTTTCATGAACGACTGGGCACACTCTTCCAGTTTGCCATTCCCTCAGACCCTAAGTTTGTAGAGCTTGGGGCTGAGAATCCTCAGCGAATTTTACTTGCCCTCCGGTAGCCACGCCCCCGGTAGCTGGTGCAAGAGACCTCAGCTGTCAGCACTGGTGGGAGCGGTAGTTCCGCGCCGCGGGTCCCGCGCCACCTCTGATTCCCTCGGGCTGGCTATCACGCTCACGGGAGAGCTGGGAGGGGCCCTTAAGGTTTCCCCGATGTGTGGAAAGGGAAAGCTAGGGAATTACACACCTGTAGCCGCAGGTTTCAATGAAGTTATCTCCTCCGCCACAGTCTGATGACGTCAGTTCTCTGCCATGGTGGTGTCTCTTGCAAATGGCGACAGTTCGTTTCCCTTTGCCGGGCGACCAATGCAACGGGTGGGTCCTTACAGTCTCTCCTAAGCCCCGTTTCAAACCTGTGGCCACTACCTATGAAGGCTCGGTTGGCATTTACCTCCGTAGGAACAGAAGGGCTGACCAGTTGTTTCAGCCGGATGGATTAGTGCTGAGTCACAGCTGTTTGTCTGCGGGAAGCAGGCGAACGGGAGCTTGAATTCAGCCGATCCGGGCCCAGTGTGTGTTCTGAGAGGCCCAGACTGTTCGCCCCAGATCCACGTCAGCTCAGCATTGCCTAGTGATCCTGAGCAAACAGATTTAGGTTGTTTACGACTCCCTATGCCTGCACAGCTGAAGAGGTCAGGGACTTGATCTCTCTGCGCCCGCCGCCATGTTGGAATCCACCAAGAAGTTATTTTCCCCTTAAATTTTAACACATTATAAAGATCCAGGCTTAGAGTTTGGGGAAGTAATTTGGGATTCTGGGATTCATATTTCTGGGATTTTGCTTCTTTTCCTTAAGGAAGGGTTTTCATTTTCTTCATGACACAGAGCAACCAGAGGATTCTTTTTCTGCCTTACAAGATGGAGTCCACCTACCTCCACACTGTGCATTCTGCCTGGCAGAAGCATTTAAAATAATTAACACTTCCTTAAGTCTCTAAAGATTCCATTCTCTAAGAGGATTGAGCAAGTCCAGCTGTAATTAATCTCTGCATTCCCCACAGGACCCGCTGGCACATGCTGGGAGGAAGGAGAGGCAGCTTCCCAAGGCTGCCCCAGTGCTCAGCTGGGGCTGAAACCATTAGAGCTTGCTCAGAAACCAAAGAAAAACTCAAGCACACTTGGATGGTGCCCCAGCTCCAAGAGCAGCCCTGTCTTTGATTCAGTTGGCTGGCAGGCCTAGACCCCTAACCCATGGTTAAGAAAATGATTTGTTTATCTGTTAGGAAAAAAGCCAGACCTGCTACCCAGATACTAATAGAGAAAAGTCTGCATTATGAAGTCAAAGCTGAGCTCCACCTTGATAATTGTGAAGACAAATTGTTATTTGGATGGTTTGGAGGGTGGAAGTAATTGAACAAATAGCATCATACAGAATCTCAACTGTAACCTGGTCAGAAAAAATCCTAGGTTGCATTCGGTTACACTTCTCAGTCAGTAATAAGCCAGATGGAGGACACCAGTGCTGTGGGCCTGGGAGCCTTCTAGAAGATGCCTGCAGTTCTCCCTTAAGGGAGAGCTTCGTGCTCATCCTCCTGTGATGTCTTTATTGGAAAGCTGGGTGTTCTGCTGGGCAGACAGGATCCATTTCACCTTTCAGATCAGGGCGCATCATCCACGGAAGTCAGTAGGTGGGATCTCACAGCAAAACCCCTGCCTGGCCAGCCCAGGGAGCTTGTCACCCAAGCCTCTGATAGGGAAGGCAGAGACTGGAAGGGAGATCTGGTGTGGGAAAACCACTTTCAGGACTGGATATTCTGGGCTTCCTTATCTGGTACAAGCATTTCATGGAGCAGACTCTTAACTGACTCCTTTTTGAAATATTGTTTGTGGTCATATTTATGCTCATGTTTATGAATGTATAATGTCTCTTGTTTAAAAAAAAAGATTGAAATAATTTCACACTAAAATTTGTAAGAGTACTGAGAACTGCAGTCTGCTTCCCACCTACCTCATTTGTGCATGTGCGTGTTTGATATCTCTCTCTCTCTTTCTCTCTCTCTCTCTCTCTCTCTCTCTCTCTTTCTCTCTCCTCCCTCTCCCCCTCTTCTCCCTCTCCCTCTCTCCTCCCTCTCCCCCTCTTCTCCCTCTCCCCCTCCTTTCCTCCTTCTCACCCTCCCTCCCTCTCCCCCACCCCTCTCTTTTATAGGATTGTTAGGATTGTTTCTGACTGGTGTCTCCCTCTTAACTCTTGCCTTGTCTCAACTCAAAGCTGAAAGCTAGGGACTTCCTGTTAGGCACTAAAGTGTTTCAGTAAATTATAATGACAGTGATTTCCCTCTTTTTTCATAAAACACATTATAAAGAGGGTTTGGGGTTTTTTTTGTTTGTTTGTTTGTTTTTGTTTGTCTGTCTAGCTTTTAAGAAGGAGTAGAGTAGTTTTGGTCTTAGATGAAAAAGGATTTAGATGGTAAATAAATTTGAGAAAAATGGGTCGAATGGAAGCAGAACAGACCTCTGGGCACCGGCCCACACTGCAGCTCTGGGCCTCTCTAGGAGATATGTGCACTTCCTTCTCTCCAGGCCTCTCTTTGAGGATGTGCCTCTGCAGACCCAATTTGGGAATCCTGGACTCCAACAGCACCAAGCTATGTTGTGCCCACCTTTCTCTCCAGGGGCTCAGCACGGGAGGGGCTGCTCCATCCTCTGGGCGCTTCCTCTCCTTCTTCCCTGTACTGGGAGCATGCAAGGACCTTTGAAGGGGACATGCCAGAGCCTGTACTTCCACTTAGGGATCTTACTCAGTTTTCTTTTAATTGACATTTGGGGTCTGTTTAACTTCCTGCTGCTATTTGGTTAAATATCTGTGGTTTAATAAAGATGAAAACAGCCGGTAACAGACTTTACAGTGGGAGCTTTCCTGCCCGAACGCTTTGAGCCTCTGAAATGGATCTTAGACCTGAAGCAGTGTTGAGCCACTTGGGCGTTACTAAATGGGGGATGATTAATTCTCAGTGTGAGCAAAACAGGACCGTTCTTAAGTAAATAACTTGGTTTTACAGAAATGTTTTTCTTTTTATGCAGTTTTTTAAAGTACAAAATTCAATAACTTTAAGTACAGGTACCAAATTGTTCAGATATCAACATTAACCCATTTTTTATTTTTTTATTTTTTTTCCTGTTCTGGGGATTGAACCCAGGGCCTTGTACATGCTAGGCAAGCACTGAACCACTGAGCTATATACCCAGTCATAAACCTGTTTTTAAAACATTTCCATCATCCCAGTGAGGTCCCTCAGGCCTATTTGCACTTACCCCAGCTCCCAGCCCAGAGAGCCACTCGACCACTCTGTAGATTTTTCTGGACATTTCCTATAAATGGAATTGTATGATAGATAGCCTTTGTGACTGGCTTCTTTCCTTTGCAGAATGTGTTTCAGGTCACTTGGATTGTACTGATCATCAGGTATCAGGATTTCATTCATTTTTACTGCTGAAAGGTATTCCCTGGCTCCAATAAATCACAGTTTGTTTTATCTCTTCACCAATTGTGGGATGAGCAGTTGATCATTTCTACTTTTTGTCTATTACAAATGATGTTGCCATGGATATTATTCAGCACTCTTTTAAAATGAAAGATAAATATATTAATGGTGCTTATGAGAGAGCTGAAGTTTTACTCTGGGGGTGAGTGTTGCAATAAATAATGTTTTTTTCTTCCCATTCTTCCCTTCTTATCTAACATTGCACCAGAACCAGGGTCTCTTAATGATGGTTTAATGATCTTTGGAGAGGAGTGAGTTTGTCTTTCCAAGTAAAGGGTGGGACACTGAAGACAGTGAGCAGGGAGCAGAGTTGCCACCACAGTGCTGGTAATGCCCCTTCCCTGCAGCAATTGTACATTTCAGACTGCACTGAAATGGAGACCCAACTGCTCACCTACAGTCGGTGAATAGATAAAACAAAATGTGGTGTGCTGTTGTTGTTTTAATCTATTCTTGACTTATCAATGAATGTTCTCATTTAGAAGAGAACGTCATATCTTCCCATACCAGCTAATAACAGCTTTAAGAAGCAAAGTTTTGTGAAATCCTACAATTTACTCCTATTTACTGAGATTTAGAGTTTTTTTAGAAATATCAAGCAAAATTCTCTGAGAAGGTGGAAAACATGTTGCTTTGAGAAGCGATTTATTGACACCTTTCAAGTGTCCCCTCTGTCCAAGAAGCCCCTGCTGAAGCTGGTGGCTGACATTTTGCTGGGCACTGCTCTGGGAGGTGCCAAGGCATGGCTGGTTGGGCTCCACGGCTGTCCCATGAAGACTGGCTCCAGGTGCCACTTCCCTTACAGGAGCCTGAGTTCTTGCGTGTCTGGCACGGTTCTCGTGAGAGGAAAGCTGGCTGGATATTTATTTCTCATCTCATTTTCTAATGCAGGGAAGGAAGGAAATGAAGCTTGGTTACTGATTGAGGTTTGAGCACAAAATCATTTGGCAAATTGGTTTCACGTAAGAAATTTCATTCAAACTTTGCTTTTCTGCCTGGACCTGTGCACTGTCTAGACATGCCAGACAACTTGGCCAGGTTGTTCTATACTGAAGTCATCTCCTTTGGTGACACACCAGGACTTCCATAAAGATCATTTTATTCAGTCTAATTTGCCTTCTAAGGCAATTTTTTTTAAAGATTGGAGATTACCAATGTGATTTATTTCAGGTTAATTCAGAGTAGTTAGTGAAAATGCCAAATTTTGAATATGATGGCACAATAAGCAACCCACAAAGGTACCAGGGGTGCCTACATCCAGAATCTTCTTGGTGTCATTGGGAAAAATAAATATTGTCATTGCAGCTCTATCAAGGTATTTTAGACCTTGAAATAATTCTTTATCTTCTAGCTAGCTTTGATTCTGGGGCTCTTTCAAGTTGAAAAAATTCTTGGTACATGGGGTGCATGCACATAGAGCTGTGTCCTGGAGTGGCTTGGTGGCAGGGTTGAGGGCACCCAGGCAGCTGTACAGAGGAGGCTTTGACCCCCCCCCCCCATTAGTCAGGCAGAGGACGAGTTCTCACAGGGTGACCTGTGCTGAGCCTGAGCATCCCCTTCAGTGCTTGTGCCATTCCTCCTTCAGGTGTGGGGACACAAATTCCCCATGAACTTCCATTCCTGAGTGTGTGTACTGAGGCATATCTCCGATGAAATCCTGCTAACCTCTTGTCAGCAAAAAATCGAAGAGATGGCTCTGTGAAGAAGGGGACTTCCCAGGCTGCTGCCAACTCTGGTCAGCAACGAAGAAGGAACTTTTGGCCCCTGTCTTCTCGCAGCCAGGCTCAGAGCGCGGGTGGAGAGCTGGCGCACTGAGTCTGTGCTCCTGTGCCCTGTGGCCTGTCGGCCAGGGGGGACAGCTCAGGGTGTTTTATGAGGGGCGGAGGCCCCAGCTGGCGCCCACAGCGGAGTCGGGCATCCCTGCTTTGGCCTCACCTCCCTGTGGCCACAGCACAAGTGGCTCCATGGGCAGAGCTTGCCTGTTCTTGCTCTAGAGAGCCCGCCGCCCCGCACTGCAGATGACTCAGTGTTTGGCAGACTGAAGCCGCTTTGAACGCTTTTCTTTTCCTTTTGTTGGGCCTGTGGTGGGGGAGGACAAGGCCTGGTCAGTCTCCAGCCGAAGGGCACTGTGACCCTTTCCCTTTGGCGCACCTCCACTGCTGGGGGGCTCCCTTCCACATGCCTGTTCCTCTCGACACCTTGCAGCTTGTGCTCCCTCTCACTGTGTGGCATTCAGGTCCCATTGGGAGGGGGAGGGCTGTCCTTGTTTGGATTTTGTAGTCTAATGTTTAGGAAATTCAGTTGTACTTGGCCTCTGAGTTGAAAGCCTGGCGTGCGGACTTTGGTAGCTGACAGCCTCTGCTCATCCCTGTAGCCTGGTGCCCCAGCGGCTGAGAGCTCGGACTCCAGAGGCACTTTGACCTTGGCCAAATTAACTTCTAAAGCTTTGGTTTCTTCAACTAGGAAAATAAGAATCCTTGTGCTCCATTTGGATTTAAAGAAAATATGTCCAGGATGCAAACGCCCAGTGCCTGGCACCTCGCAGCCAATATTGGACTTTGCCATTGAGCTGAGCTGTCTGTTACCCTTTGCCATCTTTCATGAACCAAGGTCTGTTGTGAGCAGGGCTTGGCACAGAGCCCTCAGAACCTCCCTAAAGAGAAGCCTGTTTGCCTCCCCACCCTTGGAGCCACAGCCATTTGGTGTCTCCAGTTGGTGTTTTGGTGTCTTGTTTTCACGTGTTTGTGGAGGGGCTGGAGAGAGGCAGGTGGAGAGGAGTGGGCATCTGTGCAGGTTGTTTTCTCAGGTCCTGGCATTTTGTTGACCTGACAGGTGGGAAAACGTGGACTTGGAGTGATCTGAAGAGCTACTTGTCCTTAATTACCTTCAAAGCACAAACGTCCTGGTTTAGCGCCTTCTCCACCTTCTCTTTTCCAGGCAGGCCTGGTGCTCCTGGGGCTTCAGCCTCCACCTCCTGGCCACACTCTCTTCTGTGAGGGCAGTGCCGCAGGCTTCTCACTTTCCAGCAGCCCGTTCTGGCAACTATTCATTGCAGCATTTCATTTTGTTGTTTTTTAGCAAATCCAAGCATATGGTGAAAGCAGACCCAAGAGCTGCAAGTTGTAAATCAAGTGAAATTTAATTTGCATTTGGGGCTGGAGGCTGGTTTTGGAAGCAGGATCCTCTGTAAAATGGGAATTGTTTCTGTCCTTAGAAATCAAATAGAAAACGGTGCTTCCAGAGGACAGTGAAGTAGGCATGAAGGACGATTTGCCTGTGTTCTCTTTCCAGTTGACCTGAGTAACATTAGGTTAATAAAAATTTAAAAAATAAAAGTTTCCTGGATCTTTCTCTTACTTTACTTTCCTCTTGTAATGTCCCAAATCCTGTCATCAAGTCTGCCATCCTGGAATTGGGAGCCAAAGCAGTGGCTTCAGTCAAATGGCGGGGCTGCCATTCCAGTGCCTGCCCCGGGTCACCCTGCACCCTCAGTCTGAAGACAGTTCTGTGAACAGGGGTGTCATTCTGACCTGACAGAAGGGAAAACAGGCCTGGAGAGGTGACCTGCCATGCACAGCACGGAAGAAGCAGAGCTGGGTTGCCTGGGGTCTAAACAAGCTCTCCCAAAAGGTGTGAAGACTGGTTCCAGGCAGGATGGATGCAGGGTGAGGGAGGTCAGCTGGAAGCACGCCCGCCTGCCCGAGGAAGCTGGGCTGCTGGGAGGACCTGCAGCTGCAGCCGAGAGTGAACCAGGGGCTGGTGCCTCTGGGAGGCAGAACTCAGCCAGGTCCCTGGAGGAAAGATTAGAAATGGTAGTAGCTAAACTTAGCTCTCGGGATAAGCTGTCTATAGAAGGAAGTGCAGACGGATTTCAGGGAGGGGGCTGGGAAGGCTTAAAAGGACAGCAGCAGGTTTGTCATGGCTCCCGGAGTGTGTGTGAGCCTGCATGGGCTGCTCCGCAGGGCCATTGGACACCCCACAGATCCGACACTGTGCCGTCATTCCTGGTGTCTCTGGACTAAAGAATACACTGTGCCCAGCAGTGAGGAAACCCAGTGCTGAAGCTGGCTTGGGGGGCGGCGGGGCTTAGCCCCAGGTGCTTCCCGTGCTCAGGACAGGTTGCTTCTGGTGGGGCTGCTGGGGCTGCTGTGCTGATGAGACACTGGCCTGGCCTGGCCTCGGGGCTGGCACAAACAGACGGTGTGCGGATGCTGAGAGGCAGGCTGCTTAGAAGTGAGCCCAAGCAATTTGTTTTGGTATAAAGTGACCTTTCTCCTACTTGGAAGTCTTGAACCGCTGGTGATTTTCTGGCTCTTTAGTCATCTCTCCGCGTTCTCCCCTTGCCCAAGGTGGAGACACGAGCAATAGGAAAGAGCAGTCCTCTGTTCAACTAGTGACTTGCCGTGGTCACTTGTGTGCCCAGTTTACGTGGTGCACACAGAGGTCTTTGATTTTGTCAACTTTCAATTCCTCGACCTTGAGATACCAGTAGTTTTCTATTTTTAAAAAATAAGTCATTTTGATGTGTTCCCAGTCATATGACAAAGCTACTAGTTGCTTCTGGCCTGGGCAGTGTGCTTGGTGGAGAGAGTGGCAGAAAGCCAGGAGCAAGGCTTTATAAAAGGAGCTCGCTGATCAAGGGGCTTTGAGAAGAGGCGGAAGGACTGTGTTTAATGAGATCTGCACACACTTCTGAAAAGCTGCTTGGAAGGAGTTGCCTGGCCTAAAGGACTTGTTTTTAATAGCCTTCACTCTGAATTTGTTTGGGGTTATTTTTTTCCTCCCCACCTCTCTCTTTTTTTTAAATTACAATATATAAGTGTTCCTCATATCCTATATGACTATAAAAGAGGGTTTGAAACATGCACAGATTAAAATACAAACCAAGGTTGGGCGCAGTGGCGCATGCCTGTAATCCTGAGTCTGGGGAGGCTGAGGTAGGAAGATCACAAGTTCAAAGCCAGCCTCAGCAACATCGGAGCACTAAGCAACTCAAACTCTGTCTCTAAATAAAAATACAAAAAAGAGGCTGGGAATTGTGCTCTATATGTGTAATATGAATTGTAATGCATTCCACTGTCATTTATTTTCATTTTTTAATAAATTTATTCAATCATCACACACTGCTCACTGACACTCCCTACTTTCTTTGTTTTTAATATTTATTTTTTAGTTGTAGGTGGACACAATATCTTTATTTCATTTTTATGTGGTGCTGAGGATCGAACCCAGTGCCTTACACGTGCTAGGCAAGCACTCTACCACTGAGCCACAACCCCAGCCCCATGTCATTATTTTTAAAAAATCAATTAAAAAAAAAGAGGCTAGGGATGTGGCTCAGTGGGTGGGTACCCTGAGTTCAATCCCTAGTACCCCCCCCCAAAAAAAAAAAAAAAAACACCAAACACGTCAGTGCCCACCACTCAGATTTAGAACTTCTACAGGAACTTATACACCCCTGTACCCATTACCTCCACCCAGCAGAACCACTGTTCTGAGACTGGGGTAGTTATTTCTTTCCTTTTCCTGTATTTTTGCCATCTGTCTATCCCTAAATTGTCATCTAAGGAGCCAGATGACCACTGTGTCTCCTCTCCTCTGCAAGATGGGCTGACACCTGCCTCAGGTGTTGTGAGGACCAGCAGAGTTAGTAACAGAAGACACTTGCAGTAGCATCTGCCACAGAGGAAGCACTGTATGTGTTTTCATTCTTATAACTAGTGTGTTTAGCTTTGTCTGTTTTTTAACTCTAAATAAAGTTAATAAAGAATGTAAATAAAGAATCACTTGAAATTTTTATTCCGACTCATTTCTTTGTTCCGTGGCATTTTGAGACTCCACAAACTGGGACACGTGGTCATGATCTCCTCATTGGCTCTTTGCAGTTCTGTTGTACAGGATTGCAGTTCATCTGTCATATTTGGAGGTAGATAGTGGTCACTTCTGCTTTGGACCATGGTGATCCTGCTGCAGGGCAGTTTGGTCCACCTGTGCCCATCTCCCTACAACAGTGGTCTCTGCGTGTGTTCTGGGGTCCCAGGACCCCTTCAAGGACTGCACAATGTCAAGGTGATTTTTGTTCACAGGCTCCTCCCACACTCTGGAGGATGAAACAGTACCAGGGCATGTATCACTGAGGTTCATCTGAGAATTTTTGCAGCACAGAATTTTTTTCCTAACTGAAAATCACAAGGATATTCTCCTATTTACAATCAAGAGTTTTGGGTTGTACATTTAGATCTGGGGTCCATTTTGCATCTGTTTTGTGTCTGAAGTGGTTGGGGACGTTGTTTTGTGTGTGTGTGTGTGTGTGTGTGTGTGTGTGTGTTTGTTTGTCATTTTGTCCATAAAGATCTTCTGGGTTTCTCATGTCACTTCCCTTTCACGTTGAATTACTCTGACAACTTTTCAAAAATCATATTGTTCATAGATATTTGGGCTACTTTGTGGATGCACATTTCTCTTCAGTTGATCTATGTAGCTTTTCTTCCACCAGTACCAAAATCTCTTAGCATTACTTTATATTAAGTCTTAAAATCAGGCATTATAAAAACTCTATTCTTTTATAGAATTGTTTGAGTTCTTCTGTGTTGTCCTAAAAAGATATGTTTTAACACAAGCTTATCCATGTCTATTAAAAGACTTCCTGCTGGAATTTTTGCTTGGGTTTGTCCTGAGTCAGTAGATCAATTTTGGGGGTTGATGTCTTAACAATATTGACTCTTTCAGTTCATGAACATGACATCTCTCTCCAATTTTTAGGTTTTAAGTTTTTTACACAAATGGTCAGATAGTTTCTGTGAAAAGGTTTGTCACATTTAAAAAGAAACACATCCTGTTTTAGTTAATGCAGTAAGGCCTGGGCCTTATTGGAAATCTACAGTAAAGGAGAAATGAAACTGTTCCTGGTGCAGATGGCTTGGAAAATCCCAGGGAGTCCAGCAAGAAGGTAGTAGATTAGTGTCAGTTTAGGAAGGTTACAGAGAATATGCAACCAATACACAAAAGTAAAATTTATTTCTATATACTGGTAATGAACACATGGAAAGAAATTTTAAATGTCACACCATTAACAGTCATGTAAAAATGAAATACTTTGGTGTAAATTTAACAAAATGTGTAGGACTTGCAAGGTTAAAAACAATAAAAGAAATCCAAGAAGATCCAAGCAAATGGGGAAACATGTTGCATTCACAGAATGGAAAAAATCAAAATCATTTCTTTAGACATGATGGGCACATTTAACACAATTCCCACCAAAATCTCAGCAAAATTTTTTGTAGTTGTAGATGTGATGATTCAAAAATGTATCTGGGAAGGCACTGGAATAGGGAAGGGAGGGAGGGAACCAGCAGGAGGAGCCCGCCCCTTGACTTCTGGTCTTGTATGGCTATAGCACTGGAGATGTGGTGTTGGTGAAGGACAACTCCCAGGTGGGTGGAGCAGCTCATGCAGCTCCTCCACATGTCCAGCTGATCTCTGACAAGGACAAAGCAAACTGTGAAGGAAGCAGGCCTCTGAACAAACCATGCTTAAGCAGTCTGATATCTTCAGGCCAAAAAGCTAAGCCCTGTCTTAAATCTCACCCTATACAAAAATTAGCTGAAACTGAATCATAGATCTAAATGTAAAATTCTAAAACTTTGAGAAGATAATGTAGTGGAAACTCCCTGGGACCTAGACCTTGGTGAGTTCTCAGACACAACATCTAAAGTGTCACCCATTAAAGAAAGAAATCAAGATTGAAAAAGATGATCCATAGACTGAGAGAAGATATTTGCAACCACATATTTGACAAAGGACTCGTGTCTAGAATGTTTTAAGAACTCCGAGAACGGTACTGAAGTAGTACACAGGAGCACTAGAGTCCAAGTACAAAATAAGGTATGAGGAGTTTTACCAAAGACAATGCACAGATGGCAAATAAATAAAGACACTCAGCATTACTGGCTTTTGCAAATTAAGGGAAATGTAAACTTAGGCCTTTTCAAAATATTACTACACACATTTTAGAACAGATAAAATAAAAATTTGTGAAATATCAAGTGCTGGTGGGGATGCTGATCAGCCGAATGCCCCATGTATTACTGGTGGAGGTGTAAAATGCACAGCCATTCTGCAAAATAGTTGGGTGGTTTTGTTTAAAAACTAAACATACACTTATGACCCAGCAGTCACACTCTTAGACATTTATGCTAGAGAAATGAGAACTCGTATTCCACAAATCCTCTGAATATCAAGAGCAGTTTTACTTATGATGTCTCTAGCCACCTCCTAACGGTGGATCCCTACTCAGCAACAGAAGGGAACAAACTGTTGACAGCTTGGGTGGACCTCAAGGGCATTACGCTGAGTTGAGAAAAAGCCAGTTTGGGAAAGCTGTATATTTGCATTTAAAGTACAGTCTAGAAAAAGGCAAAACGGTAAGGCAGGGGACAGACCATACACAAGAGATGGAAATCAGGTTAGCAGTGACAGGGAGAGTGGAGGCAGGGGCCCGTGTGCCTGTAAATTTTAGCTCGAGGGAGCCCCTTGTGGTAGGGGATAGCTCACCTTGATTGCAGTGGTGTCTCAGGAGCTCACACAGGTGATAAAGTGCATAAAATGCACCCTTCATCCAGTAAGTTTCCTCCTTTTGATATTGTACTAAGTGTTTCTAAGATGTAACCATTTTAAAATACAAAACATACAGCAAATAAAATTTATTCTCATTTAGAATTGGGGGGGGGTGTTTTTGGTACTGGGGGGTTGAACCCAGGGGTGCTTTACCACTAAGCTACATATCTCCCCAACCCTTTTTATTTTTTATTTTGAGAGAGTTTCCCAGTCTGGCCTCAAACTTATGATTCTCCTGCCTCAACCTCCCAAGTCACTGGTAATGTCAGCATGTGTCCCCACACCTGACTGAAATAGCTTTTTTAAAATTTTGTATTCCAGTTGTTTACTGCTAGTATATGAAAATGCATTTGATTTTTGAATACTGGCCATTTATCTTGTAAACACGCTAAACTCATTTATGGTTCTATTGTTAGCTATTTTATAGGTTCCTTCCTTGGGATTTCGTACTCACAGTTCCGTGATGTGCAAACTCAGTTTCATTTCTTGCTCCTTGTCCCCACGTCTTTTCCTTGTTTTGTGTGTCGCCTGCCTACTGTCTCCATTGTATGTGCCGGTAAACCTGCCCATACAGTAATGACTGGAAGCTATAAAAGTGAGCACCCTTGCCTTCTACCAAATGTTATGGTAAAAGAATTCAGAAGTTCACCATTAATTAAGATGTTATCTGTAGGTGTTTCGTAGACGCCCTTCGTCAGACTAAGAAGCTTCCTATATGTGGCTTGGTGTGAATTTTTAACCATGTATGTAGGTCAAAGGTTTTTGGTTTGGTTTGGTTTGGTTTGGTTTGATACTGGGGATTTAACCCAGGGGCACTTTAACTGAGGTACCTGCCCAGCCCTTTTTATTTTTTTATTTTGAGACAGAATCTTGCCAAATTGTTTAGGCCCTCACTAAATTTCTGAGGCTGGCTTCAAATTTGTAATCCTCCTGCCTCAGTTTCCCAAATCACTAGGATTATAGGCATGTGCAACTGTGCCCAGCTTACATCAAAGTTTTCAAGTACTTTCTACTGCATCTATTAAAATGTTTATATGTTCTTTCTTATTTTGTTAAAATGGTGTTTGTTTTCTATTTTACTGATGTATTATACTTCCTGTGTATTGTTGGGATTGATTAGCTAAGGTGTTGTTAGGGATATTGATTGTGTCTATGTTCAAGAGGGATATTGGATTATACTTTTCTTTTTCAGTAACATTCTTGTCAGTTTTGGTGTCAGGATTGTGCTGGCCTCGTAAAAGAAGCTGGGATTATCCCTTCTGCTTTGATTTTTCTGAAAAAGTTTGCAGAAGATTAGTGTTTTTTCTTCTCTCAGTATTTGATGGAAACCATCGAGGCCTGGAGTTTACCTTTGGGGAAGATTTCTTTTATAACAAATCCATTTTTTTTAGAATAAATATAGTTCTATTCAGATTTTCTGTTTCCTGGCATGCCACTTTAGGTAAACTGAGGGTTTTATAGGCATGTACCGTCGCTCATGGCAAGCTGAGTTTTAAACAATAGTTTGTCCAAATCCTCGTGGATATCGGGTCTGTCAGCCTAAAGCAGCTCATGACTTGCTCTTTTTATTTTTTTTTTATTTGTTCTACTCACTTATACATGACAGCAGAATGTATTCTATTCATTGTACACAAATGGAGTACAATATTTCCATTCTTTGGTTGTACATGATGTAGAGATGCACCATTTATGCAATCATACATGTACCTAGGGTAATGATATCCATCTCATTCCACCATCTTTCCTACCCCCATAACCTCTTCACACCCTCCCCTTTGCCCAATCCAAATTTTCTCCATTCTTCCCATGCCCTCCTCCCCCACATCATAGATCAGCATCCACTAATCAGAGAAAACATTTGGCTTTTAGTTTTGGGGGACTGGCTTCTTCGATTAGCATAATATTCTCCAACTCCATCCATTTACCTGCAAATGCCATAATTATATTCTCTTTTAATGCTGAGTAATATTCCATTGTGTATATATACCACAGTTTCTTTATCCATTTGTCTATTGATGGGCATCTGGGTTGGTTCCACAGTTTAGCTATTGTGAATTCAGCTGCTATAAACATTGACCTGGCTGTGTCACTAAGTGTGCTGATTTTAAGTCCTTTGAGTATGGACTGGGGAATGGGAAAGCTGGGTCAAATGGTGGTTCCACTCCTAGTTTTCTGAGGAATCTCCACACTGCTTTCCAATATGCAGTCCCACCAGCAATCTTTGAGTGTACCTTTTCCCCCACATCCTCTCCAACACTTAATATTGCTTGTATTCTTGATAACTGCCATTCTGATTGGGGTGAGATGGAATCTTAGAGTAGTTTTGATTTGCATTTCTCTAATTACTAAAGATGTTGAACACTGTTTCATATATTAATCACTTGTATATCTTCTTCTGCAAAGTGTCTGTTCAGTTCTTTAGCCCATTTATTGGTTGGGTTGTTTGGTTTTTTTGGTATTAAGTTTTTTGAGTTCTTTATATATCCTGGAGATTAGTGCTCTCTCTGATGTGCATGTGGTAAAACTTTGCTCCCATCATGTAGGCTCTCTTCACCTCAGTGATTGTTTCTTTGCCTGAGAAGTAGCTTTTTAGTTTGAATCCATCCCATTTATTGATTCTTGATTTTAATTCTTGCACTTTAGGAGTCTTGTTAAGGAAGTCGGGGCCTAATCTGACATGATGAAGATTTGGGCCTATATTTTCTTCTATTAGGCATAAGGTCTCTGGTCTAATTTCTGGGTCCTTGGTCTTTTTTGAGTTGAGTTTTGTGCATGGTGAGAGATAGAGGTTTAATTTCATTTTGCTACATATGGATTTCCAGTTTTCTCAGCACCATTTGTTGAAATGGCTACCAATATAGATTTTTGGCACCCTTGTCTAGTATGAGATAACTGTATTTATGTGGGTTGGTCTCTGTGTCTTCTATTCTGTACCATTGGTCTACATGTCTATTTTGGTGCCAACAACGTGCTGTTTTTGTTACTATTATTCTGTAACATAGTTTAAGATCTGGTATTGTGATGCCTCCTGCTTCACTTTTCTTGCTTAGGATTGCTTTGGCTATTCTGGGTCTGTTTTTCCGAATGATTTTCATGATTGCTTTTTCTAGTTCTATGAAGCATATCATTGGAATTTTAATAGGAAACTGACTGGCAGACCCTGGTTCCCAGGTGTGGAGAGGTACAGCTCTGTGAGGCCCTGTGGGCCCTTCTCCCGGGGATCCCATAGTTGCCGTGGACAGCTGCTTGTGGATGGAGGGTCGAGGACTTAAGTGGGACCTGGGGGGTTCACAGCACAGACACGAGGCCACTCAAGCTCAAAAGAGCCAAAGCCCAGCCAGGCAGCTTCCTCCACACTTGCCCCTGTGCTGGCCAAATCGTGAGGAGAACTTCCAACCTGAGGGTTCTTAGCTAATTCATTTCAGTTTGGCTTCAGTTTTGAAGAGTTGATTTTGTCCTTTAGGTTTTGGGGGGATTTTTTGTTTTTTTCTTCCAGTAGAAGATCCTGGCTCACCTTGGCAGGCTGCCCCACTTGAGAATTTAAGAGTTGTGCTTACTAAGTCAGTAACAGTAAGAGGACTCACACGTGTAGATAGGATTCAGACTTCAAAACCTATGGCCCCAGGCTAGAAGCTGGTGTGTGCTTTCTGTAGCCACTTTACCACCACCTTGTAGACCATCCACACTTTGGGGGAACCAAAGTCAGCTCTAGTGTGTTGACTTTGAGGGCCCTCTTGGCCTGTGTTGAAAGAAAGGCCCGAGGTTCTTTTCTCTTGGTCCTGCAGCCCCAGGGATTTGTGTGAGGCCAGAAGATGGCATGGACGGCACCTTCTCTGGTGCAGCAACATCAAAGCAGGGGCCACAGACTGCAGTAGGGCAGGCCTGGGCATGTGCCCACTGCAGGGTAGGTGGCAGGTTATTCCCGAGGTGATCTTATGAAGGATGCAGCCAGCTTCATTCCATTCGCCTATCTGTGCTTATCATAGGTGCATAACCCCAAATATACCTGCTGTGCTTCCTGAAACAGCCACCCGCTTCTCCACCCAGTGGTCTCAGCGCTGGGAGGGGAAGGCCTCACTGAGAGGGCTGACTCAGGAGGGCAGGCCCCCAGCAAGCATGGGCCTCAGGGCCTAGGATCCCAACCTGATGAACTGTTTCCTCTTGTTTTAATCCGTGAATCCTCGTTCTTACTCACCTTAAGTGACTTAGATTTTCAAATGAGTGAAAAAAACAGTCTGGTCTTTCCTCCTGTTTGCGAGGCCATGAATTCAGCCGCTGTCCTGAGTGGAGCAGTCCTGTTCAGCATGCCCGTGTGCACTTTCTGTCTGCCAATTTCATGTTAACATCTCCATGGCTGTCACACGCTAGTTCTCCAAAGAAACACTCTGTGTTGAGACCATCTTGGGATTTCAAACCTGCGTGTTAATGAGCTGATGCTGTGGGAACTAAGAAGTCTGTTGCAAATGACTGCCCTGGAAGCAATTAGATCTGCCCCAGCACAGCATCACAGAGCGTGGATGCCAGTCACCAAAGTTCTGGTTTCAGCAAGGTTGATTGGTGCTCCCTTCCTTGCCTCCTCTCCTCCAGCCCCTTGCTGGAGAGCAGGGTGGTCGACAGCGCAGTTCTAACAGCCTTCTCATCCCGACGAGGCAACCTGGCCTGAAACTGGATTTGACCCCTCCCTCCTGTGCTGTTCTTCCTAGGAGGGTAGAGGTCTCCACGTGTGCAGAATGGACAAGGATCACAAATTAGTACAAAGAGACTCAGCCATGAGATGGGGAGAAGCCATCCTGGTAGAGAAAGATCTTTTTTATCTTGGCATCTGATACATTTTACAGGAGTTAGATGAACTTGATTTCAAATTCAAAAGGAATATTTAAATTAAATTTAAACTGGGGGAGAATGTCCTTACGTCTAAATCTTTATATTTTACCTCATCTCTGGTTGTGTGTCTGGGCACTTCCATTTGGGTAAAACACTTGCATCCAGGTCTTCCTATCTCTTGGTGGCCAGAATGGTAGGGGCTGTGGTCTGCGTTGCTATGATTTATTTATTTATTTAGGTACTAGAGATTGAACCCAGGGGATCTTTACCACTAAGCTACATCCCAGTCCTTTTTATTTTTATTTTGAGACAGGGTCTCCTAAGTTGCTCAGGGTATCACTAAACTGCTAAGACTGGCCTCAAACTCCTAATCAGTCCTCTTCCCTCAGCCTCCTGAGTCACTGGGATCTCAGGCATGCACCACCATGCCTAGCTGATGTGACTTTTTATGCCTAACCTGCCACCCCCCTGCAAAGAGAGCTCATCTGCCCTCCTCTGCCCAGTGCTTCCTTTTTCCCCAGTGGAACCAGGCAGGAGCAGCCCTGGCTCTGAGGTGCTGTCCCTGTTGAACCTGCCTGGAGAGCATGGTGGGCACCATTGTGGCCAGCAGTGGCAGAGGGCCTGTGAGGTACAGGGTCTCCACACCTCCAAGATTCTGGTGAGAGGTAGGAGGGAGAAGAGAAGGGCATTTCAGGGAAGCAGGATGTCCTAATCAGGTGCACTGCGGTCCCTGCAGAGCTTTCTCACTGCCCAGCTGTTTCCTGTCCAAGCATGGGGGAGGCAGATTGCAAACAAAGCCAAGGACCAGAGCAGCCAGCAGAAGGGCTGTGCTGCCTCACTCTGTCGGATGATGGCTTCCTCTCATGCAAGGGTCTGGTGTGGGAGGGGAAGTGGGGGCAGGAGCCACCCTGCGTAGAGCCCTGGGCACCCCAGGAGGCACAGGGGTGGCTCTTCCCACTTTGGAGCAGCCTGTGTTCCAGGACCAGCAAGGAGGAAAATCGCCTTTACTGCTTATCATCAGTGCTGTAATGCCGGAAAGGGGCCTTCCCACCCCTTTAAACAAAACATTCTCTTGAGTCATCCTCACATTCTGGAGCAGAAGGCTGACTCTTCAGTAAAGGAAGTCACTCTTCTGCCTTTGGGCCATCCGAGACAGAGGAGCATAAGAAACTAACTTGAGAGCTGGTGGCTCCCATCGGTCCTCCCCCTTTTTCTTATGAAGTCACAAGCTGTAATCTGGTGCCTTTCCAGTGATCTTTCTTCCTTGGGAATCTAGAGTGTCGACTGGCCGAGTGTGTGGGTGACCTTGCCTCTTGTACACTTTGTGGGAAGGTGCACAGTGACCTGAACAGAGCAGCTCTTACACAAACCCCTCAAGGGACAGTGTGTGAAGCCCAGGCCTGCCTCACTGCCACCTAGCTTTCAGAGTGAGGTTCTGGTGAGATCTTTGTACCTGGGAGCACTCATTTCCGCCTTCTAAGAGAGGCCTTTGCTTGCCTGTTCACTTACTCCTTCCTCCAATAGCTCCACTGGAGCTAAAGCCAGCACTGGAATGTCCCTGAGCCCCCTTGTGCCTTGTGAGTGCCACTGCCCTAGACACTAAGCACATTCTGAAACAGAAAGTGGAGTGTCCTCAAGTGTGCCTCCAGCCATGGGACCTGGCCCAGTCCACAGGACTATCAATCCACCTCGGAAACCCAACCTAAAGGTGCTCCTTGTTCTGCACCAAGTCACAAAAGTGTGTGAAATAATATGGAACTGGAAAGACTGCCCCTTCTGTTCAGGGTTTACTGTCTTTAGAAACAATGTCTGGGTCCCTTGGGCCAAGTTTGTCAGAGACAGAACTGCAGACAGAACTAAGCTCCTGTCCCCCGCTGGCAGTGTGGCCTGGAGCAGGAGCATTCAAAACAGAGTTCGTATCTTGGGGCTAGAGCTGCAGAAACCGCATTGTTGTAGAAATTCTGTGGTTTTAATTTTAATTGTGTTTTTAATTTTAAAAATCACATGGATACTCTTTGTCTTTTTTACTTTGCTTTCCTGTCTGCACAGTGAAGTGTCCCTGCTGTTGCCTGTTTAGTCCTTTAATTTGCCAGTTGGGGTTCCTCCATTAAGACTGAGCCGCGAATGTTTTTCTCTGTGACAGGGTGAATCAGTGAAGTACTTCCTGGATAACCTGGACCGGATTGGCCAGCTGGTGAGTGACCACCCCGCAGGACTCTGCAGCCCAAAGCAAGCAACAAGGGCCCTGGCTATGCTGATGGGCCCGCACGTCCTGCCTGGGTCCTGTGACATTGACAGCACGTAATGTCATGCTCTAGCATAGATCTGTCCTATATAGAAAGACTCTAAAAATCATCACGATACCATTGTACTCCCGAAAAATTAGCAAGGATCCCTGTCGGCCAGTCTCCAGTCAGCCCTGAGATTTTCTCAGTCATCTCCTTAAGGTTTTCTTGGTGTTGTTTTTTTTTTATAGTTTGAATCAACATCCTAATATTATCCACCATCCCAGTTGATGTGATTAAATTTCTTTTAATCTATAGGTTTCTTCTCCCATCTTTTTTTTTTTTTTCCCCTTTTGATTTACTGGCTGAACTAACTGATCATCCATCCTGTAGGGTCTTAGTCTGGACTTCTCTGTCCCATCCCCCGTGTGGTTAATGATGCCTCCATCCCCTGTGAACTGTAGTTAGCCTCCAGGTCCAGGCCTGTTCACTTTCTGCCCAGTCCTGGGCTAGCTGTGTGGGTGGCAGTGTGCCCAAGTCACTGAAGGGCTTGTCACAGTGCAGGACCACAGTGGTTTAAGTAGCCACATTGTCTGTGGTGCCAAAGACTTCCAAGGGCTGGGTGTGGTTCAGTGGGACAGCACAGGCTTAGCACGTGCACAGCCTGGATTCCATCCCATCACCCAAAACAAAGGTTTTCAAGAAGAACACATCACATATACATCTGATTTCATTTCATAAATGCTATTGTAAAACCTAAATTAAATTAATTCATAGTAAGGTTTTAGAACTTTTATACTCTGGAATTTAAAAATATAAAAGATATCTATGATACAGGGGGAAAAAAAAGATAGTTTCCTCTCGAGAAGAAACTGGATGAGATTTTTCCCCCGGGGCCTGGCGGTAGGAGTTCTGATCATTCCTCCTCAGATTGATGAGACCCCATTCATTCTGAAATGAGGCATTTGATTCTTTCACCTTGTTTCACAGTAAGTTCATAACTCTGTAAATGAAACTTGCTTCTGTTATTTGGCTAAACTTCTTACAAAGTCCACGTAACTTTCTCTCCTTTTCCTTTTGCTGTGTTTTTGTTGTTATTTTCTCTTAAATGTCTCCCTCATCCTGTATTTTGCAGAACTACTTCCCTAGTAAGCAAGACATCTTGCTGGCCAGGAAGGCCACCAAGGGGATTGTGGAACATGACTTCGTTATTAAAAAAATCCCTTTTAAGATGGTGGATGTGGGTGGCCAGCGGTCCCAGCGCCAAAAGTGGTTCCAGTGCTTTGACGGGATCACATCAATCCTGTTCATGGTGTCCTCTAGCGAATACGACCAGGTCCTCATGGAGGACAGGCGCACCAACCGGCTGGTGGAATCCATGAACATCTTTGAGACCATCGTCAACAACAAGCTCTTCTTCAATGTCTCCATAATTCTTTTCCTCAATAAGATGGACCTCCTGGTGGAGAAGGTGAAGACAGTCAGCATCAAGAAGCACTTCCCAGATTTCAAGGGTGACCCTCACCGACTGGAGGACGTCCAGCGCTACCTGGTCCAGTGTTTTGACAGAAAGAGACGGAACCGCAGCAAGCCTCTGTTCCACCACTTCACCACTGCCATAGATACCGAGAACATCCGCTTCGTGTTCCATGCTGTGAAAGACACGATCCTGCAGGAGAACCTGAAGGACATCATGCTGCAGTGAGAGGAAGCCCCCTCGTGCCTTTCTGAGGCAGCCTGTGTGGCTGTTGGCACTTGTGGCCTGTGTGGTCCTGCAGGGCTTCTCAGATCCACGCCGTCGAATACCTGGCTCAAGAACGTTGGGCTCCAGCCCAGCCACGAGCTCTAGGCAAGAGGACGTGGGAACTCCATGTTAGCTACTGATTTGGAGACTAGTGAAACTACTGAAAATCCCAGTGCTCACTTTGGTGTTAATCTGCAGTACCTAATAACACAGCCTTCTTTTTATAGGAACTGCATTCCTTTCCTGACACAATTTAATTGAGGATGGTGTGTGCACACACATTCTCTCTTTAATGACTAAAACACAAAAACCAGCTGGCCTTGCACATGGCTTTTCTCTCTAACCTCTGAGTCTTCACTGAGACTAACCAAAAGCTTCGCCTCGTGGTAGCTTGTAGAGATGCATGCCAGTGCTGCTGGGCACAGTGCCTGCTGGCCCTCCATCTCTGGCGCAGGGTCTGAGTGCCACCTCCCAAGTGAACACACTGCCTTTAAAACGTGTGCCAATGTCCTAAGAGCCCCCAGGTTGAGCCGAGGATCTGTGTCAGGGTCCCCACTCCCTTCCATGGAGGACGAGGTTGAGAGCCATGGACCTGCCTTAATGCCCCAGCAGTAGTGTGGAGTGGGGGCAGCCCTGGGCCATGGCTGTCACTCCATCCACATGCTCACAGTGGTGCTTTTTTCTCCTTACCCTTCTTCCCCACGTAATGGCACAAAGACACATAAACCAAGTGGCCTTGCAGATGGCTTTTCCATCTTACTTGCAGGTCGTCTTCTGACCCAACATTTGCCAGCATGTGAGTTTCCTTCTTTGGGAAATAGTGGGGATCTTCTTCTCCTTCTGGAAGCTGGCAAAGGTACGAGCTGCAGCCGCAGCCTTTGATCCCGCTGCAGCTGCTCGGGGAGTTCTGTCAGCTGGCCCCGCTAAAGCCCACAGACCCTGCAGATGGCCTGTCCGACAGCATTTTGGGGCAGTGGCTTCTTTCCGCCTCATTCCTGGCGGGCCTCTAGCTCCTATGACTGTGCACACGGAGCAGCGAGTGCTCAGAGTGCACACTCGCCCAGCAGAAAGGCAGAAGACTGCCATGTTGACGGGCTGGTACATCTAAGGTGCCTCCCGGTGACTCACTGTGTTCAGAATGCCCTGTACTCCAAACTGCCCCTCCGAGCATCAGTCGGGGTGGGTTGGACAGCTTTTCTTGGCACTTAGAGCAAAGGTGAAAGTGGCACCAGCGTTGCTGGGGTTTACTAACATAGCTGAGAGCCCTGTCCCGACACCACGCTGCTCCTGACCGTGGTGTCCCTTTTGCCTCTCACGCTTGGCTCATTTCAGCAACCAGATAATATGAGTCTTCTGGCAGATGCTAAACCAGAAAGGGAGGGAAGGCCTGCTTGAATGTCCTGTTATCGCCACATTTCAATTATGATACCACATGAGACTCTCGCTTGTGGTGCTCAACAGTCTGTGTCAGAGTCTGCTGGGTTTGGGCTCTTTTCTTTAGCTGAAAAGAAATAGTTGCTTTTTTTGTGCTGCTTCCTATAACTCTTCAAGCTGAAAGGATGTGACCTCAGGGTCACATAGTGCACATGGCCTTATTTAAAGGAGATGAGTAGCCTTGGTAGGGCTCATCAGGATGGACTCAGGTCACATCTTCAGTTGGGCACAGTGAAGAAGGGCCTGGTCCATGGCACAGAGAGCTTTCCTTACCTTCTCAGTTCTCTGTGTGCCCCACGTCTATTAGGATTAAGAGCCAGGAGGGGAGCAAGCCATTCTCCACAATGTTGGGGTGCTCTCCCTGGCTCTGAAGGCTTCTGCCACCGTGGCTAGGGTAACCAGTGGCATCGCCATAGCCAGCCTGGGCAGCAAGAGCTCTTCCCTTCCAGCAATCAGTATGTGTGCCTGTCACTTTCAAACCTGGAAACATGTGAGTGATAGCACGGGCAACTTTGCTTCACTGAACAGAAAGTCATGGGTAGCCAGAGGCCAGGGTCCTCATGCAGCTCAGCCTCTGGCCAGGCACCTTGGCCACGGCCCCCGCTAGCTGAGCCTGGACGGCCTTCTCTTTCTAATGGGGGTGGATTAGGACGCCTTTAAGGACATCCCTACTCTGAACTCTGTGAAGTGTTGTCATTGGAGAAGGAGATAACTGTTTGCAAGGCCAAACTGAAATCATTTACAATTTTTCTACACATAGATTGTAGTTCTTTTTGTCTCCAAAACCTTAAGCTTTTGTATTTTTTTATTTTAATTTCACTGTTACCCTTGACTGTTGTCTTTTTTAATTGCAATGTCGAAGAAGCAGGAGGTATTCGTGCCTCATCTATTATTGCAAAAAATGTAACAATAAACTTCCTCAAAATAAGACATCTTCCTCATAATTCTGCTGTTTACACAAAAGAGCACATGTCGGTTTTTAACTGAAATATATATTTAACTCTTTCATTTGTAGAGAAATTGTTTCAAAGATTTTGAGCCATAGCTCTGTAATTTATAGAGATGTCTAGAATTTTTATTCTTGTGATTTTCCTACTTCTTTGACAAAAGAAAAATTTGTCAGAGTATTTTAATTCCAACATCAAAACATAATGTTGAAACAATCTGATTATCTGTGACTAACTTGAAAGTCCCTGAACACCTTATTAGTTATGCTCTAGGTTAGAGGCACTGGTTAGGACCAGTGGATGAGGACCAATCTGTCATGCACCAGTGGATGAGGACCAGCCTGTCACATACCCGTGGTGGCCTTTGCTGGCAGGGTCTGCCTTGAAGACCCTAGTCTCTAGAATTTGGTTAAAATAAATTCTAAGGTTTTTTTTGCTGAATATAAAATATCACTCAGCATTCAAAACCAACACTAGTTTTAATTTTTCAATCCCAGAAGTTCAGAGCAAATAACTCCCATCCTAATTTCATTTGAAGGTTGCTATTTATTAATCAGTTTTACTTCCACATCCCAAGTCTGGTACATAGGGGAGCAGCCATAAATGTTGCTCTGAACTAAAGCCTCTGGGCACAACTTTAAAGCATATAAAGGCAGCACATCAGAGTGAGACACCCTACTGTGCAAGATCTGGAAGCCCCAAGGGGAGGGATTTGATGACTGACTAGAGAAGCCCCAGAGAATGGCAGGGTGGGAGTATTGAGGTGGAACCCTGTGGGTGACCACTCACGAAGATGAACGCTGAGGTCATCAGTATGGTTCATAGCCAGAGCTTTCTTGTGCTCCAGACTCTACTATAACTGGCTCTCTGCTAATTGTCTCTTGCCCTAAAAGCAGGTTTCTAGAAAGAGGACTGGGGCTGCTGCTCAATGCCATTGTCTGTGTGTGGCCAGGTGTCTGGAACTGACCACAAGTGAGAAAAGCAGAAACTTCCCAGAGGGATTCCCTCCAGGAGCACACTGGGTCCTGGGCTGTCCAGGTGGCTGTGGGATGCACTTGGGCACTGCCCACGGCTGCCCAGATTCAAACATCATATATATGGATTCCTACTGTCCTGGGAGACTCAGATGCAAAGCCAGGGTTGAGGGCCATGAAAGTACACAGACTTGAGGTTCCTTCCAGGCTTGTAGAACTGTGATTAGCACAGTGAGGACTGCTACCTACCCAGCCTTCCCCTGGCTGTGGCCAGCAGCCTGCCTCGGGAGGAAGGTGGGTTTTCTTTTACTGGGTGTGACTATAGGAAACCCTTGCAAATAAGCAGTTTTCTGTGTGGGGCAGCCCTGCAGATTTTTGGTGCCATTCTCTCTAAAGAACCTCAGGTGTGCTTAGCAACTCAGATGTCAAGAATTGCAGTGACCTGTACCTCAGTATCAGAGCAGTAAGTCAGTTCTTGTGCCTCTCCTGCTCATACCAGCTGTCGGGCTGAAAAAGTTTCCCAGGTTCACCTGCATGTTGGCAGCCAAAAGCTCATCAGCCCCTGGGGGTAGGTGAAGGGTGCTGAACTGGGGGCCGGGGGCGGAGGGGGGGGGGCACTCACCTATACACACCATCACATGGGGAGTTCACCTGCAGGGTTCAACAGGCCTAGTTAAGAGAAACTTAGAGATAGATTTTCATGTGACTCTCTAGAACCTTGGAGAATTACCTTTGGACCTTATGCAAATTGATTTAAAGCATTCTAAACATCCTTCTTAACTCCATTAGAACTAAGTGAAACCAGTTGGCCTGTTACTGGCTGTGGCCCCAGGTGATCAGGAAGTTCAGTGTTGCTATGCCCAGACCCCATTCAGAACCACTTAGTCCTGAGCCCACTTTCTCAGTGCTCAGCTTGTCACCCATGGAGAGCAGCTGTGCCTGCTGGAAGCTTGAGGCCCCAGGCGTGGGATGAGATGGGGGTGGCATGTAGCTTTGGCACCTAAGCATTCATGACAGAACAGCAGGGAGCTGTCAGGAGTCTTAAGTGCTGAGCGCCTTGATGCTCTGCCTTGGGCTCCTCCCTGGGAAGCACCGATGTGCACCAGTACTGCCCAGACGGGGCCACTGCGCTGCGACAGGTAAAAAGTGTATTTCCTACCTTGGTGGTTAGTTAGCAGGTTCTGTAGATGTCATTTTGATAAATCTATTAAAAGTTTCCTTAAACGACATGTGTCTTCCTGATGGGTCGCCTCCCATCAAACAGCCAGTTGCCACCCCACAGGCTACTACCATACAGCGTGCCCCTGAATGTGACCATCCACTGACTGTGTCAGAGCCGAACAGTGACCTGGGTGGATCTTGAGTGCAGGTGTAGCTGGGTTCACAGGCTTTGGGGTAAATCTCCACCTTCAGTCTGATACTGCTCCTGAAGCAGAGGTCTCCGTGGCCTCACCGTGGACAGAGTGCATGTGTCAGGTGCACGCATGGGCAAGTGAGGTAAGTGGGTGCCCTTGCCCGGCTCTGACCCAGCCCCTCTCCTGTGTTTCCTTCGCTCTGCCGCCTTCCCCCCCCCCCAGGTGCTGACCACTCTCTTCCTCACGCCCTGGAGCAGAGTCACATCCTACCCGGTGTTTATTCAGCGAGAGTCAGCCATTTTTCAACTTAATAGCCCTCAGAAACACAGGCCTGTAGGTGTGGCGAAGTATGAGAAGTCAGCAGGACGGTTGGGCCGGCAGGGCCGAGGGGAAAATGCTACCAGTGACGAGAGCGCAAGCATATGAGGTCCCCCACCAAACACGCCCCTTTTTTGTTAAATCACATCAAAAGCCTCAACCCTGGCTCAGAAATATGGAAATGTGAGCACTGACGAAGTGACAGTTTAATGGGTTTTTCTAAGACCTCCAGCAAATGACTGAAGATGGGAGGCGCCTGCTGGTCACTCATGTATGGATGTCCATGGGGACACGTGGCCAGGGCTCCCAGCCCATCCTCAGCAGTACAACAAGAGCGACTCAGAGGAGGCCTTGCACAGGGACGAGTGGACCATCCACTGCTAAAAGCAGGAGGAATGGCACCTTGTAGAGGGAGGGACTCCTGTGGGAGCCTCGCATTCCAAACAGGAAGCACTGACTGAGCTGAGATGAGGACTTCTCCCATGTCACTTACACTTCTGATTTGGGCTTACTGCAGTATTGAGATGTGACAGGGAAGCACTCTAGAAAATCTGGATAACACAGAACATGCTGTGTGTCGGTCACCTGTGGTCTCAGTTCTGATTCCTGAATTTAGGTGGACTTAAGAACAGTGCCCTGTGAGCAGGCAAGCCGTCACCACAGGAGGCCTGTCACAGGCAGGTGCTGCAACCAGGGCAGGGGACTCCTCCTGGGACACCCGCCCCCGCCTTTCATGAGCACCTGTCCTGCTTGGGGTCCATGACTCTCAAGAGCCCCATGTAAAGTGACTGCTTCAGGGAGATGTGACGGGAAGGCAGCAGCAGCAGGAATGAGAGGGAACCCTTGACATTTAGACCGCTGCCCACACAGCCCCAGCAGCTTCCATTCTGTCCCTTCAGAGCTGGATGGTGCCATGCTGACAGCAGCCCTGCCCTGCCCTGCCCATCCACTAGAGGGACCTGTGGAGCCCCTGGTGCCGTAGGTCACTCCCAGGCCTGATCTCATTGAGAAAAACAAAATCTTCCATGTTTGCTCCGCCCTACTCCTCTCCTACTGCCCACTTGGACCGTGACTGGCACCCTCCACACCCCTGCCAGTCATCCCAGTGACCCCCAAGGAAAGTGTGCTTTCTCTTTACTGGGCCCCTCATGTGCTGTCCCCTCTTCCCAGGGGCCCCTTTGACAACCTCTGTTTCCTGGTCTCTGGGACTCCCTGTTTAACAAAACCAGGGCAACAGGCCTGTCCCATGAGGCCACGCTCCTCCAGGGCATCAGCACTGATGAGCTGACCTCAGGGACCTCCACCGCTGGGCCTGATTGGCCTCTGCACTGTGGGCCCAGCTGGGCGCTGACCACAGAGCAAGCCCAGTAAAAGCAGTTCCTCAGGTGAAAACAGCCAGTGCAGTCGAGAGTGGTCAGCAACATGGCCTTCCTGTAGGCAGGTGTTGGAAGAAACAGGAAGTCATGTTCCTGCTCCCCAAAGGCCACCTGAGGAGGAGTGGCTTCCAATTGACCCAAGCTGCTTTGCATGGCAGGTGGGTGTGTGTGCACATGGCCAAGAGTCATGGTCCTTGTGAGCTCCTGCTGACCACAGACCCATAAGAGCCCCAGAAACAAACTCACAGATGGTGGTAAAGTTCATAAAGAAACAGAAGGTGCATGTAGAGCATGGGGGCAAAGCGGGCAGACACGTCACCTTTGCCAAGAAGTAGCATTTGTGCTTCAACCAGAAAACCAGGCACCCTATGCCAGGAAGGGGCCTGGGTGGGACACAGTGTTAAGACAGCACATGCTGTGAGGGGTGGGACATTGTGGCTGGGGCCAGAGGAGGAACGGAGAGCCCAGGTGCAACGGCCTGGCCCATGTCAGAAAGTGAGTGTTCACTTGCAGGCCCAGGTGGTAGCATCTGGGGTGGCCTTGCTCATGGGCCTGGCTGCTCTCCTTTCTGGTTAATATGAAGAGCTGGGATCATCTGGGAGAGGGTCTGAGGATGGACAGGCTTGTAAGTTACCCTGGTGGAGCTGTTTCTTGCAGGAAGTGGGTCTTTGCAACCCACCAGTTTTTTTGTGAGTGTTCTGGTTGCCTCTGGCCATCACTAGGAGTCTGGGAGTCAGGGATTAACTGAAAACCCAGTAACTCCTAGATAATTCTTGGAAATTGGTTTTTAAATCAAACCCCTGGCTGAAGCTTACTTTTGTTGTCTTCTTACCAAGAAGCTAAGCTCAAAAATAAGCCTATTGGGAGCTGGGGTGGTGGCTCAGCAGTAAAGCACTCGCCTAGCACATGCAAGGCCCTGGGTTCTATCCTCAGCACCATATAAAAATAAATAAAGTAAAGGTACTGTGTCCAACTACAACTAAAAAAATAAATATTTTTTAAAAATAAGCCTCTTGTTTTGGGTTCTTGTGGATTGAGGTGATGCTGGGAGAGGAAAGGACAGTCAGCAATTCCCACTGGCTATCTGCATTTATTCTAGTAGCTTTCAAAAGCTGGGGTTCTTTACATGAGGCAGGGGGCTTTCCCTGATTCCTCAGTTACTCAGGAGTGTGTGTGTGTGTTTGGCAGCCTGTTGTTCTAAGGGCCATAAATTCCTTGGTTTTCATTGAAACCAAGTCCCTCTGTGTTTCTTCCATCTTTTGGGATCAGGCATATGGGGTCACAAAATAAAACCAGTTCTGGGAGCCACTCTGTGCAGGCCTCTCCCCGGACGGCACCTGTGTCCTTCCAGCCTGGCTGGAGCTGCTCCAGGGGAGCCGCAGAGAAAGCGATCTCCATCCTGCAGATCTGAGCACGTCCTCAGGAAACCCTGCTGCTCCATCCACTGGGTGGCAGCATCCTTCCTGGGGATTCACCCTCTTTCTAGAAGCAAGTCCACAGAGCCGCAGCACCCAGGGCTCTGTTGTGGTTGGCATCTTCACCTAAGAGCACTGCCATCCACCCCGTGTTCCTTGGGGACTTCCTGGTGACCTCAGGAACTGGCTCAGTGCTGGAGTGCAACCCCCAGATGCCTGTGCCACCCCGGCTCTGCTTCCTGCTCAGACACATCCAGTTTGCTTCCTTCCCTAAGGAGCCTGTGGAACATGGTGGGGAAACGAAGAGGTTCCCCCTGGGGCAAAGGAGCCTGAATTTGGTTCCATCACCACTGAGGCTTGGGCAGGTCACCAAGCTGCATCTCAGCCTCCACAGCCACAGAGCAGATGTCAACAATGACACGTGCCAACACTGTTTTGAGAATTGAGGGTGATGGGCGTGCAGCATCCCCTGGTCCTCAGAGGGACCCCCTAAGAGGTGGAGAATCAGCAGCTGATCCTTCTGAGGCTTGGTTGTCCCCGACCCTTGGGTCTGGAGAGTGGCTGGTCTTAGGATTGTGGGTAGACCTTCTATAGGTGGGCATATACCTTGAATGTTGTAGCATGCCCTTTGAACTTGGTGGGATCTAAATTTGAACAGAGCCTTGCCATTAGTTTTTTTTTTTTTTTTAAATAATGTTATTGTGGCTTTGGGGGAGTTTTGTTTTGTTTTGTTTTAGTTTAGTTTGGTACTAGGGATTGAACTCAGGAACCTCCACCACTGAGCCCCATCCCCAGCCCTATTTTGTACTGTATTTAGAGACAGGGTCTCACTGAGTTGCTTAACGCCTCACTTTTGCTGAAGCTGGCTTTGAACTCACGATCCTCCTGCCTCAGCCTCCCGAGCTGCTGGGGTTATTATGTTTTTTATACCTTTATTTAATTTATTTATATTTATTATATAAATAAATAATATAAAGGTATAAAAATAGAGGATTGAACCCAGTGCCTCACATAAGCAAGGCAAGTGCTCTACCACTGAGCCACACCACAGCCCCACCCTTAGTTTCTTGACTCAGCCAGTGCTTGTCTGTGCTTTAAGCCCTCTGGAGAGTTCTTTCATCTGTATCAGATGTCCCATGGGCTGGCTCACAGGACGGCACCCCTTTTTAGACTCAGCCCTGAAAATGGGGTGCAGAGCTACACTAGCTCTCCTGCTCTATGAGGGTTCCCACCATGGGCAGGAGTGAAATGCTTCTCCCCTCCTTGGATGGTGAGTCTGGGCTTTGGGTAGAAAGAGGGATCTGCTCCCTCTGTCTAGGGCCCCTCCAACTTGGTCCCTGGTCAAAACCTAGAGAAGTGCATGAGGAGCCAGGGGCTAGATGTTCTATGGAAGTGACATGTCGTGACCCTGAGCCTGGAAAGGTACATGTGGACCCAGGGCTCGATGTCCTAGTGACACAGGTGACGTGTCATGACCCCAAACTACTTAGTTCCTCTCAAGCGCCTCCAGCTTGACCAAGACGTGCCAGGCTCTTGGAGGATCTGCCAACCTGTCCTCATGCACCCCAGGGACCCCTGACAGAGCAGGTGAGGAGCAGCTGAGTCAGCTTGTGCGTTTCTTTGACATTTTAGACGCCATGGCCCCTGGACCCTGCAGACCACACCTGTCAACACCACAGCTGCGACATCTCCAGCACGAAAGTTTAGGAAGGTCCGTGAGCGCCACTCGGCTCCTCCTCTCCTTACCCTCCTCCCATGGTGACTGTCCCATTACCCTCCGCCTGTCAAGGACAGAACCTGGGCCAGTGTGTGAGGAGGGAAACATGGCAGAGGAAGCTGCTTTTCAAAACGTCCTCCCGACACCAGTCTTCAAAAGCCTCTGGGTGAAGCTTCTGGCTTTAGTGGTTTGCTGCCTCCCACCTCCACGTGCCCTCTTGGGACTCAAGAACAGTTGGGAGCCAAAGGCCAGGGGCCGATGACCCTGATGGCCTCCTGCCCTCCGTCCACACCTGGCTATTTGTCACCCACATTGAATCTTCCAACACTCCAGTAACTCGCCTCTTGCAGAGGACAAAAGAGTGGCAACAGGTAAGACCGTGTGGCAGGCATGATAGTGAAACCCAGGCCACCGACACTGACCAGGGCCAGCTTCTCACGGATGGCCACAGTGTTATTTCCCCAAGTGGTACGACCTTCCAGAAACTTGCCACACCTCCATTCAGAGGTGGTGTCTGTGTCCCTCCCAGGGACCTGCAGGGGCCTCAGTGACTGCCCAGCAGGGTGAGGCTCTGACATGAGGCTTAGATAGAGCCCCACCTGCCTTAGGAAGGCCACAGCTACCCAAGGAGCCTGGGCCTGATGGAGGGCTCCCAGGGCCTGGGCGTCGAGGCCCAGCTGTGCTCCCTGCTCGCAGACACAGGCAGCTGCATGAGCCGTAGCGTGAGTCCCTTCATCTCATTGCAAGGACAACCTGGACCATGGGACACCTGTATGAGATGGCAAGAATGGCCTGGGGGCCTGGGGAGGGTGCTGATACTGCCTCAGAGGTGTGACTTTGCTTCCCAGCTCAGATGGACTCGACCCTTTGCATTTTTCTGGGCCTGGGACCTGCCCTTTGCCCCACAGTAGTGTCACAGTCACAAGGCAGCTTCAGACTCCCTCTAGGTCTATATTTGTAGTTTTTTCTCAGAAACAATTCGAAACTGTCTAAGCTTCCTGTTCTTGCCTGTTTCCAGTGAGGAAAAGCCGGGACCCCATCTGCTTCACTCTGCAGGATCCTACTGTCTCAGGCTGGGACATTTGATAGTGATAAAAAGGTCACTTTGAGGAGGTGGGAATCAAATGAGGCAGGAGGACAGACTCAAGGCAAGGCCAGCCTTAGCAACTTAGAAAAACCTTAAGCAATTTAGTGAGGCCCCGTCTCAAATAAAATAGGGCTTGGGATGTGGCTCAGTGGTTAAGCACCCTTGGGTTCAATCCCTGGAACCAAAAAATGAAAGGGACACAGACAATGCCACGTGTGGACAGTGTCCTAAGCGCTCTCAGGAATGGGATAGAACTCAGCCAAGACGTCACCGAAGACATGAGCTGCACCCCACTGGCACCAGCACAGGCACCTGGTGGCCTAGTACAAACTGACCCCACATGGCACCACTGTGGCCTAGTGCCCACTATCAGCACAGCCACCTTGGTCACAAAACAGTCCCGAGAATGGGGCTGCAGTGTGTTTTCACCACTGAGTGACAGCAGGCGACCTCAGGGAATAAGGAGGCTCCACCCTCCTGCCCCTTAAACCTGCAGGTTAGACACCTGCCTTCCTGCAGTGTGGGTCCAAAAGGACAGACCCCCGTGAGTCTCAAGCTCAGAGACAAAACAAAACGAAACCCCACAGCTTCCACTTTGAGGGGACCCTGGAGCCCAGTTAGACTGGCCTGGATAACTTTTCAAGCTCCAACAGGAAGTAACCAGGGGAGCAGCAGGCCCAAAGCCCAGCCTGCAGGGAGAAGGCAAGCGCACAGCTCCCCCCTGGCCCTCAGTCCATGGTGGTGCCCAGGAGAGGGGCGGGGTGCTCCCCAGGCTGCAGGCTACTCCGCCATGGGGGTCCTGGGACCAGGCTGTGCTTTGGGGTGAGCAGTGGGCACAGGGACCCAAGGAGCCAGCTAGAAGCAGCCTCCTCAACTTCTGAGGGCTTCTGTTAGTGCTGCTGGGCTCACCATGCCCTTGGTGGCTGGACAGCAGTGGTCAGTTGGTCTCCTGGGGAGAGACGCCAGGCGCTGACTTTTCTGCAGGGACAGGCCATCTTGCTGCACTAACTCCCCCCCTCCCAGCGGCAGCGGGAGGACTCGGCCTTGGGGAGTCTGCGTGTGCTCAGCCGCCGCCTCAGGGAGAAGAGCTTGTCCCCCAGGGCCTTGCGCAGTCCTGCACTGTCCCTGACACAGGGCAGGTCTTGCCTGGTAGCCGGGAGTTGCCCTGTGAACATCTCCCACCGGTCCAGGGCATCCACGGCCCTGTCCACCTGCGCGAGCTCCTCCTCGGCCACTTCCCATTCCAGGGCCTGGATACATGTGGCCAGCCACCGTCCGTGCTCCTCGATGGCCTCCACAGGGCCCTCAAGCTTCGGCAGAGCCTCTGAGGCCACCAGGGAGCTCTGCCCATCCTCGGGTCCCTCAGGGAAGGCATGACTCCATGCGTCAGGGGTGAGGGGCTCTGACAGGCTGGTGACAGGCTCTGAGTCGCTCTCACAGCACATGCCAGAGTCTGCGCTGAAGGGTGGGGTGTCCTCCGACACAGACGGCTCTCCTGCCTCCTGGCAGGGCCACGAACCTGCTGCTGCCTGGGTCCAGGCGTGGAGTCTCTGCGAGGGAGAAACGGGCTGAGTTTTCTCTGGTGGGCACTTGTCTGGCCAGCGAGCAGCCCGAGGACCCAGCTGCATTCAGTCACCTTGAGGCCTGTGGCAAGCTGATGCCACCAGGGCCCTGCTGCCCAGCACTGCTGGGGACTGGAGTCCAGGCTGTGCCACAGCCAGACGTTCCAGGTCCCAGGAGCCTGCTGTTCGCGTTTCAGGAACTGGGCACCTCTTGCTAACCCAGCCCTTCCTCAAAACTGATGATTAAAGTCAGAAAATGTTAAGGCAAAAGAAACACTCAAAACACATCACTCCCTAAATGTTTCACCATGGCCTCCCATGACCTGTGCTCCTGAGGTCCCCTGTGTGTGCCATGTCTGCAGGATGGGCGTCACAATGAGCAGCACTTTCCAGCTCTGCTCAGTCAATCAGTGGGCACTGGCCGGCACCACAAAGCTGGGCTTTTTCTTTGAGCAGAGACACTGGCCCTGGGTGGCTCCATGGCTCTTAGAGTCCTTGGGCCATCCCAGGACATGTGGCAAATCTCCTGCATAGCTCCCCTCCTATTACAGTCATTGTCCTACCAGGTCCTTGAGCCCTGTCCTGAGGGGACGGGCTGCCCCCAAGGGCCCAGCCACTTCAGGGAGCATCATGGGAGGAGATGCTGCACCCACCACCTCAGCCCTCGGAGCTCACCCAGGGTCTGCTGAACACCACACCCCCGCCCTCAACTGGGTAAAGTTCTAAAAGTTCCCATCAGATGGTTGAATGAGCCCCAGATGAAGGACATAAGTGAGAAATCAAACCCTTTCACAGCCAGAGCTGTCTTCAATTCCCATTTCTCAGCCTCACCAGGACAATAAGAGCTGCCGCCAACCAAGCCCTTTGCCTGTGCCCCCGTGACTGGGCAGCTGGCCCATGCAGGGTGTCTCCACAAATGACAACCACACCAGCTGCCCCGTTCTGCAGCGACACAGGCTCCTGGCTCCCCACTAGGGAAGAGCCACACCCAGAGAGCTGTCCCTCTGTTCCCAGGGGAGTCAGTGCTATAATCTGAAAATACCTGGCCTCTACTTCAGGCCTCCAGCATCACAGGGGCCTGTTCTAATGCATCCAGGTGAGAACCAAGTGAGAACCCCATCCCACCAGGGAATTGTGACACCAGGGCAGGCTGAGAGCCACTACCCTGCCAGAAACCTGCCTGAGGAAGGGGCTCCCCAGAACCATAAGAGTCCGGCCTTAAACCCAGTGAAGTTCTGACAAGTTTTGGTTTTCAAATTGATAGGTCCTGTGCCTCCTTTGAAATTTTGTTTTCAGCCAGAAGTGGATTTAAAGAGAAATAAAGAGAGAGTGAAGTTTCTGAGTTTACAAACAAATCTTCCCATGGGGATAAGAAAGGGGACCGTGCTCCATGGCCATGCCACATTCCACCAGCAGAGGGCAGCATCCCCCTCGCCAGCACTGCCACAGGCAGGAGCTCCTGTTGAGGACTGGGTTAGTCTGGTTCCCTTTTCCTTCTAGTGACCCACAAGTCAGCCAAAGTGCCCCAAAGTGCTGGGTGCTTCCACTTGTCAAGCACCAGCTAAGGACTCGATATGCCATCAGGGAGACCTGTGAGGTCCTGGAGGATCAGGACACAGCACAGGTCCTCTGCCTGTGTGTGGCTTCCCCTGGGCCAAGTCGGGAGCCGGGGCAGCGCTCACCTTGTACCTCTCAGCGAGCCGGAAACCCAGGACGTGCTGCAGCTTCCTCAGGCAGATGGGGCAGAGGTCTGGGGGTCGCCGCAGGGCTTCATCCAGGCTGAGCGCCCCTTGCATGAGGCAGCGGAGCCAGCGGCAGCTCCCCAGGCCCAGGAGGTGGCAGCGTTCGTGGCATGTGACCTGAGGGAGAAGGCCACCAGCCTTGCCTCACAACCCTGCCCTCTACCCACAGACCCCCAACCCCTGGTGAGGACAGACTGCTGGCAAATGGTCCAAGCACACCTTTCCCTCTGGGGGCTCGGGGGAAGCCACATAGCATGGGGGCTTGGGAGCCAGGCAGATCGTAGGTCAGATCCCAGCTGTCCCCCAGAGCTATGTGGCCTTTGGCAAAACACTTGGCATCTCTGAGCCTCGATTTCCTCACTCCGTAAAGTGAGGGACTGACCTCTTCTGGACAATATAACTGGCCAGGCAGAAGGCTCAGCCAGAGCCCACTATGACCTTCCTCTGAGGACACATCCACAGCTGCCCAGCCACCCACCCTCTTCCTGTGCCCCATGCCCACCCTGAAGCACGTTCCACTCCCAGGGTGCTAAAGCACTGGTTCCTGCCTGTGTCCTGCAGCGGGGTCTCAGGGCCATTTGCCACTACCTCAAGCAGAGCTGGATCAAGGTCACTGAGCCCCACCTATGAGAATTCCCCTGAGAACCGGGTGAAGCTACAGATGCACCCTTCTGGGGAGAGGGAAGGACAAGGGGACTCAGTGGGCAGCCTCGGATGCAGGGAGCCCAGAGTGAAAGCAGCCCATCCTCTCTTGCAACCCAGGCATGGCCTGAGGATGAGCCAGTTCTGGGAGACCTTGCCCCTGGAGCAAGAGCACATGCCAGGCTCCCTCTAGGTGGAAATTGCAGGGCCCCAGCTCACCATGCCCTGGGAGGGACTTGCTGAAGGTGAAGCTCCAGGTCTCATGGGAGTACAGGTCAGACAGTGTGAGGCCCAGCACACACAGTGCATCATCTGGCTTGTTTTTCTTTAAGAAGGACAGGATACCATCTGGGAGGAGAGTGCTGGGGGTCAGGAGGTGGCTAGTGACTCATTTCCAGCTCCTGTTGAGGGCAGACTAATAAATGTGGAAATGGGGACATTATTCTGCATTATCGAGAGGGTCAAGTTCAGAGTGAAAGACCTGAGCTGCTGCACTACTGTTTTGGAGGATGGAGGAAGGGGCCACAAGCCAATGAATGAAGATGCCCAAAAAATTGGAAATGCAGACAGATTCCCCCCAAAGCTCGAGGAGGAATGAAGCCTCCCCACACCTTGACCTCAGCCCAGGGAGACTCCTGACCCACAGAACTGTAGGACCAGGTGTGTGGTCACTAGTCACAACAGTGATAAAGACTGACACTCCCCAGGAGTGTGGGCATGGACAGAGCTCAGGAAGCCAGGACACAACTAATGCAGAGCCCAAGGGAGGGAGAAAGAGTGACTAGGAAAGCCCGGAGGGGTCTCACTGTGACTGATGAATGGGATGGTGCTCAGAGTGACCAAACAGGAAGGAGCATACCACCAGAGGATTGGACCCTGCTCCCTGACCTAGGGAGGTAAGCCACCCCTCCCCTCAGCAGATAACAGTGAGATCACAGACACTATCCAAGACCTCCAGAGGGGAGCATTGGCTGCAGGGCCACTGAGAAATTCAGGGGCAGGACTGCTCCTTTTCTGTGACCAGGGATGGCTGTGTCAGACACACTCCCCCAAACTCAGACGATACACTAATGAGGAAGAACCTCCTGTCTGAACTATACCCCAGTAAACTTCAGATCCATCAGAAACCTACTGAGGAACCAGGAGGATTGGAGCTCAATGCAACAGAGCTGCGCTGCTCCTGAGATGAGGAGCCAGTGTGATCCTGGCTGCCAATCTGAGGTGCCGTATTCTGAGAGGGATGAAGACTGCATCCCTGAGGGACCTAGAGCTGCCCAGAGAAGGGTCACATCTTTGTCCCAGTGGGGCCTGGCAGAGGAAAAAGAAAATCCCCTCAAGAATACTATCATCCCGGGGTGTAGATATTTGTAAAGAATAATCTAAACTGGGTGGCACACTCCTATAATCCTACCTGCTTGGGAAGTTGAGAAAGGAGGATCACAAGTTTGAGCCCAAAATTTAAAATAAAAAGGATGAGCATGTAGCTCAGTGGTAGAGCACATCTGGGTTCAGTCCCAGTGCAAAAAGAAAAGGAAACAAAAACAAAGGATGGGAATTGCTGTAATATGAAACTCAGGGAGGCATGGACTTCTGCAGGGACACCAGAACCCTGTAAATTGACCAGGCAAGGCCCACTGGCATGGGTGGTAGGAGTAAGCATGTATCTCAGCTACAAAAAGTCAGGCTGGCTGAAACAGGAGTGTAGGCTCATGCTATGGAGAAGGGTTTGACAAGGCAGGGAAGGGCCTTGAAGGATGGGAGATAACCAGATGGCATACTAGAAGGACAGATGGACACAGACCAAGCATAGAGGCTGTGGGAGTGTTTGCAAGTTCCTCAGACCAACAGCCTTGGCCTTACCCTGCAGTTGTTAGAAATGCAGGTCCCAGGACCACCCCAGACTCATCTCAGCAAGATGCTGTGTGTCCACATGTTAGGGAGGAGTGCTCCTAAAGCTATAAGCAGGACAAGTGAAGAGAGGCTGACTCCACAGGATTAGTAGCAGATCCTCAGGTGTGGGCTGATGTAGAGCATGACCGTGATGCCAGCAGTGCTGATTCTGAGCAGTTAGGAAGGAGCTGTCATGGACCCCAGACGTGCCAACTAGCCTGCTTGGGGCAAAGCCAGTCTAAGCCCAACTTCCTCTAGTCACTGCCGGGATGCCAGCCTCAGGGGAAGGGCATGGCACACTAGTGTCTCAGATAGAAGCTTGTCATTCTTCTCCAAAGCCCAGCACATTTATGCCCAGCTGGACCACCTGCCCTTAGAATGCTGGAAGCACACTGGCCAGCCCACCGCTGATCCTCCTCATTCCCCGGCTGGGTCATTCTTGTGTTGTCTGATCTCTGACAATAAAGAGCCCTAGAGGACAGCAGCCATGCTGCAGGTTCCCAAGTCCTGCTCCCCACGTCCAATCCAGTCTCTTTCAATACAGTATCAGGCCAGGTAACCCTGAATTCAATCTCTGCTTCTACCAGTGTCCAGCTCTGATACATGCGCAGGTCAAGTGACTTCTCCCAGCCTTAATTTCCTTATCTGTGAAGTGGGCTGATCCTAAACTCAGCACCCCACACAGGAAGTGATCTTTGTAAAGCTCACTGCCCAGGGGCGTCACTCTGTAGTGTTCCTTTCTAGGATCTGTTCGTAGATGTCTGACCAGACAACAACTCCTCTTGAGAAGCCTGTGTGGCCATATTCTTCCTCCTGCATCAGCAGGGGAAGTCTCTTACCCACTGTCAGCCTCCACCTAAATCCTTCTGCTCTGCCAGGTCATTTCTGCACAAGACCCACTTCTTATGTGGAGCCCAAAACTGAAGGTGAAGATGTGTTCCTAGCAGCTAAGGGTGCCCTGGAGGAGGGACCTACCCAGTTCTCTCTGCCACATGCAACCCAACATCTTGGCCATGGTGATAGCTCTGAAAGAAAAACCTTCAAAAGAAGGTCCTAGCTGTGATCTGCAATCTCTCCCCTGTTAATTGTCTTAACAACTGCAGCTGCTGTGTACCAAAGTCTATCACTACCTGTTGCTGTACCTCTGTCAGTCAGTTAGGCCTTATGACTTAGAGCTGCAGATGCCACTGAATCCATGTACTTGTCCCAGAATAGCAAAGCAATAGCCAGGGTGAGCTGGAATACACCAGGGCCCACCCACATTGCCAACCACCTTCTGCTACCCCTAGCTAAGTGCAAGCAGATATCCCAGGGAATGTGTATCCACAGAGACCATAGCTCTCCAGAGCCTGCTATGACAAAATTGGCTTGAGGCACAGTGAGGCAATACTGAGGCAAGCCAGAGGATGCCAACCTGTCACCCCACTGTAACTTGGCCCTGGACCAGTACAGGTACCCTCTCCACACAGGGCTGCAGTTCTGAACACCTGGGCATCCTGGATTCACTAACTTCAACATCCTGGGAAGCTGGGATTGCAGGCCAGTAGTGAGAAAACAGAAGTAAGGCAGACCTGAATGAAGTTCAGTCTCAAGAGTTAACCAATAGCATTGGTATTTTTCCAAAACTGATTTGCATAAATTTCATCCAGTGTGTTCACCCAAGTGCTGTATAAATCCTTAGACTAGCACACTCCCAAGTAGCAATCCTATTGGGTCTCCTCTTGCCCTGTGGGAGTTCTGCTTCTGTTCACACTTGAATATATTCTGCTCTTGCACTCACTTATCCTCATCTGTGGTTTTCATTCTTCAAATTCATGACAAAGAATTCAGAAAGAAGAAATTTGCAGTGAGCAGTGGGGTCTGCTGCAATACTAGGCGCATGACCCACCATTGAGAGCTGCCACTCTTAACACCACTCCATGGGAGTTGAGAAGAAATGGAATTTTTTGGCTTCAGAGGCCTGTAACTACAAAAATCCCACCTTCCAGTAGAAGCAGAGAAACTCTCGCTTCATCACTATGTTTCAGACAGGGAAACTGAGGCCCAGAGACATGAAGTGACTTAGCTACCATGGCCCAGGTGGCAGGCCAAAGGGCCTGATTCAAACTTCATACCCCATAATGGAACCTCAAATCCTAGCATATTTGTGGAGTTCTACACAAATCCTCTAGAGGCAAATAGAGTATGGGATGTGTCCCCTCTGTGTCCTTCTGCAAAGCAAAGACTTTTCTGCCCTGCTGATATTGATGCTGACTGGGGAAGGGCGTGTGCTTTTCTAAGCTTTTCCTCCCCAGGGAGGATCTGCCACTCTGAGCCAGGGCAGTCTAATCAGCCAGTTAACAAGGTCAGGTGGCTCAAACTGTGCATCCTTGGGCACTTGTTCTCCCACATCTGACTTGACAGATGCCCACATTTAGGCAAGAATCACAAATTCTTTTAAAAAAATATTTTATTTTTTAGTTGTAATTGGACACAACACCTTTATTTCACTTGTTTATTTTTGTATATGGTGCTGAGGGTCTCGCACGTGTGAGGTGAGCGGACTACTGCTGAGCCACAACCCCAGCCCAAGAATCACAAATTCTTGTTGTTCTAGATGCACTTTGCAGAATACCCAGCAGCAGCATTGTGTTATTCATCAGCCAAAACCTTAAAGACACTTTGCGCAACCCCATGCAGATTGAGATGACGGGGCTGGGGCTTTGCACTGCTCTGGTTTCCACATGTTGAAAGGAAACCTAAAGCTTAGACCACAGGAGGAAAGGAATCTGTGCGAACCCCCACTTCCTTTGAATCTCCCTCACTTATGAGTCCCCAATTCTGCTCTGACAGTTTCCATCTCCATTAGGGAAGAGTCCACATGGCTGGGCCTCAGATGCTGAATGTTGGTAAAGTTTGGCATTTCGAGGCTGCTCCCCCACCCAGATTTTCTCTTTGAGAAGATGCCTTCTCTTCCCTGGTGTGTAACATCTAATCACTACTCCATCAGCTACCTGGAGTCCCTGAAGTCCCCTTTGTGACAGAGCCTGGTAGAAGATTGGGGGTACCCAGTGCTGAACACAAGAGAGTCCCTGCTGGCCTGCAGGGAACATCTCACCCACTGACTCATCACTGCCAGGAAACACCTATCACTGGTCCCCTGCCCTAGACTCTCCCACTGCCTGTGTGCTCTGGTTGGAAGTCAACAGCACACAGTTGCCCCAGCCTAAGACACTGTGGTGGGGAGTTCTGCTGTGCCCCTTCCCTTCTGAAACTCGCCTCTCTCTAGTTCTCTCTAGTTCTCTGCACTGTGACCTCTAGTTGCCTTAGATATTCTGTCCTTTCTGCTCAGGGACACTGCTGACCCCATGTCCCCTCCTTCTCTGTGGATTGAACACTCCCTATCTGGCCAGAGAGCTGGGCTGTCTCTGGGATGGCCTCTCAGGAATCTAAATTCCTAAACATGGACTTTCCATATATATTTCCCTCCTTTTAAATTTATTTCAGCTGGGACAGCAAACTGGACCCTTGAATCCATGTTGGGCAGAAGCAACCAAAGTCCACCATTGACGCTCATTCTGTTTTTCCCAAGGATGTCACTGGATCTGTGGTCACAGAGGGGAAACACTCTTTGAGGTGCAGAGACCTTGACTCACCAGAGGACAGAGGATGTTGAGAAGAGAGGACAAGGTGTGGAGAACCTGCTGGGGAGGAGGTGAGTGGAGTTTGCTTGGAAGCTTCCTATTCACGGGGATCCCCAAGGTTAGGACACTATTTGGGACCAGCCCCAAAAGAGACACATGGCATGAGGTGTGGGAGGGGCCCGAGTGAAAGCATTTGTGTCCTCAGGATGCATCGTCTTCCCAGGACATTGATGTGCTCAGTGCGTCACCAACCAGGGAAGCTCACCTTGGTTTCAGTGGCCTGAGTTTTTACTGGAATTCATTAGGGAGGCATGGGGTTTCAGTTGTCTTGCAGTAGAACCCAATCTCTAGCCTTCCTCTGCTTCCTGGAGCACTGGCTGATATGTAGCCCAAAGTTTCACACCCTCCCCTCATCATGTGGTGACATTTCTAGTGTGGCTGGCTCTCCCCAATTGGAATTGGCTCGTTATCATAAATTCAGTGTTGGTCCCAGTGCCCCACTCTAAATTATAGCCTCTCCCTGTTACCCATAAAACTTCAAATACTGGGTAATGCAGATAGCAAATCGATCCAAGCCAAGGAGTCACAGGAAATGGAACAAAGGAAGACAGCTTACTGAAACTAGATATGTGCCTCCCAGTGGTCCAAGTGCCTAAACTTGTTCCCCAGTGTGGCAGTATTGAGGTGGTGGAACCTTTTATATGTGATGCCAAATGGAAGGTAATTAGATCATGGGGACACTCACCTCAGAAGGCAGGTCTCAAATGCTGAGTTATGAGAACAGGTTGTTATTTAGGGAGTCTACACCATGCATATGACTCCTCTTGCACTTGGCCTGCTCCCTTTCTACTTCTGCACCACATTGTGATGTCTGGGGAGCTGGAGGAATTGCTAGTATTCCAGCACTGTGCTCTTGGACTTACAGAACTGTGAGCTCAATTTTCTTCATGGAGACTAGGGGTATAACTCAGTAGTACATGAATTGCTAGCATGCATGTAGCCTGGATTCCATCCCTGGCAGTTAAAAAATAAGTAAATAAATGGCTATTCTAAATAAGATATCAAGCCTCATGCCCATTTAATCATCACCAAAATAATGAGATGTTTCTGTGACTTTTTCCAGAAGGACCAACCCAGCCCTTCCCTCTAGAAATCTGCCAGGCTGCTATAGATAAGAGCAGTCTTTCCCAAAGATCCATAAAATGAGAGTTAAACAGTGCTCTCCAAGCTCTGGAATTTTTAGTCAAGATAAATGCTTGTTTCGAATTTTTTGCTTTATTATATCAAAATACAGTTTCAAGGAAACTTGTAATGACAAAACACACAGGTTCAATGTACCATTCATGCAGTATCCCCCAATGCATGTGCATGACAAGACTGTACATTAGGAAATTGTCATCTATGCAAGAAGTCTGTAGGTATTTTACCATTTTACCACATGTATAGATGTGTGTAACCTAAACTGAATCAAGATGCAATCAGGAAAAACACCACACCAAGAAAATGCATTCTAGACATTCCCTTGATCTAAGGAGAAACCTGGGGAGAAATGTGGGAGGCCTGTAGGGAGCCAGTGCTCACAGCATATCTCCTCTGAACTGTTAGACGAAGCAGGCATGTTTCAGATAGTCCCTAAGTGGGAGTGACCCCGGGTGCATAGCCTCTTGGGAAGTAAAATCAAGTACTTGCCTTCAGACCTGCTGTGAGCCCAGGAACATGGATTTCCGGTGAGCTGTGCAAGTGGACTTCTGGTGTGGCCAGGAACTCAGTCTTACAGTGGGAATAGGAAGGCCAACTTAGGTGGGGTCAGAAAGGAAGCCTCCCGGTGGGCCCCAAAATCAGAGTTTAGTGCTTGCCTGCCCAGCATTACCCAAGACAGGCCTTTCCTCAAGAAGGCTTTGCTGGTCAGGGTCTTCTAAAGGGCACCTCACACATGGGGATCAGGAAAAAAAAAACAGTCTGGAGACCCTGATGCTGCCTGATGCCACCCTCCCGCTACATAGTTCACATCGTGATTCCCCCATCTCTATCCGTACCACCTGCCCTTGTCTTACTTCCTGGACACTAACCTGTCTCCCACACTCTGTGGTAAGTACCCAGAGAGCAGCACTTGAGCCTAGTTTATTGCTCTGCTCATCCAACTCATGCCAAATGCTTAGTTAAATTCCTATAAAAACTCAGCTGAAACCAAGGTCAGCTTCCCTGGTAGGTCATATACATCCATGTCCTCTGAAGATGTTACATCCAGAGGATATGACAGCCTTTATTCAGACCCTCCTAGACCTCCAGCCATGTGCCTCTTATCTCTTATGTTAGCTGGTCCCAGTTTGTGTCCTTTTTTACATGACAAATCAGTAATTATAGGATTGTGCTCTTCTAACCTCAGTGAGATATTATAGAGAATTATACAGTAGGATCATGGGAATCCCCAAATATACACCAGTGGTGAGAAGTGTGAATGGCCTGGGAAACCTGGAACTTACAGCTTGTTTCTGAAGACAGGGCAGTGTAGAGGGGGCTTGCAGCCTCAATCTGTAGCATGTGACCTCCATGCAATTGATCAGCATCAGAATTGCATTGCACAGTGCCAGTCTTTAGTGACTTCTTCCTTCAAGGAACTTATACCTGTTCACTTGCTCAACTCACCCAACCACCATCCCTCTTTTAACACATTCAACCAACCTTAAGCTTGTTCCATGTTGGTCCTTTCTAACCTCTTCACATCATTTCCACTTACCTCTTTAACCCCACATCACATCTCATCACTGGCTCTGTTGCAACCTCTCTTTAACTTTGGTTTAACTTCTTGCTGATACTTTTCTTCACCTGCTTCTTTCCACAGCTGCTTCCATATTCTCTCCCATCTCCCAAGATGCTTGTCTGCAGTAATTCGGTGCCCACACTCTTAGTTCTTTCCTCTCTGTGCCTATCTATTTAGCAACCTTAGCACTTCCTATCATCTCATTCTCCTCACAACCTGCTCTAGTACCTTCATTTTCCTTCATGAGTTTCTATTTCAACAAGACCCTTTGGATTTCCTTCACTTATGTAAAACTAGAAACATACATAGGTTTCAGGAAAGACTCCCATTGTGACTCAAGTAGCAAAGTCTTTTATTCCCTGGGTGTCCCTGTCTTTGGACTTTGACCAGGAAGTTTTACTTTTACCTTGGCTTTGGAATTCCTCCAGAATTTTCTTTTATTCTTCCTGTGTTCTCTCTTGCAACATCCTCCCTGTGTTTCCTGTTTCCAGTCTCTAGTTTAAGTTCTACAACCTTCTCTGTTGTTCTGCTACATGAAAAATAATTGAGGTGGTTTTCTCCCCCACAGGTTACAAATTTGGTCAATTAAAAACAACACTGTTAAACAGCAGTATCATTTGACAGCGAACAACCAATCTGGAATGACATGATCATATGTATCATTAAGGTAAGGAGATTTTCAACTTTATTCAGTTTTTTCACAAATGCACTGTGCTGTGCTCTTCACAAGCACATAACACATGTGCTCTCGAATGATACATATTTAAAAATGACAGAAAACATGTCAAGGTAAGTTAAATACTAGCAGCTCAATAGTCACAATATTGATGATTGAACATCAAATAAAAACTATATTTATAAGACTATGGGATAATACTACTGAGGTATAAAAGTAATAGATAAAAAGATTAAAATCTTGAGAGAAATATTTATGTACACAAACATGTTATAACACTAATCACAAAACCAATAAGAAACAACAATTTTCTGAACAACATCTATCTCAAAACTATTTAAAATAACCATAGTTCAAAATAAACAACATTTATCATATGTACTAAAACTGTGACAATCCTGTAAATAAATTATCTCCGTGCTTAGTATCCTTAAGGGATAAGTGACCCAAGATGAATTAAAAGGAGAGGTAAAAAGAGAATTTACAGGAGGAGAGAGAGATTCATGGCTAAAGGATATTAACTTTAGACCAAGATCAACCATTCATCAAAGCTGACATGTGGGCCCAATTGCTGTGGGTTAAGGATTTTTACACATCCTGAGTGATAAACTGTTCTCTCTCAGGTCTGGCTGAGCAGCCTCAGAGCACCCAGCACACCTCTAGGGGGTCATCTGTGTGGTTGGGGTTTGAGACCATGAAGCTGACTTGGAGATTCAGGTTGTTTCACCATCTGCAGAGGGTGGCTGTGGGTGGAGGTGGACAGGAGTGGATCAAGAAGTTAGGTCCTCAAGCATCCTGAATAGATAATCACTGACTCTGTCATCAAGCCAGGGATGCAGAGTTTTGTCCCTCCCCTCAGGCCTCCATGGTACTTCTAGGCAATGAGGGTGCGATCTCGGCGCCACACCCAGAGCTCCGGATTATAAGCTTGAATCTGGAAAGGAAAAGAGCCCCCACCAAAGCTGATGACTTTACAGGATATTGAGGGTTTTGAAGTTATGGTTAATTTATTTTCCCATTCCTTAAAATTACTTCACCTTGATTTGGACTTTCTAGTCACCGTGATTCAACAGTTTACAAATATCTCAACAAATACAATGTTGATTCTATTAACTAAGTTCTGTCAGCTACAAAGGAGGTGATATAGCAAGGTGTAATTATTAGATTTATTTAGCCTGGTGACAAATGAAGTAGCTATATATGGATATCACAACATTATTTCAGCTATTACTCACATGGACGACACATCAGAATCATGTTATATAAAATGTAGGACACATTTTTTCAGATTTTTTTTCAATAAAAATCGAGTATATTTTCCTGTATCAGATAACTAAATTAAGCATCTATAAAGATGCTTTGACAGATAGCATCCTTTTGGTGTCTCTTCCCATCAAATTTGAAAAGTTGATTTTATCAAGAGACAAGCTTTATCATTGTCCCTGATTTGAGTAGAATACTGGTTTAACATTAGGAATATTTCTGCTTGGATCCATCAAGAATACTTAGTAACATGGATAAATGCAAAACTGAGGACTGCACAGGAAGTCCTTCCCTCCCTCCTGAGCTTTCTCCTCCCCAGAGCCCACCTGCAGCCACCCACCTTCCTGTCTCTCCAGTCAGCCCATCCCTCTCCCCCCACAAGCACACACAGCACCACTCACCTCTTCACACTCCTCCTTGGAAACCCGAGTGTTCCAGCCCATGGAGCAGATGAACTGATAGCGCAGTTTGTGGAACAGGGGACGCTGGGCGTAGCTCTTCCCATAGAGGAAACGAAAGATCTCTTGTTTAGGAGCCTGGTTGTCCTCTTCCATGTCATTAGCCAGGTAGCTGGGGAAAGAAACCAGGTTGCTCTTTAGAGGCACAACCAAGAAGGACCTGCCCTTGGAGTCAGCTTCCCAAATGGACTCCCAGAGGACCATCTTCAGACAGGACTGCACCAGCCCTATTAAGTGTTATGGAGGACCACACCTTGGTCCAGAGGACTCTGCCAGACACACACCTTCTGAAGGACTCCAGCCTTTTTCTAGAAAGCATTGAGCAACACAGTTGTGGGAGAGGCCTAAGGGGTGGTTGGACCCATCTTGGAAGAATTTTCAGGGGGTTGTAGAAAGAGCCACAAATGTGAGAAGACTCCTGTATGAAGAACCAGAGGGGACCACCCTATACTGGACCTGTGTCAGGCTGGGAATTGGGCATCTGTCTTGGAAATCCAGAGGCAGAAAACAGAGCAATGTTGGTATAGATACAGGAAGGAAGAGCAGTCAGATGTGGCTGCACCTCCAGTCTCTGCCAGGGATAGGAGGTGCCCATGCTTTCCTCCACTCCTCTCAGGTGGGCTTTGTGTTTCCTTGGTTTCCTTGAATCTTTAACAACTGGCCTTTAGGGAGCATGTGTGTTTGCTTTGACTAGGGAAGTGTGGAAAAGAAAAACAAACTATACTACAGTGCTGTGATTCTCGTGTACACGGAGCAAACAGGACAAAGAGGCTAAAAGTCAAAGAAAGGTTAGTGCCCCTCTGCTCCCCTCCTACCCTCCCAGGTAGTGAGTCCTGATTGATGAAGGAGACCAAATACTCACAGGGCCAGAAAGAAGTGGATTCTCTGGTACTGCCAGGAGAAGAGGCCAGCTCGGCTAAAATAAGCTATGACCATAGACAGGAGGTACTGATGGAGAGAGAGGAAGAACACAGAGAGAGGTCACATCCTGGAAGAGGAGGAAAGAGGGGACAGAGGAATGGGAGTCTGGGGTGAAGAGTGCCCCTAAGAGAAGGTTGCCAAGTAAGGAGACCTGCTGGTTTGGGGAAGGACCTGTGACAGTCTGAGCAGTCGGGGGAAGAGGAGGCTTAGTGTGTACTGTAGGATCAGCTCTGAGGGGACCTTTTGAGGAAAGGCATGTAGGTGAGCTGGGTGAGGAGGGTCTTGGGTAAGCTGGAGAATGGGGCGTCCCAAGAAGTGTAAAGAGGAGAGGAGCCCCAGCGATAAGGATATAGCTCACTCTGTAGAGTGCTTGCTAGCCTCGAATGCACAAGGCCCTGGGTTCAATCCCTAGCATCACAGATAAAAGGCTGTTGAGCACTGGGGTTGTGGCTCAGTGGTAGAGAGCTTGCTAGCACCTGTGAGGCATTGGATTTGATCCTCAGCACCACATAAAGATAAAAAATAAAGGTATTCTGTCCATCTATAACTAAAAAAAAACATATTTAAAAAAATAAAAGAGGAGAGGTGCCCAAAATCTCAGATAACAATAGCAGAGAGGGGAGGATAGGAATGCAACACCCCAAGCAGAAGCAAGGTCCACCTGTCCTCACTGCATGGAACTGCTAGGCCCTGAAGGGAGATGTTGACAAGTCACAAAGGGTCAGGAGTTGGCACATCTTGTTGGTTCTACATGGAGACAGAAGGACCATGGGCTAGAAAGCCCTCCCCTCTCCAGGCTGTGCTGGAGCAGGATCACTGCCCAGTGGAGAACAACCTCACCTTGTCAGACACTCTCAGATTCTTGTCCCAGTCCAGGAATCTTTTGACAACAGGATCCTCTGTGAACAGAACACTGGTGTTAGTTGGGAACCAGAAGGGGCTTCATGGGTGATAGAGAACAGAGAGAAGAATAGGACCTCCATTGGAGAAGGTGTGGGATTGGAGTGCAATAGAGCCCAAAAGAGCCAAATATCCCAGTTGGATAGGAAAAGGACAGGAACATTCCTGGGAAAGCTGCTTTGCCCTGAAACCCCCCAGGGAAACAACTGAGTGAGGGTTGGGGTAAGAGATAGATGTCTGTATGACTAAGAACTTGGATTAAACCGCAAGGGCCTATCATCCCCCAAGAATGCACCACCTCAGAATTAGAGTTACTATGTTATTTTCTCATTTGATGGTCACCCCTCAGGGAGGAGGAAATCTAGTAGAGCCACAGTGTCTGCAATCAGTGAGGATAATTGGACTCAAGCTCTGTGATCCCAAGCAGGGTCATTTTTCAGGTGTAATGTAATCATCCATCATCTAAGAGTTTCACAGGGTACATGGGTCCTCAGTCCTCCAGGAATGGAGATCTCAGGGATAGCAGGGCTCTTTGGAAAAGTGCAGAGGCTATAAGTTCCTTCTTTGTGTAAAGAGCAGGATTGAAGGGCGCTACCTGGGTGTCTCCCTACCTAGAAGCCTGTTGAAAACCTCATGGTGCTCTGGTTGCACCAAGTCCATGCGCCGTTTTTTGACTTTCATTTTGAGGCCACACAGTGACTCCACATCCCAGGGGTGATTTAGCTCACTTTCCACATCCTCCAGCTCATCCTCAGATTCAGTGGAGGACTCTCTCTTTCTCTTTATGCCAGTGGTCTCAGGCAGGAGACCAGATTCTACCCAGGGTGCAGAATCAAAAATCCCCGGGGGATCATCCTCCGAGTCTCCCTCAGATTCTGAGGTCCACTCTCTCTTCCTCGAGGACCGACATGGGAGGCAGGGTTTTACCCACAGAGCTGAGTAAAGGAAGCAGAGTCAAGCTCCTGAATTTGGAACTCATCCTTTCATCCTCTGATCCCAGTTCACCTCCCACACCCCAGACTTCAACTGTTGCCTTCTGAGCTATTGTTCCATCTCTCCCCTTGGCTGGTAGCCGTCTTCCCCTGATTCTCTGTATCATTGTCCCATCTCCCTGTTCCTCAAAACTCTTCCTCATTATGGACACTTTCTCTCATGGGTGGAGTGACCCTTTTTACATTCCCTCTACCCACTTCCTGAACTTAGATCTCATCTTCTAGCCCAATTCCTTTCTCTGTAGATTTTCCATCCATGTGGACTTCCTTGTCCCATGGCCTATTCTGAACTTCAAAAGTGGGCTTCCCACCTTTCCTGACTGCTCTACCCCTTCGTCCTTACCAGTCATCATGTCAAATCAGTTCTCACTCTAGCTCCCTCACCTGATGGACCTGCCACTTCATCATCTACCACCACCCCCAGGTGGGATTGTGAGGTGCTCGGCTGCGAAGGCGATTGCCCAGACTGGGAAGGAGATTGCCCAGACTGGGAAGGCGATTGCCCAGACGGGGAGATTTGTTGATCTGCCATAAGTTCTCCAATACTCTGTCTTCCTTCTACAGAACCTAGGTTCTTATTAAGGTAAATCTTTCTTCCAGAATTTGGTTGAATAGGAGTCTGTTTGCTCTTCTCCAAACAGGAGAAATCAGGTGAAGAACAGTGCTGAGAACAAACTGTTGCCCACTGCACTGCCAGTGGTCCACAGAGTCTGTCCCTTCCAATCAGGAAGGTTGGAAGCCTCTTATGTCATCACTCATTCCAACCTGGCAACCAGTTTGAAGGAAAACACCTGCAACTGTCAGACTGGTATGTGCACCTGTCCTAGAGTTCTAGAGGAGATGGTCTCTGCTGTGACTGATCCAAACTCTGTCCACTTTGCCAAACTAACCTATGGGTCTCTGACTCCCTCTTTCACTTCTGTCTAGACCCGGGTTCTTCTCTCCATTGTCAACACAACACATGTTAGATACCCAACCTCTGGGCATTTCCATTTCAGAGTTCAGTGCAGTGGGAGATTAAGGAGTATGGCAAGGAAGAAGGGGGAGGGCAGAAATGACATGACCTCCCAAGAAGGAGCTCAGTATGTACAAAAGAACCCAAGCACAATGAAGTATCACTTGAAAACCCTAAAAGGAAACACTCAGTTTAGCAAATCTAATCTGCTAAGTGCCACTGGCCTTCACTGTTTTCAGAAATCTGTTAAGGGGACACACACTCTGCACTTAGGCATGTTTGACACAAGGATTCCTTTTGAGGTCATAAAATCATAGGAAATTGTAAACATGCTCATGGTTTTCCTAGAGTGTCTACACTATCTGGGAGTCTATGGATCACCTCAGGTTAGCCTCTCAGTTCCAATCAATCTCTCTCCAGTTACATAGCATATTTGGGAGCACAGACATTGCTCTTGACCTGCATATTTCATTGTCACCTATGCACCCTATGGAAAGTCTCACATGTAGAAAAAAGAAACAAATGGGAGATTTTCTGATTGAAGACAGAGAATAATATTTGCTGAGAAGATGGGAAGTGCATGGGATGTGACCCAGCACCCAGTGGAACTGGGGAGCTGCTTCCAAACATCCTAACTTAGCCTTTTGCTTTACAGCTGGGCATTCAATCCATGTTTTATCTTTCTGTCCACAAAATGTGTTTAAATGTGTAGAAAACTCGCCATGTTAACCACTGTGCTGTGTAGAGGGTGAATTGTCTCAATTACATGCATGTCTCACTTAAAAATGGAGATATATTCCTAAAAATGTGTTATAGGGTGATTCATCATTGTATAAACATCCTAGAGTGCTCTTACACCAACTGAGATGGCTACAATCTCACTGTGCTGTCATACTGTGGGACAAATTCATGTATGTGGTGCATTGTTCCATCGTTGGCCATAACGTCATCATGTGGGGCATGAGCTAGCTGTATTATCCATCAGGAGAGCTTTTCCATCACCATAAACAGCCATTCTTCACCCATGAAGCATTAATTCCCACTTCTCCTTCCGCAACTAAAGATGTCTTGTGTAGGAGCCCTGTTATCCTTCTCCATGTCACTAGCCAGGTAGCTGGGGAAAGAAATCAGGATGCTCCTTAGGGGCACAACCAGGAAGGACCTCCATTTGGTGTCCTCATCCTTAAAAAGAATTCAGGCTGACCATCTTAAGACAGGACTACACCATCCCTATCCAGAATTAACCCTTGGTCCGGAGGCCTCTGTTGGACAGACACCTTCTGCAGGGCACCTCTCACACCCTGATGCTACTGAGAAACCCTCTGCAGCACCTGAGGCTGCTTATTGCCAGTGCAGTTGACTCAGTTTCCCCATCTCCGTCCTCACCCACTTCCCTTCTGCTTTTTCCAGGTGCTCACATCTGTGTCCCCCATAGGTCAGGACCTGACCCTGGTTTATTTCTCTCCCACCAATTTGTCATCCCTCTCCCACCAATTTGCTAGTGGATGGCTTGGTTTACATTGAGCACTTATTCAAAAAGCTGTTGATAGATCTCCTTCCCCAGATTCCTATTCCCTGACATGGAGGACCCACTTCATAATGTTTTGTTGAACACATGAATGAATGAATGAAGCTTTATCCATAGACCAGTGCCTTATGACCACGTCATAGACTAAGTACTATAACATAAACACTTTGCAAGATAAAAAGAAGTCAGCTTAGTATTTTTAAATATTTGGATATTTGGATAAGACCCTGCCTTCCTGAGGTGTTCAGTGCAGCGGGATTAGGGCAAGGGGCAGGGAACATGATACCATCTTATAATGGGCCTTAGCACTGCCAGGCTGCAGAGGGTGACTGATCTGGGAACAAAGCACAGATTTGTTTTGTTTTACAGACAGGGTTTCGCTTTTTTTTTTTTTTTTTTTTTTTTTTTTGCACAGCCTGTTGTCCAACTCCTGGGCTCCAGCGATCCTCTTGCCTGAACCTCTGAGTAGCTGAGAGTACAGATGGGTGCCACCCTGCCCAGGTAGGTGTTAGTTTTTAGGCTGACTTTAAGAATAGGTCATTTTTGGGTCTGGGGTTGGGGCTCAGCAGTAGAGCACTCACCAGTACATGTGAGGCCCTGGGTTCGATCCTCAGCACCACATAAAAATAAATAAAATAAAGGTATTGTGTCCAACTACAACTAAAAATAAATATTAAAAAAGAATAGGTCATTTTTAATGAGATACAAATGTATGAAACCAGCTTGACAGGAAATACAAGATAAAGAGGAAAGAGAGGGCATTTAGAAGATAGGTGGTAAAGGAATTTAATGGTGGAAAAATTGTAGAGAGGGCTTAATTCCACATGAGGACTCCATTTTTGGTCTAGAAAGTGATGAGCAACACAGTTGCTAAGGAGACCTGGGAGGTGGTTGGACCCCATTTTGGAAGGATTTTAGGGAATGCATAGAAAGCCTCAGGCCTAGGAGTCACTGGTAAGAAGGGCCAGCAGGGAGCACATTACAGTGAGCCTATACTATGTAGACAGACCTGAATTGGGCGTCTCTCTTGGGAATCCAGAGGCAGAAGGCAATGCGACATTGGTGCAGGTACAAAGCTGTCAGATGCAGCTGCAGCTCCAGTCTCTGCAGGGATGAGATGTGTCCATTCTTCCTTCCTCTCAGGTGGGCTATATGTGTCCTTTGGTTTCATTGATTTCTTCTAACTGATATTAAGGTAGTTTAAATGTTTGTTTTTACTATAAGTTCAAGAAAACTATGCTATACTGCTGTCATTTCTTCTACCAAGTGCAAACAGGACAAGAAGTTAAAAATCAGAGGACAGGCTAGAGCCCCATTGTTCCACTCCTACCCTCTCAGGTAGTGAATCCTTGTTGCGGGAGTAAAAGTGACAATGGTGACAGAAACCACATGTCCAACCCTCCAGGGGACATTTATCTGGGTGCTTTTATGTTTCAGGTAGAGGATGGAAGCCACACTTGGATGTCCAGGAAGCCATGTGGTGAAGAGGGGCAGAGCCAGAACTCCTGGACCCCACCCAGTTCTCGATTCCCACCTTCCGTAGCCCAGATCTGGGAGGCTGCTTCAGTCTGGTTTCTGCACTGTGACCTCTAGTTGCCATGTGTCCTTAGGTACCAATTCTGTCCTTTCTGCTTAGGGACACTACTGCCTTGCCCAGCTGTTCTCCTGCTCTGTGGCTTGGAGACTCCTCATCTGGCCAGTGAGCTGTTCTTTCTTTGGTCTGGCTTCTCTCAGCAATTTAAATTTCTAATGATTGACATTTCTTATCTTTTTCCCTCTTTTTGAATTTGTTTCAGAGGGGACAATAAGTCTGGACCCTGTGAATTCCATGTTGGGTAGAAGTGGCAAAAGTTCACCTTTGGCACTCATTCTTTTCCCCCAGGGTTTCACTAGTTCTTTGGATCATGATGGGGAACTTATCAAGGTACAGGGGCATTGACTTTCTAAAGTACAAGTGAAGGTGAAAGGAGAAGACTCAGCCACGTGAGCCTGCCAAGGCAGAGGTGGGCAGAGCTTCCTTGGAAGCCTTCTATTCACATGGACCCCAAGGCTGAGCAAGGGGTTGTCACTCACCAGGATTGCAGCCTGGTTCAGAGGGTCTCTCTCATTGGAGGACTCAAGACCTGCTACAGCCCTTCCCTCTAAGGCCCTGATCATACCTCACCTCCCCACAAAAATATTTCTTCTTTATTTCCTACTGTAGTGATTTTGGTTTCTTTGGGATCCCTATTGCCTTGTCCAACCAGAAGTTTCCAAAACTAAAATTATAACAGTGAAAACATTGTCATTCCCACTCAATTAGAATCTGTGGGGATAGGCCCAAGCACCTGGGCTGTAGTGTTTCTCTATGCGACTTTATGCTGAAAGGCTGGTCCTTGCAAAGCATTTCTGTTCACTCTGCCGTCTCTCTAGTATAACTGTCATTGTTGTATCAGACTGCATCCATAGGAGGAAAAGAGAAGTGGAGAGGTAACAGTGGATTCTAGGCAAAACCTAAGAATTTACTTTAGTTTGGAAAATATATCAACATATAGTAAGACCAGCACCGCCTACTTGTAGCCAAAATAATCAAGGCTTTTCATGGTTCACAACAGAAAATTTAGCTGGAACAGAATTTTGATACTTTTGCATAATCATGAATCACTTCAGTATTAGATAAGGTCTTAGCAAATGTCATTGTGGGAAACCAGAGTACAGTTACTAAGAAGCTAAGATAGCTCTGATGTTCTGGGCAATATAATCTTATGGGACCACAAATGGAGGCATGGGCTGTCCCTGACTGAAACATCATGTGGCATGGGAGTGCATTAGAAAGCTGTCCACTAGAAGAGTGTGTGAACTTCTTGGTTGTTATGGGTGGACCCAACCAGCTCTGTTGGTCACAGTTATCATGAATGGAAACTGGATAAACAGAGCATCCTGGCAATGGTCTTCTACTGTAATAGGACCTGCTTCCTGACCAGCACCACCTTTCACATCAGGAAGAGACTTAGAGGGCAGCTCAGGCCTGTGAAGAAGAAGCCAAGGAACATGCAGGTCTCTTGGAAGGCCTCTGGGACCTCATCCAACTGTGAACATTTATGATTGCCTAATGTGGTGGACACTTACTATGCCAGCAAGTTGGATGAACTAAGTTCACTTCATTCATATTTGGTATGGATACATTAGAGTCATGGAAGAGATCAAACTACAAAGCATACAGACATGCCTGTGCATAAGGTCTAATAGTATATTAAAAGAAAGACTTTAGAGCCCAACTTTGGAAGCAATCCAAAGCCAGTCAATGGATGAATGGATGAATGGACAAAAGATGGAGTCTATCCTCAAATTCAACTATTAGCCCTAAAAAGGAAATGCTGACACATTTCCACCAATATAGGAGCTTAAGATCAGTGCACAAATCAGCCAGACATAGAGACAAATACTCTTGAGTTCATACTATGCAAGACAGACGAGGCACCAAGAATTGTTAAATTCATAGAAAGTAGAATGATGGTCAGCAGGAGTAGGGAGTTTGTGTTTCAAGGCTGCAAAACCTTGTAGGGGTGATTAAAAAAAATCTAGAGATAGGAATGTGGTAGTGACTGCACAAGGAAAACCTACAGTCACGCTTCACATGACAAAATTTTAGCCGATGATGGACCAATACATCACATATATGAAAGGGCACCATCACATGATATTCCATAGTGATGTCACAGCCATAGGTGTAAGCGCACTGTATGCCGTGAGTGCACAATGATGAAATCAACTAAACACATCTGGGAAAAAAACCTCCCTCACAAGAGACACATGGTTGTACTTAATGCTGCTGAATTCCACACTTCACAATGGTCACATGTTTTGTTTTGAATATATATTTATTCACAAATTTTGGTGAGAGAGAGACAAAGCATGACTCAGTTACAAAGGTAGAAAGCAGAGGCCTAAGTTAGGAGGTTGGTGAGCAACTCACCAGTTCCTTCAGGTACCATGCACTTTCCCCAGGAGAAAACAATGTCTGGAATTACAGAACTTTCCTGTTGTTGTTGTTGTGTTGTTTTGTTTTGTTTTTTTTTTTGTATATGTGACATTTTTCTTTAAGGTACATAGTGGTAGTGAAATATGTGTGTCACGACCCATGCTGGGAATCCCAAATTTGCTAAGCAAGTGAGATTAATTGGAATTGAGAGGCAGACTTTTAGTTGACATATAAACTCCCCAAATTATAGACACCATGTGAAGAGTGTGTGAGCACATGCAGTTTTGTATTATAGATACTCAAAATGTCTCCCAAACTCAAGGATGGCTTAGGATGTGTCCTCAGGACAGATTCCTGAAGACAGTAAAGGCCAGTGACATTTAGCAGAATAGCTTTGAAAACCACGGGTTTTCATTTTTCAGCTGACAATTCAATGTACCTGGTCTTTTGTGTATATTTATTATCTTCCTCTTGACAGGACTTATCATTTCTATTTTCCCTAAGTTTCCTCGATATTCTTCTCCCTCTTGGCCAGACTGAGCTCTCAAATGGTAATGTGCAGAGAGGAGGGACAGACTCCAGGAACCCTTGGCACAATGGGACAAGTTTCTCCTCAGGACTGATCACTGCTGATTTCTCCCCTATCTGGAGAGGCGCATGTTCAACCAGATTGCAGAAGGGTTTGCACAGATCAGAGTCTAGGTTTTGTGGAAGAGAAACAAGTTTGGGAGAACTCACGACCACTTGTCAACTGTCTGCCAAGCCTGAGGACCAGAATTCCCAGCCTAGCACCTCAGGGTACTGCCTGGAGGTAGTGGTGGATGACAAAGTTACAGGACCATCCGATGAAGGAGCTGGAGCGAGAACAGATTTGAGACCGTGACTGACATGGAAGAAAGGATAGAGAAGTCAGGAAAGGTGGACTAAGGAAGCCCAGTTTTGAAGGAGGACAGGACAGGATGTGGGTCAAAGAAGTCCACGTGGAAGGTCAATCTGCGGAGAGAGGAACTGGGTTTGGAGATAAGATCCAAACAGAGGAAAGGGATAGAGGGGATGTAAGCAGGGTCACTCCCCCCAAAAGAGAAAGTTTGTATAATGAGGATAAATTTTTAAAAACGGGGAGATGGGACCATGGAAAGGCGAATCAGGGGCAGATGGTTATCAGCAAAGGTAAAATGGCTGAGGAGAAAGGAAGAGTTCACTGGTTTGGGTTTTCTGGTGGTGGACTGGGCTTAGTGGTGAAAGGCTGGATTCTGAACAGCACCTTTACTTGGGTTTCTTTACTCAGCCTCACCTGCCGCCTCAGCCATCCTGCCAGAAGAAGCAAATGGGTGACCCCTGGATTCAAAGAAGATGAATAGATCTGCCAGAGTTTTCTGACTTGACCCAGAGTGTAGAACCCAGGATTCAGACTGTCTTCTGTCCAGAAAAGAAAAGAGGTGTCATCTTCAGATTCAGAAGTGGAGGTGGAAATTGTCAGGGTTTTGACTTGACCTGGAAGGTAGGACTCCCAGCCTTCATACTGTCCTCTGTCCAAAAGAGGAAAGAGGAGTCGTCATCTGATTCTGAGGAGGAGGTGGAAGTGGAGTTGTCAGTTTTGTGACTCCACTGAAGGGGTAGATCCCAGTCTTCAGAACCAGTCCTCTATCCTGAAGTGGAAAGAGAAGCAGTCATCAGATCCAGAGAAGCTGGAAGTGGATCTGTCCAAGTTTTCTGACTCCATACAGAGGGTAGAACTTGGGCTTCAACTTCAGTGCTCTGGCCAGAAGAAGAGGACGTGGTCATCAGATTCTGAGGAGGATCTAGAGGATCTGGACCTTGAGCCTAAGCACCTCTGGGTTGTGGAGACACTGTGGGCTGAAGACGAAGCTGAAGAGACAGCGTGTGTACTCAGTGCTACCAGAGCACCGTGAGGTCTTCACCAGGCTGATAGGCAGGGAGACCTCAGTTAGTTCCTTCCAGTGCTTTTTACACTAAACAAGAGCAGGCATATGGGGAGACAGTTGGGGGTTAGGGTAGGGATCAGGCACCTGGGCTCCTGGGTCATGATGCTGATATGTGAGTGATGTTTGTGTCATGGTTAATTCTGATGAAATAACTGGCAGGGACCACAGTGTGAATTAACTCCAGAGTGCTATTTTCTAGCTGTGCTCTGCTCTACAGCAGAATCACCTCAAGTCCTTGCTATGAAGCAGAATTCTGGGCCTGACCTTGGGTGTATGAAATGATTTTTGGAGTAGGGGTCAATAAAGTCTGAGGATCAGAACCAAAAATGAGAGCTGGGGTTGTGGCTGAGTGATAGAGCACTCGCCTGGCATTTGTGAGGTACTGGGTTTGATCCTCAGCACCACATAAAAATAAAATAAACATACTGTGTCCATCTACAACTAAAAAAAAAAGGAACTGAAAATGATGGTTCAGGGTGTCAAGAATAAAGGTTGAGATAAAATTGGGATTCTAAATTGGTCTAAGCTCTAGTTAGAACTTACTCACCTTCATGTCTGAGAATTGCATCCATGAAGTCAAACAACCTCTCCTCTTTCTTCCAGATCATTGGGTGAGGAATGTGGTGCATTTTCAGCAGGATATCTCAGGGGACACTGAGAGAGTCATGAGGAAGAGGGGCCTCTTGGACAGATAATCCAGGATCACCCAGAGCCACATAGTTACTGTATCATGCTCATGGGAGCTGGGGGTACACGAGTCCATGAAGGAATGATGAGAAACCAGGGTTCTTTCTCGTTCCATTCATTCCTCAGACATCCCTAAATTTTAGTGTCCTGAATTCAGCTTTTCCCCTGTGGTATTGATATCAAGGTCCTTTTTTATATATATTTAGGTGCCACGGTATTGGACCATTTGAAGGTGTCATGTAGTGACTAAGAATGAAATGGAATTACTTTCAAAACATTTGAACCAGAGGACTAGCGTAGATAATTTTACTACATATCATGAATTTCATTGGTTTATTTTGAACAAGATGGCCATAAAATTATTACTGTCTTTTAATAGTCTTGAGATAGTTGTTATTTTGAAAACATGCTGTTCCTAATAAATTTTCTAATGGGTGTTAAGAGTTTATTTATAGGTACATAGATATTTTCACTTTTAAGAGAGGTTTTCATCTTTTCAGCTATCATACTTACGTATCTACTATGTTTCCAGATCAGTGGTAATACCCCAAATTCTGAACAATATAAATGTTAAAGTTTAGTCCTCATTATTGAGTTGTGAACATTGAGCTGCCATTCTTTAATGTGCCTTGACCCTTGACACATCTGTCATTTTAAGTTTTTTTTTTAAGAGAGAGAGAGGCAGAGAGAGAGAGAGAGAGAAAATTTTTAAATATTTATTTATTTTAGCTTTCGGCAGACACAATATCTTTGTTTGTATGTGTTGCTGAGGATCGAACCTGGGCTGCACGCATGCCAGGCGAGCATGCTACCACTTGAGCCATATCCCCAGCCCATACATCTGTCATTTTAAAGAGGGTGTAGGGGCTGGAGCTGCAGCTCAGTGGTAGAGCACCTGCCTTGCATGTGTGAGGCCCTGGGTTTGATCCTCAGCACCACATAAAAATGAATAAATAAAGATATTGTGTCCATCTACAACTAAATAAATATATATATATATTTTTTTTTTTAAAAAAAGAGAGTGTGTGTTTTAACGGTTCATGTGCTGGGCTGGAGATATAGCTCAGTTGGTAGAGCGCTTGCCTTGCATGCACAAGGCTTTGGGTTCAATCCCCAGCACCACCCCCCCCCAAAAAAAAAGTTCATGTGGTATGTGCTTTGAAAGAACATAACATATTTCTTGGGGAAAATTAGTAAAGTTGAATGTCTTTGCACTTTTATGATGTATGGGATCATGTCAGTCTAGACTGCTTCTTTGCTGTCAAATGACACTGTTATATCACAGGGTTCCAGGTAATTGACCAAATTTATTTCTTGTGGAAAAAAAAATCTTCAAGTGCTTTTCATGTTGGAAAACAACAGAGAAGGTGGCAGATCTTAAGCTGGAGATTGAAAGCAGGAAACATAGGAAGGCAAATCAGGAGGAGTACAAAGAAGAAAGAAAATTCTTTTTTTAAAAAATATTTTATTTACATTTTAGTTTTCGGCAGACACAACATCTTTGTTTGTATGTGGTGTTGAGGATTGAACCCGGGCCGCACCCATGCCAGGGGAGAGCGCTGCCACTTGAGCCACATCCCCAGCCCCAAGAATGAAAATTCTAAGGGAACTGTGTAAAAATCCTAAATCTGAAATCAAGGAGAAGTGTCTCGCAGGAGGATGCCTTCCTGGTAATGGTCCAAGGAGGGGGACACACAGGGGAAGATAGAGTTTGTTAGTTGAGTCATTATTAGAGTCTTTTCCACAACCTCTAATTCCAGTTTTACATAACAGAAGGTTGTGAGGAAATAGAAACACACGAAGGAAAATGAAGGGAATGGAGCAGGTTCTAAGAAGAATGAGGTGAGAGGAAGAACTAACGCTCTAAACAGATAGGCACGGAGAGGAAAGAGATACTAGTGCAGTCACAACAACTGTAGAAAGGCATCTTGGGAGATGGGAGCACCAGGGAATGTGGGAGCAGTTGGGGAAAGAAGCAGGTGAAGCAACGTATCATCCAGAAGTAAAACAACGCTAAAGAGAGGTGGCAACAGAGCCAGCGATGAGATGTGAATGGGTTAGAGAGAGAGAAAAAACAATGCTGAGGGGCTGGAAAGGATGACATTTGGAGCTTAAAACTAGATGGATACATTAAAGAGGGGGGTGGAGGTTGAGGGAGTGGAGCAATTGAGAGGGAAAAGTTGCATGAAGAGAGAAGCCAATGAAAACAGCCACTGTTGTTGGGTGTGGTGACGCAAGCTTGTAATCACAGTGGTTTGGAAGTCTGAGGCACTAGGATTGGAAGTTCAAGGACAGCGTCAGCAACTACTGAGTCCTTGTCTTAAAAAGTAAAGAGGGCTAGGGGTATGACTCAGTGGCAGAGCACCTCTGGGTTCAGTGTCTAATAAGAACAACCAGCAACAACAATAAACCAGATGGACACTATGCAAAGCAATTCTGATGCCGATAAACTGCACTGAGGTGAAGTGCTACAGATTGAGGCCACAGGCCTCACTATACTGCCCACACTTCAGACACTAGCTGCAACCTCTGGGTTTCCCAGACCACTCATGCCATCCCAGAACTGTCCTCAAGTCCAGGCTGACATGTCCCGGATCTCAAGTTCAGCATGCCTGAAATCCAATTGCTATCACTCTGCAGTATTGACCACATCACCAAAGTAATAAGCAAGCCAGGTGACACATGTTCTACTTATATATTTCATTTCAGGAAAGTCCACAGCCTGCTACAAGAGGTATCAGCAATAGCATGACTTGGTTGTTCCCAATTTCCAGCAGGCAACCCTGAATTTCTTTTCTCCACATTAACACATTCCAGGAAAGGAGAAACACCATCCTGAGAAGGGACAGCTAGCTCACCTGGAAACTGATTTTTAATGTGCATCTTCTGAATTCACAAAAACTCCCACCAGCACTATAATTGCTTCCTTTTAGTATCATCACCTCTACAATAAGATGATGATGGTCCCAATCACATACTGTACCATCAGCAGGAAGCAGGGGCTCCGTGGAAAGCACTTAATGCAGTTTTGTGAATACCACACTTATCAGTGGTGTCTATTCCTGGCTTATCACTTTCCAAATTAGTACAGCAAATAAAACACAAGTAAGTCAAAGATTTTCCTTCTCCCCAGGCGGGCTCATCTCCAATCTTATTCCTCCCATCAAAACAAAACAATCCTCTTTTGACCTTAACTCCCTCCACATCTACTGACTAATTCTTCTTTTCCCATTGGGTCAACATTTATTTAAAAAATTTGTACCCAGATGAAATCCAATTCTTTCACTCTCTTTTAAACCCCTCCAGATCCAGCTAAACAAATCCTCAAGGAGTCCCAGGACTGAATCCCATGGCCTGTTCTGTCCTTGGGCTTGACTATGAACAGTTGATACAGTTCCTCCTCCAACCCCCAGATCTTTTAATTTCCTTAGCTCCTGAAACTTCATGCCTCTGGTCCTCATTCTGGCCTCACTACCAGCCCCACCCAGTCCTACCTTCTGTAGCACTTGGCACATGAAAGAGTCCTGGGCTCACCCCCTTACCCAACACAGCTTTCCATGCTGACTTCCAGTGCAGGCTGTCCACTGAAGTTCCAACACAAGCCCTGCCCTCTTGCTATCTCTGCTTTACTTCATGCTAACAGCGCCAATTCAAAATGGCTAAAACCCAATTCTGGCTTTTTCTTAAATTTGATTTTTCACCATCTCCCACTCCCAGTTTAATTATAACCTAGTTTTCTTGGTCACTCAGGGAGCCTCTGAAGAGCTTTCCACATGGGGGCAGCATGATCAAATTATGGTTTTAGGAGAAATACTCAAGGCAGAAAATGCACTTGAGCCAGTGAAGGAAAGAAGTAGTAGAGAATGGGAGTTTCTGCAAGAGTCCAAAGAAACAAAAACAACCCCCAAAACTATAATAATTGTAACAAGGAGAGAGAGTAAGAGGAAAGGATAACTTTGAATAGAACACCAGCAAACTTTAGCAACTGCCTGTGACAACAGCAAATGGAAGAGCTTAGAAGGATCCCACTTTTCTGGACAGGCTCATAGGCTGCCTCAATGAACAAATAGGGGCAAGAGCAGAAGGCATAGACAGACCAACAAAAATGATTTGGGATCTATTGTATTTATTAGCTTGAGGTGTCCTCTGGACATACCCCAGGGAGAGGCTCAGTACCTGGCTGGACAGAGGCATCTGATCCCCGTGGGGGATTGACATAGACTTGGGGTTAAAAGCACAGGACAGTGAGATCAGACAGGAGTAAGGTGGGTCGTGAGCTAACGGCAGAACTCCTCAGATTCACAAAGAGGGCAACAAGACAAATGTGGGACAGAAAATTACAGGGGAGACTGCAGAGTGTCTAAGACAATGATGGGCAATTAGGGTGTGCATGTTAGAAATACCCAGTGTACATTAGGTCACGGGCAATCTTCACTAGAACAGGATGAGGGAAGTGGTAGGCACAGAATGGAGACCGTGGGAGGCAAGATAAAATGGGAATGGGAAATGAGGACCCCTCTGCCAGGGATTTCTACTGCACTGTCTGCTGTGCAAGCCAGACCAACCTGCAGAAAGAACTTCTTAGACTCACTTAAGAGAGGCCATTCCTCCAGCAGATCCAGGCCTTATCCTTGCACAGAGCAACAAAATCAATATTTTAGTCACCACAAAGATCATGGGTGCTGAGTCCTTCCTGGGCATTATGCTGTCTACCCAGAGGACAGACAAGTAAGGTTATCAGTGGCAGTGGCTTGTTGGTTGTTATTTAGGAAGGCGATTCCTAATCACATCAAAGAAATATTTAAAATCCAAAAGAAAGGAACATTCTCACTTACGGTCAAGTCAAGGAATGTATAATATTAATAATTACTTGCTCTGAATGCCAAAAAATAGGAGACACACATGTACTCTGGTTTTAGGGATGCTTTAAGGATCATGCTGTCTACACACATGAACAGGACAAAGTCATTGGTTGTTGATCACTATACTGTTTTGAACATATTTTAGACTATTTATTTGCCTCCTAAGGAATACTGTAAGCAAAAGTAGAGAATAAACACATGAATAGAAAAACTCACCAGGGATTTACTCTTTCTCTGCTGCTCTTGGAAAACATGGAAGATGTGGAAGCAGGTGCAGACCTGGGGATTGAAAATGCAAGCAGTGTGGTTATGAGTCATCTGGCCTGCCGTGGCAGGGATCTACTGCATAAAAACCTACCCAGAAACCTCCCAGGACACCTCCTGGGAGGCTGTTCCATTAGGTCTTCCCCACCCACATGTCTGTATCGGTAAACAAGTGGGTGTGAGTCTCATGGTGAATGAACTTCAAATCCAAATGAAAACATCTGCCATCATTTAAATGTCAGCTAAAAAAGGAATTCTGCTCTACAGCACTCATCTGTTTTCTAATTATAGAAACTTTGGCTCTGGTGAAAGGAGTATTTTTAAAAATATTTCTTTTAGTTGTAGATAGACAAAATGCCTTTATTTTGTTTATTTATTTTTATGTGGTGCTGAGGATCGAACCCAGTGCCTCATACTTAGGAGGCAAGCAGCTCTGCCACTGAGCCACAGTCCCAGCCAGAAAGGGGTATTTTATTAAGAAACTTACTGTGACTTAAATGTAATACAGGGGAAGGCATGCTGGCCCGAAAGTGCCCACAAACCAACCGGAGACCTTGGAGAACCACTCCCATCTCAGACCCAACGTCTTCCTCCCTCAAAGGAGGCAGAAAGAGACTTTTCCTTCACTAAGCTGCATGACTCTGCAAGGACAGGCCTCAGCGGGAGTCAGTCAAAGAACTGAGGTGCAGATGGAGGCTGTCGCACACTGGGGGACACTGGAGCTCCGGAGGAAGAAGGGAGAAGGAGCAAGAACGGAGGAGAGAGGCAGAAGTCTCACGGAGGACAGGAGGACAGTGTCCCCTCCTCCCCAGCACACGGTGGCCTTACAGATGTACCCACGGAGCACCTAAGGCAGCGCAGCTCGTCCTGCCAGCAACCCGACCCCATCCTGAAGCCAGTAAACCCTGTCCTGCTTCACGCCATAACGTCCCGCCACGCGGTTCCTGCACCCACTACCTGCACCCGCTGGGATTGCGCAGCTATGGCCCTTCAGGGGTCAGGGATGACAGGGGCGAAGGTTTCTGCCGCCGGTCGGTCGTTGCTGCTCTGGACGGATCTGGGTGCAGATGATTCCGAGGGCCGTTACGAGTCCAGAGGAGAACTAGCGGTTCCTGGGGCCGTTATTGCTCCCGAGGGGGCCGAGGGTGGACGCTAACAGATGCCACTGCTGCTCCCAGGCCTCAGACCTCCCCTCGCCAAACAGGTGTGCTCCAAGGGCCCAGGCCGCGCCTCCCTCCAGGTCCCAGATCCTCCTGCTCAACTCAGCATCCTGAGTCATGCCGGCTGCCTAGGGAACCAGCCCTGCCGCCCTCCGCCCAGGCTCCATTCCTTATATTGTGGTTTTGTTTTTTGTTTTTACTGAGCTCTTACATGACTTATCTGGTGTTACCATCCGAAATAAATATTTCATTAAATACAGAATGAATTGTCTCTCTTACAAATTGACCTTTTGAACATCCCATGTTGAGGTTTGTTTTTCATTGGGCAGCAAAAGCTCTATAGGACAGCAAACATTTCACTCAACAATCTGTCAAACTTTATGTATTTTGTGGAAAAAATATAATTCTGGATTCCAGATTTTGTCATTTTATTGATTTGTGATATTGTTTTGATTTATGTAAAAATATGTGAATCGAAAGTATATGACTTTGGGGCTGGGGCTGGGGCTTAGTGATAGAGTGGGTGCCTAGCATGTAGGGGGCACTGAGTTCAATCCTCAGCACCACATAGAAACAAGTAAATAAACAGAGGTATTGTGTCCATCTAAAACTGAAAAAAAATTTTAAATGTTTATGACTTAGTTTTTATGTGATGCATCATCAATATAAAAGTGTTGAACACTAACAGTGCTTACCACAAGGAGAATGTAGTATTTTTGTTTCCTGCATTAAAATGTCTGGAGGAAGGGAGCCAGATGCGTTGTATGTTCATTTAGTGTGGGTCATAATGTCTTTATAAATTGGCAGTATAATTGCATAGTTTAACCCTCATTTTATTTTCCCCTCTTGCTTCATGGTTTTTGCTTTGTGTAGCAGTCTGTCTTCCCAGCATCCTAGTCTTGGTTTAGTGGCTGTGGTCTGTCTCCTCTTCCTTCTGAGTGTGAAGGAAAGGTGGGAATCCAGCGGCAGTAGGTCCAGCAGACTTTGCTGCCCAGACTGAGGAGCGGGTGGGCTGAGTGGGGCTCATACCTGTCTTTGCACATGTAAATCAGACAAGCTGGGGTCACTCACCACAGAGCACCATGCACGGAACAAGAACTGGAACCTCAGCATGTCAAGCCACCTGTAGTCATTATTCCCATGTAAAAATAAAATTGTCTAAGAAGTCAAAACCATTTCATGGTGAGCCAGAATGACATCTAATTAAAGGAGGGTGCCCGAGCTGGAGTGCAGGACTCGGCCAAGTCCTCCTGTGTTAGAAACAAAGGCCTTGCCTGTGTGACTTCCCTTATGAAGCCCTGTTTCAGTTATTTTCATTTCTTTTCTTTTTTTTTCCAGTAAACATTTCTTTAATCTTTAGATTTCTTTTTATAAGAACCCAGTTCAACACGTCTGTAATTCAACAATATAAAGAGAACACAAATAGCAAAAAAGCCACCTTTGCTTCCTCTTAATATATCCCTTATTAGCTTGAGGTAGGGCTTATTTCTCTGAAGATTCTTTTATTGAGTTGCTGTCAAAATGGAACTGAATTCCTATGTAGAGCAGCGGCATACCTAAGTGAAACATTAGAAAATAAATAGGGAATTCAGACTTTAAAAACTAGATAATTGAATCATGTGATAGCAAAGTTATGGTCTTATCCAGGAAAGCTACTTGGAAAAGGTAAATTTTAAAGGGTAACATCCTATGAATTGTCACTTACAAATGGAATATAAGCAAAGGTACCAGTGAACAAGCAAAGTACAACTGCCTCTGTCCCATAAGTAGACTTGAGTGTGGTGAGGCATAAATAAAGTCTCCAATGAATGGTATCGATTTTGCTGTGAGAAAGAAGGATGAGGGCTGGAGTTGTAGCTCAATGGCAGAGCACTTGCCTCGCAAGTGTGAGGCACTGGGTGTGACCCTAGTACCACTTAAAAACAAAGACATTGAGTCCATATACACCTAAAATTTTAAAAAAAAGAAAGAAAGAAGGATGAGTATACTGTGTAATTGGTCTAGCACCTATGGAGGATGTGACATCTACATAAGTAAATTTCCCACATAAAATTGAAGTTGCCTTGTGCAAGGCCCTGGATTTGATCCCCAACACTAACAAAAACATTGGTGTTGCAATGGGCAAAAGGTGTGATTATGCAGTCGAAGGGGAGAAATAAAGAATGTCCACACGCTTCTGCACTTTTCAATGCTTTATTCACTCAAATCACTCAATACAATTTCACTCTATAAGTTCTTAATCAAGAAAATGACAATCCTTAATTCTCGACACTGCAATAGACATAACAATTCACAGCAAACAATTCTGTGGATTAATTAATTCTAAGCACTGCAGCACACTTAATCATGACAGGCTAATGACAGACATCCCTCTGCATGCTAAGTTCAAGTGTCAGATCAAAAGGCTTTAAGTCCAGCAGATGCACACTCGCTCAGACAGCGGTGATCAGGTCAGGTGATCAGGCTTTTCCTGGGGTGGAGCTGACAGCCGCTGAGGAGGTGGTCCTAGGAAGAAGTTGCAGCTCTCACCAGAGTCAAAGATGTGGCTGTAGAGTTTGAGAGTGGTGAGGAAGATGCAGAGGGTCAGCAACTGACGACAAGTGATGGGCTGTCAGTCCAGGTCATTATCAGGCACTCCAGCTTGTGTGCATCAGTATTGGCTGGCTGAATGTTCATTTGCTCTATTATTTATACTAAATTTGGGAGCTTTTGACCCCCCTTTCGATCCTTATCAGCTGCCACTGGATTTCTCAGTAACATCATTTTACCCTGGGGTTAAAGCATCTCACCTGGTGGTCTCCACCCTGATATTTTTACCTTTCCCTATTATCAGGTGAGGACAGCCTGCCAGAGGCTTCACTCTGAGTTTATCAGGGTGAGGGGAAGTGACTTGCTTGTGTCTGAGGGCCACACTGGAGGGCTTTATTAGGCATGCATGGTGAGACTGCAGGTTTCAAACTGGAGTTTTTAAAATGGAGTTGCTTAGGCTCAGGCCTAAGGCCATTCTCACCGTTGGCTATTTTAACTTTAATTAAAATAGCCACAGACTTGTATATTTCTACCAGCCTCTGTAACTGTTTTGCCTTTTCTCCATTTGAGTGATAAAAAAAAAAAGAAAAAAAAAAAGAATGAAGGTCCTGTGCTTTAGGAAATGCACCAGTAATCAGAAGGCCAATGGAGGAATATAGGCTTATTAGCCCCTAGGAGGCTCTGGGCAGGGGTGTGGACTGGGCTCATAAGCATGTGGTGCTGCTGCAGCTTGTCCCCGCAGGAGGATCATGGCCCCTTAGCAATGCCCGGCAAGCTCCTGTCCCTTACCCTGCCCCTACTTTTGCTTCTTGAAGAAAGATTATCAGGTAATTATTGGTTTTCATTGAGATGTTCATGTATGTGTGTGTGTGTGTGTGTGTGTGTGTGTGTGTGTGTGTGTGTTTCTTTTTTTGTAATGCTGGGGATGGAACCCAGGGCCTTGCCCACACTAAGCAAGTGCTCTACCACTGATTTACAGTCCCAATCCATGTGTGTGTGAAATGATGACTCACAGGCACCAATCCACTCCTGTCCAGTTCAGTCAGAGAGTTTGAATCAAGTTTCCTGCTGCCTCATACCCTGGCCAAGAGAGCAGGTAGAGAAATATTTTTGATAGAAACCACAGTGCCTTATGGGAACTCTAAATAAGAAAAGCATGAGCTTTGGGGTCAGACTTCCTGGACAAGGAATTTAATATGAGCCTTGTTCGGGGCTGGGATTGTGGCTCAGCGGCAGAGCACTCGCCTAGCACGTGCGGGACCTGGGTTCGATCCTCAGCACCACATAAAAAAATAAAGCATTGTGTTGTGTCCATCTACACCTAAAAAATAAATATTTAAAAAAAAATATGAGCCTTGTTCCCCTGATTCATGGAAAAACTGCTGCCCTAGGATTTCTGTGAGGTTTAAAGGTGCCATTGTTGATGAAGCTCACAGAACCGAGCTTGGCACACATTAATCACCTCCAGGGCCCCCTTTCTCTCTTGTTCATTGGAGACAGCGCCCCTGAAAGGAGCCCCTCCTGTCCACGTGATGACACTCATTTGTTCTGCTCAGAATCCTTGTTAGAGAGGCATAGGTGAGGAGGAATTGGTCTTAGGTGCCTTCCCAAATGGCTCTTCAGGTTAAATGCTGATTGAATGGGCTTCAAGAAGAATCTTCATGAGATTTTTCCCTCTAGCAGTCTGAGGTGGAATTTCCCAGGGATCATAACTGCCGGGGTCCTGCCCTAGCGGGGTCCAGGGAGTCCTGAAGGATGAGTGGCGTCGTCGAAAAGGTGAGACAGGAGTCGTTCCGTTGAGCAATCTCCAGAGAGAGAGCTAATGCAGCTTTCTCTGGGTCATCTTTTATTACAATTTTTCTCATCATTATAGATTCAGAATATGTCATTGATTATATAATTTAAAACTTTGCCAAGACATGACATTTCCTTGACCATGATTGGGGGTACAAACAATGTAACATTCATTTACATTTTTCCAGGATATGACCTTCAGTTATGTAATTATTAAAAGTACAGAATCATTAATAAAATACGTCACTAATTTACATTTTTCAGATTTTCCCAAGATTTACTATTTTTCCCAAGATATGTTATTTTCTTTTTTTTTTTAAGAGAGAGTGAGAGAGGGGGGGGAGAGAGAGAGAGAGAGAGAGAGAGAGAGAGAGAGGGAATTTTTTTTTAATATTTATTTTTTTAGTTCTCGGGGGACACAACATCTTTGTTGGTATGTGGTGCTGAGGATCGAACCCGGATCGCAGGCACGCCAGGCGAGCGCGCTACTGCTTGAGCCACATCCCCAGCCCCTGTTATTTTCTTATTAACTAATGCCAAACTACGTAACCAGACTCTAAGTCTCCTAACCAATCATTAACCTAAAGTACACTTGCACTTTATTTCTAATCTAAAATTCCCATCTAAAAAAGTCCCTTTAAATCTTATATTTAAAATAGCCTAAAGTTTATGAATCATTCTTAAAACATATCAGAAACCTATACAACTAAAAACTTAAGAATTTCTAAACTTAAGAATCTAAATAAAATAATATTTCTAACATTATTCTAAAACTGTGTCTTATAAAGCTATTTTAATTAATTCCTAAATTTATTCTCATAAGACTGGTTGAGCTGCTTTCTCAAAGAGTTTCTTTGTTTCTCAGTCAAGGTGCACTAGTTCTCATATCTTTATAATCTTTCTCAATAGAAAGTAAGTTCTAAAAATCAATCCACTTTCCACCAATATTAACTATGCTCATCATATATCCCTATGTAAAGTAAGAAAGGGTTTATAAAAAGAGAAGAATATATCTTTATATGTTTTAGCTTTCCTAAGTGTATAATATAACTTTCCTTAATCAAAAATGAAACTGCATGTGGTGAACTTTGTGAAATAAGCATACTGATTAGGTTTTCTAAGAGGCTGGAAATATAGGCTTGGGTTCTAGTTGATATAATCAATGTGGTGCCTAAAATTCTCATGACCTTTCAAAGGATGATTGTTGTCCGTTATCAGGTTTGTCCACAATGTACTGAGATAGAAGAACAGCCTTCTACTTTGTCCTTGATATGCTGAGGAGTAGTAGAACAGCCTTCAAGGCATGAACTACATGTTATGTTCTAGCCATCTGAAATTTAATTTTTTTGGCATTTAACATACTCATGCCTCCTGTCAGAAACATAAGCATGAAAATGAAAAGTCCCAATTACATAAAAAAGGGTCTCATGGTTTCCGTTTCCCACCAACCAGCGTGGCTTTGCCAGCATTCAACCTCACTGTGAACCTGTCAAGACAGTGGGAGAGCGGCTTTGCCAACACTTTTTCTCACTGTGACCCTGTCAAGACAGTGAGTGGGGGATCGCCTTCACCACATAACTCTGTCTAAGATGGGTTCCCCCACCTGTCTGGGGTTACCCTTTTACAGTGTGAACTATATTTTTTATTTTCTTCTTTAAATATTGGAGATTGAACCCCTGTTTTATCACTGAGGTGAAAAAAATCTCTGATTTACTATTCCCATCCCATTTTTAAAGTTTTAATTTTGAGACAGGGTCTCACTAAATTGCTGAGGCTGGCCTCAAACTTGAGAACCTACTGCTTCAGCTCCCCAATAACTGGGATTATAGATGCACACCAGCATGCCTGGTTACAGTGTGCAATCTTGCTGTAGGTTATTTAGGTGTTTCTCCTGCAGGTTTGAAGTAATGCCTGCTTTTAAACCCACAGTTTAAAAGTAAGTTGCTACATAGCACTAATCCTTTTAAATGACAGAACAAGGATACACTTTTATTGTACTGTTGGTCAGCTTTTCATTGCTGTTACACAAATCCCCGACAAGCACAATTTAGTCGAGGAAAACTTTATTTGGGGTTCACGATTTCAGAGGACTTAGTCCATGGTCTCCTGAGCCCATGACTCTGGGCCCACGTGAGGCACCATGGCAGTAGGGCCTGGTGCTCAGTACATGGCAGCCAGGAAGCAGGGAGAGTGGGCTAAGGCGACAGGGAAAAAAATATCAAACCCAAAGGCAGGTGACCCCAGTGACCTATTTTCTCTAGCCACACCTCATCTGCCTACACCTAACACTGAGTACAGTAGTCCTTTCAAATTATTAATTCACTGATTAGATTGCAGCTCTCACAATCTACCTGTGAACATTGTTCACCTGAGCTCATTGTTAATGAGCTTTTGGGGGACATCTCATATTCAAGCCATAAGAGACATTGAAATACAGCACTCCAAATCTCTGTTCTACTTTGACCTTGGGCACTTAAGCAGTGAAAGTCTTTAGTCATCCTCAACACTACACTTTTAACTGTTGCCAGAATAGAAAGAAAAGATAAAACCTATTTACTCACTCTATAAGGTTTCTACGACAATGTGGGTTTGTCATAAGGAAATTGATGTGCCCTGAAACTAACAATGTGACTTATTTCCTCCATGGTCTAAGACCTGAAGATCTCAGGACTTTAAAGAATTCTCAGAAAAACAACTCTCCAAATTCCTGAACAATCACCTGGCCAAATTGGTAGACAAGAGTGGCAAATTCTAAGTGCAAAGATATTCATGCACACAGGATAATTCTACTATATATTTTAAGATTAAAATACATTCTCACAAAAATACCAAAATGATAAACCATGTATAGAATAACTGCCTCTAATCCAGAAGGGTTTTTAGAAGAAAATTAAAATGTAGGGCTGGGGCTGTAGCTCAGTGGCAGAGCACTTGCTTGCCTAGCATGTGTGAGGCACAGATCCTCAACACCACATTAAAAAAAAATAAAATAACATAACAAAGGCATTTGTCCATCTTCACTAACAAAAGAATTTTTTTAAGTATTAAAATGTAGAATAAGATGAACAAACACACTGATAGGGACATGCTCTAAAGATAGGACAAAAATCGAGCCCACATAGCCCAGCAAAGATGTGGAGAATCTGTAACTCCCTTCACATCACTGGTGGGAGTGGAAAATGGTGGAAAACAGTTTGTTGGCTCCTTGACCAAGTAAACACAGACTCCCCGGTATGAACCAGCAATTCCATTCAGTGTATATTCCCAAAGAACTGAAATCAAGTACCCCAACAAGGATCCATACACACATGCTCACAGCTGCGTGATTCACCATAGCCAAAGAGGGAAAACCACTCCAATGTCTATCAGTAGATGAATGGGCAAACAAAATGGGTTTTATCCTTATGAAGGAATATTATCAGTTAAAGAAGGAATGAAATGCTGGATGTGCTGATGTATAGATGTAAATATACAGCCATTGTGCATTCATTGTCTGTCAGTCACAAATTCACCCTCTTTTCTTGCTCTGTGATCATGGACCTGGTCCTTGTAAATCTCACTCCTTTGTCATCCTAACTGGTAAACCTTGTCTGGAGGGGATTCTGGGAGAGAGATGGAGCTTGATTTCACACTTAGTCCCCTCTTTTGTTAGACAAGGAAACTGTACTCAGAAAGTTGTCCCAGTCGTATAGCAATAAGTGACAACTGGAGATAAAGCATGGGTCTCCTGCTGGTGCCCCCAAATTCACCTGCTCTGTAGTTTTTTCCCAATTCGACCCCTGTCCACTCCCTCACAGATGAGAGCATACAGCTGGAAACCCTCATTTTGCAGAGCCTGGTTTTCTTTTCCATTCTAAGTGGATTATTTCAGTATTTTGCCACAAAAGACTGACCAATACATTAGGTTATGCCATGGAAACATCTCAGTGACTTCAAATGAGAAAGGTATTGTCCTGCACACTGTATGTCCTCAGTGGATGTGCAGGCAGCCTGTCATTGGGTCCTGGAGGCACACAGGCTGGTGAAATGGCCGCCATCTCCAAGCTGGGTAGTGGTTACACCAGAGAGAAAAGAGGGCTTTCTGTGCATCTCATATTAGAAACACTCTGCACTAAAGCTAAGAAAGATGTTATTGACTCTATAGCTGGGAAATATAGACTGCTAGAGCACAGAGAGGGGTGGAGCATACTTGGTGGAGAGTTTGGGATTTCCCCCTATATGCTAGCCCATGCCTTTATAAATACAATCATGTCAGTACTTGAATTTCCCTTGAATTTACCATGATCTAAAACATTAACACAGGGGCTGGGGTTGTGGCTCAGCGGTAGAGCACTTGCCTCGCACGTGCGGGGCCCTGGGTTGGATCTTCAGCACCACATACAAAAATAAACAAGTGAAATAAGGGTGTTGTGTCCAACTACAACTAAAAAATAAATATTAAATAAATAAATAAATAAAATATTAACACAGACTTGAATAAAACTGTCATCATTTTGTAGATAACCACATCCATCCATGTAGTCTGATACCGTGTGCCCTGCCATGGAAATATTACTTACCCAGTACTTTTTTTTTGGGGGGGGGGCCAGGGATGGAATCCAGGGGCACTTGGCCACTGAGCCACATTCCCATCCCTTTTTTATATTTTTTTTAGAGACAGGATATTGCTCAGTTGTGAGGGCCTCATTTGAGATGATCCATGGACTCCCAGAAAGTGTTGACACTCTGCAAAGACTGTGAACATGCATAGAATTTTCTATGATTTTATGTCTTCATAAGGACTCTTTGAGTCAAGGATACCTAAATGCAATGTGTGTATTCCCAGGGCAGATTTCAGAAAACAGTGGCCAGTGGCATGTAGCCAATTAGATTTGCTAAACTGAGTGTTTCCATTTAACTTTTTCAAGTGATAATTCAGTGTGCGTGGGTTCTTTTGTACATACTGAGCTCCTTCTTGGGAGGTCATGTCATTTCTGCCCTCCCCCTTCTTCCTTGCCATACTCCTTAATCTCCCACTGCACTGAGCTCTGAAATGGAAATGCCCAGAGGTTGGGTATCTAACATGTGTTGTGTTGACAATGGAGAGAAGAACCCGGGTCTAGACAGAAGTGAAAAAGGGGTCAGAGACCCATAGGTTAGTTTGGCAAAGTGGACAGAGTTTGGATCAGTCACAACAGAGACCATCTCCTCTAGAACTCTAGGACAGGTGCACATACCAGTCTGACAGTTGCAGGTGTTTTCCTTCAAACTAGTGGCCAGGTTGGAATGAGTGATGACATCAGAGGCTTCCAACCTTCCTGATTGGAAGGGACAGACTCTGTGAACCACTGGCAGTGCAGTGGGCAACAGTTTGTCCTCAGAACTGTTCCTCACCTGATTTCTCCTGCTTGGAGAAGAGCAAACAGAGTCTTATTCAACCAAATTCTGGAAGAAGGCTTTGCCTTAGTAAGAACCTAGGTTTTGTAGAAGGAAGACAGAGTATGGGAGAACTTATGGCGGATCAACAAATCTCCCAGTCTGGGCAATCGCCTTCCCAGCGGAGCACCTCAGAATCCCACCTGGAAGTGGTGGTAGATGATGAGGTCCCAGGTCCATCAGGTGAGGGAGCTAGAGTGAGAACTGATTTGACATGATGACTGGTAAGGAGGAAGGAAGGGGTAGAGAAGCCAGGAAAGGTAGACTAAGGAGCCCACTTTTGAAGTTTGAAGTTCCTTGCCATGGGACAAGGAAGTCCACATGGATGGAAAATCTGTAGAGAAAGGAGTTGGGTTAGAAGATGAGATATAAGCATAGGAAGTAGGTAGAGGAGATGTAAAAAGGGTCACTCCACCCATGGAAGAAAGTGTCCATAATGAGGAAGAGTTTTGAGGAACAGGGAGAAGGGACACTGGTAAGGAGAATCAGGGGCACATGTTTATCAGCAAAGGGGAGAGGTTGAACAATAGCTCAGAAGAAGGTAACAGTTGAAGGTCTGGGGTGTGGGAGGTGAACTGGGATCAGATGATGAAAGGATGAATTCCAAATTCAGGAGCTTGACTCTGCTTCCTTTACTCAGCTCTGTGGGTAAAACCCTGCCTCCCATGTCGGTCCTCGAGGAAGAGAGAGTGGACCTCAGAATCTGAGGGAGACTCGGAGGATGATCTCCCAGGGATTTTTGATTCTATACTCCGGATAGAATCTGGTCTCCTGCCTGAGACCACTGGCATAAAGAGAAAGAGAGAGTCCTCCACTGAATCTGAGGATGAGCTGGAGGATCTGGAAAGTGAGCTAAATCACCCCTGGGATGTGGAGTCACTGTGTGACCACAAAATAAAACTCAAAAAACGGCGCATGGACTTGGTGCAACCAGAGCACCATGAGGTTTTCAACAGGCTTCTAGGTAGGGAGACACCCAGGTAGCGCCCTCCAATCCTGCTCTTTACACAAAGAGGGAACTTATAGCCTCTGCACTTTTCCAAAGAGCCCTGCTATCCCTGAGATCCCCATTCCTGGAGGACTCAGGACCCATGTACCCTGTGAAACTCTTAGATGATGGATGATTACATTACACCTGAAAAATGACCCTGCTTAGGATCACAGAGCTTGGTTCCAATTGTCCTCACTGATTGCAGACATTGTGGCTGTAATACATTTCATCCTCCCTGAGAGGTGGTTAACAGGACCATGTTCACACTGTTGTAACTATCAAATGAGAAATGACCTAATAACTCTGGTTCTAAGGTTATAAGGGGGGATGATGGGCCCCTACAGTTTACTAGAAGCTCTTACTCATACAGATACCTTTCTGTTACACAAACCCTCACTCAGTTGTTTCCCTGGTGGGGAGTCTCAGGTCCAAGCAACTTTCCCAGGAATGTTCCTGATCTCTTCCTATCCACCTCTATTGGGCAACAATCCCACACCTTCTCCAAGGGAGGTCCTGTTCTCCTCTCTGCTCTCTATCTCCCATTGAAGCCTCTCCTGGTTCCCAACTAACACCAGTGTTCTGCTCACAGAGGATCCTGTTGTCAAAAGATTCCTGGCCTGGGACAAGAACCTGAGGGTGTCTGACAAGGTGAGGTTGTTCTCCACTGGGAAGTGTTACTGATCCAGCACAGCCTGGATGAGGAGGGATTTCTAGCCCCATGGTCCTTCCCTCTGTCTCCACGTAGAGCCAACAAAATGTGCCAAGTCCTGGCTCCTTTGTGGCTTGTCACATCTCCCTTCAGGACCTAGCAGTTTCCTGCAGAGAGGATGGGTGGACCTTGCTTTTTCTTGGGGTGCTTTGGGCTTCAAGCCCAAGTCCACAGTCTTGCATGGCTACCCCCTTTTGCTTGTTGTCACCTGAGGTTCTGGGCTCCTCTCCTCTTTGCTCTCCTTGGGACCCCCCATTCTCCAGCTTACCCAAGACCCTCCTCACCCAGCTCACCTACATGCCTTTCCTCAAAAGGTCCCCTCAGAGCTGATCCTACAGTACACACTAAGCCTCCTCTTCCCCCGACTGCTCAGACTGTCACAGGTCCTTCCCCAAACCAGCAGGTCTCCTTACTTGGCGACCTTCTCTTAGGGGCACTCTTCACCCCAGACTCCCATTCCTCTGTCCCCTCTTTCCTCCTCTTCCAGGATGTGACCTCTCTCTGTGTTCTTCCTCTCTCTCCATCAGTACCTCCTGTCTATGGTCATAGCTTATTTTAGCCGAGCTGGCCTCTTCTCCTGGCAGTACCAGAGAATCCACTTCTTTCTGGCCCTGTGAGTATTTGGTCTCCTTCATCAATCAGGACTCACTACCTGGGAGGGTAGGAGGGGAGCAGAGGGGCACTAACCTTTCTTTGACTTTTAGCCTCTTTGTCCTGTTTGCTCCGTGTACACGAGAATCACAGCACTGTAGTATAGTTTGTTTTTCTTTTCCACACTTCCCTAGTCAAAGCAAACACACATGCTCCCTAAAGGCCAGTTGTTAAAGATTCAAGGAAACCAAGGAAACACAAAGCCCACCTGAGAGGAGTGGAGGAAAGCATGGGCACCTCCTATCCCTGGCAGAGACTGGAGGTGCAGCCACATCTGACTGCTCTTCCTTCCTGTATCTATACCAACATTGCTCTGTTTTCTGCCTCTGGATTTCCAAGACAGATGCCCAATTCCCAGCCTGACACAGGTCCAGTATAGGGTGGTCCCCTCTGGTTCTTCATACAGGAGTCTTCTCACATTTGTGGCTCTTTCTACACACCCCCTGAAAATTCTTCCAAGATGGGTCCAACCACCCCTTAGGCCTCTCCCACAACTGTGTTGCTCAATGCTTTCTAGAAAAAGGCTGGAGTCCTTCAGAAGGTGTGTGTCTGGCAGAGTCCTCTGGACCAAGGTGTGGTCCTCCATAACACTTAATAGGGCTGGTGCAGTCCTGTCTGAAGATGGTCCTCTGGGAGTCCATTTGGGAAGCTGACTCCAAGGGCAGGTCCTTCTTGGTTGTGCCTCTAAAGAGCAACCTGGTTTCTTTCCCCAGCTACCTGGCTAATGACATGGAAGAGGACAACCAGGCTCCTAAACAAGAGATCTTTCGTTTCCTCTATGGGAAGAGCTACGCCCAGCGTCCCCTGTTCCACAAACTGCGCTATCAGTTCATCTGCTCCATGGGCTGGAACACTCGGGTTTCCAAGGAGGAGTGTGAGGAGGTGAGTGGTGCTGTGTGTGCTTGTGGGGGGAGAGGGATGGGCTGACTGGAGAGACAGGAAGGTGGGTGGCTGCAGGTGGGCTCTGGGGAGGAGAAAGCTCAGGAGGGAGGGAAGGACTTCCTGTGCAGTCCTCAGTTTTGCATTCATCCATGTTACTAAGTATTCTTGATGGATCCAAGCAGAAATATTCCTAATGTTAAACCAGTATTCTACTTAAATCAGGGACAATGATAAAGCTTGTCTCTTGATAAAATCAACTTTTCAAATTTGATGGGAAGAGACACCAAAAGGATTCTATCTGTCAAAGCATCTTTATAAATGCTTAATTTAGTTATCTGATACAGGAAAATATATTCGATTTTTATTGAAAAGAAATCTGAAAATATGTCCCACATTTTATATAATATGATCCTGCTAAGTGTCATCCGTGTTAGTAATAACTGAAATAATGTTGTGATATCCATATATAGCTACTTCATTTGTCAGCAGGCTAAATAAATCTAATAATTACACCTTGCTATGTCACCTCCTTTGTAGTGACAGAACTTAGTTATTAGAATCAAGCCTCTCATCATTGTAGTTTTAGATATTTGCAGACTGTTGAATCACGGTGACTAGAAAGTCCAAATCAAGGTGAAGTAATTTTAAGGAATGGGAAAATAAATTAACCATAACTTCAAAACCCTCAATATCCTGTAAAGTCATCAGCTTTGGTGGGGGCTCTTTTCCTTTCCAGATTCAAGCTTATAATCCGGAGCTCTGGGTGTGGCGCCGAGATCGCACCCTCATTGCCTAGAAGTCCTGGTACCATGGAGGCCTGAGGGGAGGGACAAAACTCTGCATCCCTGGCTTGATGACAGAGTCAGTGATTATCTATTCAGGATGCTTGAGGACCTAACTTCTTGATCCACTCCTGTCCACCTCCACCCACAGCCACCCTCTGCAGATGGTGAAACAACCTGAATCTCCAAGTCAGCTTCATGGTCTCAAACCCCAACCACACAGATGACCCCCTAGAGGTGTGCTGGGTGCTCTGAGGCTGCTCAGCCAGACCTGAGAGAGAACAGTTTATCACTCAGGATGTGTAAAAATCCTTAACCCACAGCAATTGGGCCCACATGTCAGCTTTGATGAATGGTTGATCTTGGTCTAAAGTTAATATCCTTTAGCCATGAATCTCTCTCTCCTCCTGTAAATTCTCTTTTTACCTCTCCTTTTAATTCATCTTGGGTCACTTATCCCTTAAGGATACTAAGCACGGAGATAATTTATTTACAGGATTGTCACAGTTTTAGTACATATGATAAATGTTGTTTATTTTGAACTATGGTTATTTTAAATAGTTTTGAGATAGATGTTGTTCAGAAAATTGTTGTTTCTTATTGGTTTTGTGATTAGTGTTATAACATGTTTGTGTACATAAATATTTCTCTCAAGATTTTAATCTTTTTATCTATTACTTTTATACCTCAGTAGTATTATCCCATAGTCTTATAAATATAGTTTTTATTTGATGTTCAATCATCAATATTGTGACTATTGAGCTGCTAGTATTTAACTTACCTTGACATGTTTTCTGTCATTTTTAAATATGTATCATTCGAGAGCACATGTGTTATGTGCTTGTGAAGAGCACAGCACAGTGCATTTGTGAAAAAACTGAATAAAGTTGAAAATCTCCTTACCTTAATGATACATATGATCATGTCATTCCAGATTGGTTGTTCGCTGTCAAATGATACTGCTGTTTAACAGTGTTGTTTTTAATTGACCAAATTTGTAACCTGTGGGGGAGAAAACCACCTCAATTATTTTTCATGTAGCAGAACAACAGAGAAGGTTGTAGAACTTAAACTAGAGACTGGAAACAGGAAACACAGGGAGGATGTTGCAAGAGAGAACACAGGAAGAATAAAAGAAAATTCTGGAGGAATTCCAAAGCCAAGGTAAAAGTAAAACTTCCTGGTCAAAGTCCAAAGACAGGGACACCCAGGGAATAAAAGACTTTGCTACTTGAGTCACAATGGGAGTCTTTCCTGAAACCTATGTATGTTTCTAGTTTTACATAAGTGAAGGAAATCCAAAGGGTCTTGTTGAAATAGAAACTCATGAAGGAAAATGAAGGTACTAGAGCAGGTTGTGAGGAGAATGAGATGATAGGAAGTGCTAAGGTTGCTAAATAGATAGGCACAGAGAGGAAAGAACTAAGAGTGTGGGCACCGAATTACTGCAGACAAGCATCTTGGGAGATGGGAGAGAATATGGAAGCAGCTGTGGAAAGAAGCAGGTGAAGAAAAGTATCAGCAAGAAGTTAAACCAAAGTTAAAGAGAGGTTGCAACAGAGCCAGTGATGAGATGTGATGTGGGGTTAAAGAGGTAAGTGGAAATGATGTGAAGAGGTTAGAAAGGACCAACATGGAACAAGCTTAAGGTTGGTTGAATGTGTTAAAAGAGGGATGGTGGTTGGGTGAGTTGAGCAAGTGAACAGGTATAAGTTCCTTGAAGGAAGAAGTCACTAAAGACTGGCACTGTGCAATGCAATTCTGATGCTGATCAATTGCATGGAGGTCACATGCTACAGATTGAGGCTGCAAGCCCCCTCTACACTGCCCTGTCTTCAGAAACAAGCTGTAAGTTCCAGGTTTCCCAGGCCATTCACACTTCTCACCACTGGTGTATATTTGGGGATTCCCATGATCCTACTGTATAATTCTCTATAATATCTCACTGAGGTTAGAAGAGCACAATCCTATAATTACTGATTTGTCATGTAAAAAAGGACACAAACTGGGACCAGCTAACATAAGAGATAAGAGGCACATGGCTGGAGGTCTAGGAGGGTCTGAATAAAGGCTGTCATATCCTCTGGATGTAACATCTTCAGAGGACATGGATGTATATGACCTACCAGGGAAGCTGACCTTGGTTTCAGCTGAGTTTTTATAGGAATTTAACTAAGCATTTGGCATGAGTTGGATGAGCAGAGCAATAAACTAGGCTCAAGTGCTGCTCTCTGGGTACTTACCACAGAGTGTGGGAGACAGGTTAGTGTCCAGGAAGTAAGACAAGGGCAGGTGGTACGGATAGAGATGGGGGAATCACGATGTGAACTATGTAGCGGGAGGGTGGCATCAGGCAGCATCAGGGTCTCCAGACTGTTTTTTTTTTCCTGATCCCCATGTGTGAGGTGCCCTTTAGAAGACCCTGACCAGCAAAGCCTTCTTGAGGAAAGGCCTGTCTTGGGTAATGCTGGGCAGGCAAGCACTAAACTCTGATTTTGGGGCCCACCGGGAGGCTTCCTTTCTGACCCCACCTAAGTTGGCCTTCCTATTCCCACTGTAAGACTGAGTTCCTGGCCACACCAGAAGTCCACTTGCACAGCTCACCGGAAATCCATGTTCCTGGGCTCACAGCAGGTCTGAAGGCAAGTACTTGATTTTACTTCCCAAGAGGCTATGCACCCGGGGTCACTCCCACTTAGGGACTATCTGAAACATGCCTGCTTCGTCTAACAGTTCAGAGGAGATATGCTGTGAGCACTGGCTCCCTACAGGCCTCCCACATTTCTCCCCAGGTTTCTCCTTAGATCAAGGGAATGTCTAGAATGCATTTTCTTGGTGTGGTGTTTTTCCTGATTGCATCTTGATTCAGTTTAGGTTACACACATCTATACATGTGGTAAAACGGTAAAATACCTACAGACTTCTTGCATAGATGACAATTTCCTAATGTACAGTCTTGTCATGCACATGCATTGGGGGATACTGCATGAATGGTACATTGAACCTGTGTGTTTTGTCATTACAAGTTTCCTTGAAACTGTATTTTGATATAATAAAGCAAAAAATTCGAAACAAGCATTTATCTTGACTAAAAATTCCAGAGCTTGGAGAGCACTGTTTAACTCTCATTTTATGGATCTTTGGGAAAGACTGCTCTTATCTATAGCAGCCTGGCAGATTTCTAGAGGGAAGGGCTGGGTTGGTCCTTCTGGAAAAAGTCACAGAAACATCTCATTATTTTGGTGATGATTAAATGGGCATGAGGCTTGATATCTTATTTAGAATAGCCATTTATTTACTTATTTTTTAACTGCCAGGGATGGAATCCAGGCTACATGCATGCTAGCAATTCATGTACTACTGAGTTATACCCCTAGTCTCCATGAAGAAAATTGAGCTCACAGTTCTGTAAGTCCAAGAGCACAGTGCTGGAATACTAGCATTTCCTCCAGCTCCCCAGACATCACAATGTGGTGCAGAAGTAGAAAGGGAGCAGGCCAAGTGCAAGAGGAGTCATATGCATGGTGTAGACTCCCTAAATAACAACCTGTTCTCATAACTCAGCATTTGAGATCTGCATTAATGCCTTCTGAGGTGAGTGTCCCCATGATCTAATTACCTTCCATTTGGCATCACACATAAAAGGTTCCACCACCTCAATACTGCCACACTGGGGAACAAGTTTAGGCACTTGGACCACTGGGAGGCACATATCTAGTTTCAGTAAGCTGTCTTCCTTTGTTCCATTTCCTGTGTTCTCCTTTTCTGTAGGCTCTCTCTTTACATTATTTTTTTATTTTCTTATTTAATATTTATTTTTTAGTTGTAGTTGGACACAATACCTTGATTTTTATGTATTTATTTTATGTGGTGCTGAGGATCGAACCCAGGGCCTCACCCATGCTAGGGGGCGCTCTACCACTGAGCCCCACCTCCAGCCCCTCTCTTCACATTCTTGATTGTTTCCTTTGCTGTCAGGAAGATTTTTAGTTTGAAATTTATGGTATTCTTCATGGAAATTTACATCATGTTTTTAATAAGGCATTCAATACCAATTATTTGCAACAAATTGGTAAACTGACATGTGTTTATGAAATATTGCTTTTAGTTCAGTTGGGATACCTCTAGCTATAAGTTACTCAATCTAAAGGTAGGAAGGACCTGTACAGGGGGGCCGGTTGTGAGAAGTGAATGGGCATCAGGATTCTCATAGCATCACCTCCTCGGTGGAGGAGTGGACAAGCAGCAGCACACTACACAGCCATCCTGATCTCTCCCAGAGCAGCAAGGAAGCACTTCCACAGAAACTTCCAGCACATGCTCCTGATTTTCAGTGGCCCACACTGGGTCCCATATCCACTCCTGAACCAGTCACCCATATGTGAGGACTGTGTGAGCTCGGCTCATGCCAACTTTTCTGACATCCTTGGTGTTGAGGGCTGGGGTGGACTAAACAAAGCAGGGCTCTGTTTGGAGGAGGTTGTGGGACAGGCAACCCACAACACCTGCATGACCTGCAGAGGACTCCTGGACTCTGACCAGGAGTGTGATGGTGCTGGCATCATGTCAGGACCTGCACTCTATCATCCCTTGTATTATTAACCTTCCAGTTTTCCACCCACAATTGATAAGCATCTTCCTTCATCCTGACTCAAGACAAAAAAAATCCTCAAATCCTTTGGATGGTGACTTGTTATACAGCCCTTCTGCCTGGTCAATTTAAAAAATTTCCTACGTATATTTTTAATCACAGAATGCTCAGCTCACGGTGAACCACAGCAATCAGAGAAGATTCCAACATTTCCAGAGATATTTCCAAAGAAATGATTGCAGAAATCTCTAGTGTATAGGGAAAATTATCATAAGGAATAGCTGGAGGGGCTGGGGGTGTAGTTCATTGGTAGACTGTTGTTAACATGTGTAAGGCCCTGGGTTCGATCCCCAGATCCAAAAAGGAAAAAAAAAAAGGGAGTGCTTAGAATCAGCATAACTCTAACTCATTGAGAAAAGAAAAAATAAACTTGTTTACACTTTTACAGAAGTAGACAATTCTCCAAAAGTGATATAAAAAAAGTGATATGGCCAATAAGCACACAAAAGGATGGTCAATGCCATTAGTTACCAAAGAAATGCAAATCAAAACCACAGGATGCCACTTCCTGCTCACTAGGATGCATATAATCAGAAAGTCTGAGAATAATGTGTTGGCGAAGATGAGAAATTAGAACCCTTCTACCTTGCTGTTGGGAAAGTAAAAGGAACATCTGCTCAGAAGTCTGGCAGTTCCTAAAAAGGTTAAACGTTGAGTTACCACATGACCCAGCAACTCCACTCCCAGGTGCATACCTGAGAGAAATGAAAACATATGTCTGTACAAAACCTTGTGTGCAAATATTCATAGCAGCAGCATTATTGGTATCAAGTGAATAAATGTAGTCTATCCCTTCAGTGTAACCTTATTCAGCCATAGAAGAAATGAAGTACTGAACATATAACACGAATGAACCATGAAAACATTTTGCTAAGAATCCAGACCAAAAGTCCACTTATATGAGGTTCAGAGTAGGGAACTCTGTGGAGACAGAATGCAGATGAGTGGATTAGGGCTGGGTGAACTGGGAGAAATGAGTGATTATTAATAGTTACAGACAGGATTTTTTTTTTTTTAGAGAGAGAGAATTTTTTCAAATATTTATTTTTCAGTTTTTGGCGGACACAACATCTTTGTTTGTATGTGGTGCTGAGGATTGAACCCGGGCCGCACGCATGCCAGGCAAGCGCGCTACGGCTTGAGCCACATCCCCAGCCCCAGACAGGATTTCTTTTGGAAGTGATGAAAATGTTCTTCAGTTGATTGTGGTGATAGTTACACAACTCTGACATGTACTAAAACCCACCAAATTATACACTTCAAATGGGTGAGTCTCGTGGTATGTAAATTATATCTTAATAAGGCTATTAAAATAAAAAGGAATAGGTGTCCATTTAAAAAGTCTACTCATTACCTTTCATGCTGACACACACAATGCCCAACACAGTACCTATAACAACTGTCAGGAGGATCATGAGGACAATCAAGTAACAGAGAAGGATTTTATCAGCACATCTAGTCTCCCTTTGGGAATAACATATAAAGTCAGAATGCCAATCCACCTGTCCAGAAACAGGGAGGGTAGGAAGTAACTCCAAGGAGCTGCTTTGTAAAACAGGATACAAAGAAGTAAAGGGAGTTGGGCTGGGGTTGTGGCTCAGCAGTAGAGTGCTCATCTAGCATGTGTGAGGACCTGGGTTCCATCCTCAGCACCACATAAAAATAAATAAATAAAATCAAGGTATTGTGTCCAACTATACCTAAAAAATAAATATTAAAAAAAGAAGTAAAGGAAGTTAATATTTTTCAAAACAAAGTAAGGCTTACTGTGGAATAGAATTTTCTTCAATAAAAGATACACTAAGTCAACCAAAGAGTATGGTGCTCTCTGTCTTTTTCACTTTCCATGCTTATAGCATTGCTCTTATTCTATGATTGCTATATTCTGTTTAAATGCACTTAAATCTATAAGCAAGCAGATTAATGTCAACTGCTGGAAAACTGACATCATATGCAACAAGTAAACCAACAAACTATGTTTGCTAAATTACTAGCAAGATAATTTGTACATCTGTGGATTAACAAGATCAACACACATTGAATCTGACCCAAGAGGGTTGGAACAGAACAGAGACGCAAAGATGTTCATGGTGAGCACTGCAAAAAAATCAAAAGGACAAGACTTGTGGTCTTATTTTCTCTGACAAGTGGATGCTGATCCATAATGGAGGGCGGGGGCGGTAGGGAAGAATGGAGGAACTTTGGATTGGGCAGAGGGGAGTGAAGGGAGAGGAGAGGGTGTGAGAGTGGGAAGGATGGTGGAATGAGACCCACCTTATTACCTTATGTTCAGTTATAATTACATGACAGTGTGACTCTGCACCATGGACAGCCAGAGGTATAAAGTTGTGCTCAAAAAAAAAAAATTTTTTTTTTCAAAGGCATTGGCAGGAGATCCATGAAGCTGAAAGCTGAGCTCCAGCCACCTCTGCCAGGCAGGTCTCCAGGTTCTGCTTGAACCTGGTCTGTGTCTAGAACTCAAATCACTTCATGTCCCCACTGAAGTCCCATTTCCACCGTGACGGGGGCACCTTCATTAAACTGTAATGCAAAGTGTAAAAAACAAACAAACAAAAAAACACCTATAAAGAGGAAAAAAATAAAGTAAAAGATGTAAACGCAGCCACCAAGTCACTTGGTCGGCAAGCCTCGCAGGTGCGGCGGGCGGCGGGCGGCGGGCGGCGGGCGGCGGGCGGCGGGCGGCGGGCGGCGGGCGGCGGGCGGCGGGCGGCGGGCGGCGGGCGGCGGGCGGCGGGCGGCGGGCGGCGGGCGGCGGGCGGCGGGCGGCGGGCGGCGGGCGGCGGGCGGCGGGCGGCGGCGGGCGGGTCAGTGCGCGTGCGCGCGCCTCGGTCCTGAGCGAGCATGCGCAGTGCCCCACCTTGTGCGCCTGTGCGAAGTACCGGCGGATTTGCTTGTGGAGTCCGGGGAGGTGTGAGGCGCTGGCGTCGTCTGACGGTTGCTGCTCTTTGGCCGTCGCTTGCCGGCTATGACTTGGTTTTCCCTGCGTTCTTCAAGCTGTTCCTGCGAGCGCTGTCCTGGACGGCGACGAGGAGCAGGGAGGCGAGCCGTCACCTGAGTCGCCAGCCTCCCGAGTACTGACGCGGTCACGACGGTGGCCTTTTAGTCCGTTGCCTGGTCCTCACCATGGCGGAGCAGGTAGGTGCGGTTGCTGTCCCCGCTTTACGGACGTCAGACCGAGGCCGGGAGGAGGGGGGGGCCGTGTCGCGGTCACATCCGCGGCCCAGAGGTCAGCGCTGCAGGGCAGGAGCACGGGCTGCCACGCGGAGGACTGGTGGAGCGGGCGTCATTACAGACCCAAAATGGCGGCCTCGAATTTTCTCCAGCTGTTATGAGGAGACGCCTCAGAAAGCACTGAAAGTGCTAATTTCAAATCAAAAGAGAGCTTTATTTACTTGGCCAGGGACTGTCACCCATGGTGGAGACTTAAGCTCTGTGGGAGGACAGCAGCTTTCTGGTTCATCCAAAGGGAATATAAGCACAAAATCCACAACTCAGTGACTTGCTTATCATCATGTAAACTAGCCAGTCATAGAAATTAAAACATTAGTAAGTGGGACCTGTGGGCTCCAGGCAGGACTGGAATTTTCCAGTCAGCAAGCCAGCTGATAAACAGAAGCAAAAAAAGCATTAGCTTTGCAGTTCAGTTGACCACAGTCCTGGGTTCAAGCAGGTGCTGGACAGTCGCTTCCAATTTGGGTGGGGGTTGCGGGGGGCTGAGAATCTACTTCAAAGTCATATAGACCCACAAGTGTACTCAGACCCAGGATGTAGCTCACCATGACTACCACTGAATCCTGATTAGGGTACAATTTGTGGGGTACAAAGTACAGAAAAACAATTTTTATAAGAAAACAGCTTTTGTAACAGTTTTTTATAGAAGGCAGCAACATGGAGTCTTAGGCCTGTCTATGACAGTTCTTGCTTCATAATTGTCTTATCTCACTTATCAAACTCATATCTATAAGCTATATTTTAAACTAATATGTAATCTAATTTACACTCCTACTGATTGTATTTATCAGTTCACACCACAACAGAGCCAGGTGCACTTGCATGGTTCCCACTTTTCGGGAGAGCAGAGCTCCTGCCCTGCAAGACAGAAGTAGGAAATAATGCCCTTCCTTGCCCTTCTTGAGCTGGGGGTGGCAGAATTTCTCAAGAAGCAGAATGGCTCTGCATATGTGTGTTGTTCCCGAGTGTGGAACCAGTGGGGAGCGCCACAGGTGCATGAAGTCCACTTGCAAAGGGTGTGGGCAAAGAATAATATGGTTCTGAAAAAGTAGATTCTGAAGGGGAAAGGGATTTCAAAACAAGAAATGTGATCTGCTTTCCAGGAACTTTGTAGTTTTTAGGGCCAGGTTTTTCAGAGATCATTTCCCTATTATTTTGTGTAGACATGGCGACCTGATAGCACAAAACTGATGAAAAACACAAGCACTCAACTACTGTGCTAAATTCCAGTCCCCCAGTTCCGCTTCTTATCTGGGCTTGAATCTTTAATAGGGCAGTCTTGCCTTTTGCTAAAATATCTATAGAGATGGGTCAGACTTCTTATTACTTTGTGTTGTTCACTGCTGTCTTTAATTATTCTGCAGTGAGTTATAACATCATAGTTATAAAACCACAGGACTTCTCCTTTTGAGTTTTATCAGTGCTCACCATGAACATGTTTGCATCTGTGTTCAGTGCCTTCCCTCTTGGTTCAGATTCAATGTGTGTTGATCTTGTTAATCCACAGATGTATAAATTTTCTGTTTAATAATTTAGCAAACATGTAGTTTATTGGTTTACCAGTTGCATATTTCTGAGTCATATCAAGCAGTTTTCCAGCAGCTGACATTATATTTTCATCCTTGTGGCTAGAAATGGATTTAAATAGACTATAATAGACATAAAATAAGAACAATGATATAAACTTAGAAAGTGAAAAAGAAAGAAAGCCATACTCTTTCATTGACTTAGTGTATGTTTTTTTTTTTTCAAGGAAACAGTTTATTAAAGATAATGTTCATCTGGTTTGTAGTGCATGCCTGTGATGCCAACCAACTACTTGGCTGAGGTTAGAGGATATCTAGTGCAGAGAACCATCTTCCCATGCAGATATCAGCAATGGCTAAGCCTCCAGCAGTTCCCCACATTCCCGGTTCCTTTTGGGGGCCCAGTGGTAACAGGGATCTAAGGCACATGAGAATCCAGAGAATATCTAAAGTCTGTAAAAACCCTGAATCCCCTTTGTAAGTGAAGGATTTGGATTGGAAATTTCCCAAATTGGAACATTAATGTCAAAACCATTGGCCACTAGAAATTAGGCATATGGAAAATAGGCTAGAGTTAGGTGTCACAGCTGGGTACCTAGTAATAATGTCTCTAGGGAAAACCAGATTCCCTTTTCACCCCAGCCTGTCCTCTTTGGATAGTGAGGCAGAGGCAGGATTTTCTCTGTACCCCAGTACAGACCCTCTCATTCAATATGCTAGTTTTATTTTGATCTGAAGAATTAGCTTAGGCCACGCTGGGCATGGTGGCTCAATCCTGTAATCTCCAGCGACTCAGGAGAGACGAAGGGAGGACTGCAACAATTCTAGGCCAGCCTGGACAACTTAGACCATCTCTAAAGGGCTGGGGATGTAGCTCAGTGGTTAACACCCCTGGGTGTTAGCTTACTTTGGGAGTCTTATTTTTGTAGGGTGGGCAGAAGTGCAGAAGCCGCAAACCTCCAAAAGTGGGGGCTATTGCAGGTCAAAGGCACACAGGCTCCCAGGGTGCCTCCTCAAATAGCAGACTTAGTATGTCTTTATATTAATGAAAATTATATTCCATAGTCAGGGTTACCTTGTTTTGGAAAATATTACCTCCTTTTACTTCTTTGTATCATGTGTTACAAAGCAGCTCTTTCGATTCCATTTCTGACCCTCCCTATTTCTGGACAGGTGGATTGGCATTTTGACTTCACATGTCATGCAGCAAAGGAGATTTGATGTGCTTGTGGAATCCTGCTCAACAGTTACTTGATCTTCCTCAGGGTCCTCCTGGCAGTTGTTATAGCTCTTGTGTTAACCATCATGTGTGTCACCGTGAAAGGTAAAGGATAGCCTTTTCTATTTGACACCTATTTCATTTTATTTTAATAGTTTATTGAGATGTAATTTGCATACCCTGTGATCCACCCATTTAAAGTATACAACTCAGGGTTTTTAGTACATGTCAGAGTTGTGTAACTATCACCACAATCAACTTCCAAACATTTCATCACTTCCAAAAGAAATCCTGTCAGTACCAATTAGCATCCCCCCCCCCCCCCCCGCCAGTTCACCAAGCCCTAGGCACCCACTCATCTGCATTCTGTCTCCATAGATTTGCCTATTCTGGACATCAGAGAAGTGGAATTATCCACTATGTTATCTTTTAGTCTGGCTTCTTAGCATAATGTTTTCATGGTTCACCCATGTTATTCATGCTTAGACCTTTATTCCTTCTTATGGCTGATTAAATTTACATTGAAGGGACCCCATTTTACTCATCAGTTGGTGAATATTTGAGTATTTCTCTTTTTAAATATTACCAGTAATGCTGCTATGAATATTTGCACACAAGTTTTTGTACAGACGTGTGTTTTCATTTCTCTCAGGTATATATCTGGGAGTGGAGTTGCTGGGTCATGTGGTAACTCTACATTTAACCTTTTTTTAAAAAATATTTTTTAGTTGTCAATGGACCTTTATTCATTTGTATACGGTGCTGAGAATCTAATCCAGTGTCTGACACATGCCAGGCAAGTGCTCTACCACTGAACCACAACCCCAGCCGCTCTACATTTAACCTTTTGAGGAACTGTCGGACTTCTGAGCAGCTGCACCTTTTACTCTCCCATCAACAGTGTAATTTCTCATCCTAACCAACACATTATTTGACTTCCTGATTATAGACATCCTAGTGATCAGGAAATGGTATCTAGTAGTTTTGATTTGCATTTTTTGATGACTAATTGACTAAACGGTGTTGACCTTTCATGTGCTCATTGGCCATCAGTTTTGGAGAACTGTCTAATTCTGTAAAAGGATAAACAAGTTTATTTATCTCTTTATTAATGAGTTAGAGTTATACTGATTCTGTGCCACCCCCTTTATTTTGTTTTGGTGCTGGGGATTGAATCCAGGGTCTTGCACATGGTAACCAAAATCTATCAGTGAACTATACCACTAGCCCTTCTGTCTAATCTTTTTGATAATTCTTCCAACATATTACAGATTTATGCAATCATTTCTTAGAAAATATCTCTGGAAATATTGGAATCTTCCCCTCTTTGATCGCAGTAGTTCACAGTGAGCTAAGCATTCTGTGGCTAATAAAAAAGGGCATAGGAAATTTTAAAAATTGAGTCTCTTCTCTTAGCTGGTCCCAATTTGTGTCCTTTTTTACATGACAAATCAGTAATTATAGGATTTGTGCTCTCCTAACCTCAGTGAGATGTTATAGAAAATTATACAATAGGATCATGGGAATCCCCGAATTTGCAGCCATTGGTGAGAAGTTCGAGTGGCCTGGGAAATCCGGAGCTTATGGCTGATGTCTAAAAAGAAGATGGTGTAGGGGCGGCCTTTGGCCTCAACTGGTAGCACATGACCTCCATGTGGTTGATCAGCATCAGATTTGCTTTACACAGTGCTGTCTTTAATGACTTCTTCCTTCTTGGTACTTTTACCTCTGAAGTTACTCCACTCACTCAACCACCATCCCTCTTTTAACACATTCAACCAATCTTAAGCTCATTCCATGTTGGTCCCTTCCAGTCCCTTCACATCATCTCCACTTGCCTCTCTAACCCCACATCACATCACATTGATGATTCTGTTGCCATCTCTCTTTAGCTTTGTTTTTCTTCTGGCTGATACTTTGCTTTACCTGCTTCTTTCCAGCTGTTCCAATATTCTCTGATGCTCTCATCTCTCAAGGTGCTTGTCTACAGTCATTCATTGCCCAAACACTTAGCTCTTTCCTCTCTGTGCCTTCTATTTACCAGCTCGAGCTCTTCCTATCATCTCATTCTTCTCCCAACCTGCTATAGTACCTTCATTTCCCTTCACAAGTTTCTATTTCAAGAAGACTCTTTGGATTTTCTTCTCACATGTAAAACTAGAAACACAGGTTGTGGAGAAGACTCCCATTTTGACTCAAGTAGCAAAGACTACTATTCCCCCTGTGTCTCTTACCTTGGACATTACCAGGAAGCCATCTCCTCTTAATATGCTCTCCTCGATTTTGGATTTAAGATTATTGTACAGCTTCCTTTAAATTTTCTTTCGCTCTTCCTGTGTTGTCTCTCTCAGTGACTTCCTGTGTTTCCTCTTCCAGTCTCTAGTTTAAGTTCTGCACCCTTCTCTGTTATTTCGCTACCTAAAAAAATAACTGAGGTGTTTTTCTCCCACAGGTAAGAAATTTGGTCAATTAACAACAACCCTGTATTGTTTGACAACAAAAAAATAATCCAGAATGACAAGATCATGTGCATCATTACAGTAAGAAGATTTTCAATTTTATTCAGTTTCCTCACAAATGCACTGTGCTGTACTCTTCACAAGCACATAACACATGTGTTCTCTAACAATAAACACTACAGAAAAACATTTAAAGAAAAGTTAAATAACAGCAGCTTGATATTCACCATAATGATGATAGAACATCAAATTAAAATGTTATATTTATTAGATTATGGGTTAATACCACTGAGGTATAAAAGTAATAAGATAAAATAGATAAAAAGAATAAAAACCTCAGAGAAATATATATATGAACACAAACATGTTATAACACTCATTAAAAAACTAATAAGGAAAAACAATTTTCCAAACAATATCTATCTTGGAACTATTTAAAATAAACAGTGTTCAAAATAAATAACATTTATCATATGTACTAAAACTGTGACAATCATATAAATCAATCATCTCCATGCTTGGTATCCTTAAGGGATATGTGACCCAAGATGAATTAAAAGGAGAGGTAAAAAGAGAATTTACAGGGGGAGAGAGAGAGATTCATGGCTAAAGGATATTAACTTTAGACCAAGATCAACCATTCATCAAAGCTGACATGTGGGCCCAATTGCTGTGGGTTAAGGATTTTTACACATCCTGAGTGATAAACTGTTCTCTCTCAGGTCTGGCTGAGCAGCCTCAGAGCACCCAGCACACCTCTAGGGGTCATCTGTGTGGTTGGGGTTTGAGACCATGAAGCTGACTTGGAGATTCAGGTTGTTTCACCATCTGCAGAGGGTGGCTGTGGGTGGAGGTGGACAGGACAGGATCAAGAAGTTAGGTCCTTGAGCATCCTAAGTAGAAAATCACTGACTCTGTCTGTCATCAAGCCAGGGATACAGAATTTTGTCCCTCCCCTCAGGCCTCCATGGTACCAGGACTTCTAGGCAATGAGGGTGCGATCTCGGCGCCACACCCAGAGCTCCGGATTATAAGCTTGAATCTGGAAAGGAAAAGAGCCCCCACCAAAGCTGATGACTTTACAGGATATTGAGGGTTTTGAAGATATGGTTAATTTATTTTTCCACTTCTTAAGATTACTTCACCTTGATTTGGACTTTCTAGTCACCGTGATTCAACAGTCTGCAAATATCTAAAACTACAATGATGAGAGGCTTGATTCTAATAACTAAGTTCTGTCACTACAAAGGAGGTGACATAGCAAGGTGTAATTATTAGATTTATTTAGCCTGCTGACAAATGAAGTAGCTATATATGGATATCACAACATTATTTCAGTTATTACTAACACGGATGACACTTAGCAGGATCATATTATATAAAATGTGGGACATATTTTCAGATTTCTTTTCAATAAAAATCGAATATATTTTCCTGTATCAGATAACTAAATTAAGCATTTATAAAGATGCTTTGACAGATAGAATCCTTTTGGTGTCTCTTCCCATCAAATTTGAAAAGTTGATTTTATCAAGAGACAAGCTTTATCATTGTCCCTGATTTAAGTAGAATACTGGTTTAACATTAGGAATATTTCTGCTTGGATCCATCAAGAATACTTAGTAACATGGATGAATGCAAAACTGAGGACTGCACAGGAAGTCCTTCCCTCCCTCCTGAGCTTTCTCCTCCCCAGAGCCCACCTGCAGCCACCCACCTTCCTGTCTCTCCAGTCAGCCCATCCCTCTCCCCCCACAAGCACACACAGCACCACTCACCTCCTCACACTCCTCCTTGGAAACCCGAGTGTTCCAGCCCATGGAGCAGATGAACTGATAGCGCAGTTTGTGGAACAGGGGACGCTGGGCGTAGCTCTTCCCATAGAGGAAACGAAAGATCTCTTGTTTAGGAGCCTGGTTGTCCTCTTCCATGTCATTAGCCAGGTAGCTGGGGAAAGAAACCAGGTTGCTCTTTAGAGGCACAACCAAGAAGGACCTGCCCTTGGAGTCAGCTTCCCAAATGGACTCCCAGAGGACCATCTTCAGACAGGACTGCACCAGCCCTATTAAGTGTTATGGAGGACCACACCTTGGTCCAGAGGACTCTGCCAGACACACACCTTCTGAAGGACTCCAGCCTTTTTCTAGAAAGCATTGAGCAACACAGTTGTGGGAGAGGCCTAAGGGGTGGTTGGACCCATCTTGGAAGAATTTTCAGGGGGTGTGTAGAAAGAGCCACAAATGTGAGAAGACTCCTGTATGAAGAACCAGAGGGGACCACCCTATACTGGACCTGTGTCAGGCTGGGAATTGGGCATCTGTCTTGGAAATCCAGAGGCAGAAAACAGAGCAATGTTGGTATAGATACAGGAAGGAAGAGCAGTCAGATGTGGCTGCACCTCCAGTCTCTGCCAGGGATAGGAGGTGCCCATGCTTTCCTCCACTCCTCTCAGGTGGGCTTTGTGTTTCCTTGGTTTCCTTGAATCTTTAACAACTGGCCTTTAGGGAGCATGTGTGTTTGCTTTGACTAGGGAAGTGTGGAAAAGAAAAACAAACTATACTACAGTGCTGTGATTCTCGTGTACACGGAGCAAACAGGACAAAGAGGCTAAAAGTCAAAGAAAGGTTAGTGCCCCTCTGCTCCCCTCCTACCCTCCCAGGTAGTGAGTCCTGATTGATGAAGGAGACCAAATACTCACAGGGCCAGAAAGAAGTGGATTCTCTGGTACTGCCAGGAGAAGAGGCCAGCTCGGCTAAAATAAGCTATGACCATAGACAGGAGGTACTGATGGAGAGAGAGGAAGAACACAGAGAGAGGTCACATCCTGGAAGAGGAGGAAAGAGGGGACAGAGGAATGGGAGTCTGGGGTGAAGAGTGCCCCTAAGAGAAGGTCGCCAAGTAAGGAGACCTGCTGGTTTGGGGAAGGACCTGTGACAGTCTGAGCAGTCGGGGGAAGAGGAGGCTTAGTGTGTACTGTAGGATCAGCTCTGAGGGGACCTTTTGAGGAAAGGCATGTAGGTGAGCTGGGTGAGGAGGGTCTTGGGTAAGCTGGAGAATGGGGGGTCCCAAGGAGAGCAAAGAGGAGAGGAGCCCAGAACCTCAGGTGACAACAAGCAAAAGGGGGTAGCCATGCAAGACTGTGGACTTGGGCTTGAAGCCCAAAGCACCCCAAGAAAAAGCAAGGTCCACCCATCCTCTCTGCAGGAAACTGCTAGGTCCTGAAGGGAGATGTGACAAGCCACAAAGGAGCCAGGACTTGGCACATTTTGTTGGCTCTACGTGGAGACAGAGGGAAGGACCATGGGGCTAGAAATCCCTCCTCATCCAGGCTGTGCTGGATCAGTAACACTTCCCAGTGGAGAACAACCTCACCTTGTCAGACACCCTCAGGTTCTTGTCCCAGGCCAGGAATCTTTTGACAACAGGATCCTCTGTGAGCAGAACACTGGTGTTAGTTGGGAACCAGGAGAGGCTTCAATGGGAGATAGAGAGCAGAGAGGAGAACAGGACCTCCCTTGGAGAAGGTGTGGGATTGTTGCCCAATAGAGGTGGATAGGAAGAGATCAGGAACATTCCTGGGAAAGTTGCTTGGACCTGAGACTCCCCACCAGGGAAACAACTGAGTGAGGGTTTGTGTAACAGAAAGGTATCTGTATGAGTAAGAGCTTCTAGTAAACTGTAGGGGCCCATCATCCCCCCTTATAACCTTAGAACCAGAGTTATTAGGTCATTTCTCATTTGATAGTTACAACAGTGTGAACATGGTCCTGTTAACCACCTCTCAGGGAGGATGAAATGTATTACAGCCACAATGTCTGCAATCAGTGAGGACAATTGGAACCAAGCTCTGTGATCCTAAGCAGGGTCATTTTTCAGGTGTAATGTAATCATCCATCATCTAAGAGTTTCACAGGGTACATGGGTCCTGAGTCCTCCAGGAATGGGGATCTCAGGGATAGCAGGGCTCTTTGGAAAAGTGCAGAGGCTATAAGTTCCCTCTTTGTGTAAAGAGCAGGATTGGAGGGCGCTACCTGGGTGTCTCCCTACCTAGAAGCCTGTTGAAAACCTCATGGTGCTCTGGTTGCACCAAGTCCATGCGCCGTTTTTTGAGTTTTATTTTGTGGTCACACAGTGACTCCACATCCCAGGGGTGATTTAGCTCACTTTCCAGATCCTCCAGCTCATCCTCAGATTCAGTGGAGGACTCTCTCTTTCTCTTTATGCCAGTGGTCTCAGGCAGGAGACCAGATTCTATCCGGAGTATAGAATCAAAAATCCCTGGGAGATCATCCTCCGAGTCTCCCTCAGATTCTGAGGTCCACTCTCTCTTCCTCGAGGACCGACATGGGAGGCAGGGTTTTACCCACAGAGCTGAGTAAAGGAAGCAGAGTCAAGCTCCTGAATTTGGAATTCATCCTTTCATCATCTGATCCCAGTTCACCTCCCACACCCCAGACCTTCAACTGTTACCTTCTTCTGAGCTATTGTTCAACCTCTCCCCTTTGCTGATAAACATGTGCCCCTGATTCTCCTTACCAGTGTCCCTTCTTCCTGTTCCTCAAAACTCTTCCTCATTATGGACACTTTCTTCCATGGGTGGAGTGACCCTTTTTACATCTCCTCTACCTACTTCCTATGCTTATATCTCATCTTCTAACCCAACTCCTTTCTCTACAGATTTTCCATCCATGTGGACTTCCTTGTCCCATGGCAAGGAACTTCAAACTTCAAAAGTGGGCTCCTTAGTCTACCTTTCCTGGCTTCTCTACCCCTTCCTTCCTCCTTACCAGTCATCATGTCAAATCAGTTCTCACTCTAGCTCCCTCACCTGATGGACCTGGGACCTCATCATCTACCACCACTTCCAGGTGGGATTCTGAGGTGCTCCGCTGGGAAGGCGATTGCCCAGACTGGGAGATTTGTTGATCCGCCATAAGTTCTCCCATACTCTGTCTTCCTTCTACAAAACCTAGGTTCTTACTAAGGCAAAGCCTTCTTCCAGAATTTGGTTGAATAAGACTCTGTTTGCTCTTCTCCAAGCAGGAGAAATCAGGTGAGGAACAGTTCTGAGGACAAACTGTTGCCCACTGCACTGCCAGTGGTTCACAGAGTCTGTCCCTTCCAATCAGGAAGGTTGGAAGCCTCTGATGTCATCACTCATTCCAACCTGGCCACTAGTTTGAAGGAAAACACCTGCAACTGTCAGACTGGTATGTGCACCTGTCCTAGAGTTCTAGAGGAGATGGTCTCTGTTGTGACTGATCCAAACTCTGTCCACTTTGCCAAACTAACCTATGGGTCTCTGACCCCTTTTTCACTTCTGTCTAGACCCGGGTTCTTCTCTCCATTGTCAACACAACACATGTTAGATACCCAACCTCTGGGCATTTCCATTTCAGAGCTCAGTGCAGTGGGAGATTAAGGAGTATGGCAAGGAAGAAGGGGGAGGGCAGAAATGACATGACCTCCCAAGAAGGAGCTCAGTATGTACAAAAGAACCCACGCACACTGAATTATCACTTGAAAAAGTTAAATGGAAACACTCAGTTTAGCAAATCTAATTGGCTACATGCCACTGGCCACTGTTTTCTGAAATCTGCCCTGGGAATACACACATTGCATTTAGGTATCCTTGACTCAAAGAGTCCTTATGAAGACATAAAATCATAGAAAATTCTATGCATGTTCACAGTCTTTGCAGAGTGTCAACACTTTCTGGGAGTCCATGGATCATCTCAAATGAGGCCCTCACAACTGAGCAATATCCTGTCTCTAAAAAAAATATAAAAAAGGGATGGGAATGTGGCTCAGTGGCCAAGTGCCCCTGGATTCCATCCCTGGCCCCCCCCCCCAAAAAAAAAGTACTGGGTAAGTAATATTTCCATGGCAGGGCACACGGTATCAGACTACATGGATGGATGTGGTTATCTACAAAATGATGACAGTTTTATTCAAGTCTGTGTTAATATTTTATTTATTTATTTATTTAATATTTATTTTTTAGTTGTAGTTGGACACAACACCCTTATTTCACTTGTTTATTTTTGTATGTGGTGCTGAAGATCCAACCCAGGGCCCCGCACGTGCGAGGCAAGTGCTCTACCGCTGAGCCACAACCCCAGCCCCTGTGTTAATGTTTTAGATCATGGTAAATTCAAGGGAAATTCAAGTACTGACATGATTGTATTTATAAAGGCATGGGCTAGCATATAGGGGGAAATCCCAAACTCTCCACCAAGTATGCTCCACCCCTCTCTGTGCTCTAGCAGTCTATATTTCCCAGCTATAGAGTCAATAACATCTTTCTTAGCTTTAGTGCAGAGTGTTTCTAATATGAGATGCACAGAAAGCCCTCTTTTCTCTCTGGTGTAACCACTACCCAGCTTGGAGATGGCGGCCATTTCACCAGCCTGTGTGCCTCCAGGACCCAATGACAGGCTGCCTGCACATCCACTGAGGACATACAGTGTGCAGGACAATACCTTTCTCATTTGAAGTCACTGAGATGTTTCCATGGCATAACCTAATGTATTGGTCAGTCTTTTGTGGCAAAATACTGAAATAATCCACTTAGAATGGAAAAGAAAACCAGGCTCTGCAAAATGAGGGTTTCCAGCTGTATGCTCTCATCTGTGAGGGAGTGGACAGGGGTCGAATTGGGAAAAAACTACAGAGCAGGTGAATTTGGGGGCACCAGCAGGAGACCCATGCTTTATCTCCAGTTGTCACTTATTGCTATACGACTGGGACAACTTTCTGAGTACAGTTTCCTTGTCTAACAAAAGAGGGGACTAAGTGTGAAATCAAGCTCCATCTCTCTCCCAGAATCCCCTCCAGACAAGGTTTACCAGTTAGGATGACAAAGGAGTGAGATTTACAAGGACCAGGTCCATGATCACAGAGCAAGAAAAGAGGGTGAATTTGTGACTGACAGACAATGAATGCACAATGGCTGTATATTTACATCTATACATCAGCACATCCAGCATTTCATTCCTTCTTTAACTGATAATATTCCTTCATAAGGATAAAACCCATTTTGTTTGCCCATTCATCTACTGATAGACATTGGAGTGGTTTTCCCTCTTTGGCTATGGTGAATCACGCAGCTGTGAGCATGTGTGTATGGATCCTTGTTGGGGTACTTGATTTCAGTTCTTTGGGAATATACACTGAATGGAATTGCTGGTTCATACCGGGGAGTCTGTGTTTACTTGGTCAAGGAGCCAACAAACTGTTTTCCACCATTTTCCACTCCCACCAGTGATGTGAAGGGAGTTACAGATTCTCCACATCTTTGCTGGGCTATGTGGGCTCGATTTTTGTCCTATCTTTAGAGCATGTCCCTATCAGTGTGTTTGTTCATCTTATTCTACATTTTAATACTTAAAAAAATTCTTTTGTTAGTGAAGATGGACAAATGCCTTTGTTATGTTATTTTATTTTTTTTTAATGTGGTGTTGAGGATCTGTGCCTCACACATGCTAGGCAAGCAAGTGCTCTGCCACTGAGCTACAGCCCCAGCCCTACATTTTAATTTTCTTCTAAAAACCCTTCTGGATTAGAGGCAGTTATTCTATACATGGTTTATCATTTTGGTATTTTTGTGAGAATGTATTTTAATCTTAAAATATATAGTAGAATTATCCTGTGTGCATGAATATCTTTGCACTTAGAATTTGCCACTCTTGTCTACCAATTTGGCCAGGTGATTGTTCAGGAATTTGGAGAGTTGTTTTTCTGAGAATTCTTTAAAGTCCTGAGATCTTCAGGTCTTAGACCATGGAGGAAATAAGTCACATTGTTAGTTTCAGGGCACATCAATTTCCTTATGACAAACCCACATTGTCGTAGAAACCTTATAGAGTGAGTAAATAGGTTTTATCTTTTCTTTCTATTCTGGCAACAGTTAAAAGTGTAGTGTTGAGGATGACTAAAGACTTTCACTGCTTAAGTGCCCAAGGTCAAAGTAGAACAGAGATTTGGAGTGCTGTATTTCAATGTCTCTTATGGCTTGAATATGAGATGTCCCCCAAAAGCTCATTAACAATGAGCTCAGGTGAACAATGTTCACAGGTAGATTGTGAGAGCTGCAATCTAATCAGTGAATTAATAATTTGAAAGGACTACTGTACTCAGTGTTAGGTGTAGGCAGATGAGGTGTGGCTAGAGAAAATAGGTCACTGGGGTCACCTGCCTTTGGGTTTGATATTTTTTTCCCTGTCGCCTTAGCCCACTCTCCCTGCTTCCTGGCTGCCATGTACTGAGCACCAGGCCCTACTGCCATGGTGCCTCACGTGGGCCCAGAGTCATGGGCTCAGGAGACCATGGACTAAGTCCTCTGAAATCGTGAACCCCAAATAAAGTTTTCCTCGACTAAATTGTGCTTGTCGGGGATTTGTGTAACAGCAATGAAAAGCTGACCAACAGTACAATAAAAGTGTATCCTTGTTCTGTCATTTAAAAGGATTAGTGCTATGTAGCAACTTACTTTTAAACTGTGGGTTTAAAAGCAGGCATTACTTCAAACCTGCAGGAGAAACACCTAAATAACCTACAGCAAGATTGCACACTGTAACCAGGCATGCTGGTGTGCATCTATAATCCCAGTTATTGGGGAGCTGAAGCAGTAGGTTCTCAAGTTTGAGGCCAGCCTCAGCAATTTAGTGAGACCCTGTCTCAAAATTAAAACTTTAAAAATGGGATGGGAATAGTAAATCAGAGATTTTTTTCACCTCAGTGATAAAACAGGGGTTCAATCTCCAATATTTAAAGAAGAAAATAAAAAATATAGTTCACACTGTAAAAGGGTAACCCCAGACAGGTGGGGGAACCCATCTTAGACAGAGTTATGTGGTGAAGGCGATCCCCCACTCACTGTCTTGACAGGGTCACAGTGAGAAAAAGTGTTGGCAAAGCCGCTCTCCCACTGTCTTGACAGGTTCACAGTGAGGTTGAATGCTGGCAAAGCCACGCTGGTTGGTGGGAAACGGAAACCATGAGACCCTTTTTTATGTAATTGGGACTTTTCATTTTCATGCTTATGTTTCTGACAGGAGGCATGAGTATGTTAAATGCCAAAAAAATTAAATTTCAGATGGCTAGAACATAACATGTAGTTCATGCCTTGAAGGCTGTTCTACTACTCCTCAGCATATCAAGGACAAAGTAGAAGGCTGTTCTTCTATCTCAGTACATTGTGGACAAACCTGATAACGGACAACAATCATCCTTTGAAAGGTCATGAGAATTTTAGGCACCACATTGATTATATCAACTAGAACCCAAGCCTATATTTCCAGCCTCTTAGAAAACCTAATCAGTATGCTTATTTCACAAAGTTCACCACATGCAGTTTCATTTTTGATTAAGGAAAGTTATATTATACACTTAGGAAAGCTAAAACATATAAAGATATATTCTTCTCTTTTTATAAACCCTTTCTTACTTTACATAGGGATATATGATGAGCATAGTTAATATTGGTGGAAAGTGGATTGATTTTTAGAACTTACTTTCTATTGAGAAAGATTATAAAGATATGAGAACTAGTGCACCTTGACTGAGAAACAAAGAAACTCTTTGAGAAAGCAGCTCAACCAGTCTTATGAGAATAAATTTAGGAATTAATTAAAATAGCTTTATAAGACACAGTTTTAGAATAATGTTAGAAATATTATTTTATTTAGATTCTTAAGTTTAGAAATTCTTAAGTTTTTAGTTGTATAGGTTTCTGATATGTTTTAAGAATGATTCATAAACTTTAGGCTATTTTAAATATAAGATTTAAAGGGACTTTTTTAGATGGGAATTTTAGATTAGAAATAAAGTGCAAGTGTACTTTAGGTTAATGATTGGTTAGGAGACTTAGAGTCTGGTTACGTAGTTTGGCATTAGTTAATAAGAAAATAACAGGGGCTGGGGATGTGGCTCAAGCAGTAGCGCGCTCGCCTGGCGTGCCTGCGATCCGGGTTCGATCCTCAGCACCACATACCAACAAAGATGTTGTGTCCCCCGAGAACTAAAAAAATAAATATTAAAAAAAAATTCCCTCTCTCTCTCTCTCTCTCTCTCTCTCTCTCTCTCCCCCCCCTCTCTCACTCTCTCTTAAAAAAAAAAAGAAAATAACATATCTTGGGAAAAATAGTAAATCTTGGGAAAATCTGAAAAATGTAAATTAGTGACGTATTTTATTAATGATTCTGTACTTTTAATAATTACATAACTGAAGGTCATATCCTGGAAAAATGTAAATGAATGTTACATTGTTTGTACCCCCAATCATGGTCAAGGAAATGTCATGTCTTGGCAAAGTTTTAAATTATATAATCAATGACATATTCTGAATCTATAATGATGAGAAAAATTGTAATAAAAGATGACCCAGAGAAAGCTGCATTAGCTCTCTCTCTGGAGATTGCTCCAACGGAACGACTCCTGTCTCACCTTTTCGACGACGCCACTCATCCTTCAGGACTCCCTGGACCCCGCTAGGGCAGGACCCCGGCAGTTATGATCCCTGGGAAATTCCACCTCAGACTGCTAGAGGGAAAAATCTCATGAAGATTCTTCTTGAAGCCCATTCAATCAGCATTTAACCTGAAGAGCCATTTGGGAAGGCACCTAAGACCAATTCCTCCTCACCTATGCCTCTCTAACAAGGATTCTGAGCAGAACAAATGAGTGTCATCACGTGGACAGGAGGGGCTCCTTTCAGGGGCGCTGTCTCCAATGAACAAGAGAGAAAGGGGGCCCTGGAGGTGATTAATGTGTGCCAAGCTCGGTTCTGTGAGCTTCATCAACAATGGCACCTTTAAACCTCACAGAAATCCTAGGGCAGCAGTTTTTCCATGAATCAGGGGAACAAGGCTCATATTTTTTTTTAAATATTTATTTTTTAGGTGTAGATGGACACAACACAATGCTTTATTTTTTTATGTGGTGCTGAGGATCGAACCCAGGTCCCGCACGTGCTAGGCGAGTGCTCTGCCGCTGAGCCACAATCCCAGCCCCGAACAAGGCTCATATTAAATTCCTTGTCCAGGAAGTCTGACCCCAAAGCTCATGCTTTTCTTATTTAGAGTTCCCATAAGGCACTGTGGTTTCTATCAAAAATATTTCTCTACCTGCTCTCTTGGCCAGGGTATGAGGCAGCAGGAAACTTGATTCAAACTCTCTGACTGAACTGGACAGGAGTGGATTGGTGCCTGTGAGTCATCATTTCACACACACATGGATTGGGACTGTAAATCAGTGGTAGAGCACTTGCTTAGTGTGGGCAAGGCCCTGGGTTCCATCCCCAGCATTACAAAAAAAGAAACACACACACACACACACACACACACACACACACACACACACATACATGAACATCTCAATGAAAACCAATAATTACCTGATAATCTTTCTTCAAGAAGCAAAAGTAGGGGCAGGGTAAGGGACAGGAGCTTGCCGGGCATTGCTAAGGGGCCATGATCCTCCTGCGGGGACAAGCTGCAGCAGCACCACATGCTTATGAGCCCAGTCCACACCCCTGCCCAGAGCCTCCTAGGGGCTAATAAGCCTATATTCCTCCATTGGCCTTCTGATTACTGGTGCATTTCCTAAAGCACAGGACCTTCATTCTTTTTTTTTTTCTTTTTTTTTTATCACTCAAATGGAGAAAAGGCAAAACAGTTACAGAGGCTGGTAGAAATATACAAGTCTGTGGCTATTTTAATTAAAGTTAAAATAGCCAACGGTGAGAATGGCCTTAGGCCTGAGCCTAAGCAACTCCATTTTAAAAACTCCAGTTTGAAACCTGCAGTCTCACCATGCATGCCTAATAAAGCCCTCCAGTGTGGCCCTCAGACACAAGCAAGTCACTTCCCCTCACCCTGATAAACTCAGAGTGAAGCCTCTGGCAGGCTGTCCTCACCTGATAATAGGGAAAGGTAAAAATATCAGGGTGGAGACCACCAGGTGAGATGCTTTAACCCCAGGGTAAAATGATGTTACTGAGAAATCCAGTGGCAGCTGATAAGGATCGAAAGGGGGGTCAAAAGCTCCCAAATTTAGTATAAATAATAGAGCAAATGAACATTCAGCCAGCCAATACTGATGCACACAAGCTGGAGTGCCTGATAATGACCTGGACTGACAGCCCATCACTTGTCGTCAGTTGCTGACCCTCTGCATCTTCCTCACCACTCTCAAACTCTACAGCCACATCTTTGACTCTGGTGAGAGCTGCAACTTCTTCCTAGGACCACCTCCTCAGCGGCTGTCAGCTCCACCCCAGGAAAAGCCTGATCACCTGACCTGATCACCGCTGTCTGAGCGAGTGTGCATCTGCTGGACTTAAAGCCTTTTGATCTGACACTTGAACTTAGCATGCAGAGGGATGTCTGTCATTAGCCTGTCATGATTAAGTGTGCTGCAGTGCTTAGAATTAATTAATCCACAGAATTGTTTGCTGTGAATTGTTATGTCTATTGCAGTGTCGAGAATTAAGGATTGTCATTTTCTTGATTAAGAACTTATAGAGTGAAATTGTATTGAGTGATTTGAGTGAATAAAGCATTGAAAAGTGCAGAAGCGTGTGGACATTCTTTATTTCTCCCCTTCGACTGCATAATCACACCTTTTGCCCATTGCAACACCAATGTTTTTGTTAGTGTTGGGGATCAAATCCAGGGCCTTGCACAAGGCAACTTCAATTTTATGTGGGAAATTTACTTATGTAGATGTCACATCCTCCATAGGTGCTAGACCAATTACACAGTATACTCATCCTTCTTTCTTTCTTTTTTTTAAAATTTTAGGTGTATATGGACTCAATGTCTTTGTTTTTAAGTGGTACTAGGGTCACACCCAGTGCCTCACACTTGCGAGGCAAGTGCTCTGCCATTGAGCTACAACTCCAGCCCTCATCCTTCTTTCTCACAGCAAAATCGATACCATTCATTGGAGACTTTATTTATGCCTCACCACACTCAAGTCTACTTATGGGACAGAGGCAGTTGTACTTTGCTTGTTCACTGGTACCTTTGCTTATATTCCATTTGTAAGTGACAATTCATAGGATGTTACCCTTTAAAATTTACCTTTTCCAAGTAGCTTTCCTGGATAAGACCATAACTTTGCTATCACATGATTCAATTATCTAGTTTTTAAAGTCTGAATTCCCTATTTATTTTCTAATGTTTCACTTAGGTATGCCGCTGCTCTACATAGGAATTCAGTTCCATTTTGACAGCAACTCAATAAAAGAATCTTCAGAGAAATAAGCCCTACCTCAAGCTAATAAGGGATATATTAAGAGGAAGCAAAGGTGGCTTTTTTGCTATTTGTGTTCTCTTTATATTGTTGAATTACAGACGTGTTGAACTGGGTTCTTATAAAAAGAAATCTAAAGATTAAAGAAATGTTTACTGGAAAAAAAAAGAAAAGAAATGAAAATAACTGAAACAGGGCTTCATAAGGGAAGTCACACAGGCAAGGCCTTTGTTTCTAACACAGGAGGACTTGGCCGAGTCCTGCACTCCAGCTCGGGCACCCTCCTTTAATTAGATGTCATTCTGGCTCACCATGAAATGGTTTTGACTTCTTAGACAATTTTATTTTTACATGGGAATAATGACTACAGGTGGCTTGACATGCTGAGGTTCCAGTTCTTGTTCCGTGCATGGTGCTCTGTGGTGAGTGACCCCAGCTTGTCTGATTTACATGTGCAAAGACAGGTATGAGCCCCACTCAGCCCACCCGCTCCTCAGTCTGGGCAGCAAAGTCTGCTGGACCTACTGCCGCTGGATTCCCACCTTTCCTTCACACTCAGAAGGAAGAGGAGACAGACCACAGCCACTAAACCAAGACTAGGATGCTGGGAAGACAGACTGCTACACAAAGCAAAAACCATGAAGCAAGAGGGGAAAATAAAATGAGGGTTAAACTATGCAATTATACTGCCAATTTATAAAGACATTATGACCCACACTAAATGAACATACAACGCATCTGGCTCCCTTCCTCCAGACATTTTAATGCAGGAAACAAAAATACTACATTCTCCTTGTGGTAAGCACTGTTAGTGTTCAACACTTTTATATTGATGATGCATCACATAAAAACTAAGTCATAAACATTTAAAATTTTTTTTCAGTTTTAGATGGACACAATACCTCTGTTTATTTACTTGTTTCTATGTGGTGCTGAGGATTGAACTCAGTGCCCCCTACATGCTAGGCACCCACTCTATCACTAAGCCCCAGCCCCAGCCCCAAAGTCATATACTTTCGATTCACATATTTTTACATAAATCAAAACAATATCACAAATCAATAAAATGACAAAATCTGGAATCCAGAATTATATTTTTTCCACAAAATACATAAAGTTTGACAGATTGTTGAGTGAAATGTTTGCTGTCCTATAGAGCTTTTGCTGCCCAATGAAAAACAAACCTCAACATGGGATGTTCAAAAGGTCAATTTGTAAGAGAGACAATTCATTCTGTATTTAATGAAATATTTATTTCGGATGGTAACACCAGATAAGTCATGTAAGAGCTCAGTAAAAACAAAAAACAAAACCACAATATAAGGAATGGAGCCTGGGCGGAGGGCGGCAGGGCTGGTTCCCTAGGCAGCCGGCATGACTCAGGATGCTGAGTTGAGCAGGAGGATCTGGGACCTGGAGGGAGGCGCGGCCTGGGCCCTTGGAGCACACCTGTTTGGCGAGGGGAGGTCTGAGGCCTGGGAGCAGCAGTGGCATCTGTTAGCGTCCACCCTCGGCCCCCTCGGGAGCAATAACGGCCCCAGGAACCGCTAGTTCTCCTCTGGACTCGTAACGGCCCTCGGAATCATCTGCACCCAGATCCGTCCAGAGCAGCAACGACCGACCGGCGGCAGAAACCTTCGCCCCTGTCATCCCTGACCCCTGAAGGGCCATAGCTGCGCAATCCCAGCGGGTGCAGGTAGTGGGTGCAGGAACCGCGTGGCGGGACGTTATGGCGTGAAGCAGGACAGGGTTTACTGGCTTCAGGATGGGGTCGGGTTGCTGGCAGGACGAGCTGCGCTGCCTTAGGTGCTCCGTGGGTACATCTGTAAGGCCACCGTGTGCTGGGGAGGAGGGGACACTGTCCTCCTGTCCTCCGTGAGACTTCTGCCTCTCTCCTCCGTTCTTGCTCCTTCTCCCTTCTTCCTCCGGAGCTCCAGTGTCCCCCAGTGTGCGACAGCCTCCATCTGCACCTCAGTTCTTTGACTGACTCCCGCTGAGGCCTGTCCTTGCAGAGTCATGCAGCTTAGTGAAGGAAAAGTCTCTTTCTGCCTCCTTTGAGGGAGGAAGACGTTGGGTCTGAGATGGGAGTGGTTCTCCAAGGTCTCCGGTTGGTTTGTGGGCACTTTCGGGCCAGCATGCCTTCCCCTGTATTACATTTAAGTCACAGTAAGTTTCTTAATAAAATACCCCTTTCTGGCTGGGACTGTGGCTCAGTGGCAGAGCTGCTTGCCTCCTAAGTATGAGGCACTGGGTTCGATCCTCAGCACCACATAAAAATAAATAAACAAAATAAAGGCATTTTGTCTATCTACAACTAAAAGAAATATTTTTAAAAATACTCCTTTCACCAGAGCCAAAGTTTCTATAATTAGAAAACAGATGAGTGCTGTAGAGCAGAATTCCTTTTTTAGCTGACATTTAAATGATGGCAGATGTTTTCATTTGGATTTGAAGTTCATTCACCATGAGACTCACACCCACTTGTTTACCGATACAGACATGTGGGTGGGGAAGACCTAATGGGACAGCCTCCCAGGAGGTGTCCTGGGAGGTTTCTGGGTAGGTTTTTATGCAGTAGATCCCTGCCACGGCAGGCCAGATGACTCATAACCACACTGCTTGCATTTTCAATCCCCAGGTCTGCACCTGCTTCCACATCTTCCATGTTTTCCAAGAGCAGCAGAGAAAGAGTAAATCCCTGGTGAGTTTTTCTATTCATGTGTTTATTCTCTACTTTTGCTTACAGTATTCCTTAGGAGGCAAATAAATAGTCTAAAATATGTTCAAAACAGTATAGTGATCAACAACCAATGACTTTGTCCTGTTCATGTGTGTAGACAGCATGATCCTTAAAGCATCCCTAAAACCAGAGTACATGTGTGTCTCCTATTTTTTGGCATTCAGAGCAAGTAATTATTAATATTATACATTCCTTGACTTGACCGTAAGTGAGAATGTTCCTTTCTTTTGGATTTTAAATATTTCTTTGATGTGATTAGGAATCGCCTTCCTAAATAACAACCAACAAGCCACTGCCACTGATAACCTTACTTGTCTGTCCTCTGGGTAGACAGCATAATGCCCAGGAAGGACTCAGCACCCATGATCTTTGTGGTGACTAAAATATTGATTTTGTTGCTCTGTGCAAGGATAAGGCCTGGATCTGCTGGAGGAATGGCCTCTCTTAAGTGAGTCTAAGAAGTTCTTTCTGCAGGTTGGTCTGGCTTGCACAGCAGACAGTGCAGTAGAAATCCCTGGCAGAGGGGTCCTCATTTCCCATTCCCATTTTATCTTGCCTCCCACGGTCTCCATTCTGTGCCTACCACTTCCCTCATCCTGTTCTAGTGAAGATTGCCCGTGACCTAATGTACACTGGGTATTTCTAACATGCACACCCTAATTGCCCATCATTGTCTTAGACACTCTGCAGTCTCCCCTGTAATTTTCTGTCCCACATTTGTCTTGTTGCCCTCTTTGTGAATCTGAGGAGTTCTGCCGTTAGCTCACGACCCACCTTACTCCTGTCTGATCTCACTGTCCTGTGCTTTTAACCCCAAGTCTATGTCAATCCCCCACGGGGATCAGATGCCTCTGTCCAGCCAGGTACTGAGCCTCTCCCTGGGGTATGTCCAGAGGACACCTCAAGCTAATAAATACAATAGATCCCAAATCATTTTTGTTGGTCTGTCTATGCCTTCTGCTCTTGCCCCTATTTGTTCATTGAGGCAGCCTATGAGCCTGTCCAGAAAAGTGGGATCCTTCTAAGCTCTTCCATTTGCTGTTGTCACAGGCAGTTGCTAAAGTTTGCTGGTGTTCTATTCAAAGTTATCCTTTCCTCTTACTCTCTCTCCTTGTTACAATTATTATAGTTTTGGGGGTTGTTTTTGTTTCTTTGGACTCTTGCAGAAACTCCCATTCTCTACTACTTCTTTCCTTCACTGGCTCAAGTGCATTTTCTGCCTTGAGTATTTCTCCTAAAACCATAATTTGATCATGCTGCCCCCATGTGGAAAGCTCTTCAGAGGCTCCCTGAGTGACCAAGAAAACTAGGTTATAATTAAACTGGGAGTGGGAGATGGTGAAAAATCAAATTTAAGAAAAAGCCAGAATTGGGTTTTAGCCATTTTGAATTGGCGCTGTTAGCATGAAGTAAAGCAGAGATAGCAAGAGGGCAGGGCTTGTGTTGGAACTTCAGTGGACAGCCTGCACTGGAAGTCAGCATGGAAAGCTGTGTTGGGTAAGGGGGTGAGCCCAGGACTCTTTCATGTGCCAAGTGCTACAGAAGGTAGGACTGGGTGGGGCTGGTAGTGAGGCCAGAATGAGGACCAGAGGCATGAAGTTTCAGGAGCTAAGGAAATTAAAAGATCTGGGGGTTGGAGGAGGAACTGTATCAACTGTTCATAGTCAAGCCCAAGGACAGAACAGGCCATGGGATTCAGTCCTGGGACTCCTTGAGGATTTGTTTAGCTGGATCTGGAGGGGTTTAAAAGAGAGTGAAAGAATTGGATTTCATCTGGGTACAAATTTTTTAAATAAATGTTGACCCAATGGGAAAAGAAGAATTAGTCAGTAGATGTGGAGGGAGTTAAGGTCAAAAGAGGATTGTTTTGTTTTGATGGGAGGAATAAGATTGGAGATGAGCCCGCCTGGGGAGAAGGAAAATCTTTGACTTACTTGTGTTTTATTTGCTGTACTAATTTGGAAAGTGATAAGCCAGGAATAGACACCACTGATAAGTGTGGTATTCACAAAACTGCATTAAGTGCTTTCCACGGAGCCCCTGCTTCCTGCTGATGGTACAGTATGTGATTGGGACCATCATCATCTTATTGTAGAGGTGATGATACTAAAAGGAAGCAATTATAGTGCTGGTGGGAGTTTTTGTGAATTCAGAAGATGCACATTAAAAATCAGTTTCCAGGTGAGCTAGCTGTCCCTTCTCAGGATGGTGTTTCTCCTTTCCTGGAATGTGTTAATGTGGAGAAAAGAAATTCAGGGTTGCCTGCTGGAAATTGGGAACAACCAAGTCATGCTATTGCTGATACCTCTTGTAGCAGGCTGTGGACTTTCCTGAAATGAAATATATAAGTAGAACATGTGTCACCTGGCTTGCTTATTACTTTGGTGATGTGGTCAATACTGCAGAGTGATAGCAATTGGATTTCAGGCATGCTGAACTTGAGATCCGGGACATGTCAGCCTGGACTTGAGGACAGTTCTGGGATGGCATGAGTGGTCTGGGAAACCCAGAGGTTGCAGCTAGTGTCTGAAGTGTGGGCAGTATAGTGAGGCCTGTGGCCTCAATCTGTAGCACTTCACCTCAGTGCAGTTTATCGGCATCAGAATTGCTTTGCATAGTGTCCATCTGGTTTATTGTTGTTGCTGGTTGTTCTTATTAGACACTGAACCCAGAGGTGCTCTGCCACTGAGTCATACCCCTAGCCCTCTTTACTTTTTAAGACAAGGACTCAGTAGTTGCTGACGCTGTCCTTGAACTTCCAATCCTAGTGCCTCAGACTTCCAAACCACTGTGATTACAAGCTTGCGTCACCACACCCAACAACAGTGGCTGTTTTCATTGGCTTCTCTCTTCATGCAACTTTTCCCTCTCAATTGCTCCACTCCCTCAACCTCCACCCCCCTCTTTAATGTATCCATCTAGTTTTAAGCTCCAAATGTCATCCTTTCCAGCCCCTCAGCATTGTTTTTTCTCTCTCTCTAACCCATTCACATCTCATCGCTGGCTCTGTTGCCACCTCTCTTTAGCGTTGTTTTACTTCTGGATGATACGTTGCTTCACCTGCTTCTTTCCCCAACTGCTCCCACATTCCCTGGTGCTCCCATCTCCCAAGATGCCTTTCTACAGTTGTTGTGACTGCACTAGTATCTCTTTCCTCTCCGTGCCTATCTGTTTAGAGCGTTAGTTCTTCCTCTCACCTCATTCTTCTTAGAACCTGCTCCATTCCCTTCATTTTCCTTCGTGTGTTTCTATTTCCTCACAACCTTCTGTTATGTAAAACTGGAATTAGAGGTTGTGGAAAAGACTCTAATAATGACTCAACTAACAAACTCTATCTTCCCCTGTGTGTCCCCCTCCTTGGACCATTACCAGGAAGGCATCCTCCTGCGAGACACTTCTCCTTGATTTCAGATTTAGGATTTTTACACAGTTCCCTTAGAATTTTCATTCTTGGGGCTGGGGATGTGGCTCAAGTGGCAGCGCTCTCCCCTGGCATGGGTGCGGCCCGGGTTCAATCCTCAACACCACATACAAACAAAGATGTTGTGTCTGCCGAAAACTAAAATGTAAATAAAATATTTTTTAAAAAAAGAATTTTCTTTCTTCTTTGTACTCCTCCTGATTTGCCTTCCTATGTTTCCTGCTTTCAATCTCCAGCTTAAGATCTGCCACCTTCTCTGTTGTTTTCCAACATGAAAAGCACTTGAAGATTTTTTTTTCCACAAGAAATAAATTTGGTCAATTACCTGGAACCCTGTGATATAACAGTGTCATTTGACAGCAAAGAAGCAGTCTAGACTGACATGATCCCATACATCATAAAAGTGCAAAGACATTCAACTTTACTAATTTTCCCCAAGAAATATGTTATGTTCTTTCAAAGCACATACCACATGAACTTTTTTTTTGGGGGGGGGTGGTGCTGGGGATTGAACCCAAAGCCTTGTGCATGCAAGGCAAGCGCTCTACCAACTGAGCTATATCTCCAGCCCAGCACATGAACCGTTAAAACACACACTCTCTTTTTTTAAAAAAAAAATATATATATATATATTTATTTAGTTGTAGATGGACACAATATCTTTATTTATTCATTTTTATGTGGTGCTGAGGATCAAACCCAGGGCCTCACACATGCAAGGCAGGTGCTCTACCACTGAGCTGCAGCTCCAGCCCCTACACCCTCTTTAAAATGACAGATGTATGGGCTGGGGATATGGCTCAAGTGGTAGCATGCTCGCCTGGCATGCGTGCAGCCCAGGTTCGATCCTCAGCAACACATACAAACAAAGATATTGTGTCTGCCGAAAGCTAAAATAAATAAATATTTAAAAATTTTCTCTCTCTCTCTCTCTCTGCCTCTCTCTCTCTTAAAAAAAAAACTTAAAATGACAGATGTGTCAAGGGTCAAGGCACATTAAAGAATGGCAGCTCAATGTTCACAACTCAATAATGAGGACTAAACTTTAACATTTATATTGTTCAGAATTTGGGGTATTACCACTGATCTGGAAACATAGTAGATACGTAAGTATGATAGCTGAAAAGATGAAAACCTCTCTTAAAAGTGAAAATATCTATGTACCTATAAATAAACTCTTAACACCCATTAGAAAATTTATTAGGAACAGCATGTTTTCAAAATAACAACTATCTCAAGACTATTAAAAGACAGTAATAATTTTATGGCCATCTTGTTCAAAATAAACCAATGAAATTCATGATATGTAGTAAAATTATCTACGCTAGTCCTCTGGTTCAAATGTTTTGAAAGTAATTCCATTTCATTCTTAGTCACTACATGACACCTTCAAATGGTCCAATACCGTGGCACCTAAATATATATAAAAAAGGACCTTGATATCAATACCACAGGGGAAAAGCTGAATTCAGGACACTAAAATTTAGGGATGTCTGAGGAATGAATGGAACGAGAAAGAACCCTGGTTTCTCATCATTCCTTCATGGACTCGTGTACCCCCAGCTCCCATGAGCATGATACAGTAACTATGTGGCTCTGGGTGATCCTGGATTATCTGTCCAAGAGGCCCCTCTTCCTCATGACTCTCTCAGTGTCCCCTGAGATATCCTGCTGAAAATGCACCACATTCCTCACCCAATGATCTGGAAGAAAGAGGAGAGGTTGTTTGACTTCATGGATGCAATTCTCAGACATGAAGGTGAGTAAGTTCTAACTAGAGCTTAGACCAATTTAGAATCCCAATTTTATCTCAACCTTTATTCTTGACACCCTGAACCATCATTTTCAGTTCCTTTTTTTTTTAGTTGTAGATGGACACAGTATGTTTATTTTATTTTTATGTGGTGCTGAGGATCAAACCCAGTACCTCACAAATGCCAGGCGAGTGCTCTATCACTCAGCCACAACCCCAGCTCTCATTTTTGGTTCTGATCCTCAGACTTTATTGACCCCTACTCCAAAAATCATTTCATACACCCAAGGTCAGGCCCAGAATTCTGCTTCATAGCAAGGACTTGAGGTGATTCTGCTGTAGAGCAGAGCACAGCTAGAAAATAGCACTCTGGAGTTAATTCACACTGTGGTCCCTGCCAGTTATTTCATCAGAATTAACCATGACACAAACATCACTCACATATCAGCATCATGACCCAGGAGCCCAGGTGCCTGATCCCTACCCTAACCCCCAACTGTCTCCCCATATGCCTGCTCTTGTTTAGTGTAAAAAGCACTGGAAGGAACTAACTGAGGTCTCCCTGCCTATCAGCCTGGTGAAGACCTCACGGTGCTCTGGTAGCACTGAGTACACACGCTGTCTCTTCAGCTTCGTCTTCAGCCCACAGTGTCTCCACAACCCAGAGGTGCTTAGGCTCAAGGTCCAGATCCTCTAGATCCTCCTCAGAATCTGATGACCACGTCCTCTTCTTCTGGCCAGAGCACTGAAGTTGAAGCCCAAGTTCTACCCTCTGTATGGAGTCAGAAAACTTGGACAGATCCACTTCCAGCTTCTCTGGATCTGATGACTGCTTCTCTTTCCACTTCAGGATAGAGGACTGGTTCTGAAGACTGGGATCTACCCCTTCAGTGGAGTCACAAAACTGACAACTCCACTTCCACCTCCTCCTCAGAATCAGATGACGACTCCTCTTTCCTCTTTTGGACAGAGGACAGTATGAAGGCTGGGAGTCCTACCTTCCAGGTCAAGTCAAAACCCTGACAATTTCCACCTCCACT